>NC_042529.1:740000-1399166 GCF_900963305.1 Echeneis naucrates | reverse complement strand
GATATTATCTTAAACTGTGTGGAAAATAATCAGCCAATAAGCAACATGAGTAATCACTACAGCTGACGTGAACTCCAGCCAATGACTGATGAATCACTTTTACTCAGTTACGTCTCCTCGGTGCTACTGCTCACGTGTGGGTGGAGATATTTAGCTTTTCATGTTATAATCCATAAAAGAAGATTTTATTGTTCTCTGTGGGAATCCACAGGCCACTCTGCATCATGAAGCAGATAAAATTAGCTCCATCTTTAGCAGCAGAATCTATTTTTTACTCAGCTTGGTAAAAGAGCTGAGCACGTCTTCTACCTTGGAGCTGGATTCGGGTCCAGAGGTGGAGGAAATGTACAAACGTTCATGTTTGACCTGGGCAGGTATGTGTGTGTGGGGGGGTTAGAGGAATCTTTACTATTCTTAGTGGGACAGTTTTCCTCACACAAAGTAATTCAACTCATCAACATCATGGTTTTTTCTGATGGCCCCAAAGCATTTTTACTTTTGAAGGACTTGAAATGTGAATTTAAAGCTCAGCTCGTCAGCTTTTCTTCAGCGGGTTGAGTGCACATTAACGCTCTTTAATCCCCAGAGGCCCAAATCCCAGTTTTGTTGAGAATTCTGAGTCCCGGATAGGAAAATTAATCATGTTCCATCTTAACTCTAAACTTCTGCTTTATGCTCCTGTGTTTACAAATAAACTGAATTCTGGCAGCTTCAGCACTTTAATGAACTAATAGGATGCAGGTCTTTACTCTCCAGTGGAAAGTGGGAGGAGGGAAAAATCCAGAAGTCTCCCTTTGGATTATGTTCCTGCCTCAAACCTTAGAGGAGAGGGGTTTTTATTTTTTATTTTTTTAATAGCTGACATGGAGATAACCAAATCTGACATCTGGGTGGGATGACAGTGTTAAATCCCTTTGCATCAAGATTACACTCAGCTTCAATCCGTCAGAATAAGACAGTATGAAGATATTTTAATTACATGTCCAAACCCAGAGGTCAAAGATCTGAACTCACCTCCAGCAGAATGAAGCATTGGCGACGCATTTCCACTCCTTGATTTTTCACATTATTTCCTCCCGTGTTGTAGTTGTTGATTTTATTCTTCTTACTTGATGACACCTTGGTATTATTTTGTCCTCCGAGTTTACTGGTGCCAAAGAAAAGCAGTTTTCTCGGATGGCTCCAGGGATGTTGTCGATGTTGGAGATGAGAAGAGGCGTCCGGAGCTGGATCAGGTTTTCCTCCACATACAGGAGGGGGAGCTGGCCTCCGGGTGCTGGACTGTCCTCGCGGATCGTCTCCGGTTTGCCAGCTTTCGTTGCGGGACCTGGAAGCCGAATCCACCGGAGGGACGCGCACCTTCAGCCGGGTTTCCTTCGAGGCTGCTCCGGTCCGACCAAACTCCTTTCACACGCCTGGTTTACTGCGCAGGTTACCCGGAGCTACACCGTCATGCCCCCCCCCCATCACCACCACCACCACCACCCAGCAGCCCCTGCTGCATATCCCGGCTCCCGGCTGCCGGCTCCGGGCTCCAGGCCGCCTTTAGACCGTCCCCGTCTCCTCGACGCGCCGCCCACGTTGTGCCACCTAAGTCGGACTGAGGACTCACCCGGTTCCTCCTCTTGGATTCTCCGGACTCTAATCTGTAATCCCCGTCCAATCTAGATGAGACTGCTGGGAGAAAGTTAAAGGACGGAGCCGGACTGGGCTGATCCGGGGAGGGGTGGATCCGTGCGCATCGCTCCAGACACCGAGCTGCCGCTTCCAATCCAAGAAGGGAACCCTTTAACCACGAGCCCCCCCTTTTATTCATTCATTTATTTATTTTTTTATGTTGCAGATGAATCCGTGCCAGAGCTCTGGCTGTGACAGATGGTCTCTGTGTGTCAGTAAAGTTAACTATCCCCGGGGATCCCTTTAAATAACCTCCAATCCAATGAAACGCGCTCCAAAGGACAGATTTATGATTTCAATCCCGTGTGTTCAGATTAACTCTGAAACAGAGACTTAACCAATTAAATCATCATCTGAAAGAAAATTGCAAATAATGAGAAATAGATTTGAATTGCACATAAACTGATTTAAAGGGACGAAAAACACAAACAGAGAAGGATTGAAAACAAATGTGAGTATTTTTTATAATGAGGCTGATGCCAGTTGTTGGGTATGTTTAGGCCCCTTCAGGGCAGCAACTGTGACTCACAAACACAGTTTTTCATCATTTCACCCATTAAGAGCTGAAATTTCAAACAGATGATTATTTCCTCAGCTGGTCTTCGTTGGATGTGACCAGGATTCAGATGAAACTGACAACTGGCCATTACGTTTTATCAATAAATAACCGTAGACAACATGATGTGAATCCTGGCCACGTTCTGCAACTACCTGACTTTGTCATCTGGAACCAATAAGACTGAATCCAATTGGTGAAGTTACAGATTGTAAAGTTAAAATAAAGAGCTGAAAGCACATCCTCAATTCTTTTTTTTAAGAGGCTCGAAGGCTGGAAAACACGGAAACACGATTGTGATTATTTTCATGTTTTTTATATAAATTCAATCTCTGTAAACTGAATCAAAACAAGACATTTGAGCAAGTCTCCTCCAACATGTCCATTTGTCACATTATTGTCTGATATAGTTGAAACAATAAATCGACAGTATAATCAATCTGGAGATTAATTGTCAGCTGCTGTTCTAGTTCATTATCTGCAGCATCTGTGATTTCCATCCCTGTAGTGCTGCTGTCCCTGTACATTTTAATCCAAATTTATAATTTTCACAACACATGATATTATCAGATGTGATATAAGGCTCACAAGTGGGAGGACGGATGGCACGGCAGCTAATATACCACAGAGACTTTGAATGCACACTGTGCTAAAGCTTTCTTTAGACCTACTGACGTGCAAAGAGGCATTATTCAAAAGATGCTTTAATTCAAGCTGACAGTGCCCTCCCCTGAGTACGCCATCTGAAGTGTCAGTGGTGGCAACAAGGAGACCATAACCAACCGGGTTACGTGGTGAGGATACTGTTTGGACTTACTGGACCTGGTAGGACACAATGCTCTCCAAACACACACCTGCCCCTGAAACTAATGTTGCGGTGCTGAAAGGCGTGGTGCTAATCAATAAGCAGGAAAGGTGCTGTGCTTTAGCGGAACCATTTGCCACCTGGACTTATTCAAGACTGTGTAAAACAGTCTCTCTAATCCCCTTGCCATCAGATGGATGAATTTCACGCCTCCATTCTGAAAAACAATTTGTCTTCAATCTAGGCATGAGACAGCTGCAGTGTTAAAGGTCATCTGAGATGCGTGGACGATGACAGAACAGGCGTTCACTGCAGGTTGGGGTGTGGTACATTTACGTAATGAACAGACATGTTCAGATTAACACGCTGTTCCCTCCATGACAGGCAGCATGACGGCAGAGTGGTTGGCGCTGTTGCCTCACAACAAGGAGGTCTTGGTTTGGTTCCCGGCCTGGGGCCTCCGATGACATCCTTTTTGTCTTCATTGGTGACTCTAAAGTGTCCGTAGGTCTGTCTGTCACACCGCCCGTCACCGGGAAATGTTTAAGTGGTAGAAGATGAAAGAGTGAATCCCTCCATGAGGGCATCTACTGATGAAGATGTGCCCCCTACTGACTCACCAGGAATTTATGCTTGATGACTCTGTTCTCCATCTGATCTGAGAATTAAATGTATCTGGACATAATCTATTCATTGAGCTTTTTAAGCTTTTGGTGGTTTTATGTAATACCTAATTGTATTTGGGTTCTGAACTATTGGTCAAAAGAAAAGAGCAATTTCCAGGCATCCACCAATCTGAGATTTTAAAGACAAAGTCATTAAGTAGGAAAGAAATTGGGAGATAAATCGCCAGTAAAAAAATCCTTAATTGTGGCCCTAAACTTTAAAGTTTGACAGCAGGCTTGTCTCAATGTCCCCTTCCCATTCTTGTCCAGATTTAGACAGGAAGTTCACCGTCTGTACTAAAGAATTTAAGACGTTGATCTTGTAGAAAAGTCCTTTCCACTTGAAGGAGCGCTTAAAGTCTTGATCTAAATCCAGCTGAAAACCTCTGTAAAGACCCCAGCTGTGCTGTTGCAAAAAGGATCTGTGCAATTTTTAAGAGCTTCGATACAAAGCAGGGACAGAATGTACCTGCAGACTAATGTTGAAAGGTTTTCACTCCTGCCAAAGATTCTGCAACCAGTTATTTGTTATGGGTGCCAGCAATTGTGTCTGGGGTACAGTTCGTGCTTGATTTACGTCACTGTTGTGCAAATTTCTCTACAGTTTATCACATTAATTTCATAGGATCTGAAGCTTTTGATTTCTTGACAGTCTTCAACAGTCTACTCAGTTGAATTTGTCTTTGTTTTTCCCACAAATGTTTCTCTTGCTGTAATAGAATAATAATTGCGGCCCACTTTCCTAATGACAACAGGACAAATAATTTGAAATTGTTAGTCAGAATGATGAAATCATTTATTTAATCTAAATTCTAAATAAACAAATTAGTGAGTCTTGAGCTTCGATTGGTTTGTTAAATTGTCAAGCTCGACTTTTTAAGGCAACACAGCTGACAGCATTGGTGCCAGTGTGCTGCTCCAAAAAATGGAAAGTTTGAACACTGACGTTTATTTGACAACTGAGAAAACTTAAGACCATTTGATACGGTCAAAAGCTCCAGAACAAGACAGTTTGCCAAGGTTGAGTTCGAATGGTCTGCCAACGATTGTTCCTGAGGTCTAGAATAAACTATGGAGCTCCTAGATTTTCATAAAAAGTCTGAAACACATTTCTGTGGCTATTAAAATGCGATCTGCTGAGAGAGACCACATGATACAGTATAACTTTTACAGTTTATTAATGACTGGGCAACACTAAGTTGTAGATGAGGGCAATTTGATATGACTGAAAGATCAAGGCCCAGAAAAAGAAGTGAAGTGATCTGGAGATGTTGATTCCAAGGTGAAGGACTACAATCCCAGCAGAAGTTACACATAACCAACTGAGTAAGTCAACATTGAGCTGGGATCATTGTGCCAACTGCAGTTTTCTAAGGTTGATAACCTTTGTGGTGATGTAAGTGAGAAGTCACAGAGAAAAGTCCACTATATTTCCAGGACACCAGTCTGCTGATGAAAACAGTACTTGTGCTTTCTTAAAGGATTCTGCCTATAAAGGTGTGGACCTTTATAAACTCAAGAAAGTCAAAGCCAAATGAGACGAACCAGTCTACGAAGGATCTGCTTTGCGTTACTGCCCCAAGTCTTAAATTTTGGGTTGTTAGGTTAACTGTAAGCCAATTCTTACATTTTAGGCTATAATCCTCAGGCACTCTCTTGTTTCTTGCCGCTATATTATTTTTGACACTAGTGTGCAATAAATCTTGGGACATGTTTGGCCACATAGGATCCATCAGCTGGATACATTTATTGGCCGCATTTGAAGGAGCCTTGAAATAAGACCTAGTCTAGAACCAGGATTGATTCGTACGGCACCGAGTCTCATGTGGAGTGATTTAACTGAAGGATCCAGAATGAGAAAGTTAGCGGACCTGTTCTGTTTTCTGCTGTTTCTGAAGTCTGATTCTGTCAAGCTCAACTTTTCAGCCAAAGCTTACGGAGGTGCCGATAACATCTGAGAAACCTGTTGAACCTTCAGGGAAGTCGATGAAGATCACAGGGGCCGGTAAAAAGCTAAAAATTTCAAAGCAATTTCCAATGTGTCAGCTGTCAGTAGAGAAAGTTGTGTAACCATAAATTCATTTATCTCATCACTGTTGAAAAATTCAAAAGCTTTTTACAAGAGACAACTTGTCAAGTTACTCAGCAAGACGGTAACCTAAAAAAAGGCATCAGCTTCACAGTGCGTGTGTGTGAGTCTGTATCAGGCGTGTGTGCTCATGCTGATTCTTGTTTTGCGTTTTTGCCACATCTGTGCACTGTCTCACTGGCACATTCAGAGCAACACATCAAGAGCTCACCCAAAGAAAACAAACACAAAGCGGTCTAAAACCGGCAGAACAATCTGTGAGGAATGGAGAAAGGAGAACGAAGGAACGCTGGTTCTGCTTATGCACTGACTGAGGACGACAGGCTATATATTTATGTTGTGCATCTTCCCAACCAATCCGTCTTCCTTCCTCTCACACACCAGAACATAGAGATATTTCATGCAGTAAACAATTTAAAGAGTCGGTCCTTGAACCAGGTTTGTGACAAAGCCAATATGAGTTATTGGTGAAGCCTTCAGAAGATGGTGTATTGATTTTATGTCATAGCTGGATGTAGTAGCACCTTCTGAACGTGACACAAGTTGGTGCATGCTAATGAGGCCGCCTTTGTGTGTCGGCTTAGCGACAACCTTTATAAGACACAAGTAGGTTCATTTAGAAATCTGTATAGCTTTTTCCCTGTTTGTTAAGTGGCTTCATTAGCATTTCTGTCCACACGCCTCACAGCTGTGACATTTAAACTCTATTGTAAGTGCACGGAGCCGAGGATTACAATGATATGATCACGTAGTGGTTTCCAGCACAGAATGAAACACACAGACCTTTTAATTTCCAATACTCTTTTAGGGATTATTTCCTGGAAATCATGTTGGGGAAGACGTCATTTGGTTTGTGAAAATTTTACAGACTCTTCATTCTGCACTGCTGATATGGGGACAGAGATGGTGGTTGTGTAAGATGATAATACCACAGCTGAAATTGCTATCTTTTCCCAGGATGATCAGTCACTGTGTTGTAACTGTCCATGTAACCAGAAAATTGCGACCAACTGGAGACATCACAACATCAGGCGCATACACGAGGAGCAAAGAAACTATTCAGAACAACTACAAATGAATAAAATACAAATACACAAAATGTATATAAACTATATATCACTGAATTAACCAAATGAAAATACGTATGAAATAAGTATGAATGTGTTTTTAAATATACCAATAAGAATAAAACACAAGTAGAAATGATTTTTTTGCTAATAATTAAAAGACTAGACATCATGAATAAACATTTAAATAAAAATTAATTCATAAAAGAAATAAGTGCAAAGCAGTATGAAACTCAATACTGTTAAACACTAAAACACTGTGTGACTATAAATTCAGACAAATACATGAATAAAAGAACATGCCCACTCACTAAAAAACAAATGTTTCCTCCCCACAGGGAATTGAAGTGACTGCTCTCTTAATTCATTTGGACAGAAAAAGTGTGTTATATTCATCCATTATCTTAATGAAGCCACCAGCAAATAAACAATAAGATGCAGCAGGTCAGTCTCCTTGAACCTTTTCTCTCGTATCTGCCTCATTTTTTGATCCAACGTTTTTCATTTACTTTTCTGCCCGAGTGAATCCATATTTCCATCCAATCATCTGTTGTCTGTCTGTAGAATTGTATTTCCTGCTTTACTGCCTGTTCTTGTGTTAGAAAACAAGAAGAGGCTCTTTAAAACACCCTCCCTTATTCCTTCCACCATTGCATCTAATCTAATTGACACTTGGTAGTTTACTTGACAGTGAGCAGTAAATTGATATTTCAGGCACTTAATCATCATAATTTTGCATCGTCGCTCTCAGCTCCCAAAGTGCACAATGTCAATTTTCATGGATAAATTTATATCTGATCTGGACACACAATGGATTCCCTTTCTTGTGTATCAGGCTTCTGGGCCGAGCCAATGATTTCAGACGAGAACATCCTTGTGTCCCTCTGTGAGACTGTACACAGTGCAGGCAGACACGACGGGAAATTATTTTAAAAAACCATGGGGAAAAAATAAATGACAAGATGGAGACATGTTTATGAAATGTGTCAGAGAGTTTAAATTATAACCTTAAAATAAGAAATGCAAAAGTAACGGTAACATAAATTACTACATGAAAAGCCGAGGGGAAGTCAGCCTCAGTCAGCCTCAGAACTCTCTCCATAAATGTACTAATAATTACGGCGATTCTTCCAAATTCTGTTGAGGTATGGTGACTGAAAGCCAAAAATATCAATCACATGATGGCGCTAGAGGAAAATCCAAAGGGAACATGGAGGTCAATGAAATGTCAAAGCCATCATTCACGTAGCTGTTGAGATACTTTTATCTGGACCAAGGTGGTGAACCGACTGACGGGCTGATATAAGCCAATGCTGCTAGCAAAGCTAAAAAAGAAAGAGGGCTTTCAACGCGCTCACACTTATGGGTTACAAAAGAATGACCTGCAAAGGATGACAGGAACCTTCCTGCAGCAGCATCGCCAAGACCATCCAGGTCCAGGAGAATTGATTACGTCTTGTCAGCAGTTTCGGCAGCAGGACTTTATTTATCAAGCGGTCGTGTTCCAGCGGTCCTGGCAGAGCTGCAGCAGGTGTGAAGGTCAACAAGGGAGTCGTATTTTAATCAAAGACCAAGAAGCTAAAAATAAAACTCCCCCAGCGAGCACCACGCTCAGAGACACTCAAGGAGATGTGAAAAGGCTCTCCTGTGTACACCTTTTAATTATCACGCATTCACACAGTGGGGTTGTTGGTACGCATAAATGTCAGTTGGACAGGTTTTCTGCTAAGGAAGCCATTAGTGTTGAAGAATGTGTCGCAATGCACCTTGATTCTGGGCTCGAGCCAAGACTGACAACAGGGATCACACGCCACAGAGGAGCCAACAGTCCTGAAAGGAAGCCACTGTCACCAATTATCGATAGTGTCATCTACCGTCACACACACACTTCTTCTCCACATATGCCGTTAGTGTTCATGTAAAGATTTTTAATTGGCCTCGTGCTGCATTATTGCTGATGTATCTCCACAGCACCAGCCAAGTTTCCTCTCAAATCCAGAGAAGTTTTTCCTTTTTTGTTTTTGGTGCTATAATTTCATCTCCATAAGATTCATTGCTAATTGGATATTTCTTGTGATTGCTTTAAATTAATTTCTACACAATTATTTTCATTTCGGAGAACACTAGAAAATGAAGAGGATGCAGAAGAGGAGATTTGATAAATCCTTCTATATGATTAGTTATTCCTCCTGGAGCTAACATGCAGTGATCGCTGGAGAGGTGCTATTCATGGTTATCACACTCGACTCTCAGTAGGAGTGAGTCACTTGATAAATTGGTCTTACTCATCATTTTGGATGAGGAACTTTTTTTTCCCCCTCAAGCCCGTAGAGGAATTCTTGACTGCAATTCTCAGACGTTTAATAACTAATTTACATTTAAATGGGAATTGATTAATATGGAAAAGGAGTATGAAATGAAAAAAAATCTATAGATGGACTAATGATATAGCACGAAGAATTTAGTGCTGCACTGTTAAGTGTTGCTAAATTTAGTGGGAGAAAATGTGGCGTGCCTTTTAACCACATTTAGAGGAATTGTAGAAGAAATAAATATTTACATAGCTTTAATGCAGGTTAACTTTAGAGCATATAGAACAACAGGTGAATTTCAACATACACACACAGAGGGGGTCTGAAATACAAAGCCTGGCGTCAATCATGTCCCTCCACCTTTCATCAGACCGAAGCGGGGCTTTCGATGACCACAGAGCCCACATGGGGATCAAACACACTGATAGTGGAGCAGGGCGTCTCGTTCCAGATGATGGCACATTACAACAGTCTCACCATGCACTTGGCTGACATGAATTCAAGTATCAACATGGGAGAGTGTCCAGGAAATGACTCAAGCCCTTGTCTGCCCCCTGCTGGTGTAAAACTCTTCTTCCAAGCAGGCCCAGAAGTGCAGCCAGACAGTGGCAGCACTCCGAAGCCCGAAAGAAATCTACACCTCTGAAAAACACCACCAGGGTTGTCACCACAGCACGGAGACAATTCCATGGAAAACCAGCTGCATCACTGCCCGAGTGGGGACGCATGAATCACAGCGGTGCCAAGCTCGCACATTATAAAGAGCCCTTCACACACTATTCTTTGTGTTCATTAGACAATGATAAGCCCTCTTGTCTCCCAGCCAGATCACCGTGTCCACTCAGATTTGGACAGAGATATGAACAACAGATACAAACACAGAAGACCCTTCTGCGCCATCTGGAGATTTTATCAGCTACAGAAGAATAGACCAAAGGTCCAAAGAGACATAATGTACTCTGTAGATGGTACGTATATCCAGACACCTGAGGGAGTTCTTCATCAGTCCTCTACAAAAAAAATTAAAAAGGCTCATTTTAATAAGAGACCTTGATGACGACGCCTGCTTGCCATCAACATTAACCTACTTCTCTGTCTCAACGCTGGAACATAGTTGGACTTCCTAAATCATCCATCCACCTTTCGGACTGCCTTCCCACATGGGGTTTTAAAAATCTGCATTTCAGATGGTTGACCCAGACATTTTAGAAAGTATTAACTGCTTTCTGGCGACTGGTATTTTGCCTTCCTAATTTTAACATGCCACTGTTCTCCCCTCTGCCTTTTATCTGCAAACTCTTCTCAACTGTTCACTTTCATGAACTACAATCTGATTTTTGACAAAATTTCTGCCCCCCTGACCTTCTACCAATCCCTAACACTGATCTTGTCAAGGTTGACAATGATTTGACCATTTAAATCTGATGCTTGGGTCCCCATAGTGTAGCAGTCTTGCTTTACACAAAATTTTGCCCTTTAACCAACATCAGGTTCATCTGCTGGCTAAATTAGGTGAGATTTACCTGCATATCTGCTTGTTTCTCGTCCTTATGGGCATCTCCTCATACTGAGCACCTTGATTCCCTCAGCTCTCCTGATTGCTGATCTTAGGCACTTGGCATCAGGATGGAACTATGACTCAGTCCTGTTGTGAGACTGTTGTGTGCTCAGGATTAGCCAGAGTGCCTGAGCCTGCAGACAACTGTGATAACAGCCACCGAGTCTGAAAGGAGAGTTGTTACAATCCATTATTAAGGATGTTTGACTAGAAGATTCTCAAACTTTTCAACAAACTGTTCTGTACCAATGTTTATTTACTTTAGCCCAGAGGTGTCCAAATCCAGTCCTGGAGGGCCACTGCCCTGCGTGTTTTAGATGTTTCCTGCTCCAACACACCTTATTCAAATGAGTGGCTCCTTCTCAGACTTCAGCAGAGCTTGATGATGAGAGCTGATCATTTGAATTAGGTGTGTTGGGGCAGGGTAACAGCTAAAACATGCAGGACAGTGGCCCTCCAGGACTGGATTTGGACACCTCCGCTTTAGCCTGTGTGACTGCTCTGCAGAAGATATCTGAAGAGCAATTTAAAGAGTAACTCATCCACTTATCAATAGAAGCAACAAAGTTCTTTGCATCATAAACTGTGAAACATCCAAACAAATCTAGGTGACATGTAAATCAAATTAAAATCAAAAAATCCTCACCAGTTTTCAGAAGAGAAACAAAATGAGAAAATGATTCTGCAATGATTCTTGTTAAATCTAACCTCTGACTACAAATGCTCTGGTTTCTTTGGGTTTCAGCCTAGTCCTTGGGATGGCCAACACAGAGCCCCCAGAAATATGCAGAAGCAACAGCCAAAACCTGGCCTTAAAAGTATCATTTAAAGAATTTGGATGTGGAATGTGGAAATAAACAGAAAGCCAGTGAGGAGACGCTAAGACTGTGGTGATGTGAACGCCTTTTTTATGGCCTGAGTAAGGAGCCCAGCTGCAGGGATCTGAGGTAACCGTAGACGGAGCATTGATTTTTGACAGGTATATGGTGAGTTACAGTCCTAAGTGCAGAAGGAAATAAATGTGGCACAGTCTCTCTCCTGTTTCCTCCTCTAACTCGCTTGATGATCTCTTTCATTTGCTGATCCAGAATCGTGCTGAATTTTATTTACTTTCTATGTGGGGAAAGCCCTGTTAGATGTGTCTGGAGGGTGACTTTAATAATTAAAAATGCAATGATGTGCATACATTTGCAGAACAGAAACCTGAATGTTGGATGAAACCAGTTCCAAGACTCTCCTCTTCACATGTAAGAGCCAAAGATTTCTACAGATGGTATTGTAGATATTTCATCTCGTCATTCAATAACTCAGAATATACTGTCAACATTTTGATTTACATACCATTCCATCTTAGTGGACATACCTAAGAATGATGAATGAACCGAAGCATCTGTAAGAACTATGAGAATTCAGATGGAAATAAACACTGGAGCATGAGAGTAAAAGTACGAGAAAAGTTCACTTTGAGAACACAGATATTGTTTTAGGAAACCGTAATTTGGACGTAACAGGAAATCAACATGTTTAGCTCTAATAAAATGCTGCAGGAGAGAGAGGGAATTTTGCAACAATGACATGAATCCTAACTTCAGATGACTAAGAGAAATCTACATGGATGAACATACAAAGTGTTGTAAAAAAAAAAAAAAAAAAAAAAATATATATATATATATATATACATAAATGGTTGTTTTTTGGACTGTTTCGTTACAGAGTGACATACAGAAACAAAAGGCAAAAAAGGCCTGAATCCAAAATGTACACAAAAAAGACAACAATTAATCATTTTTCCAGTAGTGTCTAAAACTCAGGACAAAGTTGAGTGGATGAACTTTCTAAACACCAGACAACACGCACAAAAAGATTCCAACAGATGTTTTAGTCTTTCAAAGTCAGTGAAGAGGGCTAAGATTCGCGAATGATTACATACACAAGACAACACAATGAATGGCTGGGCAGTGGTCTGAACAGCTCAAGGATAGATGAAGCTGCAAAAGTGGCTCTGAAGTCCCTCTCCAACAATGGAAAAACGTGTTAGGTGGAATTAGGGGCTAGCCTGTTAATGCAAGACATCGGCTCAGCTGGTGGGCAGGATTTTCCCCATCTGGTCATCACGCAAACGGCATCAGTGAACATTGTTTCAGAGTCAACAGGCTTCAATGTTCAGCACGGTTTTAACATTTTTTTTTATTATTTATATGGGAATATGCAGTTTCTATTTGTATATCTGTATTTGACAAATAAAAAAAAAATATATATATTAAGAATGTTATTTCTAAAGTTGCCAGTTGATTAGTTGTCTCTCTGGATTTACATTTTCAGAATTCAAATGGATCAACTCCATTGAATGTTTCATTTAAGAAATGTTTTAGAATTTGAAGGACTTGACTTTTTTTTCTACAGAACAATACAGACCACACAAATTCACAGAATTTGGCCTCTAAATTGCTGTGGTTATATTTTAGAATTAGTAAGATACTCAGATGAATTTGAAATATTTTGGCATTGTTGTTTTTCATTTTTCATAATGATTAAAAAGATAAGCCACCAGCTGCTTTGGATGAATTGAGCATATTCTTCATCAAACTCATTAAAATGCCATAGTGGAAGATATACTTTTATTTTATGACATTTTGTCAAGGCTCAGTAAATTTTTTTAAGAAATGTTTGTGGTCTTCTTTCACTCTCATAATAAAATGGCATGTATTGGCTGTTTGTTGCTCAGCATTAGATATTTTCTGGAACATCAGATGAATACATTTGCAAAATAAAAATAATAACCATCATGTGAGGAGCCCAGCCGAGGGAGTTTTATGATCTCTGTCCTCTGCTGGTTTAGGTCATTCTCTGATCATTAAACTAAGGACTGACATCATGTGAGGACAACGCTTTAATTTGGTTTTCAACTTAAAGCAATCTACACATTTGTCCCCATGTCTCTGTGAGTGTCTCCTTGACATTTTTAATACATCCCAAGCAGAAGCTGGCCAATGTCCAAATTCCATCTTCTTTACAAAGCCATTAAAAAGAAATTAAAAAGATGAAAAAATGCTATGAGAACAAATTAGTTTCACCCTGACAGAGCCGCAGGTGATGGGAGGTCAGGTCCATCGCCACTTTAACTCTGAGCAACTAATTGGTTCATTTTTAAGAGGTAGGACTATCGTTGGCATCCGAACAAACGTTCCCATTATAATTACGTTTCCCTCCTCACTTTTTGGCTCATTTTGTCTGGTTGTTGTTATTTTTCTCCTCTTTCATGTGTTCACATCTATTGAATCTGGACCTGAGGACAGACTCCTTCCCTCAGGGTTTCGTCCTCGTTAAACACCACAAAGTCTTTGCATGCATTTAAAACTTTAAAACGTGTAACTTTTTCCTTTTAAATATGTTCACTCCTCTTTGGTTGGTGTTTTAGTTTCCTGTTACTGACTCCTTTGTTTGTATAATAATGTATTTGTGTGCACATAATAAAGCTTTTTGTGTTGAATTAAATGCCACCAAAGCATACAGGTGAGTATATTATGGAGGATAATTTAATTAAAAATTATAATATATTATATGATAATTTATTTAAAAGGTAGTTTTAGGCCTTCTTTCAAAGACCGACTCTTCCGATAGAAGTCGCCCACCTCATCTCAGTCGGCCTCCGGCTAGCTGCGAACCGCCGCCGCCCGCTTCTCGTTATCGGCCTCCAAAGTGTTAGGAAGGCCGGTGAACTCCAGAGGAGAAGCTCAACGAAAAGAAGTCCCCCCATTTTTAAACACTAAAAACCAAGAAAAGCTGTCAAACTACAGGCGTTAGCCCGAGCTACCGACTTCCGCTTTAAGCTAGCCAGACGGTTAGCCAGCAAGCGATAGCAACAACAGACAACAGCAGCTAAGCTAACAAACTACTGTAACCATGGAAACAGATTCATACCATAATAAATATGATAGTATATTTATTAAAGTACTCACGCGGAGATGGAAGGGAAGAGAAGCAACTTCCGGGTCGAGCAGGAAGCCGTTTGACGTTTGACGGTGTCGCCATCTTGGTTCTTTAAATGACAGCAGAGCAGGTAAAAACTTTATCCTCCGGGATTTTTCCGTAACTACACCTGTCTACCTGTCCACCAGTCCATTATTATTATTATCATCATTATCATTATTATTATTATTATTATCAGCATTATCATTATTATTATTAGTGATTGACTCTGAAAGAGTTTGAACAGTCCTCTGAAGGTCACTAAATCGGCCATGAATGTGAATAGAACGCGTCCCAAATTTATTTATGAAGTTTTGAGGGGTTTAAAGGATAAGTTATGGATGATGACAAACACAAAAGGTGCTTGCATTAGAGCTCTGTTGTAGCCTGTCATAAGTCTTTCATGGAGCTTTCGTGTAGTTTCATTCCATTTGGGTAATAGCAAGATATTTCTCAAATTTTACTTTAGTTACAGTCAACAACACAAAGCGAGGGGCCTCAATCTGAAAGGCTGTTACAGCCACAAAGGCAGGAGGCTGGATTTCTGTAATGAATCAGAAATGCATTTTTTTTCAAACAGTAAATCTACAAACGTATCGCCACACTGCCAGGAATAAAATCACGTGACCCAATGTGATTTTTTTTTTTTTCTTGAACGATAAAAAATAACAGCTATAGTGACCAGCTGCTGTTGTCAAGCAGTGAAAGTAGGCAGAGAGAAACCTTGACCGATGGGGGAAAATCAGCTTGGAGTTCAGCCTCCGTCCTGGCTCTGAACCACAACTCTAATGTGAGTAACAGACCTCAGTGGTGGAGCTTCTATCAGCATCAAACACACACACGCACACACAGGCCAACATTGATCCGCTCCGATCCTCTCGAACCAAAACCAAACCGAAATATTCTCACTGTACAATTACTGCGGCCTTTAAAATAAACACTGCACCAAGAGCCAAACCAGAGCGAACGGGTCCAGAGAAAAATATCAAAGACGTGATGTCAGTGTTTTACACTTAAATGGTCATGTTCCAGTATGCAAGAACCAAAGAACCAAGCCAAACGTGTTTTTGTTTTTTCAAATAACAAATATATGAAAGGAGAACACTTTAATGCTCAGTGAAATTGTACCTTTGTGTTTCATGAAATAAAAGTTCCACATATCGGTTCCCCTTGATGCCAACGGTTGAGTTACCTGGATGAGTTACCTGTCGGCCTTGTCTTCTGGCCCATGAAAACTGGATTTGGATTAAAACTTACACTATATGAAAGAATATAATGTTCTATGAGGCCTGTTTGGTTTATGATACACAAATGTAATGGTTTGTTTTTAAATTTCCATCAGTCAGTTTGTCCCTGTGTAGCATGTTTTATACAACAGTATATCCCAAAGTGCTAAAGGAGACACCAATGACTGTAAAAAAAGAGAAATAAAGGAATCATAAGAACTAAATAAGTCAAATAAAGTAACAAAAGTACAGAGTGTAGTTGGAGTGTAGCAGCTGAGATCCAGATTCTACAGTCCTCATTTCATTTATCCGTCCCACAGAGGGGACGTCTCAGTTTTCTGAGGGGACAGAGACTGTGTCCTCAGTCTGTCCTCTGTCCCCAGTCTGTCCCCAGTCTGTGTCCTCAGTCTCTGTCCCCAGTCTCTGTCCCCAGTCTCTGTCCTCAGTCTGTCCCCAGTCTGTCCGCAGTCTCTGTCCCCAGTCTGTCCTCTGTCCCCAGTCTCTGTCCACAGTCTGTCCCCAGTCTCTGTCCCCAGTCTGTCCTCTGTCCCCGGTCTCTGTCCCCAGTCTCTGTTCCCAGTCTCTGTCCCCAGTCTGTCCTCTGTCCTCAGTCTGTTCCCAGTCTCTGTCCTCAGTCTGTCCCCAGTCTGTCCTCTGTTCCCAGTCTCTGTCCCCAGTCTGTCCCCAGTCTCTGTCCTCAGTCTGTCCCCAGTCTCTGTCCTCAGTCTCTGTCCTCAGTCTGTCCCCAGTCTCTGTCCCCAGTCTCTGTCCCCAGTCTCTGTCCACAGTCTGTCCTCTGTCCCCAGTCTCTGTCTTCAGTCTGTCCTCTGTCTCCAGTCTCTGTCCTCAGTCTGTCCTCTGTCCCCAGTCTCTGTCCCCAGTCTCTGTCCCCAGTCTGTCCTCTGTCCCCAGTCTGTCCCCAGTCTGTCCCCAGTCTGTCCCCAGTCTCTGTCCCCAGTCTCTGTCCACAGTCTGTCCTCTGTCCCCAGTCTCTGTCCCCAGTCTGTCCCCAGTCCTGCAGCCTGATCCATCCCGTTGCTGTTCCTCTGGAGATCAGCAGAGGGAAACGTTGCTCGCCCTTTTTCCTCGTCTCCCCCCTCAGACAATAAAAACAAGCCCACACAGACGGCAGCATCTCCGCCTTCCATCCGAGCCCATGTCTGAGGACTGATCCGGACCTGACCGTGTACCGGGGGGACCCAATCCGGACCGACGGCCTTCCGGTGGGGACTGGAGATGTAGCTGCCATCATGCCGGCCGACTGCGTCTCCCGTTTGCTGCTGTTCGCGTCCGTGTGCGCCGTCTGGGAGGCCAAATCGGTGCCGGATCCGGGAGCAGTCGGTAAGCTCGGCACGGCGGGATGCAGCACAATGAGCAGATGGGAGTGGTTCGTTTTACCGTCGATCTGCAGCGCTGCTGCCACAGCAGGCTGCGGGAAAGAGATGTTGGCTTTTCTGTCTGTCTGCCGGTTTAGATTGTGCGGGTCCATAAATGTGAGGTGGTCTCACACGGAGGGCCACGGCGGGGCTCGGTGCTCCGGGCTCGGTGCTCCGGGCTCGGTGCTCCGGGCCCGATAACGTCAGTTCTGGCCTTTCGTGTTCTTTCTTCTTGTTGCTCTGCACATCGATGACACCGGACGGCCCGAGGTCCTGCTGATGTGTCAGTCACAGACACGATGGCCTCCTGTGAAATAACAAAGCTCCTTTAAAACCACCCCTTTCATTGGTGCTGTGCATTTTGAAGGACATTGTGTAATTGCATTGCATTCTGCTTCAAGCTGTTTTGAGATGCATGGATGGCTGCAGACTGTGTGGAGTGTAACTCAGTATTTAGCTACTTTACACTTCAATATTGCACTGAATGTGGTGCATGTGGTAAATGTACACGATCAGTAACAGATACTGAAATTTAAAATGGCTGTAGGTTGTATTTGAACGCTGCAGTTAAACATAATCAGCTCTAAAATGTGACAAATAGAGACAATATTAAATATTCACAGTCTGGATTGAACAGGATTTCTACCCCTGAATGCATCATTGCATCCTTTATTATGTTGTTTTGTGACAGTAGTTCCATATTACCTTCGACATGTAGGGGATTCTTCTTCCCTCAGTGGTTTTACAGCTCATACTTAAGATTTCTCTGTCTTTTTTGGCCATTTGAGTCCATTTTAGTTTCACTCTCAATAGCTTTAGCTCTCTTGTGCTCGATCGATTAAATTTAATTGAAATCCGAGGTGTGTTTTTTGGCAGCATCCATGTTGGCATCTTTCCTGATCCGTAACAATGTGCAAGCAGCAGAGTTTAGGAGAGGAAGTGGTGTTTTTAGAGGTGGAACAAACCGTTAATTAATTAGTTGATTGGAGCGTTTAGTGTGAAGCCAAAATTTGACTTCACTCTCTGAATCCAGACTGTGAGCATTTCTCTTTGAGTCTCTTTGAGACTTTGCAGTGTTAATGTAGAACCTAGAGCTGATTTATAATCAGAGCACATGGAGGTCTACCTTTAGGCTGGATGGGCCTTTTGAAGAAAATGTCAGAACAGCTTAATTACTAAAATCAATCAATCATTGTTTTGCTCTTGACTTTGACAAACACAATGAGAATCTAAATTTAAAGGAGCTCTCTGAGTTTCAGGAGGGGTTGATTGGACTGAACCTCAGCTGGAGGACTGAAAGGGAGTGAAAACTTCCCAGACTCTCAATGTGACACTGTGACACTCTGTGTTTCTGCCAATGGAGCTGCTTCAGGCCTCAGTGTTTAAAGTGCGGAGCCCAGACTGGGAAAACCCTCTCCACACACACAAGAGAGTCTTTATTGAACCAACTGTGCTAACGGCTGACAGCATTTACATACGCAGACACACACACACACACACATTCTGCTTATTATCTGAATGCAGCCATTAGTGCTGTTGCTGTAAAGTTATGCTTCGAGGGCTGCTGGGTTTTAGAGGACGACAACTCACAGCGACAAAGTACAACAATCCAGCTTTTGGAGAGTCAGCACGTATCCATGGAAACATCCCCAGCATGACCCACATCCACGCCGTCCAAGAAGCAAGATGAGAAACTAAAAATTCTGGGGCTGAAAACATGGCAAGATGAAGGGCAGGAAAAAGCTTCGCAAGGGATTTGTGACGGGTGTGTTGTCATCATCCTCTTCTGCTGGAAATGAGTGATCTGCTGAAATCAACAGGAAGTTGGTCACATATTTTATCAACATAGTCAGCAGCTGGAGCAGCAGAGCTCGTGACACAGACCGCACTCTTACAACAAAGAGCAACACACTCATATTTTGATCCTGTGAACTCAGGAAGTGTGAGTCAGGCTCCTTCAATCCAGTCTCTGAGAGTAAACATCCAGAAACCAGAGGTCAAAGAAAAAGATAAGATGTGCCTCATAAGTGCAGAACCTGTTTGAGATTCATCGTGTTTTTAAGTTTCCCCTCTGGATCACCGCAGCCGCTGCCTTTACAGCTGGAACCCAGAGCTGCTGAAGGCTTATTCGGCTCATTTCGATGATGTCACTTTGCCAAAATGGGACCAAGCCGTCACACAGATGATCCAGAGGTAATGTAAGCGGATCATGATAAACCTACTGGAGGGTCAGTGACATGACCAGGTACCACAAACTGGATGAAACAAATCTCTCTGTCTAATCCGTCTGTTAACAGATAATTAAACCAGCCAATTATTTATAAAAACCTCAACATATCAAGTTCATATCAGTAAAACCAGACAAATTTAGACAAACAGAGCAGATGGAAGAAATCGGGCTGTCCGGCTTTTCAGGAGTTGTCCAGCACACAATTGAACCGCTCCAGCCCGACGACCTCGCTGCTTGGCTGCTTCCTGAAAATGCAAAAGAAGGAAGAAAAAAAACGGTCATCACCTTTATTCTCCTCCAAAGTTAACACAAAAAGGGCAGCACCAAATTTACAGTTTTCCTCTGGTTTGCATCATTGTGGATTTAATGTTCAGGGATTTTGGACCTTTGATTCGATAATTATGGAAATAATTTATAATTTGTAATCATCTCTCCACATGGTGCACTCACTAGAAAGTTATATTTGACCTTTTTGCAGATTTAAAAACAGGGAAAAGCAGTAAATCCTGCTCTGTTTGACAGACTCAAATGATAGTTCAGATTTTATTTAATGCGTTTGATTCGTGTAAAAACCCCCTTTTTCTTTATTTCCTGGCAGAGGTAAAAGTCCAAATAAAAGTCCAGGTGTTTGACAACAGCGACCTGTCGCCGCTGGCGGACGCTCAGGTTCAAGTCCACGGGAATAAAACCGTCTTAGCGTCCAGCAGTGCCGGCAGCGACGGCATCCTGAGGGTCAGCTTCCTGTACCGCGTGGGAACAAGGGTCATCATCACAGCCTCCAAACGAGACTACGTCACCAACTCTGTGCCCTGGACGTCCAGCCGCATCCCCTGTAAGTCAGCCAGCGAGGAAAGCCACTTTATGAGGCATGAAGTAAATTCTCCACTCGATTGATTCTGTTGCTCTTTAAATTCCTAAAAGCTGATTTAGCTGCTTTTTTTTTATTGTGTGGAATAACAACACCATGTCAGTTAACCAGAACAGATAGTTCTTAGGGTTGGTGCTATTAATCAGTCTTTGATTTTACTTTCTCAGCGTTGTTATTGCAGCTGGAGATCTGCAGAGCTAATATGAACTATTCTTTCATATTTTAGTGTATGCATCAGTCAGCCTGTACCTCCTGGTTCAGAGGCCAGGGACTCTCATTCTGTACGATGACGTCCTCCAGGTGCTGTCTGGGTCACCAGGTAACAAAAATAAACCAAATTCCTCTTTTCTTTTAAAACCAGGATAACCCTGGGGGACCTCCAGCTGCTGCTCACTCATCCTTCCATGATGAAACTTGTGAAAATTATGGCATATTTTTAGTTCTGGGAGTCGAGTTGAACGCTTCAGCAGTTTTTCTTTCATAGTGTCTTAAATAATTCTGTCAGAGCGAAGACAAATCACTGCCCCCTTCCTCTCTGCTGCGCCTCCTCAGGCCTGCCTCTATTTCACCGCTTCACATTTAGATGAGCTGCGCTTGGACTTTATGATAGTTTTATTTTCATCACAGCGGCCTCTTCGTAACTCAATCCACATTTTAAAAGATGTCATGGCATGATAACTGGTTTTGATCCTTAAGGAAGTTCTTATGCCAGTA
Source organism: Echeneis naucrates (assembly GCF_900963305.1). NCBI lineage: Eukaryota > Metazoa > Chordata > Actinopteri > Carangiformes > Echeneidae > Echeneis > Echeneis naucrates. Next base: position 1,378,054 of record NC_042529.1, on the reverse strand, counting down.
CTACAGAGTACTACAGTTTACAGCAACACTACGACAACAAACTATAGCAAGTGTCCAAAATGTCCAAAAACTGACTTACTTAAGTAAATAAGTAAATATTGTGCATCAAGATATGAATTTGAATGTCTGTGTGTCAGATAAGCTGTCCGCAGGGTTTGCAGACTGGGAGTACTGTGGTTTTTCTTTTTCAGGAACTCGTAACCAGCCGCTGGTGCAGCTCCAGAGGAAATCCCTCCAGCTGCCTTCCAACTCCAACTACACCGCGCTGTCCGCCACCATGACCACAGCCAGGAGTCAGTATGAAATTGGTGGTTTTCCATTTCTTCTGGGCCAAGAGACCAACAGCTCAGGTTGGAATAATATTTTAAACATGAGTGAATGAGTGAGATTCAACAAGCTCCATTTTTACAGTTGACCTCAACCAACACCAACTGTGGGCCACAACATATCAGAGTCAGTGTCAGGCCTCCATGATGATCTTGTGGCTGGATGAGAGCAAATCCCTACAGCCAGGTCCGGTCGAAGTGATCTGCACTTCCACATTAACCAAACTCAGATAGAATTTACACTTACGGGTGTGAAACATGAATAGATTATCACAGATCACAGCTGGATGTTGAAGGTGATCATACATTTTTAATACACTTTTTTTAATCCTAAATTCTGTTTAGTATATTTATAAATCTCCCCACATGCAGATATGAGATGAAAACATTTCAGAATTATAACATGAACACACCCAGATGTGTAACAGATGTGCTGAAGCTGACATCAGCGACTTCTCCTGCTCAGGTGCAGAAACCGGGTGGACGGACTTGACAGCCTTGGCGGTGGTCAGCATTCAGCTCTTTGACAAAGACGGCATGACAGTCCAGGTCTCGGACCCGATCCATATCTCGGTGCCGCTGCCGTCCGACACTCGCAACAGGATGGCCACAAGTGTTCCCACTTGGCTGTATCAGCCAAAGACGGGTGAGGAAGACGCAGAAATACTCTCTGCTAATTAACGGGCTGATTGTTTTAGTTTTCATTCACATTGTATTTCATCAGTTCTTTATGTGTTTTCTGTGTAATTCCTGAAGCTGTCAGATTTAATGATCATCCTCCATGTTCCTCCAGGACTCTGGGTCAGGAACGGGACGGGCTACATTAAAAAAGACGGCACACAGTTTGTCTGGAACATCGTGGTTCCTCAGATGGGATACTGGTTGGCCGCCTTCCCTTCGTCCTCAGGTGCTGTAGCTCATCTCACCCTCTGTTCTCCTGTTTGGGCTGCTCTTGATCTCCACTGTTGAGCCAGCAGATGTCCCTGTACGTCTCCTGGGCAGATAAAGGAAACATTCTTTGTTCTTGAGTGAAATATTCTTGTTACTGAAGTCCAGGTCCAAAAGATGGTGTTGATGTTGATCCAGAGAAGCATTTCATTCGGTCTTCTTCTCATAAAGCTGCCGTGATGAAAGCATGAAATATAAGCAGGATTTTCTTGCATTAAGTTGAAGCAATAAAATTCAAATAACTTTCCTATCCCTTCAACCTTCAACCTTCACCTCAACGATACCATGGCTATGAAAAACATTCTTTTTGTGCTTCTTAGTACAATTCTGGATGATGTCAGGATGACACCAGCCAACATTAACTGACCTGATGGGGCCGGTTACATGAAAATTGAACAAATGATTCATGCAGCGTCAGAGGTTTTGTCTCTGGACACATTAAATCTGAAATATTCATTTTTCAGAATGGCTCTTAGGTGTTTGCATAAATTTTCTTTCAGGATTGGGTCTGTCTCATCCGGGCTTGAGGGACATCACCACCTACCACACCCTGTTCCTGCTCTCCATCTTGGCCTCGCTGGCCCTGCTGGTGCTCATCCTGCTCTGCGTGCTGCTCTACTACTGCAGGTGTGGGGAGCGTAGGCGCAGGTCTCTGGGTCTAGGTTTCTATTCATAGCAAAAATGACAGAAGCAATTTTGGTGGTGAATGCGAGTTTAATTTTAGACTGTTATAAGAATAGCCTTCTTGTAGAACTTGACAAATAAAAGGTGTTTTCATTTTATTCCTGACCATCGGCCTCTTTCCTTTCTAGGAGGAAGTGTTTGAAACCTCGTAGACAGCAAGGCAAACCCCACACCTCTGGTCTGAACGGTGCAAAGAGAGACCAGGGTACGTCCACATCACGCCTGAATCTGATCTGTGGGGGTCATGTTGAGTCTGGTCCTTCGAATGATAAATCTGACCTGTCGCCATCTCGAGACTACCAGAGTTCAAGGGAGGACTTAACCAAACACGTTCCAGCTCACATGCTGCGACACGCAAAGGGAAAAAGTGCTTCAGGTTCCCAACGAGGGGAGAGCTTCCCCATGAAGGTGACGCGAGCCACAGAGACCAACAACTTGGACAACCCTTTGCTGCATGAAGACTACAACCGAAGCTACAGCCCCATGGAGGGTAAAGAGTCTGAGTATCACCGACACCACAACGCCAACGACAATCGCGGGTACTCATCTGATCCGCCGTCTCCGCCTCGTTTCCAAGGCTACGTACCAAGCCAGTCCGACAAACCTCCAGAATATTCAGCAGCAGCAGCGGACAGCCTCGCCAGACCGACCTCCCTCAACACCCAGCCGGGTCAAATCATCTTCTGCAGCTCCATCGACCAGATGAAGGAGAACATGTACCGGAGTATGGTGCCCACCCTGGTCATTCCAGCCCACTATATGCGCCTTCCCTCTGAGTTTTCTGGGAAAGATGGAAAGGACCAGAAAGAGCAAGACAAAGACGGAGCACCGATGGGAGGAGGCCAGCAACACCATCACCACCACTCTCAGAAACCAGGCCAACAGCAGCAGCAGCAGCAGCAGCAAGGCGGATCCCAAGGTGACGACTCAGAGGAGCCGAGCTGGGCCTCTGACTCTTCCGGTGGACCCGTGACCATCCCCGTGCTCTTCAACGACTCCACCATGGCTCAGATGAACGGAGAACTGCAAGCGCTGACCGAGAAGAAGCTCCTGGAGCTGGGAGTCAAGCAGCACCCAAGGGCCTGGTTCATCTCCCTGGATGGACGAGCTAACGCCCATGTCCGCCACTCCTACATAGATGTCGGGAATGACCTCAGTGGCGGTGGCGGGGGTGGTGGATTCGGAGTTGGTTCCAGCAGCACTCCCCGAGACATCAACCTTGAACCCCCTCTGGAGGCTCAAGAACGAAAATCTGCAGTGAGCCGAAAGGGAAAAGATGACCGCTGGGGCACAGGAGGACGGAAGGGCCACAGCGTCAGCGGGAAGAGTTACTCCAAACTGGCCTACCCCGACCACAGTGAGCCCAGCAGCAGCGAGGGACGCCCGGTCTCACCCGAGGAGAACTCCCTCACCCCTCTTCTGGACGAAGGTCCATCCTCCCGAGGATCCACCATCCCCAGGAGAGGACGCAGTCGTGTGAACAGCAGCCGCAGCAGCAACAGCGAAAACCGCCGCGACTCGATGACCAGCCCCGAGGACGATCCCGATGACAAAGACGAGAACAAGAAGAGCCCGTGGCAGAAGATCGAAGACAGGCCTCTGATGGTCTTCCACCCAAGGAAGTGAGCTGTTCGAACTTACTAAACACTGGACCTTTAAAAATCTTTTCAACGGGGAATCTTTCCGCTTCAAACATGGAAGAAGAGTGACATTGTCACCGAGAGAAATCACAACAAGCACAACCATGCTTCACTGGTCCATTTTCAGGTTGTTGTTTGACCTTTGTGTTTCTGGTGAGGTGCTTATGCACTTTCCGATTCCTCTCATAGTCTCGCTGTCTTTTAATCCCACTGATATGATCTAACGCAGACTGGGGTCCGTCCAGTTTATCCTGAATCCTGCCACCCATCACGTCACTGAACCATCATCTGAGCCATTGCATACACTGACTGTGGAAATAGCCATTTTATAGAGCAAAATAGAAGAATAAAGCACTTACTAATAATTTTAGAGTTGATTGACTGATAATCAAGTATTTGGCAGTCAATGAAATTTTTATGGGATCATTTGGGGATTAAGATGAATTAAATTTCCGTCCCTGGACTTGTTCTACACAAAGGCTCACATTGATTGGTAGAAGTTGTGCGCCTCCTCCATCCTAAACTGTAACCAGATTAATTTTCTTTGATGGAAACAAACTCCCTAAACCCTGAATCTGTGGGGAACCCATCAACTGTATTGATTTTACTTCTTTCTTAAGCCCCTGTGAATGGATAAGGCAAAATCATACAGTCCATCGCGGCTTTTTGCTCCTTCAGGGATGTACTTGATTTCCTCTTCCTGCTGTACTGTGTTCATGTGTTGTAATTACTTATTCAAATAATAATGATTTGAGCTGTTGAGCATCATCTTCAAGTCTCTCCATCATCGTGACCCTTCCTGCCATCAATTTATCGCAGTGATCTACTGTACTATTCTGCCAAAATTGCGCATTTCTGCCTTTTCTCCTGTTGTTGAGATATAGAGATTTTTTTTTCTTTTTAGGGACTTCTATGCGATTTCTGTTGTGTAAATAGATTCCCACACATTCGAAAGACAGTTTGATATAGAAAGGTTGCATGCATATGAATGTATGAAAAAACAAAAGGCACCAAAAGCCCCCCACAGTTCTTTGGGCTCTTGCGTAGACAACCCCCCAAAATCGACAAAAAACGCGATCGCAGCAAAAACATCATGTTACTTGAAGACTTAATTATTTGATATTCTGCTGAGGTCTACAGGGGGTGTTTGTAGACGGGGCCTGTACCACTTTTCTCCTGTAAGTGCCTTCTTTCACATAGGATCGAGTGATAGGCATGCAGGTCCCTTCTTCAGATGCAGTTAGTCGTCATCTAAACGAAGCCTTTGAGATTGGCAGGCACTGATAAGCACACTGCATTGTGGTAACAGCAACACGCGTCACTCTGGGGAGCATGCCTGCCAAAAAACAACTTTTCTTGCGGCTATTACATCCTTGGATATCTTAATTTCTTATATCTATCCTCTTTTTCACCAAACTTGTAAATGGTAAACTATATGAGATTTTATGTCTATACAGTATGATGTGCATGTAACATGTAGAATAGGGTGTTTTTAATGAAACCTTTTTTGAAATGATAAGGGTGTTGGCACTAAATGATGACGCACTGGCGTATTGAATTGTTTTGCCAAATTATATGAAGATAGCTGATATATCTTTTTTTTTCTTCCCCCCCGTTAATCCAGTTCTATCAAAAATTCACTTCCGGTCATAAATGTTTACAACAATAACATACTGACCAACACGCTCCCGCTGTTACAAGCATCATCACTGCCGGCGAAGCTTCAACTACTGTGAATTACTTACATCATAGCAGATTTGTAAAAGCTCACAAAGTTTGAAACACTTTAAAAGGTTCATGTTTCTTTTGCTCTGTTGCAGATTAGTCGATTGGTTATGAAGTGAAAATCTTGAAAGCTATATAAAAGTTGCTCTGACTTCCTGCTCCTTTTCACCACTTGCTTGCTGTTCATAAGCCTGTGTCAGTAGCCTAAAGTGCAAACTGAAAATGTGATGTTAAGTCCCGAGTCCGAAGAGCCATGAAACGATTCCTACTGAACTGTCGTGTCCACTGCTGTAAATGTACACTTTCTTTGGACCAGATAAGGAATTCCTATGAGTTGTGCAATTGTGGCTTTCCTTACTTGTTTTTAGTTTTAAACAGCGGTTGGTGTGTTTCTCAGTAGATTTTGTGAACTTGTGTTTGGACAGTTTCAGAGAGCTGACTTTACACCAGACATTAACCCCCTAGGAGACACTTTTAACCTGCTTTGCTGGACTTTTTTTTTTTTTTTTTTTTTTTTTTGTTTTGGAGGTCAGGAGGTTTGAGCTGTAGGTCTTCATCCTGTGCCCTAAATTATTTGCTTCATAAACCTGGTCAGTTGTTTGTAAACTGTAAATTGATTCTTTCTGTACATGAGACAAAATAGAAATAAATTTGTTCCCACAGTCTGTCAGATGATATGATTTTATTTGGAATATACAAAAACATACAGTTGGTGTGTTTGAATCCATCACATTAATTCCAAACCCTATATTCTAGATGCTTTTATAATTATATCATCTTAGCTCCTTAAAAAATAATCTAATTCAGAGAGTTTAACAAATCACTCAAACCAAATGACATTTTGTTGTAATTTATAAATAAATAAAATAAAAAAAACCCTCATATAAATAAAGTAAAAACAAAATCTGGAAGAGATAAAGTGAGTTCGTCGTTTTTAGATGGGTGTTCTAATAAACTGACTGCCACAGACAGACAGTTTTTCCACAGTTAGATGCATTTCTGCTGTTTTTAATCTTTAAACTACCCGAATATTTTTACACCTTTGCAGTTCCGTATTTAAACTTTATTTTTTCCACTTCCGCTCTGAGGGCGGTGACGTCACGGTCACATGAGGATGAGTGTGTCATGTGATTCGAGTTAAAAGAGAAAAAGCATCGTCGGTCACTTCTGGATTTTAGTCAGCCGACTTGAGGACCGACGGTCCGAGCTTCAGACTCTGGAACGATCAGGTGGGACAAAATAAACCAACTTTTTTAGTTAAAAAAACGGCAGTTAATCGTTAATTCAAACCGGTCGGTTTTACCGTTAGCCGCCTAGCATGCTAAGCTAACTTGGCTTGTTTTTCTTTTGTCGACATCACTGCGTTGTCTCTGACTTTGGCATGCTTTTATAATATTAAGTGTTTCTTTTTATAGATGAAAGTTTAGACTCTCACCACAGTGTTGTTGACTGAATGTATCGTTGTTTGTGTTTGTTTTTAGGAGTAATGAGGTGCAGCGTTTAGCCTCAATAGCAACTGAACTCCGAATCCAAATCCAGTCATCTGAGAAAAATGGTAAAGTCACCAAATACAGTTAAATGCCTACTGTGATTCAGTCAAAATGCACTTTGCGTGGACATAACTTGAGTATTTTCTTTTTATGCTTCTTAATTAGTCGCCTCCGTTTGTCAGAAGTAGATATTGTATGTTTCATCTGAAGTTTGTTATTTTACAGGAAAAGTTTGTCACATTAAAACTTGATGATGATTATGATGCTCCCTCGTGGTTAATTGACCTGAGAGTATGCAAGCACAGTGCAATTGGATCTGTCAATTAAAAATTATAGTAAAATTTATACAGTTTTACCTGAATATTGCAATAACTCATCAAAATCAAAAATGAGAGCTAAGTCTGGAACATTAAAACTGAATTATCCTTCATCATTCATCTCATGACCCCTCAGACTGATCATGCCACTATTTTGAAGGAAAAACTGCACACCAGGCATTTATAGTTGACTCGTCTTGCTTCACTTCAGCAGCAACAGCAGTAAAATGCTGCTGAGTCAGTGTGAACAAACAGGAGTCACCCGTAATAACACACTTAGCGGTCACATGAGCTCCAGTCACTTCACTGTCAAACCAACAATTTTACCAAATAATTTTATCTACCGATGCTTCTCCTTTCATAAGTACAGAACAATCTCCTGCTCTCTGTGCGAACATTGATTCAGAGGAGTGCTTCAAAACAGGACCGACACAGATAAGGATGTGAAAAGCACCTTTGACTAAAACAATATGTGTCTTTGCATATTTTAGCTACTGCTACATGGTGATTATAACTTTTAGATTTTTGCTGCTTTGCAGCAGTTCAGAAGGCCAGAAAGATTTAAAGTACTTTTTTTTGTGTTCTGGGACTTGTATGCATCCTAAATCAGTTCATAAATATGGCTCTTTAAATTAGTTTTAACGTGTGCAGTAGTGGGAAAGATAAGCTGATTTATGTATTGCATGTCATAATTGTGTACAGTTGTATCTGTACACGCATCCTCAGGCAATCATTTAAGGCATTTAAGTTTTACCAGTTTTTATTATAAAATGCAGTCAACTCGCTACATTTCAGGATAAAACACAGCATTTGACTGGGCAGTATCTAACATTTAGAAATATAAATAACACAATGATTGTGTGCATCAGCACAGTGGAGTTGAATAATCAGTGTTCTAATGCCAGTGAAAGTGTTGCTTTAGTCTCTTTTTATAAATGATCTGACCTCAACGAGAAGCCCTGTTTTAAATAAAGGATGTCAAAAGGCTGTCAAACATTTCATGGAAAGCTGTTTAAATACATTTTCATGCCAATGTTGATCCCAAATAATTGAATGCTATCGATGGGGAAAATTTCAGGCGACAGCATAAGAGCTAAATATAAAAGGACATGAACTTTACAGGAACGATCTGTTTGAGTGTAGAAATCCAGTTTATGGGTTTGAATGCTGATTGAGCTGCTGAGCTCGGTTTCTCACAACCAGACAAACAAACTGTGACCAAAGATTGATCCGGGTTTAGATTTATTTATTTTTGTGTGTGTTTGTTGTCAGGCTTCATTTCTTCACAGTCTATTTCCCTCCTCTTTGTGTTCAGGCTCTGCAGATGTGGATCTGGTTGGCCCTGCTGGGCCTCAGTGCGGCATTGGTCTGTCCTGATGGAGGAATGTGCGAGGACAACAACACTTGCTGCAAGAACACAGCGGGGGGCTACGGATGCTGCCCTTTACCACACGTGAGTTAACGCACAGTCGAGTTTCCACAAACTGTTGGATTTGAACCTGCTACCAATTTAAACAGTGGCGAGCAAAACACCAAGTCTTTTATGAAAATAGAGGCAGGAAAATAATTCAGGAAAAGTAATCCAATAAATAAAAGTATCAGATTTTAATGAAAATACAAAGATGGAGCCCAGCTGTTTTCTTAAAACAAGCTGCTTTCATTTCAAAAACCTTTTACATATTCAAGAAGTAGAATTTTGGGATTTTGACGTATTTTTGTTAAAGTTGAAATGTTAAAGGAATTGTGACTATTTACTCGTTCATCCAATAATCGATTAGTTAGCTCTGCTAAAAGTCAGAGCTCTAATCGGGACATAAATACTAATCGATTCCTGGCACTCAGGGCAAGTTGAGACAAGCTGCGATGCTTCATCTTGAGTTTCACCGTCGTGCTGCTTTAGTTTTCTCTCTCGTCTGATGATTCAGAAACAAATAGACTCCGGCCTGCCTTTTTAAGGAGGACTCATCAGAATTTCTGATGTTTGAGCAGCTCATATTTCATCAGCTCTTCTATCATAGCTAAAATATAACCTGGGAATTTTTATATCTTTTATTTATTAATTTATTTTGCATAGTGTTTGAACTCTGCATCTCATTTCGAATGCATCTGTAGGCTGAGTGCTGCTCAGACCACCTCCACTGCTGCTATGAAGGCACCCTGTGTGATCTGGTTCATGAGAAATGTGTTAATAAGACCGTTTCCCTCCCCTGGATGACACGTCTTCCAACCAAAGAGGCCTTTCTCCTTCCTCAGGTAATTCTAACAAAGGCCTTTGTCAAGTCCAACACGTGTGTGTGTTTTTTTTTTTTTTTTCATATCTCTCCTGAGCTCATTAGGACATTTATGGAGCCGTAGGAGAGGCAGCAGTGCAGAAACTCTGTAGTTTCAGGATAACACATTTGATACATTTACACCCTCAGATCTGCAGCGTTGGCACCTTTTCTGTTTTAGCTCTCTGTGGGCTTACGACTCGTTTCAGTTCTTCACTTTTGATGTTCAGCACAATAAGTACACACCAAGACTCTCTCCCTGCACGCTGGTGTTCATTTGATTGATGGTAAACTAAGAAAGGACAGCATAATGAATGAATGTGTTTCTCCATTGACATTTATTACATTCATTTGTAATCCTGCCACTGGCTTGTTTCTGGGAGCTTTTTGACTCCTGTCATTGATATTCATGGCCTGTCATGTTGTGATGGCTGCAGCTCCGTCAGAGAGTGAAGGCAGTCGTTTGTCCGGACAAGGAGTCCGAGTGTCCGGATGGCACCACCTGCTGCCAGCTTCCTGACAGCTCCTGGGCCTGCTGTCCATTAGCCAAGGTGATGCACACCTCAAACCACAGGCTGCACACAAACGCCAAGCACTTTACACCCAGAAACATATTACATGTTCCATCAGTCAGCTCCACTAAACATGAGGCTGTTTGTGGAAAGAAGAAACATCCACTTCTGGATTCAGGACATCAGTGTTAAATTGGCTGCATCCAAATATCATCTGAGAAGTATGTAGATAAATCAAACCTGGTTTAAAAGAAGCAAGAAAAAGAAAGTCTATTTGTAAGTGCATTTGCTCCCGATGGTGTAGAAAAGAGATTTATTGGTTCATTCCAGCTTTTGTTTGCATCATTTGGTGATCAAATTATGGAACAATTAAGGTTTATAGCCAAATTGTAGTTATTTGATCCTGTTGAAATCAAATTCATGTGTTTTACTAAAATTCGGTTTATATGTTGATGTATGTAAAAAGGAAAACATTCAGTTTTGATTGTTCGGGATCCTCTCCTGCTGTTCCACCATTGGACTGCAGGAAACGGCATCCTGAGTTGAAGAGTTTTACTGACCATCACACATGACTCTGCTCTCTCTGCAGGCAGTGTGCTGTGAGGATAAGCGCCACTGTTGCCCGGAGGGAACAAAGTGTGATCTTGTTCACTCAAAGTGTGTCTCTGCCTTGCTGCAGTCCTTCCCCATGCTGGACAAGTTTCCTGCCAGAAAGAGGAAGAATAATGCAGGTGGGAAATTCATCATATGGACCGTTAGACAAGTCGACCAAGGGTGAAGATAATAACAGATTTCATTAGCATCAGTCTTTTGCTCTGTAATGGTTGATTTTATTCGACATGTTGACACTGAACTAATAATGAATACATCTCTTTCAGACGTCTTTCTCGGCCCTCAGTTCCATTTTCCCCTGATGAAGAAGATCCCTGCTCTACCCAACAACAGTGAGCCATCCTGACATCAATCTGCCTGTTTCTAGTTGTGTGCTGATGATACTTGTTATTGATTAATTAATATGTTCTTCTGCTGTCTTTGTGTGTCTGCAGCCCCCTCTGGTGGTTCGTTGATGTGTCCTGATGGGAAAAGCAGCTGTCCTGATAGAACAACTTGTTGTCTGGGACACAACAAAGGCTACTACTGCTGCCCTGCCCCAAATGTATGTAGAACTCTGGTGCAGAAAACAAGAATTGAAAGTTATCCTTGATTATTAATGTGCATGATTGAATTCAAAACGTTTACTCATGAGGAAATTTTTAACCAAAACAAGTTGATTTAGGAAGAAAATAAGTCTTTAATATTATTTCACTGTCAATATCAGACTTGTAAGGAGTTCATGTTATTTTCAACTTGCACAATATTGTCTTTCATAGAAAAATTTAATTTCAACTATATTCAACCACAACTCCTTGATGAAGAGCGAGCCGAAAAACAACGAGCAGAGTGATGTCTTATTGCAGGAACAGATATGAACTGTTTGATACTTTTATCGTTTTCAGGCCGTATGCTGCAGTGATAATGTCCACTGTTGCCCTGGTAACACAACATGTGACATGGAGCGTGAGGTCTGCAAACCTAATAACATCCATTTGCCGCTGCTGAAGAAGTTCCCTGCTGCAGTCAACGATGGTAAGTCACCAAAACTCTGCTTTGTCTAAAGTTCTATGTTGATGATACTGTACTAATAAACATTTTATTTGTTGTGTCTTTAGCACCCTCTGGTGGTTCAGTGAAGTGTCCTGATGGGAAAAGCAGCTGTCCTGATGGGTCAACTTGTTGTCCTGCACAACGCGGTGGTTACTACTGCTGCCCTGCCCCAGATGTATGCAGGACTGGAGCTAATTCTTGATTATTCACCTGCACAGTTTAGATAATTATTTATCAGCAAGGAGTTTGAATTCAACCAGTGAGAGCAGAGTGATGGCTTATTGCAGGAACAGATATGAACTGTGTGTTTGATACTTCTATCGTTTTCAGGCCGTATGCTGCAGTGATAATGTCCACTGTTGCCCTGGTAACACGACATGTGACATGGAGCATGAGGTCTGCAAACATAATAACATCCATTTGCCGCTGCTGAAGAAGTTCCCTGCTGCAGTCAACGATGGTAAGTCACCAAAACTCTGCTTTGTGTCTAAAGTTCTATGTTGATGATACTGTACTTTTAACAAACATCTTTGTGTCTTTAGCGCCCTCTGGTGGTTCATTGATGTGTCCTGATGGGAAAAGCAGCTGTCCTGATAGAACAACTTGTTGTCTGGGACACAACAAAGGCTACTACTGCTGCCCTGCCCCAAATGTATGTAGAACTCTGGTGCAGAAAACAAGAATTGAAAGTTATCCTTGATTATTAATGTGCATGATTGAATTCAAAACGTTTACTCATGAGGAAATTTTTAACCAAACCAAAACAAGTTGATTTAGGAAGAAAATAAGTCTTTAATATTATTTCACTGTCAATATCAGACTTGTAAGGAGTTCATGTTATTTTCAACTTGCACAATATTGTCTTTCATAGAAAAATTTAATTTCAACTATATTCAACCACAACTCCTTGATGAAGAGCGAGCCGAAAAACAACGAGCAGAGTGATGTCTTATTGCAGGAACAGATATGAACTGTTTGATACTTTTATCGTTTTCAGGCCGTATGCTGCAGTGATAATGTCCACTGTTGCCCTGGTAACACAACATGTGACATGGAGCGTGAGGTCTGCAAACCTAATAACATCCATTTGCCGCTGCTGAAGAAGTTCCCTGCTGCAGTCAACGATGGTAAGTCACCAAAACTCTGCTTTGTCTAAAGTTCTATGTTGATGATATTGTACTTTTAACAAACATCTTTGTGTCTTTAGCGCCCTCTGGTGGTTCATTGATGTGTCCTGATGGGAAAAGCAGCTGTCCTGATAGAACAACTTGTTGTCTGGGACACAACAAAGGCTACTACTGCTGCCCTGCCCCAATTGTACGTAGAACTCTGGTGCAGAAAACAAGAATTGAAACTATTTGATTATCCAACATTTAATTAAAATTAAGGTCCTGTATGTTTGGCCACAACTTGCCTCATAATGACCAAGTACACAACAAGTTGACGAGTGATGTCTTATTGCAGGAACAGATATGAACTGTTTGATACTTTTATCGTTTTCAGGCCGTATGCTGCAGTGATAATGTCCACTGTTGCCCTGGTAACACAACATGTGACATGGAGCGTGAGGTCTGCAAACCTAATAACATCCATTTGCCGCTGCTGAAGAAGTTCCCTGCTGCAGTCAACGATGGTAAGTCACCAAAACTCTGCTTTGTCTAAAGTTCTATGTTGATGATACTGTACTAATAAACATTTTATTTGTTGTGTCTTTAGCGCCCTCTGGTGGTTCAGTGAAGTGTCCTGATGGGAAAAGCAGCTGTCCTGATGGGTCAACTTGTTGTCCTGCACAACGCGGTGGTTACTACTGCTGCCCTGCCCCAGATGTATGCAGGACTGGAGCTAATTCTTGATTATTCACCTGCACAGTTTAGATAATTATTTATCGGCAAGGAGTTTGAATTCAACCAGTGAGAGCAGAGTGATGGCTTATTGCAGGAACAGATATGAACTGTGTGTTTGATACTTTTATCGTTTTCAGGCCGTATGCTGCAGTGATAATGTCCACTGTTGCCCCAGTAACACGACATGTGACATGGAGCATGAGGTCTGCAAACATAATAACATCCATTTGCCGCTGCTGAAGAAGTTCCCTGCTGCAGTCAACGATGGTAAGTCACCAAAACTCTGCTTTGTGACTAAAGTTCTATGTTGATGATACTGTACTTTTAACAAACATCTTTGTGTGTCTGCAGCCCCCTCTGGTGGTTCGTTGATGTGTCCTGATGGGAAAAGCAGCTGTCCTGATAGAACAACTTGTTGTCTGGGACACAACAAAGGCTACTACTGCTGCCCTGCCCCAAATGTATGTAGAACTCTGGTGCAGAAAACAAGAATTGAAAGTTATCCTTGATTATTAATGTGCATGATTGAATTCAAAACGTTTACTCATGAGGAAATTTTTAACCAAAACAAGTTGATTTAGGAAGAAAATAAGTCTTTAATATTATTTCACTGTCAATATCAGACTTGTAAGGAGTTCATGTTATTTTCAACTTGCACAATATTGTCTTTCATAGAAAAATTTAATTTCAACTATATTCAACCACAACTCCTTGATGAAGAGCGAGCCGAAAAACAACGAGCAGAGTGATGTCTTATTGCAGGAACAGATATGAACTGTTTGATACTTTAATCGTTTTCAGGCCGTATGCTGCAGTGATAATGTCCACTGTTGCCCTGGTAACACAACATGTGACATGGAGCGTGAGGTCTGCAAACCTAATAACATCCATTTGCCGCTGCTGAAGAAGTTCCCTGCTGCAGTCAACGATGGTAAGTCACCAAAACTCTGCTTTGTCTAAAGTTCTATGTTGATGATACTGTACTAATAAACATTTTATTTGTTGTGTCTTTAGCGCCCTCTGGTGGTTCAGTGAAGTGTCCTGATGGGAAAAGCAGCTGTCCTGATGGGTCAACTTGTTGTCCTGCACAACGCGGTGGTTACTACTGCTGCCCTGCCCCAGATGTATGCAGGACTGGAGCTAATTCTTGATTATTCACCTGCACAGTTTAGATAATTATTTATCGGCAAGGAGTTTGAATTCAACCAGTGAGAGCAGAGTGATGGCTTATTGCAGGAATAGATATGAACTGTGTGTTTGATACTTTTATCGTTTTCAGGCCGTATGCTGCAGTGATAATGTCCACTGTTGCCCTGGTAACACGACATGTGACATGGAGCATGAGGTCTGCAAACATAATAACATCCATTTGCCGCTGCTGAAGAAGTTCCCTGCTGCAGTCAACGATGGTAAGTCACCAAAACTCTGCTTTGTGACTAAAGTTCTATGTTGATGATACTGTACTTTTAACAAACATCTTTGTGTGTCTGCAGCCCCCTCTGGTGGTTCGTTGATGTGTCCTGATGGGAAAAGCAGCTGTCCTGATAGAACAACTTGTTGTCTGGGACACAACAAAGGCTACTACTGCTGCCCTGCCCCAAATGTATGTAGAACTCTGGTGCAGAAAACAAGAATTGAAAGTTATCCTTGATTATTAATGTGCATGATTGAATTCAAAACATTTACTCACGAGGAAATTTTTAACCAAACCAAAACAAGTTGATTTAGGAAGAAAATAAGTCTTTAATATTATTTCACTGTCAATATCAGACTTGTAAGGAGTTCATGTTATTTTCAACTTGCACAATATTGTCTTTCATAGAAAAATTTAATTTCAACTATATTCAACCACAACTCCTTGATGAAGAGCGAGCCGAAAAACAACGAGCAGAGTGATGTCTTATTGCAGGAACAGATATGAACTGTTTGATACTTTAATCGTTTTCAGGCCGTATGCTGCAGTGATAATGTCCACTGTTGCCCTGGTAACACAACATGTGACATGGAGCGTGAGGTCTGCAAACCTAATAACATCCATTTGCCGCTGCTGAAGAAGTTCCCTGCTGCAGTCAACGATGGTAAGTCACCAAAACTCTGCTTTGTCTAAAGTTCTATGTTGATGATACTGTACTAATAAACATTTTATTTGTTGTGTCTTTAGCGCCCTCTGGTGGTTCAGTGAAGTGTCCTGATGGGAAAAGCAGCTGTGTGTTTGCACACGGAGTCCACATGGTGGCTCAGAAGATCGTTAACACTGCGACAGAGCTGCTGACGGCACAGAGCCAAGGTGTGACTGGTGAGTGAGACTGGAGCAGTTTGGACATCTTGGATTTTTATCTTTTTATTTTTTTTTATTATTATTTTTTTTTTTTTAGGCGAAGGTGGAGCTGGCCTGCTCTGTACTCCATCCAATCACAGCGTAGCCACACCCCCTCATCTATTTTCCCTCTAAATGGAGCATCATTTAAAAAACGAACATCATGTTGTATTTCAGATTGAGACCATAAACTCATCAGAGAGAAGGAAGGACATTTTCCCATAGACTTCAATATATTCTGACTTCTGTCTTTCAGTTGGTGCCGTTTCCTGTAATGACTCTGTGGCCTGCGCTGATGGAAACACTTGCTGTAAATCCCCTCGGGGAGAATGGGCCTGCTGTCCCCTGCCTCAGGTGACCACTGCCAGAAATATTTTCATCTGTACCCAGATGAACTGTAAAACATCCTAACTGCTGTTCTCTTCCAATGAAAGAAAATGTCATAATGGTGAATTATGTCCGTCTCCTCCAGGCCGTGTGCTGTGATGACCTCCTCCACTGCTGTCCTCAAGGGACGGTCTGTAATCTGACGACCCAGACCTGCGACCACCCGTCAGGTTTTTCATCTTCTGTCCCCTGGATGGAGAAACGCCTCGCTCTCACCTCTGACGTCCAGGATGAGAAATGTGACAAGGAGACGATGTGTCCCGGGGGGACGACCTGCTGTAAGAAGGACTCGGGACAATGGGCCTGCTGTCCCTTACCTCAGGTCAGTCTCTGCCTCTTCTTCTGACTTCTTTTCTTTTTCTCCTCCCTCCTTTTTGTCTCCTTCCCAAGTCATCGTTGTCCTCTCAGTCTTACTCTTTTGTTTTCTTTCTTCTCACCACGTCTCACTAAAAACCCTCCGATCACAGAATGTGAGCTGACAGTACAAACTGACATTCAGATTCTTCAGCTTCATTTGTTTTTTCCATTCATTTTGTTGAAGACTGTTGTGTTTATAACACAACAGGGACAACGTTTCATATCTTGAATGTTCTGATGAGTGAATAAGTCAGTATTTGTCGTCATGTCTCCATGGTGACTACGTGCATTAACAAACTGAGGCTGCTGATTTCAGTTTCGACTGCTGTGGAATGTGTGGACATCAGATTAATGGGACGTTTTCCTGTCGTGTCGATCCTCTGACTGCTTCTCCAATAACAGAAGCTGCAGTCGTATTTATAGTTGTCGTCATCCATCAAATGACAAAGAGGGCATAAACATGTTGTCAGGAACAAATCTGATGGCCTTCATATCATTTAATGATCCCCTGGACTCCTGTGTTTATAAAAACACTTTTTGCGCCATAAATAAATGAAGCAGCAACCAAAACGACAGTCTGAGAGACAGCAGGGACATTTTTCAAGAAAATGAATTATTAGATTATTTGACAGTAAAAAAACAGCAACATGTGCAAACACACAGACGGTGTCAGAACAGTTGTTTAGGTGAAAGGAGTCTCAGTGTTGCGTTGTTTTATTTGTTCTGTTGGATGTCGTGCTCCGTAAACGCCCTAACGGGTCTCTTCAGGCCGTGTGCTGCAGCGACCACGAGCACTGCTGCCCCAAAGGATACCGCTGTAACGTGGCCGAGCAGACCTGCAACAGGCCGGGCGGCCTGAGCGAGCCCTGGCGCCGGAAGATCCCGGCCCTGCAGAAGGAGTCCGTCAGGAACATGTGTGACGCCCAGACCAGCTGCCCCAGAGACACCACCTGCTGCTTCATCGACAGCACCCGCAAATGGGGCTGCTGCCCTCTGCCCGAGGTAAGGGTGGAGTTTGTCACAGCCTCACACTGACTGGAAACTGGTGACGATCAGCTGATGAGTGTTTGCCGCTGCTCCCTCAGGCCGTCTGCTGTGAAGATGGAAACCACTGCTGCCCCAGCGGACACACCTGTGAGCCTCACCGCTCCTCCTGCTCCAGGGGCCTCCACGTCATCCCCTGGGTCGCCAAGGTCAGCGCTCTGACCGAGCCGGCCGCCGTGACAGACGTAAAATGTGATGACAAAAGCAGCTGCGCCTCCGGAACAACGTGCTGTAAGCTGCCGACGGGGGAGTGGGGCTGCTGCCCGCTCGTCAAGGTCCGAACGCCACGAAACAAACCCAGAAGTCTGAAGAACCTCAAAGCGTTTCAAAGCATTACTGTGATTCTTCCTCTCGTCCTCAGGCGGTCTGCTGCGCTGACCACGAGCACTGCTGTCCTCAGGGCTACACCTGCAACATGCAGACAGGGACGTGTGAGAAGAAGCAGTGGGACGCACTCGTCCATGCCGTCCCTCAGACCAAGGTGGTACAGCCCGAGCCCAGAGACGACGGGGACGTACCATGTGACGCAGCAGAGGAGTTTCGCTGCTCCAAACAGGAGACGTGCTGCAGGAAGTCGGCGACAGAGTGGACCTGCTGCCCCTCGCCGAGGGTACGACCCCCACTCAGCAGCTCAGCCCGTTATTAACTGAGAAACCACATCAGTGTAGCCGGCCTGATTGTGTTTGTGTTTTCTGCCCCGACAGGCGACCTGCTGCTCCGACTCGAAGCACTGCTGCCCTGAAGGATACTCCTGTGACCTGCAGGCTGGAGGCTGCTCCCTGCAGACCCAGCTGACCTGGGACTCTCTGCTGCGGGACAGAAAGACAGACTTTGTCCCCCGTGGACTTTAATCTCACTGATGTGAACAGATCCTACAGCTCGTGTTGTCTGATGGCACGAGCCCATTATTCCAAACTTCCTGTTTTGTCTGTTGGTCCGTGGATGTTTGTTTTGATGGTAGGTGAGGAGGACAGGAAGTAGACGGCCCGCTCTGATCATCTCTAATTAAGACGTTATACTGAAGCAGAAGCACTTTGGTGAACAAGGCCAGACTCAAACTTTCATCTTTTGCACTACATTGATTATTTTCACGTCCTGAAATCAATTAACACTGAAGATGAAGCGAAGAATAGAGTAAGCCAACAGCTTTAGCAGCTATGCTGTCCTGGAAAGTTCTGGACCTTAAATCAAAACATTTTATCAAACTGTCTGGACTATCTGGGTTCTGCAGCATGGCTCAGGTTTGTGGAGAACAGAATTAGACCTTAATGGAATTTGCCCAGTGCTGGTGCTGAGAATTGAATGTACTTTCTGCCTTATTCTGGGTACGATTTACTGAAATCGCTGCACAGTGTTAGTTTTTATTTTTTTTGCCTCTTTATATCAGCCCTTATTGAGGAAGAACCACTTCTTTGCTTCCAGACTGATTTTAATTCAGTTTCAAAGCTGAATTTGATGTCTGCTTCATTGTTTCTTGTGATTTTAAGTCCTGACATGGAGAAACAGGAATTTGCTGGTCAGTAGGTTAGAATAAGTTTCTTTATAGTTTACATCCTAATGACACAAGGGGACGAATTCTGTTTGGGCTCCTTCAACGGGGAACTGAAAACAGTCCAGACTTCGGCTTTTTAACAACACACGGGGGCCTCGTTTCCAACCAGGAGACGGAAAATCCAAGTTAAATGTTATTCTCCCTCCTCACCTTTATAGTTTTATTATTGTTCTCTTACTGAAATGGCTCTGACACACTTTCCTGACTGTGAAGCTGCCAGAGTTGAGAGAGAAGAAGCGATGGAATGGTCGGAATTATCAGTCAAGACATTAAACCTCCTGATTTATTAGAAGAACTCTTTTTGATCATTTTTGGGGAAACTCTTCTGAACTCCGCTCTTCGAGGTTGTGAAAATGTTTCTGGTTTTCTGTCAGAGGTTCTGGACGGACCGACAGGTCACCATTTCAAACATCAAGCCGTCACTCTTTTCTTTTTTTTTTTCTTTAAACATATCTTGGTTTAAATGTGTTTTATTTTCCAGATGTACATTTTTGCTGCCTTTAAAAAAAAAAAAAAAAAAAAAAAAAAAAAACTTGGCAGCGGATTCTTTGTGGGGTGTGGGGGGGGTCAAAGACCCGAGCCTGAAATAAAGTTTGTGAAAATGGCAGTTTGGTTGATGTTGACATTGAATTCAGTGAGGTCATCTTTGAAGCCCACTCACGTCCTCCTCTGCCCTTTTCCCTCCATATCCTCTTACCCCCCCACCTCCTCAGGAGGAAGGTGTTATGGCGACCAAAGTAAATACAGGACAGTCAGTTGTCCCAGTGTTAAGGCCAGCAGTGGCAGGCTGGAGTATCTGCCCCCTGGTGGCGAAAACAGACACTGAGGCTCCAGTTTCTGCCCCGGTGGAGGTAAGAACAATGGAGTCTGACTCACAAGACAGTCAGCTCTGAATCTCAAATTTTTAAATCATCTTTTTCAGCTGAGCACTTCCTTTAAAAATAAAAGCTTGCACTTTGAAGTACTTTTAATTTGGCGGGGCAGAGGTACCTAGCTTTAAATTCTTCCTGTTACTGAGCAGCTTCTCCAGATTCTGCTTCTGATCTCATGGATTGATTGAGAGCAAATATCTATTTAGTTCATAGAAATTTAAATCTTGGAGCACGTATCAGATTGTATTGAAGTCTATGGGAAAATGTCCTTCCCAGTAAATTGTTTTCTGATGAGTTTACGTCTCACATTCAGTGGACGTTTATCCAGGATGACAACAGCTGGAATCGGCCCAGTTGGTTGGCCAGAACGAGGATGCTCCTCCATGCTCAGCGAAGCTAACTGTCCTCAGGAAGATGAGTTCTCCCATCCTGTCAAACTGAGTGAACAGAGGAGTTGTTTTTTTTTATCTGATTTCTCAGAGTGTGTGGGAGTGAACGGGGCTGGAGGAGGATTTTCAGGTCTATGTTTAGCAGCGTTGACCCACCAACAGCAGAGAACAGCGAAGTGACAAAAAGTCGTCCTCAGCCTCTTCATTGGTCAGCCGCTGATCTCATTCACATGTTGCCAGGGAGAGAGGCCTTCCACCAAACCCCACACACACTCCCTCCTCTGGTATTTTGCTAATTCCCGCAGCAATGTATAGATTCCAGTGATCTCTATTTGGGCAGCAGATGTTGGACAGGAAGCAGCAGCAGTGATGGAGCTGATGCCTGATTCAGAAACAGCAGAAAAATGAATATTACACTGAATGAATTGGACGTCTGCTTAAATATTTCAATATTCAATTATCCAGTCCAAGAAAACGGCTGAACACTTTGAGTTCATGTTAACATACTGATCATCAATGTGCCTGATGCTCCAAACTGATGTCATTAAATCATAAGGATCCCTGAATTTATACTACACTGAATGGATTAGTGCCGAATTTTCTCCAGACATTCGTGATCCTCAGAGGATGAAGCCTGGTTACTTCAGTGAGCAGGAGGATCAGCACCAAACATTGTTCATATTTGTGCTTTTTGGTTAACATGTTCTACAATTACTGTTTATAAGACAGAATAAAGAGACTCAAAGAAAATTAAGAGTACAATAGCTTTTCTGGCACAAACTTCAGTTCAGTGACCTTCCTGTTTTTATTTTGAATGACCTAAAAGAGGAAGACAGACGGATCCGTCCAGGGTCCCAGAGGCTGGTATCTGTGTGTAGGAGGGGGGTGACAGAGGTGTAAGAGCACATAACTTGCACACGTGGTCAACCAATCAGTGGAGCCTGCGGGGGCCGAAAGCCGGTAGGTTACACTTGGATACCAATAAACACACAACACCGGACAAACAGGCAGAAAGTAGCAGGACGACACTTTTCTCTTCCTCCTTTGTCCTCTAACAGGATCCCTGGACCTGGAGTGGACCGGACCAGCAGAGTCCTTCTGAGGTAACGTGGTGCTGAGTTTCAGGTCTATGTGGAGCTTTAAGTCAGCATGTCAGCCTGACTTCAGTCTGAGATCATTATGAGGTTTAAACCTCATTAGTTAGTTTCTTTACTTTTAAAACTTCTAACAAAAGTTGGACCTCTGAGAGCTCTGGTTGTGTCTCTGGTCAGACTTCAGATGGACTTGTGCTGTCCTGGAGGGTTTCTGAGAGGACTTGTCTTTGTGTGGGACGTTTCTGTGTTTACCCCC
Source organism: Echeneis naucrates (assembly GCF_900963305.1). Taxonomy (NCBI): domain Eukaryota; kingdom Metazoa; phylum Chordata; class Actinopteri; order Carangiformes; family Echeneidae; genus Echeneis; species Echeneis naucrates. The sequence continues at coordinate 1,356,386 of NC_042529.1, read as the reverse complement.
CCCCCAGTAGTTGCTGTCAACATGGCGAGGGGCTGAGGAAGAGAGACTTTGACAGCTGGCCTGCTCAGTGGAAAGCATGCAGCTACTTCTCTGCATGCTATTTATACTCCCTCTGCCAGCCTGGCGGTGTCCATTCATTCACGCCCGGCAAATACCAGCAAGTTAAACACTCGCCAGATACAAATCTGCTATTTCAGCTATGATGGAACCGCCATTGACATTTTTTGAAAGATGAGCTTTAGTGTCTAAAAGTAAATAAAAAAAAAAAAAAAGCTTTGTAGCCTCGATTGATATGATCCAATGACACCTCTGCTGTGAAGTTGAATGAAACTGGAGCTTGAAGGTCGACTGAACGATGTGAAGACCTGGACTCTGCTGACCTCCAGTGGTAACACTTCTCTTCCTGCTGAAGTGATGTCACAGTGTGACAAAAAAAATATACTGCACAATAATTTGAAATGCAGATCATCTAAAAATAGGAAGGAACATTTACAACAACAAACAAAATCTGGAAATATACTGATATGACTGTTTGTGGTTGATGTGTGTTTTTCAGGAAGGCACAGTATCATTGGATGGAAGTCTGACCTTTGACCCCATGTGTTTGTTGTTCATGTCCTCCCCCAGTTCTCCCAGTAAATGAACGCTGACGCTGACAGAGACATGGCCATCCCTCGGTTTAACTCCAACACGCCGTTCATCATCGTCACTGGAGGCTCTGAGCTGTCCTTTCTGGGCAAAGAGGACAACGGCCAAGCCGGTGAGGAGGAGAAGGACTCGCTGGTCCAAGCCATCGGCCCCCATCTGAGCAGGGTCATGCAGCATGGGACCGCCAAACATGTGGCCCCCCAGGGGCCCGAGGAGAAGCCCTGTATCTCCATCGTTGCACAGGCTGAGAGTAAGTACATTTTTAAGTTTTCAGGATTGTTCTGGTCTACATCAGACCAGGAACCAGAAACCTGTAAGGAAACTTAAAGCTTCTTCTTATTAGAAAGGATGAATAATGAACACTGTACTTCACACTGACTCAGGGGAAGACTTCCAGGAGTTCAGTCCAACCTGCACTCACTGTCTCTACTCGAGGACTCAGCTGCTCGAACAGTACAGGTACCAAACACCTGAACCTGCAGGTGATGGCTGCTGAGCCTTTCTGTAGCGTTTTCAGTGTACTGTGCCTCTTCTCACTTGCAGGTGTCTCGACCAGACATCTTCCTTCGTGAGTGACACAGAGGACGAGGACTTTGACGTGGCTGCTGAACTGCAGAGGAAACAATGCAGGAAGGGCAGAACGAGATCGAGCTGGGAGGAAGCAGGACAACGTCCCATCATCCGCGGCCTGTGGGTGCAGGAAATCGACTGGCTGAAGTCGGCGGACGGGGAAACGACGTTATCTGCTGACATCATTCCGCCACCTCCTCAGTTCACTGACTCTGCCTCGTGGCCCTGCTGCCATGATGAAGCCTGCAGCTGTGAAGGACTGGAGGACCAGCTCAGACCAGGACGACACCACGCCTCCAGCACCGACGACAGAGGAGGATCAGACTCTGATGCTGGTCTGGATCAGGACTCTGAATCTGTCTGCACTCATGAAAGTGACTCAGACTCTTCCTGCTGTGCACAGGAGTTAAGTTTGACCTTTGACCTGATGCGTGTGTCTGGGTTTAAATCCTCATCCTGTCAGTCTGAGGGGGATTTGCAAAGTCTGCTGGGACTTTCAGAGTCCTCCAGAGCCCCCGAAACAGTGAACAGGACCCTCTGTGCCTTCGGTGCTGACGACCTGAGTGATGATGACGACTCACGACTGGACGGATTAAGAGGCAAAGTGACGCGGACGCCAAAGCTTTTTGTTTCAAGTTTCTTCAAAGATCTGATCAAACAGACGCTGAAGGAGCGGAAACACAGCATGGCTGTGAACGAAGGACTTGTGTTTCATCATGTAAGATGTTCACAGCGACACACAACAAAACACAATGAGTTAAAAACACACACATCTCTGTATGGTGGCCCTTAAGGCCCAAATGTCAAACCTCCATGACATCACCCATTACACAGCCTTCTGTTTATCTGTCAACATCTTCGGAGGAGAAGGTGGGTCTGACCTCCTCTGTCATCTATCCTGATTGGGTTCTATTGCCTGTCAGTCACACAGTAGCCCCGCCCCCTTAACCCCTCCCCTCCTTCTTGGTCTGTTTCCCTCTAAATGGAGCTTCATTTAAAAAAATGAACATTTTGTTCTATTGAAGACTGTAAACTAGAGACTGAGACCATAAACCCAGAGTCCAAGTCCAGGTTTATGGACTGAGAAACAGGACTTGTGGATTTGTGTTGATTTTTGTCTTGATGCTGACATTGTGTGTCTTTGTGTCCTTCAGGAACTGCAGCCCAGCACATGTCAGTACAGGGAGGGAGAGGAATACAGCATCGTCCATCACATCCAGAACGGCTCGTACGGGGACGTCTTCTGTGTCCGGGACAGAAGGACAGGGTTTGAATGTGCAGCCAAGAGGGTAAGCCAAGAAAGAGTGAGTCCGAAGCCTCTCCTGCTCTGGACTGCTGCAGTATGGTGGAATTAAAAGTTAACGTGTTTCAGATCCCGCTGAGTCATTTCAGCAGCGAGGAGGTGAGCACGTGGAGCACTCTGGACTCTCCTCGGGTGGTCGAGCTCTTTGGGGCCGTGAGGGACGGGCTCAATGTCGTACTCTTCATGGACTTAAAGCCAGGTGGACCTTTATAATTAATAAATGAAACCAGAATAAGGACAGAATACTTTACTGACGTTAAAATAAATTAATGTCAGATGTTTTTTCCCATCTCAGCTTGTTTGGCCCAGCTCCTGAAAGAGATGAACTGCCTACCTGAAGATCTGGCCCTGCATTATGTGCACCAGACACTGGGGGCACTGGAGCACCTGCACCACAGGAAGGTGCTTCACCTGGACGTCAAAGGTAAATGTTTGTCTGAGCTGCCTGTTCTTATCAATGTATCAATGATAATAATCCAAAAACAGGTACATTTTGTGAATTAGTACGACTGAACTTCTACTCGCATGGAGTACTTTTATTCTGAATAGTAAACTTACTTCCTCCACCACTACGACACTATTGATCTGACTCCAGCTTTTATTTTGACGAGAGACTAAAATGTTATTTTTTATTAAAGATAGTGAATTGATGTATATTATATAACTAAACAGTAAAATGTGACATTTCTCTACATTAAGAGCATAAAAACATAAGCACAGACCAACACAGTCCAAATGAGCTGGACATTTATGGTTCCAAATTCTAAATTCAGTGGAGTTTATATATGTATATATATATATATATATATTTATTTTTATACATTTTGAAATGCATCATCTGCATGTACTGTAGCTGTATGTGTGATAAAGCCTGAAGCTGCTGGTTGTTCTGTCAAACAGCATCAGTGCTGACGGTCCCTAATCCAGAACTGACACCTCATGCCTAAACCCTCAGTAATCCCTCTGGGAGGATTGACAGGGAGGGGGCTCACTCAAATTAGGACCCTCTTTGGGCAGGTTCACTCTGCCATCAAATTAAGAGTCTCATCGTATCACATCTCCATGAAGCCAATGGGAAAATGTGTGTGCTATATTTGTAGCGGTCTCACCTTGTGTTGCTCTGAGTGGACAGTTGAGGAGCTGGATGAGCTGAGGCCTCATTCCCCTGCGCCCCCCGTCACCCTGACAGCATCCTGATTCTTCAGTCGACTGTTTCATAATGAGCTCCAAATGAAAACAAGCTGTCTCTCTCAATCCCGTGTGTTGATTTTATTCCAGTTGACAATGTGCTGCTGTCTGCAGACTGCAGAGACACATTCCTCTGTGACTTCGGTCTCTCACAGACATTAGATGACAGCGGCTGGAGCACCAAGGCCTTCAGAGGTGGGTCCATCCTGAGGAGTCAGCGATACACAAATTAACACAACTCAAAAAGATTCTGTCAGTCAAATTTCACTGTTTTTAATCACTGAAAAGTTGCTGTTCTATCAAATGGATGCTGATCTTGAAAAGTTTAATATTTTTCTTGGTTGGTCTGGCTGGTTACATAATAATAATAAGTAACAAAATGTTTTACCAATTTATTCCAAGCTGACAGTCAAACCAGACTGCATGACGTTTTAGCAGTGAAACTGAGCTTCATCCTACTGTAAAAGTTACTCTCCCTTCATCCCACACAAGGTTATGACATTTATATTTTATTCAAACAATATAAACATCAATTTTTAATTTAATTAACTCTTCACAGCAGAGCATCAGCCCCACAACACTGGCATGAACAGAAACACACACAGACAGAGGAATCTGCTGAAACCACATTTTATTGTAATTGTAAAGTGGAGGCAGTAAAAGCAGCAGGTATCACAGGAGCATTGTGGCAGTGAGCAGACATGACCTCCTCCATTCCATGGAGCAAAGTGCTCTGAATGATTTAAAATGTCCTGCAGTTCCATTCTGAAAGTCACTTTGTGTGTGATTAGAATTTATATTTTAAATATTAAAGATGACCAACGGGGAAATGTTCACATGTTTATCTGCTGTGAGTCTGTTTTATTAAAGGTCACAGGTTCATTGTTAACGAAGTGTTTGTGTTTAGGAGCCGTCTTTCCGGGCACAGAGACCCACATGGCCCCAGAGGTGGCCTGTGGAGATCAGCTCTGCAGCAAGGCGGATGTATGGAGCAGCTGCTGCATGCTTCTGCACATGCTCAACGGCTGCCAACCGTGGATACGATACTACTCCCATCCGCTGTGTCTGCAGGTGAACATCTTGTCTTTGCTTTCTCATTTGAAAATCGGACTCATGGCCACCATGATGGATTTTCACGTTTCCCAGATTGTGAATGAGCCTCCGCCTCTGTGGGAGGTGCCGTCCGCCTGTAACAACTTCACAGCCAAAGTGTTCAGGGCCGGGCTCCGGAAGGACCCGGAAAAACGAGCGTCTGCGACAGAGCTGAGGAGGAAAGCCACCAAGGCCCTCAGAGCAGGTATTTCACTCTGCAGCTCTCCTGCCATCATTTCATTCACTTCTGCATCATTCTGGTGACTATTTGCCCCACAGTTGGAGGCCTGAGTCCCCGGTCCGTCGAAACTGCCTATGAGATACTGCATAATGAAGAGACCCAGACTGGAGACACCCCCTGCTCTTTGTCTCCTGAGGTTACCCCAAACAAACCATCAGCTGCTGCCTCAGCCCCCACCATGCACTGGGTGAGCCCCTGGAGAACGACAGCGGTGGACTGGGAGGACAGAGACTCAGATCAAGACCTGGAGGTGGAGACAGACTCCATGACTGAGGAGTGGGACTCACAGCCCAAGTCACTGCGGGACGAGTACACCACCGACGGACAGGACTGGGAGTCCGATTCAGATGTGGACATGTACGTAGGAGAGGAGGAGCTGGCTCAGGACTATGAGGGGGACTGGGAGGAAGAGGAGCATGAAGAGGAGGAAGACTGGGAATCTTCTGTGTCAACGGATTATCTCCGCACTCTCAGAGGCCTCTTCCCTTTGCTGCAGAAAGGCCAGCAGACAGCAGACAGTCCGTGGGGATCTGAGCCGGAGCTGGAGTCCCTCAGGGACGGTGAGTCCTCAGCTCAGCTCAGTAATTATCCAACATCATTTTTAATTTAAGGGGCATATCCAGGGTAGCTCTTTAAAATCACTTCCTAATTAGATATATGATGTGTCTCAGCAGATCTAGCTGTAGGCACCATGATGCAGACCCCGTCCCCTGAGCCTCGAGATGACCCCCCGTCTTGTTTCAGCTGCTCGGACACGTCTCAGATTGATGCCTCAGAGAAGGTGTGCAGATGTGGACCCAGACAGAGATGGGCCCGTATGTTCAGGTGGAGTCAAAGAAATCATTCTTCTTCCTTTTTAGGACTCGGATCATTCGTCTGATGACCTGAGTTCTGGAGTCTTCTCCTCCTGCAACAGTCAGGCAGATGGACACTTGGAGTGGCTGGCCTCGGCCAATCGGTCATCATACTGCTTTGAAGGTACAATGGCGGAATATTTCACCAATGTGTTTTTCTGGTTTATCTTTTTATTTATTATTTCTATTTCTCTCAGGTGTCGAGATCTGGATTGAGAACGTCCAGGGCGAGTGTCTGAGAATCCGCGAACGTCGGCAGGTCAAAGTCGGCCATGTTGCTATTGGAATCAGTGATCAGGTATTCAAACAAATTTCAAAAGAATAAATGAAATCAGAAAATAGCTCATAACTTAAATGTTCAATGGACTATAAATCTGACCTATACAACATTTCCAGTAAACTGATCAACAAAATCTCATCTTTGATCCAGATCTTGGGAAAGGCTTTTACTTTGGAGACCCTGGACAGGAAGACGGTGCCTTTTGACCAGGAAATCCAAAAGTCTGGTGTTTGGCTCCGCTGTGTTCCAGCTCCTGATACTTGTCGGCGCTGGAGGTGGAGAGTCAGCAACGGCCAACTGGAGCTGCAGGAATGAAATAGACATTTTTGTTATTTTATAATTTACTTTAACGAGTTTGCACTTATTGTATTCTGTGAAAAATGCCATATGTGGGTGTATACAATGGAATTTCCTGGTTAAAGCTGGGTAAAGCTGCTTTTAGGACAAATGTGAGATCAGTGAATTTAATACTTTAGTATGTTAATTTAGAGAAGGATTTCTTCAAAGTGTGCAGAAGGACAGGGAGCCTGACTCCAGATTAAAGCTGCTCATTCATACGTAGATACATATGACTGCCACTCTACGCAGGCATCTTTTATAAGAGCTATAAAAACTATAATTAATGGCTGTGTTAATGATTGATAAATCATTTCCTAGTTCTTTATTATTAAAAACAACTTTTGGATTGCCAGGTTGTGGCAGTCATCATCTGGAAAAGCATTAAAGCAGATCTGGACCAAAATCCATTTATAGAGGATTAACATTGACAGCTACAGAGTTGGTGGATTTTTGTTATCAACCTTAATTTTTCACTGGTTATTATTTACAGTTGTGGGTGAGTGACAAACTTGCAGCACTTTTCTTGGGGGTGGGGGTCAGTGATCAGAAAGCTGACCAGACAGTCTCCCTAAAGACTTATGTAGCTGAAAAGACAAAGCTAAGGAGGATTTGTTGCTCTTATTAATGGATTATAATTGTAATTAATAAATTATATATTATTCAATAATACATTCATTAATTACATGTAATTTATTTAAATTGTACCTTATCAAAAACCACTACAAAATAGATGCACATATAAATATCATATTTAAAGAAGCACTGGTGAAATTAACAAGTAAATATTCAAATAATACAACAATGGTATGAGAGCTGGAATAAACATTGAATGGGTGGGATAATAGGTTACTTGGTTGTTGTTGGGTTTTTTCTTTCCATGTGTACAAGCTACAGAGGAGACCCAGTTCTCTAATCTTTGACTGTTTTTGTATGTCTGGATTAAAGTTCATCTTCTGATGTAAAATGAGCGAAGCTGCTTCAAAACAATGAATAACTGTCATAATATCACCTGAGCCCTGAAGACTTTAATACTTGAATGTAACTTATATTTTCTATCTTAATTAAAAAAAAACACCTTCAAAGCAAAGAAGCTGCTTCTGTTTGTTTACAGATTATTTCCTTGTGCTCTTGTGATAGTGTGAAAGGTTTGTGTGATTGTGATACACACACACACACAGTGTAGACTTTGGTGGCTTTGGAGAGATGATTCGTCCATATAAGGGACGTTGGCAAAGATTTATTCTGCAGATTAAATCAGATTAATTTCTAATAAATAGGCTTTGATCATTTGGATCTATAACACAGCCACACCAAAATGTTTTTCTGCAAACATGGAATTATTAGAACTCAGAAAGTAGTTCACTGAACAATTAAAATTTTATTTTTCTAGTATCTATATCTAAATTCTACTTCCTTCTTGCCGCTGAAAATAGGAATGAATAATTCATAATTTTTCCACAAAAATCGTATTCCAGGCCACGTGTTCAAACTAAGTTTAAACCTTCATTGTGGAAAACATTCAGAAAACCTGGTTGAGAAAAAAAATACAGTTATTCTCAGGAAAAAAAAACTTGAAGTCAAACCTAACTATGTCACTGTGGTTGAGAGCCTGAGGCTCAGCTGGTTAATGTTTGAGGAATGTGGAGTTCAGTCAGCGGCTCCTCCCGTGGCAAATATTTAAACACGGCCCACCAGCTGGAAGCCCAGGAGCCAGTTTCCAACTTAAAAACTTGATCCCCTCTGGGCGGATTATAACACAATGAAAACAAGACTCATGACCCCAGTGGCTTTAAAGCACGTTATGTCTGGAGAGACAATGGCCCGACCACAGCAGACACTGGAAAGTGTGTTTGGTTTGTGCACCGAAGCATCTTCTGACTCTGTGGTCTTCATCCATTCTCTCTGAACGCTGCACGTTTAGTCCTCTGGTGTCTCATTTTGTGTCTTTGGGGTTCTTCGCGTCTTATTTTGTGTCACTTTGAGGGTGTTTTCTGTCTCTTTCTGGGCATCTTGGATGTTTTCGTATCTTTGTTGTTTCAGATCTATAGTTGGCCATTTTATGTCTTTGAGGTCGTGTTTGCGTCTCTGAGGTCATGTTTGTGTCTCTGAAGTCATGTTTGTGTCTCTGAGGTCAGTTTGTGTGTCTCTGAGGTCATATTTGTGTGTCTCTGAGGTCATATTTGTGTCTCTGAGGGCATGTTTGTGTGTCTCTGAGGGCATGTTTGTGTGTCTCTGAGGTCATATTTGTGTCTCTGAAGTCAGTTTTGTGTCTCTGAGGGCATGTTTGTGTGTCTCTGAGGTCATATTTGTGTCTCTGAAGTCATATTTGTGTCTCTGAAGTCAGTTTTGTGTCTCTGAGGTCAGTTTTGTGTCTCTGAGGTCATATTTGTGTCTCTGAAGTCATGTTTGTGTGTCTCTGAGGTCATATTTGTGTCTCTGAAGTCATGTTTGTGTGTCTCTGAGGTCAGTTTTGTGTGTCTCTGAGGTCAGTTTTGTGTCTCTGAGGTCATGTTTGTGTGTCTCTGAGGTCAGTTTGTGTCTCTGAGGTCAGTTTTGTGTCTCTGAGGTCATATTTGTGTCTCTGAGGTCATGTTTGTGTCTCTAAGGTCAGTTTTGTGTCTCTGAGGTCATGTTTGTGTGTCTCTGAGGTCAGTTTGTGTCTCTGAGGTCATGTTTGTGTCTCTGAGGTCATGTTTGTGTCTCTGAGGTCATGTTTGTGTGTCTCTGAGGTCAGTTTGTGTCTCTGAGGTCATGTTTGTGTCTCTCTGAGGTCATGTTTGTGTCTCTGAGGTCATGTTTGTGTCTCTGAGGTCATGTTTGTGTCTCTGAGGTCATATTTGTGTGTCTCTGGGGTCAGTTTTGTGTCTCTGAGGTCATATTTGTGTCTCTGAGGTCATGTTTGTGTGTCTCTGAGGTCATATTTGTGTCTCTGAGGTCATGTTTGTGTCTCTCTGAGGTCAGTTTGTGTCTCTGAGGTCAGTTTGTGTGTCTTTCTGGATATGTATCAGCCCATTTAGATATTTTTGAGGCTCTTTGTAATGATTTAACTGAGATGTGAGACTTTTTAAAATGCACACACACACTCATATTAATGATGTTAACGTTTAACAGCCGCAGCCATCTTGTCCGGATGGCTCACCGACGTACCGGGAGAACCGGGCCAGGGTCCGGTCGGTCGGTCGGTCGTCCTCCTCTCCGGTGTCACGGTGTAAAACTTGAACAAACTTGTGTGCGGTTCACTTCCTCCACATCTTGCGCACCGCGCTGCGGGCTCTGTGATAGGCCGGCTGGGCGCCGGAGGCGGGCGGGGAGGTCCACCATTTCCTCGGTGATTGGAGCCGGTGAGGCGGTGGGAAGGGTCCGTACGCCGGTGTCTCCCTGGTTGCGCAAGACGCCATTTTGGAGTGACAGTGAGAGATAACGGAAAGATCGAGAAGCTGTCTTTGTAAAGGTAAATAACCATCACAAAAAGGCAGCATTCGCTCCTAAAACGCGAGTTAACAGAACCGACCGCTGCTTGGCGCAAACGGGCCGTTTTATTCCGCCGTTGGACATGACGTCACGGTGGACTCTCTTTACTGTGACGCGGCAGTTAGCTAGCAAGCGGCGGCTCGGTTAGCCTGCCCGCTAAGGTAGTCCCGGCCACCCCGAAAAGCTGCCGAAAGAGCGCCGAGTTTAGGGCCTAACCGCTGGAGTCGGGGGGTTCTTCCAGGCCAGCTACTCGGCGTTGAATCGGTTGATTAAGGCGACGCCGTTCACCGGAAACGCCGGAGTTCCTCATTAAACAGTCCGCGGACGGTGTCGCCCGTCAGCTAGCAGGAAGCTAACGTAAGCTAGCAGGCTAACTAGCCGGAGCATCCGCCCTTAATGAAGCCGCTGGTAATCTGCTTCGGACTGGTCTAGCCGGATAAAACTATCCAGCCCAGGCTGTCCGAGCATTTAAGATTATAAACTAAACTCACAATGAACGCATTTACTCAGATGTAAACGTAAATCATACAGTAGCTGGATTGTGGGCCTTTTGCTAAGGTCGGGGTGTTGTTAGCATGTTAGCTCATTTACCGGGCCTCTCTTATCTGGTGATCGGTTATCTGTTCGCTTTATCCCGGTTAAAAAGGTCTCAAATGCTTCTTTCAATGCTTGGGAATAATTCAACGTTATATCTCCATGTTATTATTTTCTATTCGCTGAAGACATGGGGAAGGAAATGAAATGGTATAAAACGGCTGAAAATGTAAGGTAGAACTTCCTAAACACGTTGACGTCTTCAGATCATCTGTGAGGTCTGACTAACCCAAAACACAGCTTCACTTCACTCATGTCCAACTAAGAAAATATAAACTTTTCTCACATTTGAGAAGATGGAATCATAAAAATATACCTCATAAGAAATAGTTGACAAACGTGGATCATTAACTAAAGATTACATGCATTTGAACAGTTGGGTCATTATATGTTTGTCTGCTGCTGAAAATGTGTAACGCATGTAAATATATAGAAAAGTCAATTCAGCAAATGTAGCCTTGTAAGGTTTTAGCAGCCTAGTTTGGAGATTTGAATATGAGTTAGATGTAAATGTCTTTTAAAGCTTTTAAAAACTAATTTGTCCTAAATTTCCTCTCCAAAGTAATCATTGCCGTTTCATTGTTTTCTCAGATGGGTTTGAGCGGGTTTGAGCAACTGTTAATATATATTTATACATATATATATATTTAGAGACCTAAGCTACCAAATGTTGGTGATCTTAGTTGAAATGATAACTTGGTAATATAAAATAGTTGTCAGTTTGAGTTTTGTGTGCCCGCAACCATTGCACCTCTAAATTTAAGATTTTTTTCGCAGCATGGAAACATTAGATAGAGGGTGACGCTGACAGTTTGAGCTGGCTGGTAATGTACAGCCGCAAACCCTGCCTTTAATGTTTAACCAGTAGCTTCAGTAAACCATGTTTTTTTCCCCTTCAGTGCTCTTAGTTCATTGGAAAGACAAAACTGACTTTTACTCGCTGGGTGATAGACTTATTACCACTCTTTCACTTCACTTATTTGTGCTTCTGTGAACTGTCCAATGACGATTGTGTTGTGTATTTACAGCCAGCGCTGTAGCCTAACAGACAGGTGGTACTGTTATCTCAATCATTCATTCTTTCTGTCCTGTCCTTCCAGCTTGGAGTTTACCTTGGTGCTGAAACTGAAAAGAACTGCAGAGGTTAACACTCTTAATTATGCTTTCCTCCTCTCTTTGACAGCTTCGTCACCATGGGGAATGTATTTGCAAGCTTATTCAAGGGCCTGTTTGGCAAAAAAGAGATGAGGATTCTCATGGTTGGGCTTGATGCTGCTGGAAAAACAACCATCCTATATAAACTGAAGCTCGGAGAGATTGTCACCACCATTCCCACCATCGGTATGAGTCTCCATATATTCATCACGTTGACTTAACTTTGCATGTCTTCAGTGTATTCACTGCTTCTTGTGTGTAGCACTGAGTGATGTAAGACAAGACCGTTTCTGTTACAGAAACCTGTCTTTTTTTCAAATCTGACAAAAATGTGTCTATTTTTATCTTTGACAACCTGCTGTAAAGAACAAGGATCAAAATTAAATACAAATGTCATCATTTTCTCTGTTGCACCAGAGTTTACTGAGAGCTAATTCCAGTCCCACAACATTTACCAATTACAAACATCCACAGTGACACGGGGACGCTACACAAACAAGACATGACATGCAATACCAAGCTGTGCACAGAGATTCATCTGAACATACATGCACACAGTTTTAAGTTTTCACAGTTTTAAGCTTGTGTCTCTGTTGACTAACAAATTTTGTTAGTCAACAGAGACACAAGCTTAAAACTTAAGATTTAGAATATAATCATAAATGATTTGATCAAAATCCCCCTTTAGGCCAACACAGTTTCATTCTATGGAGATAAAGAAACTGGTACCGTTTAATCTCATTGATTCATCTACTGGATATTTTTCAGTAATTTTATTGATGTAATGTCATAAAATAGGAACATTTTCAAATGTTTCTTCCAACTGTAAAGAAAGTCTTTTCCAAATACTTCAATGGTTATTTAATAGTGGAAAATGTTTTATGTACCTGACTGTTTCAGCGCTCCATGGTCACATTAAAAAGTGTGTAGCGGTTTGTTGCACAGCCCTAATTTTGAATTAACTTGATTTCCATACGATTTTAATTTAGATAAACATAAAATTTTGTGGAGTGTTTGATATGGAGCTTTTTTCCCAGTGTGTTCTTTCAGCCATTGACTCATCTGATTCTCCTCCTCCAGGTTTTAATGTTGAAACCGTAGAATACAAGAACATCAGCTTCACAGTGTGGGATGTGGGCGGTCAGGACAAAATCAGGCCGCTGTGGCGCCACTACTTTCAGAACACTCAAGGTGAGTGGGACTTTATCTGAGCTGGCAGAGGTGTCAGTGAACATTGCTGCCCATAGGTGGCCTCACTGGTGCGTCGAAGATGATCTTAAAGTCAGTGAGCCACTGACTCATACGCCATTGTTCAGCTCTCAGAGGGCGTATTGTGTGATTTTCCTCTGCCATTTCCTGAAATTTAATTCATTAGAATCTGTGACAGTACTAAAGGTTGAAAGCTGCCTGGAACTTAATGCTGCTTCTGTGCATAAAAATAAATTTTAAAAGAAGCAAGTGCAGTGTAAAAGGAAAATTTACAAACTTGGGTGTAACATTTGATAAAACAAAGAAAACAGAACAAAAACATTGAAATCAACACTTGTGTCCCTCTAAGGAATCTGTAGGGGCTCAATTAGAAACTCTTAATTTAACTTTTTAGTTTACATACTTGTCTCCAGAAGTTTCACGGTGATTTGAGCTAATTTGGTAGCTTCAAGTTGTTTTCTTTGCCTGGGATGGTAATAATATAATACTCGATACCTTGACAATTTCAGGCCTCTAAAACCCCCTAAAATGAAATTAAAGAATTAAAGTGAGAATTGTTGTGAGACTCCTGAATTATTTGTGTTAAGCTGTGATATTTCACAAATATCTTCAGCCACTGGCAAGTAAGGGCGCTCAGACACCTGCATCAAAGGGTCTTTGAAAGTTTTTGAAACTGACAGTTTCTCTTTCTTTGTGAGGTGATAATCACGCAACCTTTCCAAGCTGCACAATCAAAGGTCAGAGTGACAACTGCAGGCAGCAGTCCTGTGCAGTTTTGAAGGTTAACACAGTAATAAATGACAGAAAATACGCTGTGGCTTTTGTAGTCCACTGGAGGCTGGGAGTCAGTAATTCTGCAGACAGACAGAATCGGTGGAGCTGCCTGCCTACAGATGCTGCTGCACAAGCAAGTCCCAACTCCTTTTCAGGCTGGAGATGTCCAACTCAGCATGAAAGTTTTTAATAGTTAGTTTTGTTGTGTCTGCTGCAGTGCCAGCGTTTCACAGCAACAACACTTAAAATAGAGTTTGGAAATATCATTTAAACTCAGATATCAGGACTTAAGGCTTCTTCTGATTGGATGAGATGTTCAATCTGACCTGCACTGAATGTTACTATTGGAGACATTGAGTTTGTGTTTTCTTCTGGGCACCAGGGGGGGCTATGACATGCAGAGACCCAGAGATTCTTTAAAGGCCTGGAAGAGAGGGAGCAAGGTTGTTATCTGGTGTCCGGCTGGCAAATTTTCCCAATAACAGCCAATATGGAGGGATCAGATATTATTGTATGTATTATATGAATGAGCTGCAGCGGAGGTGTCTGACCCTGTGATGTTTGGGGCTGCTGATTGAGAGTTACATCCATTCCATGGCCCCACATCACTTTGACCGTGGTCAAACAGACTTATGGTAGTAGGAAGTGGGAACAATTTTCATATCATTCGTTATTCATAGAGTAAAAGCTTTTGATCTGTAAAAGGATAAGTTATTTTCTGAGTGATTACAAACAAACTTTTTGTGTTGTAACTGAAGGGAGATGATGTTACTACTCCTAACACAGCCCTGTTTTTAACCTCGTTTGTGCATGTAGGGCTCATCTTTGTGGTGGACAGCAACGACAGGGAGCGAGTGAACGAGGCGAGGGAGGAGTTGTCCAGAATGCTTGCTGAGGATGAACTCAGAGACGCTGTGCTGCTCGTTTTCGCAAATAAACAGGTGAAGTCACATTTCTGTTTATTGGAGTGCCTCCAAATGATTGTTTTCCCAGATATAAACCTGCCGATTAAAGATGTTATATTATTTATTAATATTCTATCAGAAATTGACTATTCAACTGATGGTCAATTGATTTGAAGTATCCATGTTGGACCATGCAAGGAAAAATTTGCCCTTAATAAGAAAGTCTTGTTTTTGGTAAGTCCAGCTGCAGTGTCAAATATCAAACCTGCATCATGACAAAGTTTCTTGTCCTCCCAGGATCTCCCCAACGCGATGAACGCCGCAGAGATCACAGACAAGTTGGGTTTGCACGCCCTCCGCCAGCGCAGCTGGTACATCCAGGCCACCTGCGCCACCAGCGGGGATGGCTTGTACGAGGGCCTGGACTGGCTCTCCAACCAGCTGAAGAACCAGAAATGATCCATTCCACCAGTTTTGATTTTTGTTTGTTGTTTATTTTTTCTGTTTCAACACAGCGGCAGCACCGGATCCAGGCCCCTTCGCTCCCATTTAACCCGACTCTCATCCGCAGCTCTTTCTTTCAAGAACTTCCTTCATTCCCTCCCTTTCCTGCTCTCCCCCCCGCCTCCCTCGTCAGTGGGGCTCTAGCCTGTGCTGCTTGTGTGTGTGTGAGTGAGTGTGAGAGAGTGAGTCTGGGTGTGTGTACCTTGTGTGTTCAGCGAGTGTGTGTGTGGGTGTGAAGGCGTCTCTGTGTATGTTGGCTGGGATTGGGAGTAACCCTGGCGTGCCTTTTACACACCTCCTGTGGAATCAGCAGTCTGGTTTTCAAGCCCCTTTCTCCATCCACCAAACTCAGCCTCCGCCCCACTCAGCCTACCCCCACTCTCAGTCTTGCACGGCCCCCTCCTCCCCTCTTTCTCCTCACCCTTACTCTCCAGAGGAAGCATGGTTTTCACACGGCAAAGAAAGAGCAAGGGTGCAAGCTCTCCTCCCTGTCCCCTGCAGTATATATCTGTTAACTAGAAATGGTTCACCTGAGATAGACTGAATGCTAGATGTTCATTTTAACCTCTTGATTTTGAAACCTCAACCCACCAGTAAGAGATTCAGTAAATTGCATCTTAACCTGTATCAGGTCGAAGCAAATCAAAAAACAGACAAAGGAAAAAAATAAACGGCCATCCTCGATCATTCTGGTGTCATTTGAAAATCATGCTGTTTGTTTTATTGTATCGGAATATATCAGATTATTCTTAATGGTTCTCTGACGAACACTACCTTTCTCCCCCTCCCTCCACCACCAAGCGAGACCGTGAAGCACAAGGCAAGCCAACAATCTTAAAAACAATGAAATCTACTTCAAAAATTAGAATCTGCGAGTATATGCAATTCTTGTCTTGAGATGTTTTTGGTAGCTGGCGTTGAATTCCTCTGATTGAATTGAGACGACCTCGAGCGTAGTGAATCATTCTGACTGTTCCTACGTAACGTGGGTCAAATCCAAGGTGTTGGGCATTTCACAACCTTCAGCCGGTTAGTACTGAGACAGCTGTCCTGATACATTCACAAGCTTCACATGTTATTCCTTTAAGAAATGTTACATGTGGTTTTTTTCTGTAACTAGTTTTAGCATTTCTATTTGTACTATGACTGCTGAACCAAATGCATTTGAGCAGTAAGACAAATCCTGTACATGAACAGTAGGGCCTAAACTGCGTATGATTTCAAATGAGGTTTTTCTCACCAGCGGTTGGGGGTTTTACTTTGACACCTGAAAGCATCCAGCTCTGTGATGAAGGATTGGCATCAAATATGAAGGCTCTCTAACTGTGAACGGCTCAGATGCAGAGAGAGGAAACCTAGTTCGATTCCCTGGGTGTTTACAGGCAACTACTTCTTAAAGCGCTGCATACTTCATGACTGAAAGAGCAACACAAGTACTCTGTCAGTAGCTGGTCTGTGGGCTGGAAGGACTTGGCAGTAGACTTGTTAGGGGGGAATGAGTGTGCAGTTTGCTGGTGGAGAGATTCAGCAGGCGTCCTCAGTGTTGAACCGTGGGGGTTAAGCTGGCACTTCTGTCAAGAATGATTGTAAATCTGTAAGTTCCCCTGTAAACTGTTTCTGTGGGGATTTCCTGAACACATTAATAAACATGATTTGATCCAACAGTCAGCGGTGAAAGCCTTTTTTTTTTTTTTCTTCCTGAAATTTCCCCTACCTGAAGTTACATCTAAAATGAGCTCCAACTCACAGGCTTCAACTATTATACTGATTATTTAGGAACCTTTTTGTCCGTCATGTTAAAGCACAAGATGGCAGAAGTCATTTTGTTTCTGACCTGCAGTTAAAAAGGCGAAAATTAATTTATGAACAAGAGAAGTTGTTTTTCACTTTCACCTACATCACAGCAGCTGACCAACAAAACTGCATTATTCCAGCTTCCATAGAATGAACAAATATTTGCTGTCAATGACCCGACCAGGATCAGTGTTAATTTAAGATGATGCCGGTTGGCAGATTCAAACACTAGATGGAGAAAAATACAAAAGAAGGAGACTTTCAAAACAAACTGAACCATTACTGAGTACCATTCAGTTCAAGTGTTTGGTCATGAAGACAAAAGATAGAATAGACTGCATTAATATCAGCAACCAAATAAACTGGAAACTGGATGTCACACCTGATTCCTGAATTCTTTATTTGAATTAATGAGGTGAAATCCTATGGTTAGGAGTTATAAAAAACATTTTATGACGTTTGTTCCAAAGGTCAGTCTTAGATTCAACCTCAAAAAAACCTTAATCTTAAAAAAAAAAAACAAAAAACAAAACAGCAGCCATCGTCATGAATCTTAGACATCAGCTGAAGATAAGTTCCTCTCCTTTACCCAGACTGGATCAGAGCTGGACCCGGAATCAGAACGAGAAACACAGAGAATTGTTTAAAGTTACTGAAACGTTTCCATTTTCCAGAAGGTGGGATAGAACATTTTGGGAATGAAGAAAAACTGATTCTTTGATTAGCAGCAACCAGCCAAATCATAGAGGTCAGAGAACTGTGTTGTGTAAACTTTTACATTACATTTACTTCAATGTGCCGAGCTCTTCATAGAAGAAACCCAGAATCGTCAGCCCAACATGAAGTCACCAGTTAGTTTGTGAGCTGCCATTTTAAAGCTTCGAGTTTATAATCTGGCTGCCACAATTTTTTTTCTATCCACGTTTGTAGGGGAGGATGAGGGGTGGCTCTGTTTACTGGGACGTTTAAATAGCGTTGACAAAACTTCTTAATTTGTGCTTTTAATCTTTAACTTCAGCATCATCTTTGCACCAACTGGTTTGTTCTGAAGGTTCAGTTCTCATCAACGTGTCGTCTCACCTCTTAAAGGTTCTGCAGCTCCTGCTCTGCCGGAGCATCGTACGTTGGTCGTCTTCTGCCTAAATGGAGATTAGAGATGAGACACTGTTATTCTCCACAGTGACTTTTTCATCACAACCTCATGATGTTTTTTTCTCACCTTTGCATTTAATAGCGACACCAACAATGACGCACAGCAATACAACACAAGCCACACCCACAACGGGCCACAGCCACTGGACTTCCCAGGCTGACGATTCCTCTGCAGCCCCTGACAGTGAAGAAGACAGGTCCAATGTCCACCACGTCAGTCAGGGTTGGACAAAGTACAACTGTGATGAGCTCTTACTAGTTTTAAATGGTCTGTACCTTCAGCCTCTCTCCAGAGACAGTAAGGACTTTGATGGTAAACTTCTCCAATGTGAACAGCTCCAGGGTGAGGGATGCTGTGCTCTATGTACATGTAGCCGAGGCTTAAGATGTTCCTGTTCCAGTAGTATCCGTTGGTGCGCAGAGGGAAGAACGGGGCCATGTAGGACTCCTTCTTCTGGGCTTTATGGATTTCGTCACTCTCGGGGTAACTCGCATATCTGTGCCTCTCCAGCCACACCTCAAGAAGCCTGATGTTGAGTTCCACAGCAGAGGAAATATCTGTCATTGTGTTGTTAACCCAACGTCTTTGTTTTCCAAACTTTAGGATTTAGCTGGTTGATTCAGACCGGTTGTCTCTTCACAGGTGATCTAATTATATTCCCTGATGAGCCTCAGCTCAGCGCTCTGATCTTTGTCTGCTCTATTCAATGAGATATTAACCCTTTCAGTGTACAAATGGACATGTCAGGAGTTTATCCTTTATTAGAAGTTATATAATAACCCTAATTAAAAAGAGATCACTTACTTGTCCACAAAGCTGTGATGAACCATGAATAACGGGTCGTTGGCTGCAGTAGGGAGGTGGGACATGGTGCCATTGAAGTAATCGTGAACCAGGTTGTGCATAGCAGACTGCAGGTTTCGGGAATCACGAGGAATATCAAAACCTTAGAGGACAAATGAACCCAAATAAACACAAAGTTCACATTTTTATTGCAGATCTTAGTCCTTTGTTGGTTTTGTTCATTCAGGCCAACTGTTGACAAACTGTTGAAGTTCTGGAGCAGACACTTCAACAGAAAGTCTTTTGGTCTTCAATAAAAATAGAACTGGTGTTTACCTTCCAGCCTGCTCCTGAAGCTGTGCTTAGACATTTTGTTAAAAGGAGGTGTGTCATAATTGTCCTCGCACACTGTGCGTCGAACATCACCAGAGGTTGGCAGTGTGTCTGCGCTTCGGTCCTTTCCTGGTTTGCGGCTAATGGGTGCAGGTGAAGGGTCATCAGGGTGGCTGCAGATCATAAGGAGACCTTCATCGAGAACACAGGCAGTCTGTGTAGGAAAAGAGCAGTTTGAGCAAGAGAAGGAAAGAGGCATTCAGAAAAGAACAGGAAGGAGATCTCACCTTCCACTTTGAGAAACGGGAACCCTGGTCTATGTGACCGTCTGGATCAACTGCCCCAAAGTAGTCATTGGTGCAGATGTTGCAGTGGTCAGTTCTGGTCCAGTCCCAGTATGGGATGAAGAAGTTATGGTTCCCAGTGAGCAATCTGATCTCCCTCTCGATAAAGAGCAGGAAGATTCGGTGCCAGAAAGGGAAAGCGGGGCCTCGATGTGCAGCATCATCATCAGTATCGGCGTACTTCTTGGCTGCGTAGTAGTGCAGCCACACATAAAGGTCATACACAGTTGCCTCGTGAAATTTAAAGTTGCCTGCTTTGGTTGTGTCATTGCTGGTCAGGATCTTGTAACGGTTGCTGATGGTGTGTTTTGCGTGGTCCAGGTTTGAAATGAAGAGCTCCCTCTCATTTTCAGTCATATCAGTTATCTCTTTGCGGTCCACTCTGTGCGGCTCCAGACAGTCGGGTCCTTGCCAGCCTGGACTGCACACCCCACAGTCAAATCCATCAAAGTTTCCGTAGCACGCACACACTTTGTCGTAGAAGGAGTTAGGCCAGTCCACTCTGTAGTCAAACGGTAAGTCACGACCCTCTAAAAAATGCTGTGCACAGTAGCCCCGACCTGCCGTCTCTCCACAGGGAGAACCATTCCAGAGGGGACAACACGTCCTCGAGTCCAGAGCTTCCTGTCTCGTGCAGGGAATTGGAAACTGAGCCTCAACGTCTTCAAGACTGGTCAGATGTAACCAAAGGACCAGCCACAGCCAGTGGACTGACGACAGCATGGTGGAGGGAATGGCTGCAAATGAGGGAAGGACGTGGGAGTTTCCCGCATGTTGACAGTGACTCTGTGACGCCTGCAACTCAGAGTAAATCTTCTGGAACCTAGAACAAGTGGGCAAGACTGCTGAAAGGGGGGGCTGTCAGTTAACAAAGGAGAGAGGCAGATGCAGTTCAAATGTGCAATCTTTAGTTTCTTACAATTTTATTTCATTTATATATATTTTTTATTATTATTATTTGTATTGTATTGATAGTAAATATATTGTTTTGAAAATAATGCCGCTCAGCAAAAGTTCAAAGAAGGCTCAAATGTGCTTTATTTAATTAATATTTATGTCAATTATTTGTTTCATTTTTTTATATATATATATTTTGAACTGTGCACATTGAAGTTGTTAAATTTGTTACATGGCTAGTATTTGATGTGATTTATTTTAAAGGTACTAATATTATCATTGAGAAGAATTTCACCAATGAGAAATTACGTCATCACTCGGAGAAGGAAGCCAAAACACACTGAAAGTACGGCATGTCAGGAAGGACTAAAGGCAATGTCTGCAAAAGCGCTTACAAAAAAAAAAAAATAATAATAAAATGAATAAAGGCACGTAATTAGATACAATTCACAACCAAAACAAAGATTAATATGTTGCATTAATCTTTCCGGGTTTTGGCGTGGCCATAGTAGGATTCGTAATATCGCTTCCCGTAGTCGAGTGAGCCTCGACTCCATTTGGGCGCTCCGCTGAGTTGTATCGATAAAAGTCAGTTCCTTTGGTTAATAAAAAAAAGATAGTTAATTTCTGCAGTAGACAGAAAAACGTGTTTACCGAGCAGACTTGTGGATAGACGCAATTATTTGATGAACGTAGGCAGAAATGTAAATTATGTGCGTTTTCTAGTTGCTGAAAACACAGTTATTGAGACATTTAAGGTTCCACCGTCTCCCCTTTATCTCCTGTATTCTAATTGCATGTGCGCTTTAAGTACTTTTAATTCACTGAAGGTTCATTCCTCCAGAAGTTGGTGGGTTATGTGGATCTGGTGTTTCATCGCACGTTTCGCTGCCCTGTTTGTGAATTTCAGACAGGAGGAAACGGTGCCCTGTCCATGTAGGGCTTATAGGTCTCAAACAAATGTTTACTCCGCAGAGAAATCACCCGCATTAAGATTAGCAGACGTTAATTACTGAAAGTGACGTCACATCCGGCCCCGGGTCAGAAAGTTAGAGGAGGGACGTCAGCGACTTACCGGAGAAAAGGTAGGCTTATTAGCTTCAGATAACTCAGTATAGATTTTATAAGTTAAACAGGCATTCCAAAGTATTGGTGGCCAGCTAACGTCACGTCACATACCGGCAGTTGAAGTGAATGGGTGCTAACTCAGTGACGCTAACGCCGGTAAGCTAATTGTTAGCATTAGGCTAATATCTACACACCGTGACGTGTTAACTGCCGACTGCATTTTCTGGCGAGCTTCTTCAAATATTTCTCTAAGAAGAGAAAGACAACTGATGAAGATGACGCTAGTCAGGTGTCATCAGCCTTTTACTGGCTCACAAATGATAATGGTTAACTTAAAAAAAGAATTTCAATGTTCACACTTGTGAGTACATTTTCTAAAGTCACTCGATTTTTTTTTCTGTAATCATATGAGGGAGGAGAAGTGGAGCAAAGTGATGGGCCTAACCCATCTGGCTGTTAAAGAGATGATTACTATTTTTTATTTATTTCATTGTTTTACTGTTTATGTTCAGCCTTTACCTGACATTGTTTATGGCTGAGATGTATAGGTTGTAGTGGTTGTAAAGGAAAAAGCCATTTTCAATTGGCCAGCCAATGAATAAGTTGTAAAAGTTAAATCTGCCGCCATGGAGAGCCTGCTGAGGAAACACTGGGCTAGCTGGCTTCAGTGACAGTTTCAGGTCTGCATATTTCTGCAGATTCTGACATTCTGCCTTGCCACTCCGACAGAAATGCAGAAATCACATGCAGTGACCGGTGGTTTGGAAATCAGAAGAAAATATTTCCATGATAGTCTGGGTCAAGAAATGCAGACAAATGAAACTGATGAGAATTATGGTGTAAAACACAGTTGTGTTCTTTCTGATCATCTCTCCTTTTCGATCCCATGACAGGATTTCTGCCGGATGTTGTGCACCACTTGTTCCAAGATGTTGTCTCTGTGGAGCTGGCACGCTGTTTGAAAGATTTGATTGCAAAAAATAGGTCACGTTGGAAGAGCTGAATAAAGCAAACCTTTGTTTGCCCTACCAGCAATCACACAAGGTTGACTGCCCAAAACCAATAACAAATCTAAAACTGCCATCTACATTTTATGCTTCACTTAACAAGAATGCACCTCAGCTGTTACAGCTCTCCAAAAAGAGGAAGACTGGCAGTTTTGGAAGCGGTAATGATGGCATTTGAGGAAGGGGTCATTTTTTTATTTCATGAATTACATTGTTGAATATGAACAGTGACCACTAACATCCCCTTGCATACGCTGTCTTTGTGCAACAGGACAAAGGTGATATCTGTGCAGCTTGAATAACAGCTCTGGCTGGCTTACCGCACCACTTAAAGGAGGATTAATCAGAAGTTTTCAGAACATGCAAGGTATGGGTTTTCTGCTTCTCAATGTAATTAACATTCGAGCAGGTGAGGATTACTTTCCTTTTTTAACGTGGTTCAAATTAGGTCTCATCATGCACATTGAGATTAATTTAACAGATTATCTGCTTCCAAATCTAGAAAAGAATTTGAAGGTTTGTAAAATAACTGAGCATATGCTAGTTTCACACTCGTGGTGCTAAATTCAGATTTATTGCTCAGACTTTATTATATATCTTTTTTTAAAGCTGTGGACATTATATTTTAAATATGGCCAATATCCAATTCCAGAAGTCACAGACTCTTCCCTCATGGTGGTGGTGAACTTCATAAATGAGTTTAGCAACTCAGACATTCCAAGTCTCCTGGAAGTTCTGGGAGTCTCCCACATATCGATAGTGGCTCCCTGATGCCCATAAATCAAGTAAAATCTCCCGGAGTCTATGTATATGTATGTAATCTATGTATATAAGAATGTAGAACATATACAGGACAATGTACAGGCTCACAGTTTACAAGCTCACATACATGCTAACCCACAAAGGTGAGTCTTTAGGGATTTAAAAAAAACAAACAAACAACAGATTCCGCTGATCAGACGGGGAGAGGGAGACTGTTCCAGAGTTTAGGAGTTAGGATGGCACCTTTCGTTTTTAAATTGGTATGTGGAATAGTTAAAAGGTTGTGATTGGAGGATCTAAGTGGACGAGCAGATGTATCTGTGTGAAGTAATTCAGAAATGTAGACAGGAGCTGGGCCGTGTAATGCTTTGCAAGTGATTTAGAGAATTTTGAAATGGATCCTGAATTTAATGGTAACCAATGCAACAAGGCCAGGATGGGGTTTTGTGATCTTTTTGGAGAGCCCGACAGAGAAATCTGGCAGTTGCATTTTTAACAAGCTGCAAACGAGTTAGAGCAGTTTGACTGAGGCAGATAAAAAGAGAATTGCAGTGGTGCAGAGAAGATGCAGGCATGAATGGTACGTTCCAGGGCTCTGGACGATAACTGTGATCTAATCTTAGCATTATTTCTAAGATGGAAAGGCAGAATTAGACTAGACAGTTGAGATGGTTCTCAAATTTCAGTTTTGAATCGAAAATAACACTGATCCCAACGTTCCCACATTCAAGTCTTCTGCTGAGAAATGTCACATTCTTGTCACCTTTGTTTTGGGGTCAGGCCTCTAAGATCCAACAAAACTGAGATCAAGAGTCAAAGATGACTCAGATTTTCAAATTCAGACACTAGATGGAGACAAACACAAAAGAACAAGGGAATTTCAAAACAAACTGAACCATTACAGAATACAATTTAAATTTAAAGTGTTTGGTAATGAAGATGAAATGATAAAAAAAAAGGTTTTATGTGAAAGGCAACCCAAGTTGATCATCTTATCTCCTGATAAATGAACTATAACTCCTGCCATGAAAATAGTATTTTTAATAGACTGCATTAATATCAGCAACCAAATAAACTGGAAACTGGATGTCACACCTGATTCCTGAATCCTTTATTTGAATTACTGAGGAAAACTGCACAGACATGAATGAGGTGAAATCCTTTTTGGTGAATAAGTTCAGGGGTTAGGAGTTATAAAAAACATTTTATGACATTTGTTCCAAAGGTCAGTCTTAGATTTAACCTAAAAAAAAAACCTTAAAAAGTACAAAGCTGATCATTAAAAAAGAAAAAAACAAAACAGCAGCCATCGTCATGAATCTTAGACATCAGCTGAAGATGATAAGTTCCTCTCCTTTACCCAGACTGGATCAGAGCTGGACCCGGAATCAGAACGAGAAACACAGAGAATTGTTTAAAGTTACTGAAACGTTTCCATTTTCCAGAAGGTGGGATAGAACATTTTGGGAATGAAGAAAAACTGATTCTTTGATTAGCAGCAACCAGCCAAATCATAGAGGTCAGAGAACTGTGTTGTGTAAACTTTTACATTACATTTACTTCAATGTGCCGAGCTCTTCATAGAAGAAACCCAGAATCGTCAGCCCAACATGAAGTCACCAGTTAGTTTGTGAGCTGCCATTTTAAAGCTTCGAGTTTATAATCTGGCTGCCACAATTTTTTTTCTATCCACGTTTGTAGGGGAGGATGAGGGGTGGCTCTGTTTACTGGGACGTTTAAACAACGTTGACAAAACTTCTTAATTTGTTCTTTTAATCTTTAACTTCAGCATCATCTTTGCACCAACTGGTTTGTTCTGAAGGTTCAGTTCTCATCAACGTGTCGTCTCACCTCTTAAAGGTTCTGCAGCTCCTGCTCTGCCGGAGCATCGTACGTTGGTCGTCTTCTGCCTAAATGGAGATTAGAGATGAGACACTGTTATTCTCCACAGTGACTTTTTCATCACAACCTCATGATGTTTTTTTCTCACCTTTGCATTTAATAGCGACACCAACAATGACGCACAGCAATACAACACAAGCCACACCCACAACGGGCCACAGCCACTGGACTTCCCAGGCTGACGATTCCTCTGCAGCCCCTGACAGTGAAGAAGACAGGTCCAATGTCCACCACATCAGTCAGGGTTGGACAAAGTACAACTGTGATGAGCTCTTACTAGTTTTAAATGGTCTGTACCTTCAGCCTCTCTCCAGAGACAGTAAGGACTTTGATGGTAAACTTCTCCAATGTGAACAGCTCCAGGGTGAGGGATGCTGTGCTCTATGTACTTGTAGCCGAGGCTTAAGATGTTCCTGTTCCAGTAGTATCCGTTGGTGCGCAGAGGGAAGAACGGGGCCATGTAGGACTCCTTCTTCTGGGCTTTATGGATTTCGTCACTCTCGGGGTAACTCGCATATCTGTGCCTCTCCAGCCACACCTCAAGAAGCCTGATGTTGAGTTCCACAGCAGAGGAAATATCTGTCATTGTGTTGTTAACCCAACGTCTTTGTTTTCCAAACTTTAGGATTTAGCTGGTTGATTCAGACCGGTTGTCTCTTCACAGGTGATCTAATTATATTCCCTGATGAGCCTCAGCTCAGCGCTCTGATCTTTGTCTGCTCTATTCAATGAGATATTAACCCTTTCAGTGTACAAATGGACATGTCAGGAGTTTATCCTTTATTAGAAGTTATATAATAACCCTAATTAAAAAGAGATCACTTACTTGTCCACAAAGCTGTGATGAACCATGAATAACGGGTCGTTGGCTGCAGTAGGGAGGTGGGACATGGTGCCATTGAAGTAATCGTGAACCAGGTTGTGCATAGCAGACTGCAGGTTT
The DNA here is from genome assembly GCF_900963305.1 of Echeneis naucrates. NCBI lineage: Eukaryota > Metazoa > Chordata > Actinopteri > Carangiformes > Echeneidae > Echeneis > Echeneis naucrates. Next base: position 1,330,273 of record NC_042529.1, on the reverse strand, counting down.
CGGGAATCACGAGGAATATCAAAACCTTAGAGGACAAATGAACCCAAATAAACACAAAGTTCACATTTTTATTGCAGATCTTAGTCCTTTGTTGGTTTTGTTCATTCAGGCCAACTGTTGACAAACTGTTGAAGTTCTGGAGCAGACACTTCAACAGAAAGTCTTTTGGTCTTCAATAAAAATAGAACTGGTGTTTACCTTCCAGCCTGCTCCTGAAGCTGTGCTTAGACATTTTGTTAAAAGGAGGTGTGTCATAATTGTCCTCGCACAACGTGCGTCGAACATCACCAGAGGTTGGCAGTGTGTCTGCGCTTCGGTCCTTTCCTGGTTTGCGGCTAATGGGTGCAGGTGAAGGGTCATCAGGGCGGCTGCAGATCATTTGGAGACCTTCATCGAGAACACAGGCAGTCTGTGTAGGAAAAGAGCAGTTTGAGCAAGAGAAGGAAAGAGGCATTCAGAAAAGAACAGGAAGGAGATCTCACCTTCCACTTTGAGAAACGGGAACCCTGGTCTATGTGACCGTCTGGATCAACTGCCCCAAAGTAGTCATTGGTGCAGATGTTGCAGTGGTCAGTTCTGGTCCAGTCCCAGTATGGGATGAAGAAGTTATGGTTCCCAGTGAGCAATCTGATCTCCCTCTCGATAAAGAGCAGGAAGATTCGGTGCCAGAAAGGGAAAGCGGGGCCTCGATGTGCAGCATCATCATCAGTATCGGCGTACTTCTTGGCTGCGTAGTAGTGCAGCCACACATAAAGGTCATACACAGTTGCCTCGTGAAATTTAAAGTTGCCTGCTTTGGTTGTGTCATTGCTGGTCAGGATCTTGTAACGGTTGCTGATGGTGTGTTTTGCGTGGTCCAGGTTTGAAATGAAGAGCTCCCTCTCATCTTCAGTCATATCAGTTATCTCTTTCCGGTCCACTCTGTGCGGCTCCAGACAGTCGGGTCCTTGCCAGCCTGGACTGCACACCCCACAGTCAAATCCATCAAAGTTTCCGTAGCACGCACACACTTTGTCGTAGAAGGAGTTAGGCCAGTCCACTCTGTAGTCAAACGGTAAGTCAGCACCCTCTAAAAAATGCTGTGCACAGTCGCCCCGACCTGCCATCTCTCCACAGGGAGAACCATTCCAGAGGGGACAACACGTCCTCGAGTCCAGAGCTTCCTGTCTCGTGCAGGGAATTGGAAACTGAGCCTCAACGTCTTCAAGACTGGTCAGATGTAACCAAAGGACCAGCCACAGCCAGTGGACTGACGACAGCATGGTGGAGGGAATGGCTGCAAATGAGGGAAGGACGTGGGAGTTTCCCGCATGTTGACAGTGACTCTGTGACGCCTGCAACTCAGAGTAAATCTTCTGGAACCTAGAACAAGTGGGCAAGACTGCTGAAAGGGGGGGCTGTCAGTTAACAAAGGAGAGAGGCAGATGCAGTTCAAATGTGCAATCTTTAGTTTCTTACAATTTTATTTCATTTATATATATTTTTTATTATTATTATTTGTATTGTATTGATAGTAAATATATTGTTTTGAAAATAATGCCGCTCAGCAAAAGTTCAAAGAAGGCTCAAATGTGCTTTATTTAATTAATATTTATGTCAATTATTTGTTTCATTTTTTTATATATATATATTTTGAACTGTGCACATTGAAGTTGTTAAATTTGTTACATGGCTAGTATTTGATGTGATTTATTTTAAAGGTACTAATATTATCATTGAGAAGAATTTCACCAATGAGAAATTACGTCATCACTCGGAGAAGGAAGCCAAAACACACTGTAAGTACGGCATGTCAGGAAGGACTAAAGGCAATGTCTGCAAAAGCGCTTACAAAAAAAAAAAAAAATAAATAAAATTAATAAAGGCACGTAATTAGATACAATTCACAACCAAAACAAAGATTAATATGTTGCATTAATCTTTCCGGGTTTTGGCGTGGCCATAGTAGGATTCGTAATATCGCTTCCCGTAGTCGAGTGAGCCTCGACTCCATTTGGGCGCTCCGCTGAGTTGTATCGATAAAAGTCACTTCCTTTGGTTAATAAAAAAAAGATAGTTAATTTCTGCAGTGGACAGAAAAACGTGTTTACCGAGCAGACTTGTGGATAGACGCAATTATTTGATGAACGTAGGCAGAAATGTAAATTATGTGCGTTTTCTAGTTGCTGAAAACACAGTTATTGAGACATTAAAGGTTCCACCGTCTCCCCTTTATCTTCTGTATTCTAATTGCATGTGCACTTTAAGTACTTTTAATTCACTGAAGGTTCATTCCTCCAGAAGTTGGTGGGTTATGTGGATCTGATGTTTCATCGCACGTTTCGCTGCCCTGTTTGTGAATTTCAGACAGGAGGAAACGGTGCCCTGTCCATGTAGGGCTTATAGGTCTCAAACAAATGTTTACTCCGCAGAGAAATCACCCGCATTAAGATTAGCAGACGTTAATTACTGAAAGTGACGTCACATCCGGCCCCGGGTCAGAAAGTTAGAGGAGGGACGTCAGCGACTTACCGGAGAAAAGGTAGGCTTATTAGCTTCAGATAACTCAGTATAGATTTTATAAGTTAAATAGGCATTCCAAAGTATTGGTGGCCAGCTAACGTCACGTCACATACCGGCAGTTGAAGCGAATGGGTGCTCACTCAGTGACGCTAACGCCGGTAAGCTAATTGTTAGCATTAGGCTAATATCTACACACCGTGACGTGTTAACTGCCGACTGCATTTTCTGGCGAGCTTCTTCAAATATTTCTCTAAGAAGAGAAAGACAACTGATGAAGATGACGCTAGTCAGGTGTCATCAGCCTTTTACTGGCTCACAAATGATAATGGTTAACTTAAAAAAAGAATTTCAATGTTCACACTTGTGAGTACATTTTCTAAAGTCACTCGATTTTTTTTTCTGTAATCATATGAGGGAGGAGAAGTGGAGCAAAGTGATGGGCCTAACCCATCTGGCTGTTAAAGAGATGATTACTATTTTTTATTTATTTCATTGTTTTACTGTTTATGTTCAGCCTTTACCTGACATTGTTTATGGCTGAGATGTATAGGTTGTAGTGGTTGTAAAGGAAAAAGCCATTTTCAATTGGCCAGCCAATGAATAAGTTGTAAAAGTTAAATCTGCCGCCATGGAGAGCCTGCTGAGGAAACACTGGGCTAGCTGGCTTCAGTGACAGTTTCAGGTCTGCATATTTCTGCAGATTCTGACATTCTGCCTTGCCACTCCGACAGAAATGCAGAAATCACATGCAGTGACCGGTGGTTTGGAAATCAGAAGAAAATATTTCCATGATAGTCTGGGTCAAGAAATGCAGACAAATGAAACTGATGAGAATTATGGTGTAAAACACAGTTGTGTTCTTTCTGATCATCTCTCCTTTTCGATCCCATGACAGGATTTCTGCCGGATGTTGTGCACCACTTGTTCCAAGATGTTGTCTCTGTGGAGCTGGCACGCTGTTTGAAAGATTTGATTGCAAAAAATAGGTCACGTTGGAAGAGCTGAATAAAGCAAACCTTTGTTTGCCCTACCAGCAATCACACAAGGTTGACTGCCCAAAACCAATAACAAATCTAAAACTGCCATCTACATTTTATGCTTCACTTAACAAGAATGCACCTCAGCTGTTACAGCTCTCCAAAAAGAGGAAGACTGGCAGTTTTGGAAGCGGTAATGATGGCATTTGAGGAAGGGGTAATTTTTTTATTTCATGAATTACATTGTTGAATATGAACAGTGACCACTAACATCCCCTTGCATACGCTGTCTTTGTGCAACAGGACAAAGGTGATATCTGTGCAGCTTGAATAACAGCTCTGGCTGGCTTACCGCACCACTTAAAGGAGGATTAATCAGAAGTTTTCAGAACATGCAAGGTATGGGTTTTCTGCTTCTCAATGTAATTAACATTCGAGCAGGTGAGGATTACTTTCCTTTTTTAACGTGGTTCAAATTAGGTCTCATCATGCACATTGAGATTAATTTAACAGATTATCTGCTTCCAAATCTAGAAAAGAATTTGAAGGTTTGTAAAATAACTGAGCATATGCTAGTTTCACACTCGTGGTGCTAAATTCAGATTTATTGCTCAGACTTTATTATATATCTTTTTTTAAAGCTGTGGACATTATATTTTAAATATGGCCAATATCCAATTCCAGAAGTCACAGACTCTTCCCTCATGGTGGTGGTGAACTTCATAAATGAGTTTAGCAACTCAGACATTCCAAGTCTCCTGGAAGTTCTGGGAGTCTCCCACATATCGATAGTGGCTCCCTGATGCCCATAAATCAAGTAAAATCTCCCGGAGTCTATGTATATGTATGTAATCTATGTATATAAGAATGTAGAACATATACAGGACAATGTACAGGCTCACAGTTTACAAGCTCACATACATGCTAACCCACAAAGGTGAGTCTTTAGGGATTTAAAAAAAACAAACAAACAACAGATTCCGCTGATCAGACGGGGAGAGGGAGACTGTTCCAGAGTTTAGGAGTTAGGATGGCACCTTTCGTTTTTAAATTGGTATGTGGAATAGTTAAAAGGTTGTGATTGGAGGATCTAAGTGGACGAGCAGATGTATCTGTGTGAAGTAATTCAGAAATGTAGACAGGAGCTGGGCCGTGTAATGCTTTGCAAGTGATTTAGAGAATTTTGAAATGGATCCTGAATTTAATGGTAACCAATGCAACAAGGCCAGGATGGGGTTTTGTGATCTTTTTGGAGAGCCCGACAGAGAAATCTGGCAGTTGCATTTTTAACAAGCTGCAAACGAGTTAGAGCAGTTTGACTGAGGCAGATAAAAAGAGAATTGCAGTGGTGCAGAGAAGATGCAGGCATGAATGGTACGTTCCAGGGCTCTGGACGATAACTGTGATCTAATCTTAGCATTATTTCTAAGATGGAAAGGCAGAATTAGACTAGACAGTTGAGATGGTTCTCAAATTTCAGTTTTGAATCGAAAATAACACTGATCCCAACGTTCCCACATTCAAGTCTTCTGCTGAGAAATGTCACATTCTTGTCACCTTTGTTTTGGGGTCAGGCCTCTAAGATCCAACAAAACTGAGATCAAGAGTCAAAGATGACTCAGATTTTCAAATTCAGACACTAGATGGAGACAAACACAAAAGAACAAGGGAATTTCAAAACAAACTGAACCATTACAGAATACAATTTAAATTTAAAGTGTTTGGTAATGAAGATGAAATGATAAAAAAAAAGGTTTTATGTGAAAGGCAACCCAAGTTGATCATCTTATCTCCTGATAAATGAACTATAACTCCTGCCATGAAAATAGTATTTTTAATAGACTGCATTAATATCAGCAACCAAATAAACTGGAAACTGGATGTCACACCTGATTCCTGAATCCTTTATTTGAATTACTGAGGAAAACTGCACAGACATGAATGAGGTGAAATCCTTTTTGGTGAATAAGTTCAGGGGTTAGGAGTTATAAAAAACATTTTATGACATTTGTTCCAAAGGTCAGTCTTAGATTTAACCTAAAAAAAAAACCTTAAAAAGTACAAAGCTGATCATTAAAAAAGAAAAAAACAAAACAGCAGCCATCGTCATGAATCTTAGACATCAGCTGAAGATGATAAGTTCCTCTCCTTTACCCAGACTGGATCAGAGCTGGACCCGGAATCAGAACGAGAAACACAGAGAATTGTTTAAAGTTACTGAAACGTTTCCATTTTCCAGAAGGTGGGATAGAACATTTTGGGAATGAAGAAAAACTGATTCTTTGATTAGCAGCAACCAGCCAAATCATAGAGGTCAGAGAACTGTGTTGTGTAAACTTTTACATTACATTTACTTCAATGTGCCGAGCTCTTCATAGAAGAAACCCAGAATCGTCAGCCCAACATGAAGTCACCAGTTAGTTTGTGAGCTGCCATTTTAAAGCTTCGAGTTTATAATCTGGCTGCCACAATTTTTTTTCTATCCACGTTTGTAGGGGAGGATGAGGGGTGGCTCTGTTTACTGGGACGTTTAAACAACGTTGACAAAACTTCTTAATTTGTTCTTTTAATCTTTAACTTCAGCATCATCTTTGCACCAACTGGTTTGTTCTGAAGGTTCAGTTCTCATCAACGTGTCGTCTCACCTCTTAAAGGTTCTGCAGCTCCTGCTCTGCCGGAGCATCGTACGTTGGTCGTCTTCTGCCTAAATGGAGATTAGAGATGAGACACTGTTATTCTCCACAGTGACTTTTTCATCACAACCTCATGATGTTTTTTTCTCACCTTTGCATTTAATAGCGACACCAACAATGACGCACAGCAATACAACACAAGCCACACCCACAACGGGCCACAGCCACTGGACTTCCCAGGCTGACGATTCCTCTGCAGCCCCTGACAGTGAAGAAGACAGGTCCAATGTCCACCACATCAGTCAGGGTTGGACAAAGTACAACTGTGATGAGCTCTTACTAGTTTTAAATGGTCTGTACCTTCAGCCTCTCTCCAGAGACAGTAAGGACTTTGATGGTAAACTTCTCCAATGTGAACAGCTCCAGGGTGAGGGATGCTGTGTTCTATGTACTTGTAGCCGAGGCTTAAGATGCTCCTGTTCCAGTAGTATCCGTTGGTGCGCAGAGGGAAGAACGGGGCCATGTAGGACTCCTTCCTCTGGGCTTTATGGATTTCGTCACTCTCGGGGTAACTCGCATATCTGTGCCTCTCCAGCCACACCTCAAGAAGCCTGATGTTGAGTTCCACAGCAGAGGAAATATCTGTCATTGTGTTGTTAACCCAACGTCTTTGTTTTCCAAACTTTAGGATTTAGCTGGTTGATTCAGACCGGTTGTCTCTTCACAGGTGATCTAATTATATTCCCTGATGAGCCTCAGCTCAGCGCTCTGATCTTTGTCTGCTCTCTTCAATGAGATATTAACCCTTTCAGTGTACAAATGGACATGTCAGGAGTTTATCCTTTATTAGAAGTTATATAATAACCCTAATTAAAAAGAGATCACTTACTTGTCCACAAAGCTGTGATGAACCATGAATAACGGGTCGTTGGCTGCAGTAGGGAGGTGGGACATGGTGCCATTGAAGTAATCGTGAACCAGGTTGTGCATAGCAGACTGCAGGTTTCGGGAATCACGAGGAATATCAAAACCTTAGAGGACAAATGAACCCAAATAAACACAAAGTTCACATTTTTATTGCAGATCTTAGTCCTTTGTTGGTTTTGTTCATTCAGGCCAACTGTTGACAAACTGTTGAAGTTCTGGAGCAGACACTTCAACAGAAAGTCTTTTGGTCTTCAATAAAAATAGAACTGGTGTTTACCTTCCAGCCTGCTCCTGAAGCTGTGCTTAGACATTTTGTTAAAAGGAGGTGTGTCATAATTGTCCTCGCACACTGTGCGTCGAACATCACCAGAGGTTGGCAGTGTGTCTGCGCTTCGGTCCTTTCCTGGTTTGCGGCTAATGGGTGCAGGTGAAGGGTCATCAGGGCGGCTGCAGATCATAAGGAGACCTTCATCGAGAACACAGGCAGTCTGTGTAGGAAAAGAGCAGTTTGAGCAAGAGAAGGAAAGAGGCATTCAGAAAAGAACAGGAAGGAGATCTCACCTTCCACTTTGAGAAACGGGAACCCTGGTCTATGTGACCGTCTGGATCAACTGCCCCAAAGTAGTCATTGGTGCAGATGTTGCAGTGGTCAGTTCTGGTCCAGTCCCAGTATGGGATGAAGAAGTTATGGTTCCCAGTGAGCAATCTGATCTCCCTCTCGATAAAGAGCAGGAAGATTCGGTGCCAGAAAGGGAAAGCGGGGCCTCGATGTGCAGCATCATCATCAGTATCGGCGTACTTCTTGGCTGCGTAGTAGTGCAGCCACACATAAAGGTCATACACAGTTGCCTCGTGAAATTTAAAGTTGCCTGCTTTGGTTGTGTCATTGCTGGTCAGGATCTTGTAACGGTTGCTGATGGTGTGTTTTGCGTGGTCCAGGTTTGAAATGAAGAGCTCCCTCTCATCTTCATACATATCAGTTATCTCTTTCCGGTCCACTCTGTGCGGCTCCAGACAGTCGGGTCCTTGCCAGCCTGGACTGCACACCCCACAGTCAAATCCATCAAAGTTTCCGTAGCACGCACACACTTTGTTGTAGAAGGAGTTAGGCCAGTCCACTCTGTAGTCAATCGGTAAATCACCACCCTCTAAAAAATGCTGTGCACAGTAGCCCCGACCTGCCGTCTGTCCACAGGGAGAACCATTCCAGACGGGACAACACGTCCTCGAGTCCAGAGCTTCCTGTCTTGTGCAGGGAATTGGAAACTGAGCCTCAACGTCTTCAAGACTGGTCAGATGTAACCAAAGGACCAGCCACAGCCAGTGGACTGACGACAGCATGGTGGAGGGAATGGCTGCAGATAACTGAAGGTCGTCTTACTGCAGCGTCCTTATAAAGGACAAACAGTATTAGACTCTTGTACTTTGACTTTTATCTTGGAGCTGTTTCACCGACATTGGAATTTCCTTGTAGGTTGACAATGTATTGGTTAATATTTGATGTTGTATTTTATGTGTCTGAGCGTTTTGAAAAGAAGACAAAGTGCTCAGATATTGCTCATGGTAGGGTGCGTATTTATGAACCTATGCATCACCACTCATTCTACATATGTTTGGACTTTACTCTTGTTATCGTTGTTCTGCAGTTGTTCTCTATTGGAAATGAACTGGATGCATTTTGTAGTGGCAAGATAAGATCCTTAAAAAAATGTATGGGTGTGTTATTGAAGTAGGTCACCCCGCTTCAAGAGAACTCCTGATTTCCCGTAAAGTCCCACCCAATTCCCACTCTTACTACTTCCAGTCAAGTAAATGTTTGCTTTTGAGTTAATGAATCATTCCTACTGTATTTTCTCATACTCTCTGTCAATAGCATGCAGGAGCTTGATTGGCCAGAAACAGTATCAATGATGTACTTGTATAGTCCAAGAGCAGTTCAACCTGCTTAGCAAAATAAAGAAATACGAAACACATTGACCAGAAACATGTCAAGAGAAGAGATTGTAAGAAAGTCATATTTGTAATCTAGTGCCTTCTTAACATTGCATTACTTTGGAAGGGCAAATTTCAGAGATTTCAGTTATTTAATGATATTAGTGACATGGTTTTTCAGTTTTTTCCTGCAGTGTTTGTGATGAGTTTATTACTGTTCAGCCTATTTAATGGCCTCTGGGTTTGTAATAATAATACTTATTTTAAGGTGCCACCCAAATAAAGTTTGCAGGATTTTCCTGTTTTAAAAAATAGACACTCAAAAGTGTCTGAACATGAATTTCTGCATTTATAGTTTATTTATATACAACAGGACAGCAAACAAACTTTTTATGATGCAGGAAGCTCAATTGAGGCCATCTGATTGGTTAGTAAGCTTTGTCCAAAGAGTGCGTTCAACAGGTGTGACGTCACAGAGCTGTATCACTCGGCCACTGACAAACAAGCAGCCCAGCTAGCTGTTATTTAGCAACATTTAAAAACGTAAACAGAAGACAGTGGAACCTGGAAACAATGTGGAAGGGATGAATATTTCTCTTTATTATTATTATTTTATTAAGTTTTGTATAATGAGCAGATACGATAATGACATCGAGTTACTTTTCACAGAGCTGTATCACTCTGCCACGAAGAAAGCTGATAGCACAGAGAGGAACGAACAGACTAGCTAACAGTTAATTTAACAACATTCGAAAAATAAAAACAACGAGCCGAGATATTAAAGAGCAGGAAGGCGAAAAATAGACAAAAAGAAGGTGACTAAATAAAATGTGGTTGTTTCCTTTTTGGAAATCAAACACCATGCTGTGTGTGCAACCAGGACAGGAGGACCTACTTTATGTATTTCTTTAGAAATATTTCAGTTGTTGAATAATCATAATAATAATGATGATAATGATTGTTTTATGTTACTTGCGTTCACTTTTTGTCATATTGTGTGTGTGTGTGTTTGTTCACAGTTTTACTTTAGCTGATTCAGCACTTGGTGTCTTTGGAGAGCAGGTGGAGTTTGAGGTAAACTCGGAGAGAGATTGAAATTGTTCATATGTATGTTTTAGTCTCAAAACGTGTTGATTTATGGTTGTTTGTTGAACAGCTTTTACACTGAATGGCCAGTGAAGCACAGTCAGTGGACCTGAGCTCTCCTAGTTCCCCGGTGAATTATATGTGGACATCATTTATGTTGCTGAGGATGTGTGGAGTTAGTGAAATTTGCATAGTTAAACCTGAATAACACTGCGCTGTTTTAGTACCACAGCTTGAATAAAATGATGTGCATTGAATTTGTCAGGGTTTGGTGTCCACTGATTTTGTGTTACCTGCTGTGCTTAGCTGCAGTTTTCCGGCCATTATTTGGCAGCATATTGGTATCAAAGTCCAGCAATGCAACAAACATTTCAACTGTTCTATTTTTTTAATACATTTATTTGAATAATAAACATTGAGGATTTTACTGAGATGTCAAAAATAGACTGAACAATCCACCAAGAAGGCTTTAAAATTAAATCAGTAAAAATTGTGGAATTTCGTACTCGAGATCAGCTTGGTCCCCACTGTGTTCTATGTACTTGTAGCCGAGGCTTAAGATGCTCCTGTTCCAGTAGTATCCGTTGGTGCGCAGAGGGAAGAACGGGGCCATGTAGGACTCCTTCCTCTGGGCTTTATGGATTTCGTCACTCTCGGGGTAACTCGCATATCTGTGCCTCTCCAGCCACACCTCAAGAAGCCTGATGTTGAGTTCCACAGCAGAGGAAATATCTGTCATTGTGTTGTTAACCCAACGTCTTTGTTTTCCAAACTTTAGGATTTAGCTGGTTGATTCAGACCGGTTGTCTCTTCACAGGTGATCTAATTATATTCCCTGATGAGCCTCAGCTCAGCGCTCTGATCTTTGTCTGCTCTCTTCAATGAGATATTAACCCTTTCAGTGTACAAATGGACATGTCAGGAGTTTATCCTTTATTAGAAGTTATATAATAACCCTAATTAAAAAGAGATCACTTACTTGTCCACAAAGCTGTGATGAACCATGAATAACGGGTCGTTGACTGCAGTAGGGAGGTGGGACATGGTGCCATTGAAGTAATCGTGAACCAGGTTGTGCATAGCAGACTGCAGGTTTCGGGAATCACGAGGAATATCAAAACCTTAGAGGACAAATGAACCCAAATAAACACAAAGTTCACATTTTTATTGCAGATCTTAGTCCTTTGTTGGTTTTGTTCATTCAGGCCAACTGTTGACAAACTGTTGAAGTTCTGGAGCAGACACTTCAACAGAAAGTCTTTTGGTCTTCAATAAAAATAGAACTGGTGTTTACCTTCCAGCCTGCTCCTGAAGCTGTGCTTAGACATTTTGTTAAAAGGAGGTGTGTCATAATTGTCCTCGCACAACGTGCGTCGAACATCACCAGAGGTTGGCAGTGTGTCTGCGCTTCGGTCCTTTCCTGGTTTGCGGCTAATGGGTGCAGGTGAAGGGTCATCAGGGCGGCTGCAGATCATTTGGAGACCTTCATCGAGAACACAGGCAGTCTGTGTAGGAAAAGAGCAGTTTGAGCAAGAGAAGGAAAGAGGCATTCAGAAAAGAACAGGAAGGAGATCTCACCTTCCACTTTGAGAAACGGGAACCCTGGTCTATGTGACCGTCTGGATCAACTGCCCCAAAGTAGTCATTGGTGCAGATGTTGCAGTGGTCAGTTCTGGTCCAGTCCCAGTATGGGATGAAGAAGTTATGGTTCCCAGTGAGCAATCTGATCTCCCTCTCGATAAAGAGCAGGAAGATTCGGTGCCAGAAAGGGAAAGCGGGGCCTCGATGTGCAGCATCATCATCAGTATCGGCGTACTTCTTGGCTGCGTAGTAGTGCAGCCACACATAAAGGTCATACACAGTTGCCTCGTGAAATTTAAAGTTGCCTGCTTTGGTTGTGTCATTGCTGGTCAGGATCTTGTAACGGTTGCTGATGGTGTGTTTTGCGTGGTCCAGGTTTGAAATGAAGAGCTCCCTCTCATCTTCAGTCATATCAGTTATCTCTTTCCGGTCCACTCTGTGCGGCTCCAGACAGTCGGGTCCTTGCCAGCCTGGACTGCACACCCCACAGTCAAATCCATCAAAGCTTCCGTTGCACGCACACACTTTGTCGTAGAACATCTGAGGCCAGTCCACTCTGTAGTCAATCGGTAAATCACCACCCTCTAAAAAATGCTGTGCACAGTAGCCCCGACCTGCCGTCTGTCCACAGGGAGAACCATTCCAGAGGGGACAACACGTCCTCGAGTCCAGAGCTTCCTGTGTCGTGCAGGGAATTGGAAACTGAGCCTCAACGTCTTCAAGACTGGTCAGATGTAACCAAAGGACCAGCCACAGCCAGTGGACTGACGACAGCATGGTGGAGGGAATGGCTGCAGATAACTGAAGGTCGTCTTACTGCAGCGTCCTTATAAAGGACAAACAGGAAAAACAAATTAGACTCTTGTACTTTGGAGTTTATTTAGTTCATTTAACTTTACCCCGTTAATATTTGATTTTTGGAACAAATATTTTCTTTGACTTTTGTCAACAAAAGACTCAGACATGGCTGGGGGAATTATGAAATGCTGACCATTTTTCATGGCATAGTGTTTATTTATAACCTAATAATGTGTGTTTGTATATGTATATCCATGTATGTATTTAGGTCAGTCCACCCACGCAGCCTCAGGCCCACCAAGAGAGCTCCTGAGTCCATGTGAAGTCCAACCAGATTCCCACCATACTTACTTCCAGTCGACTTTTTGTTAGAGTTTGATTTAATGGATCATTCCTCCTGTCCCTCAGTCAGCACCATGCTGGCGATAGTGAATGATGTAGTTGCGTAGTACAGGGGCAACGCAAAGTTCTTTACAAAAGAATAAAATGTAAAGTGTAAATGAAGACACAGATTGACAATAAAAGGCCAATTCAGCTATAGGTACTTTGTTTTAATTCACATTTTCAATTAAAAGACATGGCTTAGTTATGATTTTAACTTTTATTTTTTATTTGCATGAAAAATTATGTATACATTTAATGCATATGTTGTAGTCACTTCATATGTTTTGTAAATGTCTAATGTTGTGAATTGAAACAAAATAAGATAAAATCACTTTCAGATTACATCCATTTCTGCACCAGTGTCTGACAAATGGTCAGAGCTTCAACCTGTCAAATCATTCAAATTTATTCTGATAAACACCCACACAATAAGTCAGTCTACTCTATTACTGACAAATCAGGTCAAATAAATTAAGTAATACAATTTATTTAAGTAGTTAATGAATTTATTGAATTAAACTTTTTATATTTCTGTTTTGGAGTAAAAATGAAGACCATATTAATGTGTGATTATCCTCCCAAAAATCTAAGTGACCCAGAGCAGGAAGGCGTGGCCATATTTGAAGCAGTGAGGCAATGAGAAGGGGGCGGGGCCACGGTGCACACCTGACAGACAGACTCCTCCCACTCCGGTCGGCACCTGGTCGTCTGGCACGGCTCCTTGTTTTGGTTTTAACACAAAAATAAACACAAACTGAGCATGAGGACGATGGCTGACAGCTGAAACCTTCCGACCGCCCAGACTGCTCACAGGTACTTTCAGCGGTCCGAACAGGTGCATGCCGGGTGGTGTAGTCTTCGTGATACGCTGTTATACGCCGTATTCACACTAGAAGAGATCAGTGATTTCCATATTCCTTCTTCAAATTGCATAATGACATGCAACAACAGCATTTTGTATTGCACTTTAACTTTTTCGCCCTTTCTGTGTTAATCACTTTTGGCCGTCTGAGGCTTCCGTCGCCTGAGGCCTGTTGCTAAGTAACAGCAACACGCTTGTTCGGCGCAAAGCCCGCGAAACTATTCGTTTCTCTGCCAGTTTGATCAGTCTGCCGTTAAAGTCAGAAAGTTAAACACGGAAACAGACGACAGAAGAATGGCCAGGTGAGGCGGCTGACCGGAAGAAGGTGACCCAGAACGAGCCAGGTGAGGCGGCTGACCGGAAGAAGGTGTCCGAGAAGTTAGCATGGTTAGCTGTAGCAGGTGGTTGGTTAGAACCAGCTAACCTGACCAACATTAGTGAGATCAATATGTGTGTGTGTGTGTATTTTCATGAGGTGTAGCTCCGGATGCGTCAGTCCAGGATGGAGGAGTACAGGTACAGCAGTGTACCACTACAAAAAGAGACACCCCTGGCCAAAATAAAGATAAAATAAAGAGGTGTAGTGAGCCGAAGGCCGCCGACAGGATCTCCATTTTGCTGTCGACGTGACCGCAGAGCTTTTTCCTGACAGGAAGTTAGCTTTGTCATATTTCTCTGCGACTCTTGGGGACTTCCGCACACCTTCATTAAAACGCGGGAAGATAAGATACGTCATTATTGTGTGACAGCATTTTACGCTTTCAGTCATCAATATGACGCCACCGATCGGCTTCTATGATCTGTTGCCAAGCAACAATGACGCACTCCTTTTGTTGTCATTCTCATGTGAAACAAAAACAGACAAGCAAAAAAGTGAAGGAAGGTGAATCACAGAATTGAATAATGAAGCGAAAACGAAGTGTTTCTGGTTCAGCCCTCATTTATGAAGGTGAAACTGATTTGATAATGAGCCTTGTTTGTTTGCCCTTTCTTATTTATTTATTTATTTATTTAGATGGTTTGAAGAGAAGTCTGCTTTTTCATAAGATTCTGTGGCACATAAGTTTTGGTGACAGAACTTCAGAAATCTTCATTGTTTAAATTGCCAATAGTAATCCCCAGCTATCCATTATTGTTATTGGTATTTTTTAAAACTTGGCATTAATAACTGTTATTGTAAATGCTGTGTATATTTCAGCAACGACTCTCATCAGGGCGTAGAATGGGATAATGACATCACAGAGGAGGGGCGAAGTTTCGGCTCATGTGATGGTATTAATGAGACATTGCTTTGTACAGGTGTCTTTCTGGGTTGGTTGAGTCCAAATAGAACGGTATGTCCACTACATAAATCCGGAGCGCTGGAGTCTGATTGATGGTTTCCATGGATACAGAGGACCTGTCACTTGGCAACAGGCACCCCTCACCAAAAATGACTATAACTGAGCAACTGTATGAGCCATAAGCTAACTAACCTGACTGTGATCAACAGATTGCACTGATTGGTTTGCTGTCAGCCTGGTTTGGTCTGAGGGTTGAGCTCTCATCAGAATCAAGTCCATAAAACGTGTCGTCTCACCTCTTAAAGGTTCTGCAGCTCCTGCTCTGCCGGAGCGTCGTACGTTGGTCATTTTCCGGCTAAACGGAGATTAGAGATGAGACACTGTTATTCTCCACAGTGACTTTAACAGCGACTGCAACAATGACGCACAGCAATACAACACAAGCCACATGCTGACAGTGAAGAAGACAGGTCCAATGTCCACCACGTCAGTCAAGGTTGGACAAATTACAACTGTGATGAGCTCTTAATAGTTTTAAATGGTCTGTACCTTCAGCCTCTCTCCAGAGACAGTAAAGACTTCCATCGTGAAATTTTCCAATGTGAACAGCTCCAGGGTGAGGGATGCTGTGTTCTATGTACTTGTAGCCGAGGCTTAAGATGTTCCTGTTCCAGTAGTATCCGTTGGTGCGCAGAGGGAAGAACGGGGCCATGTAGGACTCCTTCCTCTGGGCTTTATGGATTTCGTCACTCTCGGGGTACCTCGCATATCTGTGCCTCTCCAGCCACACCTCAAGAAGCCTGATGTTGAGTTCCACAGCAGAGGAAATATCTGTCATTGTGTTGTTAACCCAACGTCTTTGTTTTCCAAACTTTAGGATTTAGCTGGTTGATTCAGACCGGTTGTCTCTTCACAGGTGATCTAATTATATTCCCTGATGAGCCTCAGCTCAGCGCTCTGATCTTTGTCTGCTCTATTCAATGAGATATTAACCCTTTCAGTGTACAAATGGACATGTCAGGAGTTTATCCTTTATTAGAAGTTATATAATAACCCTAATTAAAAAGAGATCACTTACTTGTCCACAAAGCTGTGATGAACCATGAATAACGGGTCGTTGGCTGCAGTAGGGAGGTGGGACATGGTGCCATTGAAGTAATCGTGAACCAGGTTGTGCATAGCAGACTGCAGGTTTCGGGAATCACGAGGAATATCAAAACCTTAGAGGACAAATGAACCCAAATAAACACAAAGTTCACATTTTTATTGCAGATCTTAGTCCTTTGTTGGTTTTGTTCATTCAGGCCAACTGTTGACAAACTGTTGAAGTTCTGGAGCAGACACTTCAACAGAAAGTCTTTTGGTCTTCAATAAAAATAGAACTGGTGTTTACCTTCCAGGCTGCTCCTGAAGCTGTGCTTAGACATTTTGTTAAAAGGAGGTGTGTCATAATTGTCCTCGCACACTGTGCGTCGAACATCACCAGAGGTTGGCAGTGTGTCTGCGCTTCGGTCCTTTCCTGGTTTGCGGCTAATGGGTGCAGGTGAAGGGTCATCAGGGTGGCTGCAGATCATAAGGAGACCTTCATCGAGAACACAGGCAGTCTGTGTAGGAAAAGAGCAGTTTGAGCAAGAGAAGGAAAGAGGCATTCAGAAAAGAACAGGAAGGAGATCTCACCTTCCACTTTGAGAAACGGGAACCCTGGTCTATGTGACCGTCTGGATCAACTGCCCCAAAGTAGTCATTGGTGCAGATGTTGCAGTGGTCAGTTCTGGTCCAGTCCCAGTATGGGATGAAGAAGTTATGGTTCCCAGTGAGCAATCTGATCTCCCTCTCGATAAAGAGCAGGAAGATTCGGTGCCAGAAAGGGAAAGCGGGGCCTCGATGTGCAGCATCATCATCAGTATCGGCGTACTTCTTGGCTGCGTAGTAGTGCAGCCACACATAAAGGTCATACACAGTTGCCTCGTGAAATTTAAAGTTGCCTGCTTTGGTTGTGTCATTGCTGGTCAGGATCTTGTAACGGTTGCTGATGGTGTGTTTTGCGTGGTCCAGGTTTGAAATGAAGAGCTCCCTCTCATCTTCAGTCATATCAGTTATCTCTTTGCGGTCCACTCTGTGCGGCTCCAGACAGTCGGGTCCTTGCCAGCCTGGACTGCACACCCCACAGTCAAATCCATCAAAGTTTCCGTAGCACGCACACACTTTGTCGTAGAAGGAGTTAGGCCAGTCCACTCTGTAGTCAAACGGTAAGTCACGACCCTCTAAAAAATGCTGTGCACAGTAGCCCCGACCTGCCGTCTCTCCACAGGGAGAACCATTCCAGAGGGGACAACACGTCCTCGAGTCCAGAGCTTCCTGTCTCGTGCAGGGAATTGGAAACTGAGCCTCAACGTCTTCAAGACTGGTCAGATGTAACCAAAGGACCAGCCACAGCCAGTGGACTGACGACAGCATGGTGGAGGGAATGGCTGCAGATAACTGAAGGTCGTCTTACTGCAGCGTCCTTATAAAGGACAAACAGTATTAGACTCTTGTACTTTGGAGTTTATTTAGTTCATTTAACTTTACCCCGTTAATATTTGATTTTTGGAACAAATATTTTCTTTGACTTTTGTCAACAAAAGACTCAGACATGGCTGGGGGAATTATGAAATGCTGACCATTTTTCATGGCATAGTGTTTATTTATAACCTAATAATGTGTGTTTGTATATGTATATCCATGTATGTATTTAGGTCAGTCCACCCACGCAGCCTCAGGCCCACCAAGAGAGCTCCTGAGTCCATGTGAAGTCCAACCAGATTCCCACCATACTTACTTCCAGTCGACTTTGAGTCAGTGAGTTATTCCCACTGTACTTTTATAATACAGCGGGTAAAATACGTATTGAACACCATTTTTCCCGGTAAATGTATTTCTGAGGGTGCTATCAACATGAAAGTTTCACCAGATGTCTGTAACAACCCAAGTAATCCACACAAGCATAAGTTCAGATATTAAATCATGTATAATAAAATGACACAATGAAGAGTAATGAACGCGCTTACTGAAAGTGTATTTAATACTTCATACAGAGTGTTTGTCTCTGTGTGTCTTTGTGTGTTGGCCCTGTAATGGACTGGCAACCTGTCCAGGGTGACCCCGCCCCTTGCCTGGAACATTGGCTGGGATTGGCTCCAGCACCACACGACCCAGAAACAAAAAAGCGTTAGAAGATGGATGGATGGATGGACTTCATACAAAGCCTTCATTGGTAATGACAGCTTCAAGATGCCTTCTGTCTGAGATCGCTGTTGCCCTCGTTTCATCTTCACCATCCTGGTAGATGGCAGCAGATTCTTGAATCAGTAATTTCTCTGTACACTTTTCCTTCAATTAAATGCAGGTTACTCGTGAAAAGCCCCACCATGATCCTCCCAGCTCTGCTCTTCACTGTTGGTACGGTGTTTTTGGGGCGAATTTGCACGGCCATTTGACCTCCAAACATGGTGTGCATTAGTTCATCAAAGTTTTCATGTTTTCCCTGCTGTGCCATCACCTCCAAATCCCCTTCAGAAAGAAAACTAATTAGTTCCATTCAACAATTGCCTAATAAAAGTTTTTTATCTTGAATTTCTGCGTTTTTTGTGTCTTTTCATACATGGCAAACAAGCTGTAAATATTTAACCCAGGACATAAACTCCTTCTGGTCAGAGCCAGCTGAAGAGAAACAAAACTCAAAATCATCAGATTCAAACACCAGATGGAGACAAACTGTCATCAGTCATTTGGTAGAACTGATCAAAATTAAAAAAAATAACTACCAAGTTAATATAGGCATTTTAAAACAGGAAAACTGTTGTGTACCATTTGATCTTCAGCAAAACAGACAAATTCGATTGATGTGATTATATAAAAATGATTTCACAAGAAAACCATTTTAATAGCAGCAATGAATGATTAATATATTTCTTGTAACTATTTTACTTTATTTTTCTGATCATCACATTGAAAACATTGTGCTTCTTACTCCAGTGTGTTTATCTGACACCTTTAGATACAAAAGAATACATGTGTTTGAATAAAAATAATATTTATTAATAATATTTATTCTATATCTATATAAATGTAGTAAGCAAATCTAATACAATTTAATGAATTTATTGGATTAAACTTTTAATATTTCTGTTTGGGAGTAAAAATACCATATTAATGTGTGATTATCCTCCCAGAAACCACGCAGTGACGCAGAGCAGGAAGGCGTGGCCATATTTGAAGCAGTGAGGAAAATGAGGAGGGGGCGGGGCCGCGGTGCACACCTGGCGGGCAGGCTCCTCCCACTCCGGTCGGCACGGCTCTTGTTTGGGTTTTAACCGAGCATGAGGACGATGGCTGACAGCTGAAACCTTCCGACTGCCCAGACTGCTCACAGGTACGTTCAGCGGTCCGAAAGGACCTCCGGTTCACTGTGGAAGTGACCGCAGAGCGTTTTTTAATTTCTTTTCTCAAATGTTCTCAATTTTCTCCGCCACACCTGTTCGTGAATGTGGCCCCGTCCACCTTAACTGCCTGAACTCTCATTAAGGTGGACTGGTGCAATGTTTTCCCTTCACACTGATCGCGGGAAAACGACAAAGTGTATTATTATTATTATTATTATTATTTAGAAATACAATGATTCATTGTTATAACTTTAAATGGCATAAAAATCTTTGTCAGCTTCATAAACTTCCTTCCTTTCCTCATTTGACATCTTTATATTTTGGCTCATTAAACTGAGAATTACTGCAGTCAGAGGATGAAGAACTGCAGACTTCAGTGTTGATGGATGAATGCTGTGGCAAATGTTATTTTTTCTGGACTTCATGATTGTTCTCCCTTCTGTGTGTATTGTGTTGTCTAACTCAGATGCTGTCAGGACTGAGTCCTAACAGGATCTGTTGTTCAGTATTTTAAGTAAATACAACATGATAAATGCTGTTACCACAACCAAAGACAGACTACAGAATGTATGTGAAGTGTTAATGCCTCGCAGTGACGTAGGTGAGGAAGCATACATTTGTAATTTGAGCTCTTAATAGTACTTGATTAGTGATTGTACTACAGTGATAACATAATAACAAGTTTGTTGGTATACTGTGGAGCAGTTCAGTCCAGTATGTTTGTCAGCAGGTGTCCCATGTCCAGCCCCCCTCCGCCATGCTATTCAGTGTCCATGGGTCTTCGTCCAATCAATGTCAGTCAGATAATCAGGCATCGGGAACATCGTTGGGTCCCCCAGCACACCTGGGATGACACCGTTTGATCGTCACGTCTGTTCGTTTGTCCGTTGCTGCTCAGGGAATCAGAACCATGGCAGCACTCATGGCTGCTTTGGCCAAAATGGCCAGCCAATCCAAAGACAGGCTACCTCCCCCTGCAGCATTCTCCTTCATCTCTGACCTGGTTGGTCCAACGGTGTTTCCTAAACGCCTTACATTCACCCCCCTGTCTGACTAACCCCCGTCTACGACATTTTTGGTCTCATCAGGCTTCAGAGTAATGGTTCTGTTCTGTGTCGATCAGTAATAGTTTTGTTCTTGTCTTGTTCCTGATTGTTACAATCACAATGTCACTTTACACTAACCCTAACCCTTTGAACAGTCATATGACTAGCATTTGGGCCATAGGGTTCTCTAATTTAATCTCATCTGGAGGGTCCAGGTTTTATCCCAGATCCAAGCCGTGCTTGATGTGGACGCCAGCACTGCCTAGATGGTTGTGTGTGTTATCGGGAGTGGCCCCTCTCACGGCCTCTTGCTCTTTTCCTGGTTTCCTCCCCCTTAAGGTGGCGTACGGCCTTCTCGTCTGGGCTCATGTCACATTCGTCTGAGGACATTCAGATGCACCCGATCCCGTGGCACCACTGGTCGGACCGGATCTTGGTCCTGCTTTGCTTTACACCTCTTTTCCTGTAGAACAACAACTGATTTTATTAGTTATATTATTTATTTGGGTTTTAACACAACATTTAAAGGCGTCAAGCTGCCATCTTTTTTCGCTATTTGGACACTATAGACTTAGAGATGAAATGATGAACGATGAGTTTTATTATTATTCTCATCCTGTCTCGTCTGAGGAAACGGCTGCAGGTTGGATGAAGAGATTCACACAGAGTTTTGAAGTTTGGATGGAGGCGATGTGAAATTGCAGGCAGTTAATTCTTTTAAAATTAAGGGCAATTGTGTCACAGCAGATCATCGATGTCCTCCAGATGTTGAAGGAATAGGCTGAAATCACAAAAATGAAATAAAACCTGAAATTAGGAGTCAGTTCAGCTGCATTTTTCACATAGAAGCAAAAACCTCAATAACTTAAAACTACCTTTTTATTTTGCACAAATCAGGGTTAGAGTCCAACTCCCTGCAACATCAGGCAAATCATGCAAATAGACAAAACACAAACAAATTCAGAAAACACCTGCATCAATCCAACAACACAAGCGTCGATCACCAGCCCAAAAACTGCGACAAAACAGATCTTTTTTTACTCTTTTTTTTAGCTGAATAATAGGAACTGAAGTTATTTTATTCATATGTGTTTGTTGTCATCAGCTGGTGAAATAATCACATAAATGATCCTTTAAGTGAGGGCTTGGTGTTTTTCAAGACCCCTGTAAGCAGACACTCTCTCTCTGCCCCCCCCCCAGGTATCATGATGGAGGTGGCAGGTCCCTGGACCGAAGTGTTCGACGGCTCGGACAGGAAGGAGGCGTCCGAGGACGGAGCTCAGACGCTGCTGAGCGGCTCCAGTCTGACTCTGGCTTCGTCCGCTCGTCGCTCCCAGCCCATCCTCATCACCTCAAACAGGTGAGCACGGACGCCATCACCTGTGGAGGGAAGTTAGGTTGCACAATACGCAGCACAAACACGTGTGAGTCAGTCCGAGTTCTGGGGAATGACTCAAGTCTGTGACTCGCCCTCAGGCTGTCAGTCATTTAGAGACAGAAATAATCTCAGCTACTTAAAGAGTTTGTTCAGCCTCTGGGCAGAGTTGTGGCTTTGCTGTTTTTACTTCTTTTTCCTCCACAGACCTGAGGCTGAAGTTCATTATTTAATGTTTGATATATCATTTACCATAAACAAAGAGTTCTTCCTGATGCTTTGGTAGATTTTCTGCTTTAGGTTTAGTTACCAAAAAAAGAAAGAGTTGTGATTTTCTTCCCAGTATTGAGTTGAAAAGGTTTGTGATTAGCTTGAAGGAACTGGCTGATGTTATTCAGTAATGCTCTTTTTCATTACAAAATTACAAAAGTCTGACTCAGAAGTGTGTCAGTCTGTCGTTTATTTCCTTTGTGTTTCTGCTGAATGAAGAAGATTATTTTTAAAGGAAGGACAGATCAAGTGATTATACGTCATGTTAAAAGAGGTGCCTGTTTTAACATTATCAGTGGAGACCAAAAATGTAGGAAAAAGAAGGAAATTACTGAACCCAGAGTCATCAGGTGAACTTAACGCAACTCTAAATGAATCGCAGTGTTACTTTATGTGTCCTGAGAGTGTAAATCAGCAATAGGTAGCACCAAAGTCGCCTTAATGTATAAAAAAAAAACAACAGCAATCAAGTGTAATTTTTCATTTTTTAAGGCTTGGTTCTTTCCTGAAAGAGTTGGACATTGTAGTTTTTATCAAAGATGAGAACAGAGGCACAAAGTTCCACATTAACTGAATAAAAAAGGACGGTTGTATCTGGTTCTCACCTCACCTCTGTGGTTTCACCGCCCCCCCTCAGGGTGAAAAGTGTGGACTCTCTCTCCTCCTCCATCCCGCCGATACCAAACCCCTTTCCAGAGCTGTGCAGCCCCTCCAAGTCGCCGGTGCTCATCAGTTCACTTCCACCACCGTCAAGTGACAAACACGTGAGTGTGATAAATATTTGCTGCAGTTTGACTTTGGTTTTAATATTATTCTGAAAAGTCACTTTATTTTTCAGCCTTGATATTCTGTGTTTTCTCATTCTACATATTTTATATTTTAGTACCTAAAGCCAATGATGCAGTGATCCAACTCCCCAGTCCTGTTTTTTTCAGCCGAATAAACGTTAAACTGCCATAAAGATGAATTTCCAATAAATGCACTGTTTCCTCCGGTTGAAGTCATATTTACTAAAAGCTGCAGAGATCAGCAGTCGATTGTGAGAGCCGCAGACAAAAGAATCCCAAATGTGGGAAACACATTTGTGTCCTTGCGGGATTTGCCAATGTGTGAAAACGACACGTATAAAACATCAGATTTATCCTTTTAAGAAGTGTTTCTTTGCACAAATGAGAGCTCTGCAGTGTTAATCCCATCACACCTGCCCAGGTATTCAACGCCTGACAGGTGGCATCAGCAAGCAGAGCCTCTAAATGTGTCTCAACCTGTTTTCCAATGCAGCAGTTGAAGGCTGGTTGTGATTGTGTGTGACCGGTGAGTTGTGTTGCCATGCCTACGCTGCCTTATTTTGAATCCCAAACACAGTCAGAGTAAACATGTCCGGCCTGTCGCTGTTTCAGGTCCAGTACTGGAAGATAAGTTGTCGTCATCGCCGTTTGTTAGGATGGCGTTAGTGAGTGTTTGTATTGTGTCCTCATGGTGCTGAACAGAAACACAATTTGGTCACCCGTTTCAGATGAGGACCCCCTCTGGGTCTGAAGAGCCTTAAACTTATCTAAAAAGAAGTCAGATGGTATTGAAGTCTATGGGACTCCTCAGTAAATGTCCTGATGAGTTTATGATCTCAGTGTCTAGTTTACAGTCTTCATTTTTTAAATGACGCTCCCATCAGGGTCTGAATTGGGGGTTCTTAGAAGGCCAGCAGGAACGGAGAGCCATAAAATCACTTTTAGATTGGGTTACAATATTAAATGAAATTTAGTGGATGAAATCAAACATCTCCTGTGAAACAGAAACTGAATTAGCTCTGACTGAGAAAAACAAATTTTCCTCCGCCTCCACGGCTCTCATAGAACCACTCAGGAGTCAAAGCAGACTGGCCGGATATTGAACTGTGAAGGAATGTCCCTCCCCCACGAGCCTCCTGGTTTATACGTAGACATTATTTGTCCCGACTGACGCCGGGTCTCACCAGACCAGTCGGGGCTTGCTGATTGACAGCCGCAGATTTCTGGTTAGACAGGTTTGTTTCCTTTTGGCTGGAAAACGTGCTGCTGGATCCAGACGGCGTGTCAGATGGCGGTACGTCATGACCCTCGAATAACCTGCACTCGGTTCACCCCGCCGCCATCACATGTGCTGCTGGAATCAGACATATGGAGAAATTATGTTGATAATCCAATAAGCCCAGAAGTCCACCTCCAAGAATAAACAGTGAGGATGAAAATGGAACAATTAGTCCAATAATCTGAAACTATTTATAATGGAACGTCTGGATTTGGTGCTTTTCTTTGTCCTATGACAGAATAATTCACCTAAATACTTTTTCATCATCATAATTAAAGTCTAAAAAAAAAGAACTCTTTATTCACAGTTTGTCAAATTTAACTGTTTTTCTTTTTTCTTTCTTTGAAATATTATCCTGCATGTTGGAGCAAAAACCACCAGTAAAATGTAAAACACTTTCTATTTCATCAGTCAAGCTGTGCACCTGACTAACACACGTGATGAGATGAATTTTCCTGCAGTGAGAACGTTAACGCTCCATATTTGACTTGACTTTCTGTCCAGCTGGTGAAGGTGTTCGGGGAGGACAACCAAAGCCGGTCGGTCTGGGTGTGTGTCCGAGCTACAGCCAGAGACGTGTGTCACATGTTGGTGCAGACGGCTCACTGCAGCGACCAGGAGAACTGGGCCCTCCTGGAGGTCCACCCCACCATCGGCCTGGGTGAGGACTGAAAACTGGCTGCCAAAGAGCTGAAAGTGAAACTGTGAAATGGCTGACTTCAAGTCTCGTTCCTCTGCCTCCTTTAGAGAGGTGTCTGGAGGACCACGAGGTCGTGCTGGATGTTCAGGCCACCTGGTCTCTGAAGGGCGACACCAGGCTTGTTTTCCGCAAAAACTATGCCAAGTACGAGTTCTTCAGGAAGCCGGTGGTACGCAGCCTTAAAGCTCCTCAGCCCGGCTGAATAACAGAGCAGCCTTTTTCACACTCTTTACGAAACATGTTGGTGCAGTAGTCTGACGTCATGTTGGTTCCTGATCCCAGATGACACGCTGACTTAATGCCTCAGATATTTGATTACACCACAGCTCGGCCTCAGAGATGCCAGCTCACTTTGAAAACTGGTTTCGATGATGATATACCAGCCCACCGTGCTGCCGCTGGCCCACACTGCCTCCACGAGGCTCAGCCCGGAATCTGATCGGCTGTCAATCTGATGATTATCATTAAATGTCAAAAAAATAGGAAAAGCAAACTTGCCAGAGATTGAAGCAACGATTTAACAGTTAAAAAGCCGATTGTATTCAGTTTATGAATATATATATATAAACCAGAGAAAAGCAGCAAACAGGACTCCTATCTGCTCTTATAAGACTGATACTGAAAGGTGTAAAGCAACTTTGTGATAACACACTCTCCCAGTCCATTATACACAAACTATCGTAATTTCTTGTGTTTTATTTGTGTTGTCAGTATATACGAATCGTCTTTAATGACGAACTCTCTCCTTCCTCCTGCAGCTCTTCTTCCCTGAAACAATGATCTCCGACAGCGCTGATGTTGGCAAAGGGATGACGTCATCACAGCTCATTCAGGTAAACCAGGTGAAATCAGCTCATTCAGCACAAAGATTAAAATCAAGAGAAAATCAGCTCTTTAAGTCATTCAAGATGGTTTTCAAACCAGTTTCATGTTTACACAAACACACAGTGAGTTCAGAGCAAACGGTTCTCCTACAGCGATCTGTTTATGGAGCGCAGCCAGTCCGGATAAAACAGGTTGACTCACACGAATTACATTACAAAATACAACCTCGAGGTCAAAACACCCATTTTCTGGAAATGTTCACAATAATCAGTTGAACTAACAGATGAACTTTGTAAAAACAAATCCAAATATTGATCCCTGTGACCTTCACAGAACCTGCTGAGGTCAGGGACCTGCCCGGAAATCCAGGGTTTCCTGCACGTGAAGGAGCCCAATCGGAAGACCTGGAAGAAGGTCTACTTCTTCCTGCGGCGCTCCGGACTCTACTGCTCCACCAAGGGCTCGTCAAAGGTCAGGGAATCAACTCTGAACCAGAACCAGGAAGAACCTTCAGCTTTATTTATATTTCTGTGTTTGGGCTGCAGGAACCTCGACACCTACAGTATGTGGCCGAGCTGGAGGATTTGAACGTCTACACTGTGGTGAACAGCCGTAAACTGTACGGAGCACCGGCAGACTTCACCTTCTGCATCAAGGTAACAACACTAACAAGGAGAATAACTTCAATCAATCAAGAATATTAATGAGGATAAATAAATGCGCCTTTTTCACAGCCCTCCAAAAACCCGGTCCGTGTTCAGGACCTGAAGATCCTGTGTGCTGAGAATGAGCAGACACGAACTTGTTGGACGTCGGCTTTCAGACTGTTTAAGGTTCCACATCTTTTTCTCTGCTGATCCGAGTGGCCAGTTTATCCGATGATCTAAATTTGGCAAAGACAGGATCTTCTGATGCTCGTGTCCGGACAGCAAAACCTACAAATGGCTGACGTTTTGTGTGTTTTGTGTTGTTGTCAGCACGGGAAGCAGCTTCAGTGTAACTACCAATTGTCCAAGTCGGCCCCACACAGCCTGGAAGGAACCAATCTTACAGATGGAAAGGTGAGCTTGTCACAGTGGAGGATTCTGGGAAATAATCTCCACACCATCCTCTCAAATTAACGCTGTTTATACCTGGTGTGTGTGTGTGTGTGTGTGTGTGTGTGTGCGCGCGTGCGCAGTCCAAGTCGGAGGCCAGTCTGGTGGCCATGGACTTCTCAGGGAAGGCCGGAGGACGAGTGATTCAGAGCCCAATGGAGGCCCAGAACGCTGAGAGGGAGGAGGGCCGAGCTTGGAGGGTGAGGATGGAGGACAAAGAGGTTTAATTCACCAGCTAACCAACAAAAGCAAGTTCAGTATTAATGAGACGGCCCGCAGAGAAACTGCAAGGGATACGCTTGGAATCATTATCCAGCTCATCAGTTTCACAATTATCCGACACATCAATCTGTGATCAACAAACCTGAAAGGAGAGCTGATAGATTTTAGTCTGTCAAATCTGTGATGTTCTTCTTGAAGGAGGTTGGAAGACGCAGTGACGTGAAAAGCTTCTAAAAATGTTTGTGTTTCAGAGGAGGGAAGCCCTGCGCTGCAGTCTGCCCAACCTGAACTCCGGAGCCAGACCTTCCTGTAAGTCCAGCTGAGACATAAACCTTCCACTCTGAGCTTCCTGCTTTGCTCATCCTCCTCTTGCTCTTTTGTTTTTAGCCATTCACAAAACCCAGCCATGGTTTCACGGCGGCGTGTCGAGGAAAGAAGCTCAGAGGCTGATAGAGAAGCAGGGACTGGTGGACGGGTGAGTGCAGGACGGGAGTCCAGCTGATGGACCGATGTGTTTCTCCCGCTTGTTGTTGAGACCACAGACGTTTACTGAGGAGGAGGAGGGACATTTTCATTGGATGAATAAAGTTTGAATGTCTGCGTTTGCTTTGTTTGTGCTGCTGCAGGATGTTTCTGATCCGGGACAGCCAGCAGCACGCTCAGTGCTTCGTCCTGTCACTGTGTTACCAGCTGAAGACCAAACACTACCTGGTGATCCCTGTGAGTCCCCTCCGGCTCAGTGCTGCAGGAGCAAACACGCTGAGGCCTAACTGTGTTTCTCCTCTTCCTCTTTGCAGTGCGAGGACGGAGGCAGGAAGTACTTCACCATGGACGACGGCCTGACTCTCTTCATCGACCTCCTGCAGCTGGTGGAGTTCCACCAGATCAACAGGGGCATTCTCCCGGTCTGCCTGAAGCACCCGTGTGTCTGCGTGGCTCTGTAAAGTCTTTAGGTGACCTCTGCTCCTCGTTCTGAGCCCGGATCCATTACACTGCTGTCGGATCAAAGGTGTGTCTGGGTGATAACGACAGGAGGTTCAGCATCGTCTTTCCTGCTCTCACCTGCCAGTGGTTACTTTGAATTAAGCAGCTCTTGGTCCCCGCAGATTCACTCTGCAGAGTGTCTGGTATTTGATCCGGATCCGGATTGGAGGTTTAACACTGTGGGTGGGTGGGGGGCCATCAGGGGGCGCTCCCATGCAAAAGAACATTCATGTTGTTTTTTTCCAGCTGTGTAATGTAAGAATGGTGACATATCGATGATGAAAAGGACCCAGGGTGCAGTCATGTAGCATTTGAATCCTCACTCCTCTGACTGTGGGATGTTTTGTATATTAACTTCTTAGTGTGCCTTCAAAATAATGTCATATTTTACGTAGAACAAAGTTAAAGCCCGACACGCCACTTTTCTGTGCTGTATTTGCACAACGATGCTGAAGGTAAGCTACATTGTGTTGTGTGTTTCCTGAGGAAGCCCCATAGATTCTGGTGAAAGCTCCGGCAGTAAATGGACCGCAGCGTTAGACTCTTTAGCAAAACTTTACTTCACAGGTTTGTTCTCTGGAATATTTTCCTGCAGAACTGATTATCAAGTTTCCTGGAAAAAAACATTCGCAGCAAATTAGAAACTAACACAAACAATCCACTCAAGTGTTCTTAAGTTTTAGTTCATATTAGATTTTAATTGGATTGGAAATTAAAATTTGATTTCAATTATAATCCGTTTACTTCCTGGTAAGTGTTTCTGACTCATTTGTCGTTGGTGGGTGTGTAAATATGTGTTATTACCGTAAACATTTTGCACTTATTGTTTGTGTTTTATGATGAAGATCCAATGAATCTGTACAAATACTGTCTTTATTCCTTCCATCAAAATGGCCAGTTTACTCTTCCCAAACAAACACATCTTTTAATTAACTTGGATTTGTTAGTTTTACGGTTTATAAATGTGTGCTCTTGTTTCAGATCTGTTTTATTTGTTGAATAAATCATTTCATATCAAACACATTTTCTAAAATTTAAAGACAAATCTTTGTTGTTCATTGTGGTGAAAACAAATGTGTTCAGATCGATGACTGAAGAAAAAAATCCAATGCAATGTATTATTGCAATACGACATTCTGTTCTGCAACAGATTGACCTGCCTGTCCCTGATGAATTAACATTAATCAGAATAATTAAACAATGTTAAAACACTTGTATTTGTAAAGTAACTTCAGTACAGTATAAAAACACAATTCGATGATCTGCCAAATCTGACCTGCATCTCAGTAGAAATAATTCAGCAAGATTTAGTATTTAATCTTTTTTATTTACCCTCATCAGTCATCAGATAAATGTCAGGGACACTCCGGTCCAGTACGACGGAGGTCGGGTTCTGCTCTGCCTGGAGTAGTTCTGGGTTTATGTGGAGTCCAGCTCACGTCCCAGATCCTCAGCTGGATGACTGAGCTGTGCACTGTGTGCGCTCCGGCAACCCTTCCTCTTTTTCACTGCAGGATGCGGTTGCCACGGCAACGGATTACCCCTGCATTGGCCTAGATGGGCAGGTAAATTGAGGGGTGAGAGAGACAGGTCAGCCTGGGGTCAGAGACGCTCTGACGCCTGGGGGGGGGGCACATTTAGAGACCAACTGATTTAATTCTTCAGGCAGCCGGAGAGAACGAACCGCTCTCTTTTCTACAAAGTCATAAAAATTCAAGTGTTCTTTTAAATGGAGAGAATGAATTTTTATATATATGTATTTTATCTCCCAGGATTTTTCTCTCAGGGAGTGAAGTTCAGGTTTTTAACAGCAGCCTGTGAAGGAGTCAAATATTTTAAAATTAAATTGTCGTTTTGTAGATTACAGTTCATTTTATGATTATATTCTTGCAGCTCTTCAGCAGTGTGCGGAGTAATTGAAGATACCAAGGTCACGTCCCCGATAATATTTCTATTATGCTCTGTGATATTTCTATTATGTCTGTAGATTTTTCCTCGTGCCTTTTGTCTCGTCGCTCAAAGAGAAACTAATGAAAACAAATCAGGCGGAAACAAAATGCAGAAAGACCAAGAATGAAATGAAAAAGAGTTGATGGGTTTGTAGGGAAGGGAGCTTTAAACATGGACACATCAAGCTATCAACAACATGATGCTATCTATTAATTCCACCTGTGATGCTGTTTGTGTTGTCATTATTTTGTCCACCCCCTTCGAATCAACAAAGATAATCTTTACAGCGCCAAGACGTACAAAAGTGGATCAACAATCGACTGGTTGTAAACAAGTCAGACTGTGTTGAAGTCTATGGAAAAATGCCCCCACATCCCACTTAGTTTTCATTTAACTCGTTCTTAAAACAACAGTGTTTGCTGTCCAAGAATGAAACGTTTTTATCATTAAATAATAAAATAGATGTAAACGTGATTGAACTAAAAAACAAAAGTCCAACGCTCCTCCACAGGTGGCGCCGTCTGGAGGAAACATGGCGGCGTGTTGTCGGAAATGACGCACTTTACAAAATAAGACAAGACGGAAGTGAGGAAGAATTTTGAAGCACCGGAAGCGGAAGTGTATTGACGGTAAATCCCGCTCTTTCTCTTTTTTGCTGCCGTTCTTCGTCTCGTTTAAAGCGATGCTGTGTTTGTGGTTTTATTGTGATCACTTGTTTCGTTGTTGGTCGGTTCATTTGTTTCGTGTTGTTGCAGCGTTTGTTTTTTTTTTTCATTTTCATCACTCAGTCTTTGAACATACAAAATATAAAAAGTTACAATTGTCTGTAGAGGTTAAATAGTTAGCTTCATTCATCTTTTCACATGTGATGGTTTATTATTGATCCCCAAAAGCTCTAAAATATTTAGTTTCCAGGTTTTTGTGGATATTTGCTGGTTCCATCAGACGTCTGATTGTAGTCTGAATGTGTGATGAATGTAGTTTTATTTCATTTTTAACCAATAAGATGTTAAAAGCGAGCTGATAGTTGGCCTTTGATTCAGAGAGGCGGCCTTCTTCTTCGATGGTACAAACGGTGGCTTTGGTCTATTCTCGGCCTGACAGTGAAAAGAAGTGATGACTCAGAGAAAATGATGTGTTTCTGTCAGCGTAGGGAGGCGGGCAGTGTTTACTCGCTGCACGCTGGCGTTTTTATGATACAGGGCCACCAACAAGCGCCGCTGGTTAGGGCTGGCAGGCCATGTGACCTTTGGGCAGCGGACTGGAGACGCTGTCAAACCTCTGACTTATAACTTGTAGTTGGGGATGTCAGGAACTTCTGACAGCGAAGATGCACCACTGCTGGAAGTCCTGTCCAAATATGACGAGAACAGCAGCTTTTTGTTTATTCTGAAATGTGTCCTTGTCCTGGTTTCATTCTCAGTTCGACAGCCTCGTGGTTTCATTCTGACCCAGCGGAGGGAGGTACTATCTGCTTGGATTGTACTTTGGGTTGTTCAGGTTTGACACACATTGTGAGTTTCGTCAGTCCATAAAAAAAAAATTGGGCAATCCTTAAAAATATGAACTGACTCCTTTTTTTTCCGTCCCCTTGATGGACTGATTTCTTAAAATGCTGTCGTCATTTAGAAATAAGTGCTCTCAGTTTAGAGGCACAGTGTTTATACCTGACCCACTTTCTGTCCTCATAATTCACTTTCAGCCAAAAGATCAGGCGTCCGTCTGCCTGATTGTTCCAAAGCAAATTAAAAATAGAGCAGCTCAATTCAGACGGAGCCGGTGACAAACAACTAGACGGTCCAGGAGAGTCGCAGCTCTCTGATTCTGTTTTCAGGTCTCATGTGCTGATACGAGCTGAATGTCACAGAATGTTTTTCACTGTAACTCAGTCTGGCTTCATATTTGAGTTTTAGCAGAAGATGAAGGTTTTTGACTCCATAGTAATTCATTAAACCTCTCAAGCTGACTTCAACTAGTTTATTTTCTTGGAGTGATCTGTGTTCAGCTCAGTCTCCAGTGTTTCTCCACATATTTGTCTTTTCAGAGATTCGTTATGTTTAATTAAACATATTTACTTTTCTTTTTTCAAAATCTACATTATGTAATGCAGCAATTAAACTGAATCAATAAAATATTAACAAGTTGGGGTATCAAACCAATACAGTCATAAAACAGTGACAACTCTTTCCAGGCGAGGATGTCACAGTTTCAGGCGACCTGATTTCCTTCAGCAGATTGTTTTAAAGCCTCGGGGGTCCCGACTGCAAAGGCTGAGTCCCTTTTAGTTTGACCCAGGCCCCAGAAAAATCTTTACCCAAAGATCTCAGAGAAAGTTAGCAAGGAGGCCAAAGAGAGCTTTCAGTGTAATCAATAAATGTATTTAGAATTACTTCTCTGAATTAAAACAAAACCTGAATGTAGGAACTTTCTGCTGTCAAACCAGACAGTGAGATTTGACGTGGACTGGCAGGAAACCAGCAGACACTCTGGACTTTACTTTGGGGATCTTCCTGTAAATTCCTGACAGAACTGGAACTCAACCCACACGTGTATTTATCTGAAAAAGAATACAGGACAAAGTGTAAGCCCGCCGTGATGTGACCTGTCGGTGTGGGAGCCTCTAGTTTTCCCAGATGAACTCAAATTTGGGGGCAAAGGTTAAAAAAACACCATGTTGTAATGATGACTTTTATTTAATTATTATTTTTTACATTTTTGTCCCCCAACGTCAAATGACGTCTCTTGTCCTCACAGCTGGTATTTTCCAGGACTGTCCGGCTGCTGCGGTCTCCATGAATCTGGAATTATCTCCTTTCTCCCTGCTGCTGTCTTTTTCTGGACCCTCTTTCTGTATTCACCCCCTCTGAGTTCCTGTCAGTCACCTTCCTCCTCTTTTAGGACAGAGTTTTATTCTCCTTATCCCTGTTGGTGCTCTTTGAACACTGGAATCCAACATTTCTGAAGTAAAAACTGATGTAAACTTGGAAGAAACTTTCCACTCGTGTATTAATCTTTCCCTTGTTTCCGTTCCCTTCGCCTGGCACACATCGCTGTAATTGCGTTTCCTCTGCTCCGTCTCTTCAGGGTGTGATTTGTGGCTTGCTGAGCTGTGACTTGGTGCGTTAATTACATCGCCACCTATAGAAAGGCGCTGAGGACGTCTCTGCTCCGAACCAACCTCAATGAGATTCCAGGAGAGAGAAACCGAGGGTGAGCATACATCACGCTGATATATCTTTCTATTGCCCACCTGTGGTGTCGGCTGTATGGGAGTGTGTCTGATTGTGTGTCTGTTTGTGTGTCTGTGTAGTGAAGTAGAGGCGAGCAGCTCAAGGGCAAAGTCAAGGCCTCCAGGCCCGGTGCTATCTTTAATTTATCGATCTGTTTTATTCCTGTTCACTTTACAAGCCCAGCATTTGAAAAATACAGCTGCTAAACTGGCAAAACATGAAAACGGCCCTTCAAAGATCGATCTCAGAGTGTGATATACTCAGTTTTCACTCGTTTGTGTGTCGTCGTGTATTTTGTTGCCATCAGCGTTTCTCGTGTTCCAGCATTTTTTTTCCTTTCTTCATGCTTTTTGTCTCTGATCCTGTTTTGCAGATGACAGACGTGGCCGTACCCCCCCAGCCTCCTCCCCGGAGATCTTATTATCAGGTGTCAGGAGTGGGCATGATATACAGCTCAGGTGACACTGAACACACACACACAGTGTCATTAATTCATGGCCTTCAACTCAGGATTGAATTACACCCGGTGTGAGCGCAGGATTTACTTTGACGATGTCTTTTGTTGTGGACACATGCGCGCGCACACACACACACACACACAGAGCTCTGTTTGTGGTGCTATCAGTGTCTGCTGTATCACACTTTCCTTGCTGGCATTCATAATTCATCACCAGCCTCAGTTTGTTGGTGGAAAGTGTCGGAGAAACATCCGCAGTCCCTTATTATTTCTCATCCCTCCATCAGTTGTTTCCCGGCCTCGGCTGCTCAGGGAGACGGATCAAACCCCACACGGTGAGATTGGATTACTGATAAACACAGACGCTTTGGGCCCGTGGTCCAAACCCAACTGTGTGAGGATGGCACAGAGATCAAAGGCCGTATGAACGGAGGGGGGCGCCCTGGCCCTTTAAGAGCAGCAGAACGGGGAGGGCCCTGCATCCATAAAACATGAGTTTATTCAGTGGCCATGCTAAGACATGCTGAGGAGCGCCCTGCACACCGGCGTGCTCTCACACCGCCGCACACCAAGAGCATCTCTGCCTGATGAGCTGCCGAGGCGTCATGGACCGCCGCAGGAGATAAAGGGATAGACGCTGCGGGGGGAGGAAAAACAAGAGGAAACTGCAGCAGAAGAAGAGGAGTGGATGGGGAAGAAGATAGAAGAGGGATAAAGAAGATCAGAGAGAAAGTGACGGTAAACTGGTGCATCCAGGCGGAGAATGGGCAATTCCTCCTTCCCAGGCATGTCCCCTCTCTCTCCGTCCATTCTGTAGTTGCAGGTATTTCTAACTTGAGTGCCTTTCTCTGATGCGCTGGGGGTGATGGGAAACTACCGCTGTCCTCCTTCCTGCTCTCCCTCTCCTCCTCAGTCTGATCTCTGTCTTTGCCTGCATGTTCTAAGAAGATGGAATCGATATCACTTCACAGCCTCCAAGTGTGTGTTTGCTGCTCAGTACTTAGTTTTTGTTTGTTTGTTTGTTTGTTTTCTGGTTAAATCTTCTGCAGGTTGTGAAGATGCTCTAAAATCTGGGGCAGTTCGATGTGAGACGAAGCTGCTGCATCCAATTAGAGTCAGTCCAGAGAGCTGCAGCGGTCTGAAGTACATTAGAAGTGTCTCTTAAATTGGATTTTCCTGCAGATATCGGCCGGACCGAGCGTCTGAGGGAGGAGGTGTCTGGTGTCGGTTGTGTCTGGCGGCGGGGGTGCTTGTTTACTGCCTGACTGTTGATGCTCTGCTCCTCTGTGGTTGGCATCTGGGGCAGCCTGAAAAGGGGGCGGCGGGTGGAGGCTGCCGTCGGCCTGAGAGGAAGGAAGGATGGAAACAGGGACGGAGACTTGGCAGCTAATTCGAAGGAGATTTGAGACACGAATCCGTCTGCAATAACAGAAACTCATTTACGTAGTAAACATGTTTATCTGAACATGGGCTTCATTTTTAACAAGGCAGTGGGTGAACTGGTTAGTTTGGTCCTTTCACATTTTCCGTTTCTCGAATATCTTATTGTTGAAGTTACAGAAGTGAGCAGCAGTTGTCTGTATTGAGCCTAGAAAGTGAAATCCTCTCGTTTCATAGTCGACTGTTCCAGGTCCCCCGTTCAGATCTTCACAGGAAGACCCGGGAGGTCTGACTGCTAGAAAAGGTTTTGTGTATCTAACCTCGTCTTGCTGGTTTGCTGTTTCAGTTTTTTTAATGTGTCTGATGTTCGATCTGCAGCAGATTTCGCACAATCATGTAAAATGTTAA
This sequence comes from Echeneis naucrates, assembly GCF_900963305.1. Lineage (NCBI taxonomy): Eukaryota > Metazoa > Chordata > Actinopteri > Carangiformes > Echeneidae > Echeneis > Echeneis naucrates. The sequence continues at coordinate 1,294,873 of NC_042529.1, read as the reverse complement.
AGACGTGGAGCGCTCAAAGAGTTAAATCACTAACCTTCATCTGACATTCAGGCAGCAAACGATGTTCGTTTAGTCGTTTTCTCTGCGACCAAACTGATCATGAAGTTTCTCTCTTTAACTGAAAATGGCCTCTTTTTTTTTTCATGTTTAGACTTTTAACATATTCTGCACAATCTGTACAAAAAAAAGATGAATGGAGTTTCAAAATTTCAGTGATTTTAATTGATTAGTTGATCCAGTAGTATCCCCTTGAAGTCTATGGGAAAATGTTCCTACTCCTCCCTGATGAGTTCATGGTCTCAGCCTTTAGTTTACAGTCTTCAACACAACATGATGTCCATTTTTTAAAGGATGCTCCATTTAGCAGAAGGAGGGGAGGGGGGAGGGGGCGGGGCTACTGTGTGACTGACAGACTGTACCACCCAATCACAACACACCAGAAGCACAATATCTGACTGGAGGGGCTCAGGGCCGGCTGAGTAAAATGGAGGTCTTCTATAATCAGTATTGATTTACACCCACTCGGCACAAATCTGTGTCGGGCCAGAGACGGCTGGAGGGCCCTGAATGTGGCGGGAGATGAGGAGATTAACTCTGAGCAGAGCATCTGGAAACACAGACTATAAAGTGGCCTGTGAACACCCAACTTATCTCTTGAGTGAATGAATGAATGAATGTGAGTCACGTCGCCTCAATAACAAGTCAGAGCCCCCTCGGCTCCCCAGGAGAGTTTGCGTGGAGGTGGGCAGGCGGTGAGAAAAAAGATCAAGCTGGTTGGAATCACTAGAGAGAGAAGAGACGGGGTGGAGGATCTGTCGCTGAGTCGAGCAGAGACAGCCAAGCAGTAGTTTTCCCACATCAGCCTGATCAAACTTGTTGACGTCTGGAAGAGAGACAGAGAGAAAGGGAAAGAAATGAAGGGCAGAGACAGGAAGCTGCCGAGCAGAGGGCGCCAACATCAGACGGCGGATTGATGCCGCTGCCATGGAAGCTCCAGGTGAGGGTGAGCCGCCTGTAATGTTGATTGAGAGATGTTTGTTCCTTCAAGAGCTGCTTCACACTCTGACATTTAGAGAATCAGTTGTGTTGTTGTGCTTGATGTTGCTGCCTTTGACTTCTTTTATGAGGCAAAACTGCATTTTTGAGAAGTTTGGTTTTCAAACAGAGAGACTTAAATTTGGTGGAAATATCGAGGAAAGTGGAGAAGCTGGTTTTATTTCACCTGCAGCTTTGATTAGTCAGCTGTCAGGAGGCCAAATGTGATGTTGTGCTTTGAGATTTTGTCAATGTGAAAGTGTCGCAACCTGCAAGTTGCAGCCAGGAAACTTAGCAGGTGTGTAACAGAGGTGTGTGTTGAAGGCCTCCCTCTGCTGGAGGAGGTCAGGTCGACGTGCCCGCTCACTCTGTTTGCTCAACAACTCAATAACAGACACATCTGGCACATGGTTTTGAAATTTCACATGAGAACATCTGGAAGACGTGAAGTTGCATTAAGTTTTTATTTTTTCATTTTTTTATTTTTAAAGTTTGAACTATATTGTGGACTCACAACAAATCTTCTCAGCTGGATTTATTCACGTAAAAACAAACAAACAAACAAACAGAAAAACAACAAATTGCTGCTGTAGGTGCACAGCGTGTACCCATGATGCCCTGGGGCAGGATTTACCCTTTAACCTTTTGTCTTGTGTTATCGTCCAAGCAACAACAGCATGACAGAAACAGCCGTTTGATGTGCGGCGGCCTTAAAATGCTGAAAGCTACCTGGCTATAAATGAGGACACCTCCACATTAGCAGACCGGAGGTTGTTATCAGCACTTTACATCCAGAAACTGTCAGCCGCAGAAGAAATGGGATCGGCCGACACAGAGAAAAATGTGACGCAGTGGTTTGCAATTAAGCTGATTTACTGCAGAAAAGCCGCCACAGTCTGGTCTCGGCCTCGGCCTGAATATTATTCTCCTCCTCCGTGACTGATGACAGACCAAAACAGAAAAAGGTTACTTCGTGTCTTCTGCCTTTCGATCCAACATCATTTGTCTCCATGCAGCCTTTAAAGGGCACCTGATCAGACGAGCTCTGACCAAATCGTCTGCGGGTTGGTGGAAAAAACAGGTACATTAAAGGTTAAAAAAAGAGGAGCAGCAGCTTGTTGTAGGAATGAAGCAGAGAAACATGAGCAACATCAGCTGGAAGGCTTTTAAAGCCCAGATGTCCTGCTGCATGTTCAGGAGAGCTAAAAGTCAGAGGCAGCCTGAGGCCACAGCAGGTTGAGTCAGGAAGATTTTGGACGAAAAGACGTTCAGTCGTAGAAACAGCAGCACAGACTGTGAATAAAGACAGATGAACCCCCTGCAAGGGCTCACCGCTGGCTGCTGCTCCATGGCGGCCATCTTGGCAGCCACTTCGATGCATACGCTCACCCAGCTGTCACTCAAAGAGGCCTCGCCCCCGTAAACAGGTGTGTTATCTTAAAAAGAATTCAGCAGTTTGACAGTGTAGGCAGGAAACGACAGGGAGAGAAGGGGAAGTGAGTCCGACCGGCTGGGAATCGAACCGAGGACTCAGCCTTTAGAGGAACAGCAGCTTCATTGTTGATGCTTTTTCCGACCTGCCGTCTGGTGACTCCTAATCATGTGATGAGCCTGTTTGGCTCCACGTGTGTCAGCAAATAAATCAGATGACGTGCAGATGGATTGCAGGGGGCGATCCAGGGTTGGGTCACGGTGCTGGAGGAGCCCATTTAACGGAGATTTATGGTTAATAACTGTGTGAGTCAGTGTTTTAGTTGGCTAAGACTCAACCTTGTGCCTCTAAACACATAACACACAGCAATAATTATAAAATATAATAATCTTCCTAATTTTTCATTTGAGGAGCGTCGGCCCAACAGACCACAGAGCCGTGAGCGGACTCGCTGCTGCTCGGCCAAAGTGTCCTTGAACAGAAACTGAATCTCTGCCAGCTCCAGAGGTCGTCTCAGGAGACGCTGCAGAGTCCTCGTCCACTCTGACAGAGTCTAAGGTCAACAGACGTCTGCTGAAGTGGCTTCTGTTCCAGCAGGTGAAGCTAACGCCACTAATGGCTAATGTAACTGGGCATTCATTCATCAGCTCGTACTGTGGTTGAAGATATCAGTGATTTTTGTTCACTGCCGCTCATAAAAACGTTCTCTTCTCCGCAGTGAATTTGTCCGATTGTTGTTTTTCTTGACAGAAAGTCTGCAGGAATTTCAGTGTGTCACACTAAAGGCTCCTCTGAAGCTGCTCCGCAGTTCCCAGTTGTGAGTGTTTTTGTTGAAGATCAGTCCGACTCGCCAGCCAATCAGCTTCTCTTGCCCAGCCGGGGGTCGACTGGTGAGCGGCGGTGAAACACACGTGCTCCAGCTTTGCACCGTTTTCCTAAATGGAGAGAAGTCTCTCGATGCATGGACTGATTTTTACCTCCAACGTGTTGTAGCTTTTAGGATGCCGAATGAAACGCATTTACAATCGTCACGGAGCTGTGGATTCTGCAGTGTGTGTGTGTGTGTGTGTGTGCGTGCGCGTGCTTGTGCACGTGGGGAGGTTACTTCAAGGTCTTCCTGCTGCCGTCATGTATTCTGATGTAGTGGGAAACACATTCAGTCTCATTTGAGAAGTTTCCCTCAAAGACTAAATCACAGATTTTCATCAGCAGATCTTTTATTTCCTAACAGCTGGAACATTTTGTCCTTGATATAAGGATTTCTATTTCGGTGACATCTCTTGATGGAGAGCAGCCTATCAGATGGCATTACTGTCACACATCAGGGCGCAGAGGTGGAGGGAGTGTGTGTCTGTCTGTGGAACGAACAGAGGAGGTGACGCTTTTTCCTGAAATTGTCTTGATCGTGCAAAATTCATCACGTCTGCAGATTTGTGAGCAGCACACGTTTAGTTTGAATGGATTTAAAGGCAGAACAGCTCAGACTTGGACTTGTTTGTTTGAATCACAGTGTTGTCACTTAAATGGCACACAAATTGAGTCGATGGTGAATTTAGTGGCGTGACCTGAGACGGATCAGATTTTTATCAATCTCCCCTGCAGCTGAATAAAAAGGTGATCAGACGTTGAGGAGAATAATAAGGCAGCTCGACACCAGAGTTTGTTTCCGTTTCCTGCTCCTTCGCTGTATAATCTGTAGCGTTGCTGCTCATTTTGACCCAAAGAGACGCCGCCGCAACCAACATGTCTGCATCACTGCAGAGAGGTGAGGCGTCACCCGCTGAAGGTCGGAGAAGAGTTGATTCTTTTGCCATTCATTTCCAAGGTTAGAGCGTCTAGGGCCGACCGTGACCGTCAGTCAGTCAGTCCATGAATCGGATCCAGACTTAAATGTAATTCAGCTGTTCATGGTCCCCTGAGGATGAATCCTAATCTAACAGGCAGATTTTGCTCATAGAACTGATTATATGATTGATTAATTTATCCTGGACAACAAACTCTTTGCTCACCATCTTTCTATCACTTCTGCTCTTCTGAAATTAGCATGCTAACCAGCTAGCTCCAGAACACCACATTGTTTTCTGATGGTGAGCTCTCTGATGATAAAGATTGTTCCTGTCGTCTCTCAGAAAGCTTTAAATGTGAAGGAACGAATTCAGTGTTTGTTGCTGCTGAAGAAAAAGCACATTTTAGATCAGTATCTTTTCAGATAAACGTTTTAATATTCGTCTCATTAGACAAGAATACATTTAATATCTTAAAGACACCACCCACCTTCGAGTCCTCCAGGCTCACCACTTCTTCTTCTCTTGCTCTCTGGGTGACCTTCAGATTCTTGGCACCTTCCCAACTTAGACCTCGGTCAGGAAGAGTCCAGCTGTTAAGGCCTCTCTGCTCCAGCGATCACTAAAAGCTTTAGAAATGATTTTATCCCGTTACCCAGATCTATATCTCAGCACAGGTTTATTGCAGAAGTCTACAGACAGATTCTTGGACTTCCTTCAGGTGTGTGTGTGTTTCTGAATCAATCAGTTCAACCTCAGTCAAGGTCAAAACACAATGTCCCAAAAACCCAGAGGCGCCCGACCACGGCGAAGGGTTTGTTCACTTTCACGAATAAGAGACATTTTATTGCACAAATATCTGAGCAGGAAAATAAAAGTAGTTGTGTAACTGAGTCTGAGCTGCGGCCGACTGCATCCGGATCTCAGGATCTGTTTTTAGATTCCGTATCAGCAGATCGTAAAACAACTGAGGCTTTATCGTGTGAGACTGTAGTTACCCTCCTCCGTCTTTATTAGACAGCTAAGCCCTTTTTCCAGATTTGTTGCTTCTCTCCATCTTCCTGACGAAGATTATAGAAAATGATTATTTAGAAACTCTGTTTCTGTGACATGATTGTGTTGTGTTGAGCAGAGTGAGTTATTGGATGACTGTTTGTTTAACCAGATTTAATCTCCATATCTAGTATTTATTGTTGGTTTATGGTCCGTTAAATGTTTATAAGACATAATTAACTTGTAAAAAGTTGATTGTTTATAAATGTGTTGATTCGCGGCTGTAAGTGGAGGCTGCTCTTCAGACGGATATTGAAAGTGTCAGAAGAAATTCAAAGTGTACATAGATTAGTAAACATTTAAAATGCATTCATGTTTATAGAGACATTATGCTGCTGCACCATTAAATATTTACACGCTGCAGATAAATGCTAACTATAATAAACTCCCCCCCCGACACACAGGGATGTTGGTGTCAAATATTCGGCCTCTTGTGTGAATATATTTGTCTAATGGTCACAAACTGCCGGACTCTTCGGGTCGTTTCATCCGTCAAATCAAAACAAGGACGTTTTGATGACTGGCAGAGAAGACGAGGCTGCAAACATGTACGCAAACACGATATAATCGGCGAACAGTTTTATTTTTGGAGCGTTTTTCTGTCTATTTCTTGCTCCAGCTTCACACAAACTGTAGGATCTCATCTGTGTGCAGCTCGTGCCTTCCTCAGCAGCCCTGGAGAATGATTTCATTGGGATGACAAGTAGGCCTCTGCCTCCATATTTCTGCCGCCCGGATCCAAAGGCAGTCTGCAGTAACCCAGGTCCTCTTCCTATCACAACATCCCTAATGCTCAGTTTCCTCCTCCCTCCTTCTCTGTCCACTAAGCAGAAAGTGGGTCCAGGCGCCATCGTGGGCAATCATCCTTTTGAGCTGTCTGTCTTGATAATTGAGTAGTTGGAGTAAATGTGACTGCGATCGGTGTGATGCTAACACATCCCGCCAATTTGACACGCTCATAATCCGTCATCACGGTGAGGCGAGGTTTGATGTGGCGGAGCAGCGTAGCATCATGGGTACAGACAGTGGGCCGAGCGCGTGGGTGGGGAGGAACTCTCGCACTAAATTAGGAATCAGGAGCGTTGGAGTGGGCACACCAACATGTGCAGATGGATGAATCTGAACCAGCTGCAGGAGAAAAAACATCTTAACATCACAATCTGTTCTGTACGCTGCAGCGAAATGCACTGAATGGCTTGAATAAGCGACGTCTCAGACCCGGCAACAACAACGGTTCCATCACAATGCTGAATGCTTTGATGATTCTTCTCGTGTGCAGCATCTGTATGTTTTGTTGACCTGAGTGAATTTGGTGACAGCAGACCTAAATACCTGAATACACCTGAAAATCGATCCTTCTCAGATTGGTTCTTCAGGTTTGACATGAATACACACTGAGATCTTTTCCTTTCGCTGTATTATTCTAGAAGCTAGACCTGGTTTAGAATCAGAGGCCTACCTTAGACTGTACGGGACCTTTAATATCAGAATTAAAGGGTTAAATATGTAACACAGGCAGCGGAGAATATCTCACAGCGTTCGTCCTGTTTTTGATATGTTTCCAGACATTTCCAGATGGGATAAGGGACGGTCTGAGTCACTGTCAGCATTTGCATCGTGCATTTTCAAGCGTTGCCAGAAATGAGTACACAAAACTTCAAATGCAGCTGAAGCTGCCACACAAATAAGACCAACTCAGGATACTGCCAGCGCTGAAATGACACCGAGGTATTACCGCGTCCTGAGTGCTTCTGTGAACGATAAACATGCATGTCTAAATATCAAACAGCTGGAGTGACGGTCGAACCACTCGGGACTCGCTGAGACTGAAACATGCGAGGACACGGTGGTGTCGTAAAGACCTCGGGCAGGCGGTTGGCTCGATAGACTTGTAGCCGTCATTAAGGGCAAGACTGCTCTCTGCAATTCTCTGGCTTATCTACTGCAAGGTGGAGGCATGGGGAGTTGAGTGTGGGGGGGGTGATTCTGCTCGGGGCTCATGTGCAAAGCTGAGATACAGAACAAGAGAGAAGTGCAGGAGAGAGAGAGAGAGAGCTGGTTCATTTGCAGCTCGTCCCCGTAGACTGTGGAAAGGATTATACTCACAGAGAGGAGGGGGGGGGATGCACAGACTCTGTCTTAGCTCACATTGAGTACTCTGCCTCCAATCTCCGACGCTGCACTGTGCACTCTTTCCTCCTCCTTCACACACACACACACACACACACACACGTGCAGTCATAACTACACCACAGCCATGTAGAGTCTCGGGCCAGAGGGGGACGCCAACCTGCACTTGACCACCAATCCAGGTACGCTTCATTCCTTCATTCATTCACTTCTGGTCTCTCTGAATGCTACATTTTGCACCACAGGGATTTTTAATGTGGGGGGGTTTGTTGCTGTAGTGATCCAGCTCCCTCACTCTCTGCAGAACACTCTTGCAGTCTGCATGCACCAAGATTATCCGGCTTCTTTGCATAGCCCCAAGAGAACCACAAAAAAGATAGCAGCGAGGGAGAGCAGCCAGAGAGGAAGTGGGGGGGGGCAGAGGGGACGGGGCCAAACTGAGCACTGTCATGGAAGGCAGGGAAAGTATCCGGTGGTCGGTGGTGGCGGAGATAACCTGAGCTGACCTTCACGTGGAGACCAAAGCAGAGCTCGTACTTTCAGCCGTATGTGGGACGCTGCCTTTTCTAAAGCTCCTCTTTAAAGGCACATTTAGCTCCAACACCCCCACTTTGTCCATCCTCTCTCTCGCTCTCGGGCCGTATTAATAATCATACCTTCTGAACATGCTCAGGGGACGAGCTGCCGTTGGTTGAAATGTAAATGGTTGTGCACAGCTGACTGACTGTACTCTGCTGCTCTCAGCGCTTTCCCAGGATGATAGTGTGTCTGTGTGTGTGCGTTTTTGTTTTTTTTGGTTTTTTTTGGAAGGTGCATCAAGTTTGTACAGCAAATCTCACAAGATCCACAACCACTGACTCACAATCAATTTCAAGCTTTATTTGAAGTGGGTGTACTACGTTTGTTTTTTTTTTTGTGCTGGAGCATCTAGTGACTCACAATCTGGGGCTTCAGAATTCACTTTGATGCTGGCTGGTATCAGTTTGTACATCTCCAGACTGCAGGGGCCTTTTTTCTGTCTGGAATATGCTGGGATGAAGTTGTGCGGGCCTGGAGAGCAGAGAAGCAGAGCGGCTCCAAATGAAGTTTTAATCTGAGTCACTGCTGACATTTCCCTCCTCGGCTCTTTGATCTCGCACAAAGAGTCGGTGCTGGCTCACAAATAGCTTCACCAATCCTGATAATCTGACGGAGCCCCAAAAGTAGTTTCGTATTCATTACACGACTCTTTGTATTATAATTAAATCGGCAGACTAGTTAGAGCAAAGCTCCGCTAAATATCTGCTGTGTAATTGCGGCTCCTTTAATTAAGATACCTGTTTATTTTCAGATCCAAACTGTCCATCAGTGTTGACAAGCGATGACTTTGCAGGAAACCTCTCCAGTTGCTAAGAAACCGCACCGCATCGCTTCTCAGATGTGAATGAAAATGATAACCTCGTGTTGTTTCTTCGAAGTATCGTGCATATCTATGATGTTTCTGATCTTCACTTTTTAATGGAAATCGAGCGTTGCGGCAGACAACCTTTTAGATTCACAACAAACAACAAACCGGGCTCAAGCACAGCATGACTTCACAAACAGTCACAGGCAGTAAATCCATTGTTTCCCCTCAGGGCTTCCTGAATTATGAATCTGCACAAACTCCACTGCCAACCAAGTTAAATCAGCACCGCAGAAAAATAATCTGTGTCGACCTCAAACTGCTGGACTGGCACATTAGAGACAAATTAAACCAACAGCAAATTAAAACACTGACCATGAAGCAAATTTGATCAAGGTACTCCGACACAGCTGCTGAGAGTTTGTCTTCAATGTTCAGGAAGGAACAGCAGTTCTTTAAATTGTGCTTCTGTGAAGGAGTGTTGTGTACGTTAAGCTGTTGCTACGTGGTTACATTAACACTGAAGAAGAGCAGCGTCCTGTCGAAAACGGCTCTCTTCTCCTGCTAAAGTTGGCGAGGTAGCTAACAGAGTAGAGCCAGGTGACCGTCACCATCAATGTGCTTTTAGTTTTCCCATTGACTTCAGTGCAGTCTGACTTCTTTTTCCAACAGCTGGATGCAGGTTTAAAGCTCTTCAGCATCAGCTTCACTTGTTTCGACACAGAGTTCATGTCAAACTTGCTAAGTTAGCATCTGCTAATGCTAAAGTCGGCTGTGTAGCGGTCATCAGGCTTCCAGCTCGCCGCGCAGCTAAAAGTGTGGAAGGATTAATGAGCGTCTGTTGAGGTTGTGCTGTTTTCTGCTGAGGAGATGTGAGGGAGATGACGGGTAACACCCACAGAGCTGCGAGAGCGTGACCCATCCAGCCACAGGGGCACGGCCTCATGTTAACCGTATTGTGATTGCGTGTTTGCCCTCCGCCGCCGCCGCCGCCGCCATCCCCAGAGGGAGGCTGACCTACAACAGACAGTAGTATCAACTCTGGCACGGAGCCCAGCGAGCTGTCAGCCTCACATGCTGAGGGCTAAGAGGAGACGGGGGACACGAACAGCACGGAGATCAGGGATAACAAGCAGAGACGGAGCTGGACTGCAGTCTGTCGGCCTCCATTAGCGATGCAGGAAGGCAGCAGACCGAATCGATTGGTGGGAGTTTAGACAAATAAGTTTCCCCCTCATGTTCACATCTGCCGGGTCAAAGTGTCCAGGTTGAAACCGGCTCCTCCTCCTTCACGGGCCGTTTGACAGATGAAAGACTTTTCCAAGTGTTGCGTTTCGAAGCCGTTCTGGGATATCGGGACTGTTGGGTGTTTCTGGATTTGTGTATTATTTGTATAAGCGGTGGGATTTCATTATCAGCAAGGCAACCGCTCGCTTTGAAATCCTGAAATGTGCACACACTCACACTGACTGACTGCAGAGGTGCACAAACACACACAGACAGACACACAAAGCTGTTTTGAAACGGCCTCCTCAGCTGAGTGGATTTCCCTCCTGCTTCACTTCTCAGAGCACATCCGTCTTGTTAATTGTCTGGCCCGCTCCAGTTTTCCTCACACCAGTTGACTTCGGGCTGCTGATGTAACACGCTGCCAGTTAGGAAGAGTCTAATGTGCAGATCAAACTCGCACACCATCTGCAGACAGGAGATATTTTTAGGCAGTTTGCCAGCAATCGACCAGTTTCATTGAATTATTTGGATTTAACGACACCATCTGCTTATAAACTACTTTTTTTTCCTTTAAGCTTGAGGTGAATGGCGATAAAGGTGGAGAGACGGAGAACCTGACGGGAACGATGCTGTTTTATGGATCTGAAGTAGGATGCCATCTTTGATGTCCTGATTAAATACTCCTGTTTTGTTTTGGTGATTCAGAAGTCAAGAGCTGTTAAAACGGAGGATAAAAGTCTGAATATGGCTGGATGATGTCATGGTGACCTCACGCTCACAGTCCAATCAAACGACAACACTGAGGAGATTAGACCTCCAGTTCCTCAGACCAAATCACGTCTGAAGACCAACAGTCAGTCAGTGATGTCTATCAGCCGTCAGCATTAATGCTCCGTTCTTGGTCGGCCAAACCTCGACACGAAACAGATAAGTAAATATTGTAGTCCAGTATAAAGAGCTTCAGGGGAACTGATCTGAACCTGGTTTTTGGCTAAAAGAGAATAAAAATGAAAATAAGCCGTGGAGTGACGGCTGTGATTAAGAAGCAGCTTGGCAGAGACGTTATTAATTTCAACAATACATTCAGACATGAAAGAGGACAAACAAAGAAGCAAATCCAAAGCCGTCCAACAGTCCTCCAAAATGCGTCAGTAAACTTCCTGTTTGGTTACACAAACCAAGAGAAGAGTGAACACTACACAACCAGAGAGCCCTGTACGACAACAACAATGCATAAATGAGTTTTTATAAAGAGTATAGTTTTCTGTATTGACGTCAGTATTAATGGATTGTTGTGCAGTTCAGATTAAAAAAAAACATACTGTGCCAATATTTAGCTAAAAAACAAATATTAAAATGAATGCAGCAGAACATTTCTACCCCAATCAAAACCAAATCAAATTCATGATTAATCAATTACAAACTCTTATTTGTTAAAATTATTGTTGATTGAGCTCTTTGTATTATCTGAATATTTCAATGTTTGTTTTTTTTTGTTTTTTGTTTTTTTTTTTTTAAATTCGGTGGATTCTCAAGACAATAAAGCTTAAATACCCAAAACATTATCAAATGAATATATTTTCATATTTTCAAACCTCCTGCAGAGAGATGACTTTTAAAAAGACGACCCTGGTGGATTATTATTTTTTTTTACCTCCTCTCCGTTCAGATGTGTGAAGGAAAGAATAGTTATGGCTCATTTCATCTTTGTAGCAGCTGTAATTTGACTCCGTCATTCATACCTACTCGGGGAGCTGCTGATGTTCTGTCCCGCTATTTATTTTATAAATGAATCATGCTCGTCAGATTTCAAAGGCTCGGGGTTGCCCTAGTTACAGCTCGGATGTTTCACGTTGCATATATTAATACTGAAGCGTTTCCTTTGAAAACGAGATTCCCACCGTCGGATGTCTGATGGCTTTTAACCCTTTCACTGCCACTCTCCAGCTCGGCACAGTGTTTATGTTGTCGTCGCCGAAGCAGCAGTCCTCCAGCTGGCTGCCTCCCAGCGCCCGGTGTTAGGCTCTGATTAGTGGCCCCTAATAGATCTGGATCCCTGACTCATCCAGTCCCGCTGTTCACTCGATGATACCAATTACTCAGACAGGCCAAAAATATCACTTTCTAATTATCAGGACTTCCGTCTTTTTTTTTTTTTTTTGCAGAGGGTGAAGCCTGAGTGTGATCCAGCAGCGCTGCTCAGAAAAGAGGGATTCATATTGACTGTCTGGTCTGAATTCAATCATGCGTCTGTTGATAACCTCAGTCACATTCCTGCACTCCCCCCCTCATCTGACATCCTAATCATGCAGCCTCTCATCCCACTTCAGTGGGCCGCATTCTGAGTGTTGGTAAATTGATGCGCTGAGAGTTTGATACTTAGGCCCAAATGAGCTGATAGGAGCTTTGGAGAGGAGAGGAGGCTCAGATTCACCGAGCGTGGAGCAAAGATCCACTACAAGACAGCGGATCAGAGCGGAAGAGGATGGAGCCTCAGCTGTCCCCGCTTCTCATCGCGCTGTCCTAAATTATTCCTCTCTTTGAAGACGGATCATCAAATTTAAGATCTACTCCCAGAGATGTGGGGGAATCTGCAGGCTGAGCAGTTCCCTCTCCGGTTGGCTCGGATTATCAGAGATGACGCCCAAAAGAAGAAGCGGGCGCCGGGCTGATGTTGATGCAGTGATAAATGTCGGTGTTTACTGTCCGTTCAACAGCACCGGCGCTGGATAAATGTCACACGGCTGCGTCACGTTGGATTATTTGTGCTATAAATGTACCTGGTTTTATTAAAGCCTTCATCCCTCATTTCATCAGTCCTGTGTGTTTAAGGGGACGCACAAACAAACACAAGAACCTCCACCAAGAAGATCTCTATTTTCAAGACACCCTTAAAGAAGGAATCAACCCTTCAGACTCATACGGGTCCAGACTGAACCTTTAAAAGGCCAGTTCACAAGTTCGTTCATTCACCTTCTGCCTCTGATCTGTTTCCGGGTCAGGGCGGGTTCTGGAGCCAATCCCAGCTCACTCTGGGCGAGGGGCGGGGTCACCCTGGACCGGTCTGCAGTCCATCACAGAGACAGACAGAGACCAGTGAACCCAAACAGGATGTCTTTGGAGGCCCCAGGCCGGGAACCGAACCAGGACCTCTTTGTTGTGAGGAAACAGAGCTGACTGCATCCTTCGTTTCCCAGGAGACACAGAGAAATGAGACACCAACGCAGCCTCTGGATTGTGGCACTATCAAGGGCGGTGAACCAACCCGTGTCGCCATGGTTACTATAGTAACAGCCATGTTTCGGTTAGGGTTAGGAAAAGATAAATAATGTCGTCGACCCATCTGTCCAGCACCGCCGTCCTCCTGATGTGGACTCTTTAAACGTTTCCCTGGATGACCACAAGAAGTTGCCTAGCAACAAAACCTAACGATGAGGTCACAGTGACCTGCTGACACACGACCAGTGGGCTCGTTTTTGTTCCACCTCAAACTGAACCTGTGGGGGAAAAAACAACTGTTTGTTGTTGTTGTTGGCGCCGCCGCCCTCCGAGCCATCACTCTGGGGGAATCGAACCTGAGCGAGGTTTTTCTGACTAAAACGCTCCGCCGTCTTTCACACCGTCCTGTTATCTCATTGTGTGATTCATGATGACACTCTGCCTTCTGCCTGCAGGCAGAGCTTTTTCTAAATGTTGCATATTTATGCCGTAATTAGCCCCCTATTGAAATTCATATGGTGTGATATACAGTAGCTGGTGGTTTGTGGGAAGATGTGAGGTGGAGGCTGAACCGGATTTACGGTTCTCCGCCTAATGATGCAGATCTGGATGAAATAAAAGTCCAACTGGTCGTCCTAAAGTCAAACTGAACTCGCTGCCATGTTGAAAGATTAGAGCTGAAATCATGTTAACGTCTCAGATGACGCTCGTCTGTTTGTTTGGTGAATGAGACATCTTCAAGTCACTCGTGAAAATATTCTCAAGCCTTTAGATGATGGAACTCAATCACATCCCTATCAGGTCCAGAGTCAGGGACCTTCAGTGTGAGCTGAAGAGAGCTACTTCAAAAAGCCCCATCACGTTTGCATCAATCTTCAGGCTGAGAGTGAATAATGGAAACGCTCAGCGCCGGTCAGAGGCGTCACGTGTTAACATCTCTGAATACTACTGTTACTACTAATAAGCACTGTAATTATTAATCTGTGCTCAAGGACTGTAAACTGTGAGAGCAGTGTTTAGTGGCGCTCCCTCCGGAGGGAAGGCACACTGCGTTCTGAGTGCGGGTGATTGTGGGGTGAGATGTGTGAGCCAACCGCCGGCTCGCTGTGATCCGGAATCCGGCGCCACGCCTGCCGGCAACAGTTTTGGAGAGATTTATATATTTATTTATTTATTTTAGCATTCAGCACAGGCAGACCTTGTTCCAAATATAGCCAGCTCGGCGTTCCGCGTTCTGATCTTGTTTGCTTTTTATTTTAATTTTCGAGTGCCCCGGAGAGCTGGATATTCTAATTTGTGGATGGAGCAGCAGTGTTTCTGCGCTCGCTCCTGCTACAGTGCCTTCCTTCGTAATTAATGGTCTCTGATGAGCTGGGAATTGATGGCTGAGAGAGAGAGAGAGAGGGAGGGAGGGAGGGAGGGAGGAGAGGCAGAGCCCTTCCATCAGCTGGAACATGGAGTATGATTGAGAGTATGAAAAACTGATTACATGAATAAATCCATCAGTGGAAGGACGGAGAAGTTCAACCAGCAGCTGAAAAATGAAAAAGATATTAAATGTGATGTTTTCAGAGAATATTTAGCATTTACGCTTCATTAGTGCTGAATATTTCTAAAGCCAAAAGGTGTTTTATAGCAGGTGAATCGGTTGATGAATCATCTCAGCGAATCCAGATGAACTTGGAGCAGCTGTGTTTCAACGCAGGACTTCCTGTTTGTCCTGAAACGTCACGCAGGAAGAATTGAGTGACACTCGGACCGGTACGAGTGATTAGACTTCAACCCGATGAAACCATAAAACTAACAAACGGCCTGTGTCAGGCTCCGGCCAGCAGCGGCCAAGGTTGTACAACCAAAACGCACACAGTCGCACACTTACAGCCGTGTAATGAGAAATGTTGGGACGTGGCCTTGAGCAGCCGTTTGGAACGCCTCCCAACTGCTGAAATATGGCCTCGGCGGCTGGGTCCTCCGTTCCCCCCACAACTATAATAAACACCAAATAATGAATCATGTGAATAGTCCGGCTTCCAGCGTCGGAATATTACTCCCTCTTGTTTTGTCCAGACTGTAAAAGTGCCCACATGCACGCCAACGAAGCTGAAATGGAAGAAATCTGCCCCCCGGCGACAAAGGGCCACGTTAAAGATTCAACAATGTGAGTTAAGAAAGAAAATTAAAGGACAATTCATCAGGCAGAGCTGGGGTAACAGAGGCGGGGCAGCAGGGCATTTAACCCACACCAGGACCAATAATGACGTGGTTCCGGGAAAAGAAGGCACAGAGCTGCAGCTGCTTTCAGGGCGAAGGTCAGACGTGAAAGAGTTAACGAAAATCAACCCATAAATCCACAACAGCGTGTTTATTTTAGATCTGAGCTGTATCTTACGGCTCTGGGAGGGCCTGAAGAGTCCGATTCTAATTCTCAGTTTCATTATCCAGGCTGTGAGTGTTTCTCTGTGGACTGAGGCCTTTGATAGTGTCACTGCATATACATAAAGCCGAGACCTGATTTTAGAATCAAAGACCACATGGAGGTCTACCTTCAGACCAGATGGACCTTTAAAGGTTATCTGGAGCCGGATAAACGCTTTAAAGACGAGACGTGACCTTTTGAAGAAGACAAATTCAGAAGTAATTGAATTAGATACACGTTCAATTAGACAAGCTGATATTTCATGTTAATGATTGAATCCGTCATCAATAAAAGAATATCTGTGTTGAAAAAGGGGAAATGCGTCACGAATCCCTCGGTGAGACGTGATGTGGTGCTGTGATGCTGCTGGTTGAACTGGTCAGTAAAATGTCCGATCCTGGATGAGTGAAGTGAAGGTACAGGAGCAGGCGTTACAGATCCTGATAGCCATTTGTACAACATTGCAGGGGTTTGCTCAAAGCTTCACATAAATTATAGTGACATGGCCGTCTCTCTCCCAGCTCTCAGTTCCCTTTCTCCTTTATGACACTTTTTCTTCCCGCCATGGATACACCCTGTTGTTTGAGTTGGTCACAGATGTACCAGCTCTTGTTGGTAGATCTGTGTCTTCCTGAATCCTGGACAGGCAGCTGATGATGTGGACCGAACAGAAACTAACAATTAATCAGTCAGTCGGTGTTCATAGTCAAATTCAGTTTTTTGCATTTAGTTTTTAGTTTAAATGACGCTCATGACATTTTGTTGGAAGGTGCAGTAGCAGCTCCACACATTTATTTTTTATCTCTATCTGTCTGCCTGTCATTATTTGGATATTTTAAATTCAGGGAGCGTTCTCTCTCTCCTTTAACGTCCCCCTCCAGGTTTATTTCTGTCATTTGTTTCATTTTCAGCGGATGCAGATCCATAAAAGTCAAGTTGTGGTCTCTCATGCGAACGACACACTTGAACTGCAGCTGCTCACCTGCACCGAGCCGACTTTGCTCTGAGCGTCGGCGGTCACCAGAGGGCACTGAACGCCTCGTTTCCATCTCTGCCTCAGCTCTTTGACTGGAAGTTACTCGTGTGTGATTTTCGTGGTTCCCAGGACAGTTGCTGTTGTTGGATTAGACAGATGTTGCAGTTGTTGTCACGGGGGGGAGATGCCAGAGGTGTGTTTATGTTTTTATGTTGTGTTCTCATGTTTGTGTCTGTGTGTTTAGGAGCAACAAGAGACAGGGAAGTGTGGTTCTTCTGTGTGTGTGTTGCTTCAGGACACAGTTTTGTGGTTCATCACATTAACACTCTTGCTGCTCACTTGACAGATTTAAAGGTCAAAACTTTAAATATTGTTGACACGACACACATTGTGTGTTTTGTGTGCGTTCCAAAGAGCAGTTTAAATCACAACTCTTGACGCCACCCATCAGTTTGTGAGCTGCTGTTCCAAAGCCTCCGATCTGTCACTTCTCCTTCGGCCATCTTGTTTTTTAATACCAGCTATCTGCTCTGTTTCCCTCTAAATGGAGCATCATGTTGTATGTCAGACTGAGACCAGAAACTCATCAGGAAAATGTTTAGGATGTTTGGCTTTGTCCATCCAGTTTTTTATTCACCACATATCTCACATCTTGACTTTTACCCACATACACTTCTTCGTATCAGTAGAATATGAAAATGAACCGGCAGAGACTGACGATGTGAGCCATCCGTCACCACGAACGTTTGTTTCCTCGACTTTTATATTAAACTTGTGCCAGATTGTTACGAGCAGGAAATATTTCCATCACCACCGTGAGCTCCCACATCTGAGAATTTATAGTCGTCTGTCAGGAAACGTTCCTCTGTCGGCCTGACATCCAGCGAACATCACTGTCACGTCGAATGAATCGTGAAAATGATTGTGTCTTCCAATAACTGTTGCTGCTGCTGTAAAAAAAAAAAAAAAAACGGAATAATTTGTTAGTTCCTAATTTTTCAGTTTTTCTTTGTTGTTGTGATCTGTCGACATCTTTCTACTTTTGTTGTTCTGCGTCCCTGATTTCTTCTCTGCAGTGTTTCATTAAGTGTGTCAGCCAATCAGAAGAGAGGATAGTAGAATTCTGATTGGCCGATTTTATGCAGAAAAGCATATAGAGATGTTAAAGATGTGAACATCTACCTTTAAAAATAGATTTGGTTGGCTGTTTGTTGTCGAAACAATCCGGCCTTCAGGTTCACTTCGTCACGTTTCTCCACCTCAGTTGATATTTTTCTTTGACACAAACTCAGCTCAGGTCCTGACCTTATGGCATCTGCATTGTTTTACTTGACTTGTTGACCAAGTTGGGGATAAAATTCTGGAATGTCGATTATTCCAGAAAGTCCTGCTGAACGTTTGGTATTAGATGTTGTCTAATGTGAGTCCTTCAGTCATCATGACAGCAGAGGCACTGATAGTTATGTCACTGTTAACGCCTTCACTTTCTCCTCCTCCGAAGGTCGAGAGAAGAGAAAGGGTCCCATGATCTCTGCCGGTGATGCCGAGTTCCCGCGGGATTACCACACCCTGGCTGGTGGCGGCACCGCCCGTGGGGCCCGGCGGTTCCCCGACAACACCAACGGGGGGTTCACGTCGTCCTCGCTGGACCGCCGCCACAACGCCGTGGCCGCCAAGAGCCTGGAGGCCCTGAACAGCATACACAAGGCGGACATCGAGCGGCAGCGTGACGCCCTCATGGACCTCCAGAAGACCAAGTACTCCAACAGCCCTGGCAGCCTGTCGCAGGGCGCCGCCGCCGGACGACAGGTAACTGCTAATAACACGCCTAATGAGCTGTCAGCTAAGAACAAAAAGTCCTTAAAGGTTCCCCTCGGTACCTGCAGGGTTATTACTGGACACTAAAATCCTCATTAGTCCTGCACACCAAGAAACACACTTAATTCAGTTCTGTGAAAATAGATGGAGGTTTTATTATCCTGCTGTTTCCTTGAATCTTCCCGAGGACCCGCCAACATGCAGCAGGACTCAGCTGAGCCACAAACCGTTTACCTTTCTGTACGTGACGATGCAGCTCCGAGAACTTCACCACGACGACAGCTATCATCAGAAGGACAGCGTTGGTTTGATGATAAAAGATCTTCGGACTGATGCTGTTTGTTCTGATTTTATGGAGATGTTTTCAAACACATGAAGGTAAAAAGTAAAAAGATGTTTATCACAAATAAAATTAGCGAGCAAAGACTGAGAGTTTGAAGTAGAAAGACAGATGCTGAGCCGGACTTGGACCGATATTCAATAATATCAAATATAATGTTTTGTGTCATATATTGTACATCATGAAAGGTGGCAGAATATTCAAAAACAGAATAATTTCGTATATATAGTTTTGAACAGCAGCATGTAGAATGATGATATTTCTAATAAGAAAAATTTAATATAATAGTTATTCTTACACAGTGCTTTTTACTGTCGTAACAACAAAGTAACAAGAAAAAAAAAAAAATTGAATGAAAATATGAAAAACAACACAAAATATTAAAAATGTTATAAAATACATATCTTTTTCAAAAATAGTTTTTAGTGTTGTGAAAATATGTTAGATTGAATAACAAAAAAAATGTAGGCAGAATAATATCAAGTTTTACCCCCCCCCCCCCAAAAAAAAAGAAAAATAATGTGAAGTACTACAGTAAATTGTCTGCTCATACTTTGAATTTCACATTGAAAGAACTAAACAAACTCCAGAGTCTGTTTGTTAACCGACTTAGGAATGGATGATTAATGGCGGTCTGTGATTTCGGTGCTGCTGCGCTGCGTCTCGGTGGAACACATATTCCCAGATTATCCACGTGTGTGTGTTGGGATGCAGATCCAGAGGAGAGTGCAGCCTCGGGGGAGGTGGGAGCTCGCTGAGTGCTTTCTCCGTTTCCACGCAAACATTTTCTCTCTGGGAGATAATAGCGGCACATCGGTGGGCTCGGAAAAACCCACACAGGCGCATTATGTGGCGAGATGTCTCCGGGGCATTTTCGTGACCGGCTCTCAACGCTGGGGCAGCAATGGGCACTTTTTCGTGGTAATTATTGGAGAGAGTGAGCGATAGAATATGTGAAGGAAATGTCAGAATGAAAAATATATGATATTAAACTCTCCCCTCCGGCTCTGACACCCGTCCGTCAGTCGACATCTGGAGGGAGGAGACGGACCACCTTGTGTTTTTAGGCTCCATTTGAACAGTTGGTCATGAATTCGGGTTAAGTGTTCCGTCGAAGAAACGAACGACCAACAAAACATCTGTCACATCATTTTTCCTGCTTTACTTTTCCGCTGCAGTCTTTTTCTCTTGTTGCTGTTGAAGTTCTTAAAGTCTCGTCTGCGTTTTTATGAATTCACTGATTGTGTTGCAGCTCTGCCTCCATTTTGACCAATCATATTCTGGCAGAGCTGAAGTGACTCTGTGACATCATAGTTTGGTCCTGATTCAGAGCCTCATCCTTCAGAGGCGGGGCAAATAGGCGAAGGCTCCTCCCTCCCCTGGGAGACCAAAGATCCAATTGGTGGATCCTTCATCAAAAGGTCCTTCTGTCTCTGGTCCTCCTGTCTCTGGTCCTCCTGTCTCTGGTCCTCCTGTCTCTGGTCCTTCTATCTCTGGTCCTCCTGTCTCTGGTCCTTCTATCTCTGGTCCTCCTGTCTCTGGTCCTTCTATCTCTGGTCCTCCTGTCTCTGTTCTTTCTGTCTCTGGTCCTCCTGTCTCTGGTCCTCCTGTCTCTGGTCCTCCTGTCTCTGTTCTTTCTGTCTCTGGTCCTCCTGTCTCTGGTCCTCCTGTCTCTGATCCTTCTGTCTCTGGTCCTCCTGTCTCTGGTCCTCCCGTCTCTGTTCTTTCTGTCTCTGGTCCTCCTGTCTCTGATCCTTCTGTCTCTGGTCCTCCTGTCTCTGGTCCTCCCGTCTCTGGTCCTCCCGTCTCTGTTCTTTCTGTCTCTGGTCCTCCTGTCTCTGATCCTTCTGTCTCTGGTCCTCCTGTCTCTGGTCCTCCTGTCTCTGGTCCTCCCGTCTCTGGTCCTTCTGTCTCTGTTCTTTCTGTCTCTGGTCCTCCTGTCTCTGATCCTCCTGTCTCTGGTCCTCCTGTCTCTGGTCCTTCAGTCTCTGGTCCTCCTGCCTCTGTTCTTTCTGTCTCTGTTCTTTCTGTCTCTGGTCCTCCTGTCTCTGGTCCTCCTGTCTCTGTTCTTTCTGTCTCTGGTCCTCCTGTCTCTGTTCTTTCTGTCTCTGGTCCTCCCGTCTCTGTTCTGTCTGTCTCTGATCCTCCTGTCTCTGGTCCTCCTGTCTCTGGTCCTCCTGTCTCTGTTCTTTCTGTCTCTGGTCCTCCTGTCTCTGATCCTTCTGTCTCTGGTCCTCCTGTCTCTGTTCTTTCTGTCTCTGTTCTTTCTGTCTCTGGTCCTCCTGTCTCTGTTCTTTCTGTCTCTGGTCCTTCTGTCTCTGGTCCTCCTGTCTCTGTTCTTTCTGTCTCTGATCCTTCTGTCTCTGGTCCTCCTGTCTCTGTTCTTTCTGTCTCTGGTCCTCCTGTCTCTGATCCTTCTGTCTCTGGTCCTCCTGTCTCTGGTCCTCCCGTCTCTGGTCCTCCTGTCTCTGTTCTTTCTGTCTCTGGTCCTCCTGTCTCTGGTCCTTCTGTCTCTGATCCTCCTGTCTCTGATCCTCCTGTCTCTGGTCCTCCTGTCTCTGTTCTTTCTGTCTCTGGTCCTCCTGTCTCTGGTCCTCCTGTCTCTGGTCCTCCTGTCTCTGGTCCTTCTGTCTCTGTTCTTTCTGTCTCTGGTCCTCCTGTCTCTGGTCCTTCTGTCTCTGATCCTCCTGTCTCTGATCCTCCTGTCTCTGGTCCTCCTGTCTCTGTTCTTTCTGTCTCTGGTCCTCCTGTCTCTGTTCTTTCTGTCTCTGGTCCTTCTGTCTCTGGTCCTCCTGTCTCTGGTCCTCCCGTCTCTGGTCCTCCTGTCTCTGATCCTCCTGTCTCTGGTCCTTCTGTCTCTGTTCTTTCTGTCTCTGGTCCTTCTGTCTCTGTTCTTTCTGTCTCTGGTCCTCCTGTCTCTGTTCTTTCTGTCTCTGGTCCTCCTGTCTCTGGTCCTCCTGTCTCTGTTCTTTCTGTCTCTGGTCCTCCTGTCTCTGTTCTTTCTGTCTCTGGTCCTTCTGTCTCTGTTCTTTCTGTCTCTGGTCCTCCTGTCTCTGTTCTTTCTGTCTCTGGTCCTCCTGTCTCTGGTCCTCCTGTCTCTGGTCCTTCTGTCTCTGGTCCTCCTGTCTCTGTTCTTTCTGTCTCTGGTCCTCCTGTCTGTGGTCCTTCTGTCTCTGGTCCTTCTGTCTCTGTTCTTTCTGTCTCTGATCCTTCTGTCTCTGGTCCTCCTGTCTCTGGACTTGTCTCCCCCCCCCCATTCTGTCCATCATGTCCCCTGTCTCGCCCGTCCAGCTCCTCCCTCCTCTCCACCCACTCTTTGCTCTTCATGGTCTGTGTCTATTTACCCGAACCAGCCCATCCGTCTCCTGACGAGAAGGTGGACTGAGCCGAGGAGGAGGAAACAGGTGGAGTCTGCTGTCGTCATGGCAACCCACTGCCTCCCCATATATGGCAACCCAGTGATATCATATGTTTGGCAATGCCTGAGCTTTGGAAGGAGGCACAGGCTGTTCTGAGTGAGAGAGACGGAGCGACGGGAGAGACAGTGAAGGAAGGAGAGAGGATTTCTTTTTTTTATCGTTTACAGCAGGGATGAGGGGCGAGAGAGACTGACACACAGAAGGAGAGGGAGGGAGAGAGCGAGAGAGAGCAAGGAGGAGGGGCAGGAAGGGATGCTATCTGCCTCTTAGGCGTTACTACGGGTACAAGCGAAGAGGGGACGCTGGCGGATCTTCGGGGCGCGGGAAAGACAGAGCTGCAGTGAAAATACATTTTAGGAAGAAGAATCATGGAGAGGGGGGAGGAGGAAGAGGGAGGCGTGTGGAGCGGGAGGATGCAGCAGGCGGTCGTCGTGCTCTTTAAGTAGCCACGGTAACTCTCTCCAACCGCCGTCCTTCCATCCTCAGCTGAGGCGTTCAGGCATCCCTCCGTAAAGCTGCCATGACTGTGACGCTGCTGCTGCTGCTGCTGCTGCTGCTGCTGCTGCTGCATGACTGATGACGGAGTGGAGTGATGTAAAGTACAGGAGAGAGAGAGTGTGTGCGTGTGTGTGCGTGTATGCATGTGCGTTTGTTGTGTGTACAAGTCCAGAGAGTTCGAGCTGATGATGAGGTCAAAACTGATCCTCTCCTCCTCTGATTAATCTAAGTGTGTGTGTGTGTGTGTGTGTGTGTGTGTGTAGGGGAGGGTCCACCTGTGTCAGACAGGTGTTGTCCAGGTGTGTTTGTGCTGCCGCAGTCGTGTGTGTGAACATTTGTGAATCATGATTTCAGGTTTTGAGCAGAAGCGTAAACACAAGTGTGTTTCGGTGTGCGTGTGAGTGCAAATGTGTTGTTGTGTGTTTGGAGAGGAAGGAAGGGGTGAGGTGGCGATATGGGGGGTTCAAAGATGGCTACTTGGCATGCAGGTCAGACGTGTTTTCTCGTCTCTCTGGACTCGTCCCTCTGAGCTCGTCCTCCTCGGCACATATGTGCGCTTCGGGATTCCAGCTCGAGTGATTGAGAAATATTGCAGGCACTGATCACTGAGTCACGGCGCATAGGGGGCCTGTTTGTGTGAGATGGGACAAGCTTTATGTTCCAAAAACGGTCTGCTTGTTGGTGCATTAAATTATCTGTGGAGTGACTTGGCGGTAATTCTCGTCATTCCAATTTAAGGTGAATAAACGGTGGGAGCAGGTGATTACACAGCGCACGGCTCCGTGTGAACGCCAAGACGCCAAGGATTATGACACAACAATCAGCCGTTTGTTTCTGTTTTGATCATTTCTGACGAGAACCTGCGAGGACGGTGACAATGTTGACGCCCACTTCGCAGCTCTTCTCCGGTAATCAGGAAGCCGCCACGTGGAAGGAAGTGCTCCAAAGTTCAAACCCCGAAGGCGGTCCTCCACAGCGTCAGCATTTTTCAGCAAGAAAAGAAGAAAAAGCAAAAGATGAGCATTTATTTATCATGAATGAGATAATCAGAAATCAAAACTGAAAATAAAAAAAGAATGCCATGGAACAATATTTAGGCTTGCTGTATCATCAGGTACTTTAAGACAATCTTCAATAGGATGTTAGTGACATAAAATCAATACTGTCAGCTACTGGCCAAGTCTCAGCTTCAGTTTGACTAGATTTATGTTCAAATACAGAGAATTGAGTTTGAGATGTGGACCTGCCGACACAGCGTGTTTTTTTTTTTTTTTGTCATGCTGAGCACTAAAGAGCTCACATGTAGCTCAGAGTTGGTCGAATGTTCAAACCTGCTGATGACCTCCAACACAGAGAGAAGTTCAGGATCATTCATCACGTCCAGCTGAGGAAGGAGTCCGTCAGCTGAAGACAGAGACCGGAGAGGATCTCCAGGGAAGTCCAGCAGAGTCTGATCTGTCCAATTATTTCTGAAAACCTAAACTTCTCTCCGCTAAAATGTCCGGATCTCCCTCACAGCCGCTTCAGTTCTGACGTAAACCTGCTCAAACTGGGACTTTAATGTCAGATCTATTATTTATAGATCCCCTCGAAAGAAGCTCGGGGCCTGAAGAACAAAAAAATATTTAACTGACCAAATACTTACGGCCTGAACTAGTTATAGTTTATATAAATGAAACAGTTCAGATAAAATGTGAAGACGACAAAGTCCTCGTTTGGTTGAATCAACAGATATTTACACTGTGGATCAGTTTGTTTGGTAAGAAAGATCATCAGGAGGCTCAGAGAGTTGGGGATAAAGATCTTAAGGTGGTTTTGTGTCTCTGTGGAAACTCATTGTGTTGTTTTGTCTTTTTGATGGTCGCTCTGTTGTGTCTATGTGTTCTGGCCCTAACTTGGGTCCTTAATTTGTCCGAACTATCCCAGAAGTCGTTGGGCAGGTAAATGAAAACAAACACAACAGAGAGAGAGAATTAGACTTTTAAATGTTCACGGGAAAACCAGGGGCCATAAAACACAAAGGCTTATCCCCAAAACAGCTGGACGTCCACAGGGTGCAAGGTGATGGGAGTCCAGGATCTGGTCCCTGGACTGGGACACAACGGCAGACTGCATGTGGCTGTCAAGTCCAAAAAAGGAAATTTTAAGGACCGAAATCCTAAAAAATACAGGTTTTGGGCTGCTTTGACTTTCTCGGTTTGATTGAAGGCATCTTAGACATTGTGCTGTGTTGGTCAGCGGGCTTGGACAGAGCTCGTTGTCTCTTCTGTCCGGCCCGCTCCGCTCCACGTTAAACATCAAGTGAGACCCATTTTCAAAAGTGGCAACCAAGATTTTGTGAGCGGGGCGAGAAAATCCAGGCAGTTCCCAGAACAGCTGCTCAAACATGAATTAAGTTCCACCTACACCTTCGTTAAATTATTAAGAGGATTTGTGTTTTCAGAAGCTCTCAAAGCGTCTGTGATAGAATTCATTCTCACAGACGACATGAAGACACCTGCGCTCTGAATTTAAAATTTAAAGTCTCATGTACGCTCTCACTTTGGCTGAAATAGACGTAAATAGTTTGTTGTGCCTGATCTGAATGTGTTCAGAGCAGCAGCTGTCTGAAAGGCTCAAGCGGTCTAAAGGTCCAGTTGTGTTTATTTGTGGTCTTTGTGCTTCGTTTGTGTCTGTTTTTAGCTTCACTCTGAAACGGATGAAACATGTTTTCTCTTGATGACGTCATATTTGTCTGATTGCTGCTGAGTCCAACTCTGGCTGAGCTCAGCGGTTGATGGACGATGATAGACAGAGGCAGACATCTCGGCTCGGAGAAGAGCAGTCAGATCCAGACGCTGATTGATTGATTGAAGGCTTTTGGGGTCAGTGCTGCCTCGTTTTAAGAGGACCTGACTGTTATCTGATGGACGGGCTTGTTGCTGCTCAGTCCTTTTTCTGAGACCTTCTACAACATCAGAATTTACTTCGAGGGCCGGAACGAGACGATCACAGCTGCCTCGTTATTCGAGCTTCTCTCAGCTGCTGTTTCTGCCACATACAGTGAACGGTCATCGACTGACTAAATCAGAGGAGAGACGGATGTTCAATAAATATGACTTTAGTGTAGTTTACTAAACTAAAACTATCATCTCTTACTCTGCAAAGCTGCCAGATCAAATAATGATGTTTGACCTGATATTTTATCTGAAATTAATATCAAAAACATTCAGATGACTCACTATGACGTTTTGTATTCAGACTCAAACTCAAAAATGTCCAATATGTGAATATTTTTAAGTCCAAGTGCTGTAGTATAAAAAAACCCTTCCATGAAAATATATTTAGAGGTTCATTGACATTGAAAAGGAAATCCGCGCCCTGTGAAGGCCGCTCAAGTGCAGCCGCCTCTCTGCCTCTTTCACTTCAGGACTTTGTGTTTGGATCCGTGTTCTGATTCAACACGTTCACTTTATGGGACCAGGACCTCGCCTGAACCTGGAAGCGTCCGCAGCAGCTTCTTTCCGGGGAAAATGTTCAGTGCATGAAGGCTGTCACGGGCTTTGCTCTCCGATCGTTTAGCTGCCTCCCGCCATCAGTAATCGATGGTCAGCAGCGTTTAGAACATCTGACTCCCAGGTAAACAGCGACCTCCACGGTTCTTGGGGTTCAGTTTGATCCATCATTGACCTGAAACTTGGCCTCCTGGGAGATGAAGTGACGATGCATCTTTTTAATCCAGTGTTGGTGCGCTGCTTTAATCCGACCGCTGGGTCCTCGCCAGACAACGCGTGGGGATGAATTTAAGGAGCCTACATCAGTGTGTGTGTGTGTGTGTGTGTGTGTGTGTGTGTGAAGTCACTGTAAATATTTGGTTAATAATTAATTCATTGCTAAGAGGCAATTAAAGTCCTGTTCTGGTGACAGTGAAGGACAGCACGAGTTAATCTGGCCATCGTCGCCGGAATTATCTCGTCATTTTCTCTCCAGCTCTTGTTTGTTTAGGATGAGACGGTTTGTGGTCGTATCAAACTAAACCGGTGAGACGTCATCAGTCTCTCTGAGGTTGGTTGACCTTCTGTACACGAGAAAATGTCTCACACTGGATCCTGTTTTTCCTCCTTTCACCCCCCGTCCCTTTTCTGTCTCCTTTGCTCTTTGTTTTTCTCCCCCTTTCCCCTCCTGCTCTTAGCAACAGCCAAACTACTGGAGCTTCAAGGTCAGTGCCAATATTGTGTTTGTGTTTGGGTGTAAATCTGTGTCTCTGTGTGGATTTGTCTCTAATAGGATCACTCTCCATTGTCTCTTTGCATGCCTGCCTGCTTCTTCGCCATCACCGCTCTGTGTTGGTCACATTCTGCCGCACACTTTTGTGTTGAACTTTTTGTTTGTACATCTCCAAGCAGAGCTGACTGCTGACTTTGCTCCGGCATGATGGTTTTCTGACGGACTCTGATGGTCCTGGATTTGTGTCTTCTTTGTTTAAAGATAAACAGGCCAAGTGGAGCGTTGTGGTTCATTGTCTTGTGAATTTCTTGGATGGATTCCATGAGATATAATACACATTCATGCTCCCCAGAGGATGAATGAATCCTGACTCAGGTTCAGGTGGATATTTAAAACTACTCAACATTTCCCACCATATGAGGTCATTTCAGAGTCCTTGTTTGCTGCTCTGTTACTGTTTATAATAACCTCATTCTCCCTGATTTATTAGCTTGGCTGTATTAAAAATGATTTGTCGGCCCTCATGCAGTGCCTCTGTGGCCCCTCGGTGGGCCCCTGAGAACATGTTGGGATCATTTCATATATCATTATTATTGTTGGATGTCGTACATGTCCATTGTGGAATATCTGAAATTGTGCCGGTAAAGTTTAGCTCAGCCTGACAGTCACATGATGGTCGGAGGATCAATCCTGAAACGTGATGTTTCCTTCGCTAACGTCACAGTTCCCAGTCGGTCAACCGCCCCCCCCCCCCCCGACACCTCACTGTACAGCCATATTCCCCTTCAGGCTTGTTGTTGGTGAAGAGGTGTGATCCTGAACGAAGCTTCCGAGCAGTCTCTTATTTCTCCTGCTAATATCGGCGTAGTCTCTCCCCTTTACACTTTACTGAGTGATTGAAAATATGGAACGTGGGATTATCTGACATGAAGCAAAAACACACACAAAAAAGAGAAAGGTGCCAATGGAAGCCCACACTGTTACAAACACAGTGTTGCCTTCAGGATTTCTGCTCCACTCGGTTGCCCACACTCAACACAACCATCGAGATGAAACCTCAGTTTCACAGCTCTGGCAACACAGAGATGTAAACAGTGCTGATCAGTCAGTGACAGCCACATGTATGGCCTCACGCTTCCAGGAAGTTGACTCTCATCATGTGAACGTCTGCAGCTAATTAACCAGAATCTGGACTATGAGCTAATTAATCTCATCACAGCAGTCGAGTGCGACATTCAGTTGAAGGACGGACGTAATCCTGTTGAAATGAGCGTCTGAGTTCATGTGATTGTGTTTAACAGGTCAGGAGTGAATTAGCTTAAAGCTAAATCTGATACAACACGTCAAATGGCACCGTATATTCAAAACTGTACAAGTGAAATGAAGAAAAGAGAGATTTGGATGATTGAGCCAAAGTTCTCTTTGAGCTTTCTTTGCTGGAAATGTAAAAAAATAGACAAATTACAGACATAGATACAAGAATGATGCACAAATACATGAACTGTAACAGAGAAGACTTCAGCAGGTCCGATCATGAAATGAGAGCAGCGCTGCAGAGCAATGAGCAGCTCTGAAACATTATTAGTACCACTTCTGACTTGAATGCATTCTGCTCACTGAGCGAACCTTCATGACCCCGGAGGTTGAGCTGTTGTGTATATGCTAACCTAAGCACTTAGTGCAGCTTACAGCATCTTAGCCATAAAATGACTTGATATTTTTAAAGGTTCCTTTCATGCCTGCTGCTGATGCAGTGAATATGAACTGCTGAAGGATTTTCTGAAATGGAACAATGGAAGAGCTGCAGCTTTCGGATTAAACAGGCTGTAAAAGCTTTGATTCGTTTCACAGTATATGATAAAAAAAAACTTGAAAGGAGCAGCTATTTTACATTTGTAACTCAAAAATCTGATGGAGGTGTTGAATGTGAGCATCCTGGAATGGAAGGAGCTTGTTATCCGCATCATCGAGCATCATCATACGAAAAGTAAAAAAAAAAACAAAACTGATTTCCGTTTCCTCAAAAAAAAAAAAAAGTGTTGTCACAGAAAGGCTCGTTTGTTTTTGTAATTTAATTCAGAAAGCTAAAGTTTGACACTTTACAGATTCATTGCAACACTTTTTTGTTTTGATTTAAATGATTATGAGTCATCTGCAAACGTCAAAGAGCTTTTATCTTAAGTTTCTATCAAAATGTCGCTGACGTCGAACCCCGATTAAAAACTTCTTTGCTGTGATGGATCACAAAATAAATAAAACACAGACTCATCATGACAACATCAGAGTTTTAGGAAATTCAAATTATGACGTCAGTGTGTCAAATTTAAGTGACGTTTCCTGGTTGTTGCTGATGTGTGCAGTCTTTGGTCATGTTCGGTTTTGTTGTGTGTCTGTGTGCAGTCTTTGGTCATGTTCGGTTTTGTTGTGTGTCTGTGTGCAGTCTTTGGTCATGTTCGGTTTTGTTGTGTGTCCGTGTGCAGTCTTTGGTCATGTTCGGTTTTGTTGTGTGTCTGTGTGCAGTCTTTGGTCATGTTCGGTTTTGTTGTGTGTCGGTCATATTCGGTTTTGTTGTGTGTCTGTGTGCAGTCTTTGGTCATGTTCGGTTTTGTTGTGTGTCGGTCATGTTCGGTTTTGTTGTGTGTCTGTGTGCAGTCTTTGGTCATGTTCGGTTTTGTTGTGTGTCTGTGTGCAGTCTTTGGTCATGTTCGGTTTTGTTGTGTGTCCGTGTGCAGTCTTTGGTCATGTTCGGTTTTGTTGTGTGTCTGTGTGCAGTCTTTGGTCATGTTCGGTTTTGTTGTGTGTCTGTGTGCAGTCTTTGGTCATGTTCGGTTTTGTTGTGTGTCTGTGTGCAGTCTTTGGTCATGTTCGGTTTTGTTGTGTGTCTGTGTGCAGTCTTTGGTCATGTTCGGTTTTGTTGTGTGTCGGTCATGTTCGGTTTTGTTGTGTGTCTGTGTGCAGTCTTTGGTCATGTTCGGTTTTGTTGTGTGTCTGTGTGCAGTCTGCAGCAGCAGCAGCTCTGTTGGTGACAAACACCGATCGGCCCCCATTCGTTGTCGGTCTGCAGCTCAGTCAGGATTGGTTATCGCTCCTCTTCCTCTCAGGGAGTCGGGGACTCTCGCCTCCTCCTCTGATGCAATAGAAACCCCTGCAGCAGTGCGCCGCTGTGTGTGTTTGTGTGTGTCTGTGTGTGTGTTTAATCGTCCCCCATTGGTCCCCTTTGATGTTTTATTAGTTTGACGACTGACTAAACGCACACACATAAGCGTGGACGCCACTTACCACTGCTAAAACACGTGAGAGATTAGTGAATGTGTTTAGCCTGATGTGAGCTAAAGCACACACATGCACATTTTTACGTGCATGTGGGCCTGCAGTGGTCATGGAAACTGCAAGAAAATGTGCATAAACCGTGCACATTTTCCAAGACACACATCCACATGAAACAGGACAGGAAAATATCAGCTCGTCAGTGAGCGAGGATTCAATCTGCTGCTGTTTGACAGCGACACTGTCAGAAGCACAAACGGAGCTCAGAGCTCTTTAATTGTCTCATTTTTCGCAGCTCCAGCTTCACTTTACAAATATGAACCCTCCATTGTACGTCTCATGAGCTCTGGTCTTTCTGTTTGCAGTGGCCAAAGTAATCTCAGCTCATTGTCCCCTCTGCTGAATTTAGAGTGGGGGGGGTCCCAGTTATTTTGAAGGGTTTTATAATTGTGGGGGATTTTTCCACGGCTGGTTAAAGTAACCGTGGTGACACAGGGAGGGGAAAAGTTCATTAGAAAGAAACGCTGAACTGTAAAACACCAAACAGGACTGACCTTCATCATCAGTTCTTAAGGTTTTTGTTTCTTCCAGGAGCAGCAGGTGGGAAACGCTATGAGATGGGATGGTGCTAATTTGTTAGCATGCTAATAGAGTTTATTTTCATCACTGGAGGAAGTAAAAGATAATAAAATTCTTATACAGCATCTTTAAAGAGGAGCTAATATTGTTTGTGTTAACAGCGTTGTAGTTTGTGCACATTTTTTGGAGGGTGTAGATTTCACACTTTATTCTGAAATATATTTTACATTTAAACATGAAGGTCGGTAATAATGACTCGTCTGAAAATATAAAATAATAGATTTTCTTTGAGGGATGTTTCATTTTAGTGGTGTGTGAAGTGCTCAGCTGTGCTCACCGTGTCTGGCATGGTGAATGACTCCCCCGACATATTTGTCCCATCGAGCCAGCTCAACGCTAACCTGCCTCTGTTGGCCCCGTGCTGCTTGGCTGTTGATTTGATGCTCCGCGGAAAATGGCTATTCCCCAGTCAGACTCGCAGAATGACAGAGAGCGTTCTCGGCCGCTGAAAGGCTTAGGAGGCCGACTGCCGCAGCGCCGGACAGAGCTACGTGGCCAGAATCACTTATTGAAACTTGTGAGGTCTGCTCAGCAGCAGGCACAGTAATAAGGCTGAACTTGGTGGAGAGCAATAACAGAAGGAGAAACTCCCTCTCGACTTGATGTGAAAGACAATTATCTTGTGTTGGCCGTAGAGCTGAAGAGCTGAAGGCCGAACGCTGCCGAGTGATTTACAGATACAGTAAGATCCAGGACGGGTCAGACGGATCATACAGATCTGGTCCGTCGATGTCAAGGTCGAGCCCGGTCTCCAATCAGCCCGCGGAGGGGTTAAAGCCTCCGATCGAAACACTTCAACCGTGACTCCATATCCAGGCAGGGAACAGGAGGTTTCCCTCCTCTCATTTTAAAAAGCAGCACCCTTCAGCGATTAACCTCCGGCCGCTCTGCAGGAAGTGGCTAAATCAGGCAGCTCCGGAGCAAACGTGTCGAACACGTGTTCCCTCCCCTCAGGTTGTTGTTGTGAAGGTGTGTTCGCTCTGTTGATGCTGCGAAACAGCAGTTCCCAGGACGGCGCCTCAGTGGAGAGGAATGTCACGGTGTGTGGAGATAATGTCTGTGAAATCTCTGAGTTGGGGGCCTTCTGGACAGCTGTGCACAGCTGCCCCCCATCAATCAACACTCACAGGGTCTGAGGGTTAAAAACAAGTTGTGTGTCAGACGCACACCACTCTGAGGACTTGATGCATCACAGGAAGAGGCTGTTAAAGATGCTGAAAGCCGAGGTAAGAAGAGTCACATGATGTTGATTCACCGACGCCGCGCTCACAGATCTGTCCTCTAACGTTAATGTTCTAATGCGAGCGACGCCGCCGTCTTCTTTTTGTTCACTCAGCTGTGAGCTGCCTCCGTTTTTCCTCTTTGGCTTTCACACGTCGGTCCAGACTGTCAGCTGATTCTGCCAATAACTCAGTAATAATGAGCTTCTTACTCAAACCTTTTTCTGAAGAGAAGGTGTGAAGTCGTCTTTCACTTTGACACAAACCAAATGTGCCCAGATGTTGGCAGCTGTGCAGCATTTTCTCCGATGCCGGTGACTTGTTCCTGCGTTTAGAGTCGGGCTGGGCTGGGAGCTCTGTCAGCCTTCACTGGTTGGACGGAGGCTGTTTCTGAAGCAGCCAGCTGTTTGTTAATAGTCTAAATGGGTAGTTGAGTGAAACCTCCTGATTTTGAGTTAACTGCTGTTAAAATTCATATTGAAACAAATCACACGGACTCAGTGAGACTGACTGGATCTCTGATTCATCGTCAGAGGTGAAGGACTGAAGATCAGAGAAATGTAATGCTTATTTAAGGAAATTTCAGCTCCTGGAGTTTTTCCTTTTTGAAGTCATTGTGAAATAATGACTCGGCGGCAGCAGCGTTTGGTCTCACAGTCGTACCGACTCTGCTCAGGTTTTCCTAACGAAGCGTCTGCGCAATAAAGACACGAGACAAGCCGACGTTAGAACTCCTGAGCAGCTCACAGAAATGATGTACCTCCTTTCACCGTGTTCCTCAGTGAAGAAGAAACTGACTGACAGGAGAACTGAATCAGCCCTTCTGCTGACTGACTCGCTGCTTCTTCTCACGGACGTTTTTGTGGCAGCTTGTTGAACTTTAGTGACCTTCGTGTTTGTGTCCATCATCCCATCCGATGACTGTTGTGCTCTGGAGATTTCAGACCAGGACGCCTGACTCCAACAGAGCTGCAGCTTCAGTAATGTTGTGGTGGTTTATTTTATTTTTTGTGGTAATGGTGAGT
Organism: Echeneis naucrates; assembly: GCF_900963305.1. NCBI lineage: Eukaryota > Metazoa > Chordata > Actinopteri > Carangiformes > Echeneidae > Echeneis > Echeneis naucrates. The sequence goes on along the minus strand of NC_042529.1, from coordinate 1,261,782 downwards.
GAAGTTTACTTCTGCGGCCTGTGACACTGTAGAATCTGACGGGCTGGTGAAGTAAAACCACACAGAGACATTTATCAACAACAACATGGGACAGATACAGAATTACACCACAACAGATAAAAGATTAGTATGAAAAGAGACTTAAACCTAAAAACAGATTCCTCTGTGATGGACAAAACATCTGCAGAGATAAAACGGGAGGAGGTTTAATCTGTTTATTTAGGACTCGCTTCACGTAAATGTCAAATCATTTTTTTAGCCATTTGTCACATCTCAAGATAAACTGAGCAACATTTCTGCTGCTAATCTGAGAAATGAGCAGAACCTGAAACTTCAGCGCCCAAATCTTTTTTTTTTTTTTTTTTTTGTAAATTTTCCCTTTGAAGCTGATTAATTTCTTCTCAGCAGCTCAGTTTCTCACCTCGGTCCTGACGATGAAAAAGCCTGACTCTCATAGACCTGCCACGATGCACCGCTGCACCTGAATTCACCTGGACAGGACGGCGGCGCTGTACGTGGTTTAAATGATTCAGGAGCTCAGAGAGATTAAAGTTAATTGTCCTTTACAGTGGACAAAAAGCCCAGCAGTGTTGAATGTGCAGCGGAGCTTCTCCCTCCCTCTTTAACCTGAAGAAAAGGTCCTCTGCAGCAAATGGAAATTACTTTGGAAGAAGTTGGAGACCATATTTCTTCATCCATCTTTATGTCCTGTTCTCTCCACTCTGCTGTTTACTCTCTTCAGCCGCGTGCTTTTTCTAACCTTTATCTGCTCTTTCTCATCTTTTCTTCACAGCTCGCTAAACTTAAACTTTAGAACTCTTGCGGGCCTCGTTCTTTTTCTTTTTTTCCCGCAGTGGTCTGATTATTGTGTGCTTTTGTTGTGCAGTGTGTGTCGTCTGACGAGCACCGACGAGGCCGTAAATCTCCGAACATATGAGAGGCAGCACACATAATCTGTCAGGCTGTTATGAAAGACGTGGACTCACAAAACAATATTAATGTGGAAGCAGACAGTCAGACTGCATGTTAGAGTCCATCGGGTCTACAGGTAGACCTCCATGTGGTGTGGGACTCTAAATCAGCTCCAGGTTCTACATTAATCCAGTCAAAGTCTCCGAGGTCTCAGTCTGGATTCAGAAACTGAGACTTAAAAAAAGCTGTTAGGACTTCTGGGACTTTGTGATGAGCCTCAGATACTCTCTTCTGATTGGCTGACTCTCTTTGGACACCAACACCGTCGACCTTTAACGGCTCACAGACTGTGAATGTAGAAGAAGAAAAAACCTCCAGAGATGATTTTGTGCATCAGATTGTGCGTTTGTGTGTTTCATGCTCAGTGTTTATGTCTTTTCACATGGTTCTTGGCATTTCCCACATATTTGTGTACACATGCGCGGCTGAGTGGCCCCGAGGATTCAAACGACGGACTCACACAGCTGAGATGCACAGATGCAGAAGGCGATCGGCGGCGGCTCCACGTAGCTCCGGGGGAGCTCATTACTGGATTCTTTGGTCTGGAAAATGTCTGTCAGTAAAGATTCATTAAAAGCCAACCTGCTGCAGCAGCTCCTGCTTGTGCTGTAATGAGAGGTCCTTCACAATTTGGCACCCTCCCGCCGCTTCAAATTGCACAGGTGAAAAATTGGTGGTAATCTGCATTACGGGTTTGTAATTGAGTTCAGCTGTGATCGGCGGGCTCTTCACAGCTGAGCAGATTGCTGTCAATGAAGGCTGATGGAGAATACAGAGAACCTGGACCTGCTTTAGAATCAGAAAGGGACACATGGATCTCTCATTTCGTCCAATATGGGGCCCTTAATTGACTGAAGTGATTGTCTGTCACTGTGGGTGTGTTTCTGGACTCCAGTTAGAGTCGGTTTGTTTAACCCAACTGGCTGCTCTAATTTTATCTCCAGGATTCAGCCTCCTTTTGTCGAGCCTGTGTTGGTAGAGGATGATGCAAGAGCTGCTTTGTCTGAGCTTAACTGTTTAATTTGTCTGTGCCTGTGTGCTAAAAGCTTTCCCTCTCAGTGCTTTTGTTTCTTTCCGCTGATTATCAAACGCATTTTGTCTGTCTTTGTTTGCTCGTTCTACATTTCATTGGCTTGAATGTTGTCTTGGCATCTTCTCTCTCTACCCGTCTCCTTCTGCTTCCACTCTAACTTCTTGCCTTCTGCTTCACAGACTCGTACGCCACGTGTGACCCGACTCAGCCCGACACAGCCGGCTCTCGCTGACCAGGCCAGCAGGGTTTCCTTCGCGTCAGCAGAAAATCTGGAAACCATGTCGGAGCCCGACATCCCCATGGGCTTTAACCGGATGAACCGGCTCCGGCAGAGCCTGCCGCTGGCCCGATCGTCCAGCCAGGCCAAACTACGAGCACCAGGTGAGACCCCTGAAAATGATCCACACCTGAGGGCTGAACTCAGGCATAGGTTCAGTCGCATTGTTCTTAGTGAAGACGTTTTATTTCCATAAAAAATGACGAGAAATTCCATTTTCATGTCTGAAGCTTCTCACCGTTGTATCGTAGAGCAGCATCAATCTAGTTTCTTATTCGTATTGGTTTGGTTTCATTTTTGGTGACACTTTGTGCTGATGACGTTGTTGAGAGACGTGAAAGAAACCAACCCGATTGGTTTCCTGTCAAAGAAATCTGAGAACACACAAACAAAAGTCACACCGGCCTGGAAACCTTCAGGTTTCATTTGCACCGTGACGTTCCCATCAGCCCTGAAGCTGAATGTCATGTTCACCTGTTGGAGTCACAGTTTACAGCCTTTACTGTCATGACTTTACATCAGTAGCGTGCACTTCCTGCTTCGTGCTCATGCCCCCCCATGACAGTTTGATCATTTGAGGTGAGGATGTGGCAGCGATGTGGTTTCCCTTTGTGGGAAGAGAGCCGACTGCACTGACACCATTTGGTGAATTGATTGATGAAACTCTGACTGTCTCTGAGCTATCGACAGCAGCTCTGACTGACGGCCGGAGAGCCGGTCGGACTCATCCGGGCAGATGAACTATTAATCCTGTTTGATGTGTTTGACATCAGCAGCAAACAAGGCCCATTAGACGTGACGAAGTAGCGGCGTCCTCATACAGAAAATCACTGATTTGTGTTGACTGAAGGCATCAAGTGTCAGTCCAGTAAAACCTGGTCCGGCCGAGCGTCCACCTGTCAGCTGTGATTATGACTGAATGATGAACGACAGAAAGGCGACCTGTCAGCTCCTTAAAGGTCCGTACAGATTCAGAAACAGTCCGTCAGGATGTCTGGGGTCTTTGTGATGTCACTCTGTAACAGTCGCCACCTGGACCTCTGAAGAGATGTCAAATAAATCTTCTTCCTGAGCTCGGCCCTCCAAAATAAAACACTGGAGAAGAAAGAAGGACCTTTGAAATGATCGCTGCAGCATGAAACGTGATCAGATGTGCGATCACACAGTCTGATAGCTAAAAACGGCCACCTCACTTGGTTGCTGCAGAGATAACTGTAATTTCACTTACTGCGTTCAGGTGTGACACAAATGGAAACAGCAGAATGACCGTCTGTCCGCTATTTCACACCAAATGTGTTGAAATTTGGATTATTCTATTGTTGTCTATTGCCAGGCCAGAGTTAAATCTCAGAGTGTAACTTTACAAGAAATCCAGTTTATCTGAGCAGCAGTTATTCAATTAGAATGTCAGCAGTAGTTATTTGTCCTTTTTTAGGATCCTCTCGATCCTGAATCTTAGAATTAGAACACTCTGAGATGAACTCTGTCCTTCCACTCTCTTCAAACCTCATCATCCCCACCATCACGGATCTCCCTCTTTGCCCCCCCCCATCCATAAATGCAGGAATCTTGTTCCTCCAGCTTGGAGAAGAGACCCGCCGGGTCCATCTGACCCACGAGCTGACCAGCCTGGACACTCTGAGGGCCCTGATAGTCCACATGTTCCCCCAGAGGCTCACCATGGCCATGCTCAGGTAGGTGACTCGCCCCCCCTCCCCTCCAGACGGGATGTTTATTGATCTGTTTAGTGATGCAGTTACGCTTCGTTTGGTGCGAGTTCCCACCGATCAATCACAAGATGAGACGTGTAAATGACACGCTGCTGTTTCAGCCTCAGAAGCTTTTATAGAAATAACAGCTCTTGTAAACAGGAAACAGATAAAAATCTATAAAGATGAAGGAGGCGTGAAATTGCCACTTTCAGGCCACAAGTGGACAGAGATAAATAAATCTCATCTTTCCCAAAGCTCTAATCAAGAATCTGACAAAGTGAGACCAAAAACTTTTCAAACTCTCCTCCACTGTAGATGTTCACGTTCACGTTGGAACCAGGACTGTCTCATTCCACTGAAGACCTCCCAGTTCTGTAAATGAATGGCCATAATAGCTGCTGAAATTGTCTTTGCATGGACTATTTCTCAGTTTGCTTTGATGACTATCGATGTTCAGGTCTCCCAGCACGGCTCTGCTGATCAAAGATGAGACCCGGAACGTTTTCTACGAGCTGGAGGACCCGCGGGACGTTCAGGACCGCTGCGTAATTAAGATTTACTGCAAAGAGCCTGTCTACGGCACCTACCCGGGACACCACAGTCCACATCTGGCCAACGGAGACCTGCGGGTAGGTGACAGTGTATCTGAGTGTGCGGCTGCATCCCAATTTTTCTCTCCCTGATAGAAAAGACCGATCGTAGGAGGGAAAGACTTACTCGCTAATCTGCATTAGCTTTGTATTATTGTGCTGCCAAGAAAACGTTGCTGCTTCAATCCCAGTCACCTTTTTCTTCATCACCAATTCAGTGTTTGCACTTGGCTCATGACTCATAGATTAAGGAGCGAGACGAAGGTTTGTGTCTTCCTGGCAGAGCCGACCAAATCACCCCACAAATTACACACTTCGTAATTCCTCCTTGAAAATAGTTCTTCATTCTCCCCCACGTTAACGCTGATGATGTTTCTGTGTTTAGAAACATGAGTTACATAAACCAACAGACATTCATCCTCGAACCGGGCTTTGGATCCAGATTTGGGCCGCTGGAGAGGGAGAGTTTTAAAACAAGAGTTAGATGATGTGTGTTTGAAATATGACATCCAGTCGGGCTGTCTTTTTCCCAGGTGTGTCTGATGACATCATCATCATCATTTTGTGCGTTGATGAGTTTATGGTCTTCATAGATGGTCCGGAGAGCTTTATTTTAATTTCAGACAGAACTAAAACTTGTGGTTTCATCTCTCACAGTGAAACTTACCTTTGCTCTCATTGAGCCACACTTTATGTTAACTCATCAGGATCCTGAAAAAAAGTGAGTAGCATGATTTCTAATGCTTCACGGGCTGATAGAGAGAAGCTGTGTCATTCAGCTCAGTGTTTCCTCCACAAGCCTTTCGCCTTTTGTTGCCTCTAATTGTGCTGTGATTATGGAAATGAGGAAGCGCTAATTTAAAGTGTTGGAGAAGCCAGCTTTTATAAAATAGAATAAATTATAAAGCAGATATATCTCATTACAGAAAAGCAGACACGTGAAGTGCACACTGCGAAAAATGAACCTGCATTTTAAACAGTCGACAGCTGGACGGTTCTGACGCGTTTTCTCTTCCTGTTACTGTCACTCAAACGGCCCGAGGTCTTATTTTTCTGAGCGTGTGTGTGCAGTGGTTGTTCTGCTGCTGCCTCGGTGCGTTTCTGAGTGTGGGCATGCATTGCAGCTGATGTTTTTGGAGGTCAACCGCTCCGTCTCGCCGTGATCGCTCCAGCTCGAGCACGACTCTGAAATCTTCCCAGCGTTTCACAGAAGGTTTATTTGACTGTAATGTGTGTGAGGTACATTGGCTGCTTCTGCCACACCAAGGTGAGCAACGAAGACGTGTGTGTGTGTGCGTGTGTGTGTAAGATTATGCCCTGGTTGCGGACCACAGAAGGCGGTCCAGGACTCCTGAAGTCTGGCTGTGGCTCCGGACAGAACGTGGTTAAGGATGAGATTGATTGGCAGATCCTGCCGGCGCTGAATGGCGCCGAGGGATGGCTCTTTCCGCGGAGCACCTGTAATAGATGCCTTGTGCCTTCAAGGGATCTCGGGAGGTGGAGATGAAATGTTTGTACGTCTTAAAGGACGGTGTCGATACGAGGCCGTTGCTAAGAGACAAGATGGAAGATGATGGCACCGGAGTCATTAGTCTGCTGTGAGGCTGTCCACGGGGTGTTGTTGCAGAAGGCCGGAGGGTTATTATGGGGAAATATTGGTTTTTCAATTTGCATCATCGCCTGGAGATGGCTTTGTGCGTCATGAGCAATTACAGCGTCGTCTTTTGTTTCCTCGCTGTATCTGTATCGTCCACTGCACAGCCGTCACATACTGAAGCTTCGCCTTCCTCTCACACTTCAAGAACTGATTCCAAAACAAAATCCCTTCATGCTCAGTCTGTCTATAAGCGATGAAGTGTAACTTGAAACGCACTTAAAGGCCAATTTACAGTTTTTCCTGTCAGCGTCTGTGAATTGTTGTGAGATGTTGTAGTGGACTGCAGCGGCTCTTTGTGACAAAGATCGTTACTCTTTTAGATTGGAAAAAAAAAAAAAAAACAACAAAATTGCAGGGTTGGTCATTTACGACGCTTTAAACAGGGAGGGCTCGACGGGCTGGCTGTGACGCAGCGTGACCGCGTGAAGCTAAAAATAGACGTCAGGTAGAACGAGGAGGCTGTTAGGATCCGATGTGGACACAGAAAAAGAGGCAAAGCTACAGATAATTATTATAATTATATAAATAAACTTTATCAAACTAAATTCCACTGAAATTGAACGCTAAATGAATGTTTAAAAAAACCAAGATGGCTTCACCATGTGATGTCATCATCTTTTCTCCTCCCAAACTTTTATTTCACGGAAAATAAATCTCCACCAACTTCAGAAACTTTGTTTTTTTTTTTAACAGTTTTAATTGACTCCATGATTGTTTGTTTGCACACAATCAAACAAACATGCTGCTGCCGCCATTTTTCTAACGGAGGTCGTGAGGTTTTTTTGTGGCGGGAATGTGTGCTCCGTTCTGTTGGAGCCGTTTCAGTGTATGTGCCTGACTACCATCTCCTGGATGAGACACCCAGGCCTGAAGGAAGCTCCCACAATGCATCACTGTCTGTGTGTGTGTTCACAGAGGGAGATGGTGTACGCGCCTCAGGACTCTCCACCCAACCGCCGCCTCAGCAACCCGCCCATGTCTTCCCAGCACTCGTCCTCCTCCGCCTCGCCTCCTCAAGGCTCACCGTCCCGCGCCCGCCTCCTCTACAGCGGCGGCCGGCCCTCCTCCTACGCCGGGCCCCCCCACCACACCCACTCCCTGCCGCACCCCCAGTCCCACCACTCCTCTCCCCACCAGCAGCCACAGCTCCACCAGCCTCACCAGGCCCAGCCGGCCTTCTGTGCCTCCTCCAGCGCCATTCTGGAGCGCAGGGACGTGAAGCCCGACAACGAAGTGGGCGGGTCCAGGAGCATGGTGCTGCTGCGAGGAGACGACCGAGGTGGAGGGGGGCTGTACGCCGACCCCTACGCTCTGGGTGCAGAAACCAGCCGGCTGAGTCTCGCAGGAGGTCCTCACTCCCCGCTGCCGGCCCGGGCCGACCCCTACGGCTCGCTGTACCGCCGGGGAGGGGGCGGGGGAGGGGGAGGAGCTGGGTCCGTGCGCACCCTCACCTCCTACTCAGCCGCCGCTTTACAAGGAGAGCTGATGGAAAGCGGCGCTCTCTACAGGCCGGGGGGGCCGCTCTACAACGATGCCTACGCCGCGTCCGTCTTGGCCATGGGACTGCGGGTGGCGCCGCCCTCCTCCCCACAGAAGATCCCCGATGTCAGGGATTCCTACGCAGGCACCATGCCGGGACGCGGATCCCCCGGGAGGCAGAGTTTACGAAGGGACTCCATGACCTCAGTGTTCGGGGACAGTCCCAAAGCTCGGGCCCAGGCCGCCGGGTTGGGTCTCACCTCGGAGCAGCTCTGCCTCATGGCCGGTCCCGGAGGGGAGGGAGGTGGCGCCGGAGGCTTCGGCTCTCCTCTGCTGGGGAACGAGACGGAGACCAGGTAGGACGGATCCTCAGGGACTTCTCAAAGTGGGGAAATTGTTGAGCTTCTTTAAATGTTCTGATCCAAAGAAGATCCAGGCTGTTTGACTGTTCAGGGGTCAAAGGTCAAAACAAAGACACTGTGGTGACCTGACCCTGTGACAGGAACACACAGGAACCTGGATCTGCCCTCCAGATCTGTGAAGCCTCTGTTAGTCCTGCTTTCTCTGTTGTGTGACTCCAGGGAGCGAATGGAGGCGATGGAGAAGCAGATCGCCAGCCTGACCGGACTGCTGCAGAGAGTCCTGAGCCGAGCGCCGGAGGCCGACAGCCCGTAAGACGCACACACACACAGAAAGCCATTATCGGAGAAGTGGACCCTCTTAGACCAGCACCAATGAATATTACACCATATTAGATCAGGACTAATGACTGACTTAGTCCTCAGGTGGCTTATTTGCATCATCCACCTGAGACCTGCTGCTCATTTGAGATACTTCATCTCTAACCTTGCAGTTGTATATTATTTAATTATTGTAGAAATCAGTTTTTACATTTATTTTTTTTAAATGTCTACTATTTTCTACTTTTTCATATTTTGAGACATTGGATTTTTATCTTATGAACACATTTACCGCACACACACACACACACACTGACCTCAGCCCTGATCAGAACTGAATCAGGTCAGGACTCGCTGTCTCTCACTTCCCCCGGACCGGTATCAGGTCTCAGTGGGGTCCGGACCATCTGCTGCAGGACTCCTGGTCCTCCTGGTCTCTGCAGACGGTTCTTTATGACTCAGTTTGAGCTCGGTGTCCTGACGCCTCCTGATGGATCAGAAACTGAACGTCTGAAGCTTTTGCTTTTGTCAGACTTGCGACAGCAGCATCTGTCAGGTGATGATTCACCATTCAGATTTGAAATCTAACAAACACACACACGGCAGAACAGCAGAGTCTGAAACCAGCTTCTTCCAGCAGCACAGCAGCTCAGTCGATACTGTGTTCTGGCTCTAAGTGCTCTGACACTTTCCTCTTCCAGGGAGAAGATTGAGTCAGCCAGCGACTGCTCAGGAACTGAGAGTAAGTGCTCACTACCCTGCCCCCCCCCCCCCCAAAAAAAAAAAAAAAACAAAAACAGAAAATAAGAGCCAAACTCTTTTCTATCACCGCCTGTCACTGTTCCCTGCTGCCGCCTGTGTGATATCCACATAAATGGGCTCTTCTTGCTCTCACAGAGCCGCCGCTGTTTCATTTTCTCTGCATAATTTCTTAAAGTGTCCGTATGTGACTAATGGCTGACTCTGCAAAGCTTCCTCGTACTGTATGTGCTGCCGCCGCCGCTGCTGTTGTGTAACTGCTGCTCATGCTTCTTGTTTTAGCTGGACGAACTAAAAAAAAGAAAGGTAGCTACTGTTGTGTGTCTCCTGTTCGATCGTCCTCTCTCTCTGTGTTTAGATCCCTGTTAGCTTGTTGTCCTGAAGGATTTTCCTCCCTCCTTCATGCCCCCCTGCCTGAGTCAGAATCATCTCAGTTGCATTTGTTTTTTGTTTTTTTCTGTATTCTGAAACTTGCTGTGAGATCTGCATGTTTAATTTCTCTCGTGGCCGTTTCACAGTGTGGAGAATGAAGGAGGAGGAGGGATCCCCTATTTTTTTAATTAATGTTCTCTCTCTATCTGATTCTCCTAAATGTTTGGAAATTTGATCTCCTAGATAATCGTCCATATTTGCAGATTAATTGGGGCTTTTCTTTGGCAGAGTTTCTGCTTGTTGGAAATAGATTTTTGCTTAAATTCCAGTAAAGCTTCGCAGACCGTCTGAAACTGGATACCTGCATCGTTCATCTTCCTCCAATTAAAGTCGGTCAGATTGTTTGGAGCATCTGTTACATCGATGAGGTGTATTTTCAGTCAATTACAGCTCAGAGTGTGATGCTGCCGTGCTCAGTGAGGTCTTCGGTAAATGACTGACTGACCAGAGGATTGTGGGTAATTGGTGGTTTTAAGGTGTGGGAAGGTGAACCAGCCAGACGTGCTCTTGTTTAATGTGTTCATGCTTTTATTTCCCAGCCAAATATAACAGCAACATAATAAATACACAAAGATTGAAAGTATTCTGCCTCCCATCCGGCAAACACAATAAATGACTCTTAGACATGTTCTTAATATTTTTACTTCTTATTTAAACATTAAACGTCTTTAATGCTGATTATCTTTAAATGAACTCGGTTTCAGCTGCATGTCCATGATTGAACAGAAAGCTCCAGGATTTGGATGTTTTGCTTTGATACAGAAGTTGGGTTTTTGTTTTTTTGTTTTTTTTTTTTGGATGTATGAATAATTAAATTCATGGTAATATATCATTGACATCTTTGTCTTTTGAGGAAACCTACTGGTCATTTCAACTATGGAGCATTTTCATCTTTAATTCCTGCCGAGGCCGCAGAGACAGGTTAAATTTTTTCTTAAATTATCCTGAAAAAGTCCGCGGTGCCTTCAGCTGTTCGGGGACATGCTCTGCAGCTCACTGGGAGGTGTCACCTCGTCTGCAGAGGTGTTAGAGATATTACTTTCAGCACACGTGTTGGTCTGCGGGCGACGCAGGAGTCCATCTTTTTCTGTTTCTTAGGTCGTAGTGGATGAAAGTGTCTTTGAAATGCAACTCCCACCACTCTGTTATCGATTGTCCTCCAGTTCCTTTCCCTTTGTGTTCTTCTGCATGATGTGTGTGACTCAACACCCTAATTACTGTCAGAGCATTGTCATTTCAGGGGATTATACAAGTTGGAAACACTCATACGTCTGGGGACTTTTTTCCCATAATGAAATGCTCTGGTTTAGTGGAAAAGCTTTGTTTTCACTCCTGACCCTGTTTGTCCTCGAGCCCCCCCCCCATGCTGTTTACCATTAAGTCTGTAATCTCTTCCCTTTGACCTGCAGCAGAGATAGAACTTGTCCTGAATTGCTTCTGCTGCCAAATCCAACAAAAACCAATATTCTCTTCTCAGTCCAGCAAATAGTTTTGAGGTCATGAGTCAAACCTTTTGGGATTCCACTCAAGTTTGACTTCGTGCAAAGTTCAATTTCACACCTTCGATCTGATCCAAGTGTTTCGGGACAACTTCTATTTCCTCCCTCGGGCTCTAAAGGAGCCCAGGAGCTGAGAGATGCTTCTCCATTTTAAACCAACGCTTGTCATCGTGCAGCTCTGACGCCGTCCGCTCCGTTGGCCCTGATGCCGCCTCCGTCCTCGGGGGCCAACCAGCCGGTGGCCGTGTCCCGGCTTCAGATGCAGCTCCACCTTCAGGGCCTGCAGCAGAACACCAACGCTCTGCGCAAACAGCTGTCGCAGCTGCGCAACATGCAGGTGTGTAGCTTTAAATCAAATGCTCGTCAGGTTCTGTTTATCAGGAGCAGCAGGCTCAAAATAAGTCCATCCATCAGTGCTTCTGTTTCTGTATAAATGACGTTATCATCAGTTTGACTTCAATCGGGTGGCAGCTTTCTGTTTGTTAGACTGCGTGCTCACTCTGCGTCTCTGTGTCCCAGCTGGAGAACCAGGACTCGGTCCTGTCCTTGCTGAGGCAGACAGAGTCGGAGCTGAGCCTCATGATGCTGGACGCCATGCGCACTCAGGAGGACCCGCTCCAGAGACAGCGCCTCCTGGTGGAGGAGGAGCGACTCAAGTACCTCAACCAGGAGGAGCTGCTCATCCAGCAGCTGCAGTGAGTTCAGGGCAGCACTGATTTATGCAACAAGCGCAGTAAACAGAGTCGTTTGTCTTGGTGGTCCTGGTCTAGACAGGAAGGATTAAGTCAGAGTATCGAACGTCAGTGCGCTGCGGTGGAGTAATCCTGACAGCTCCTGATTCAAACTTAGCCAGTTTAATTCAGACGTCATTGTTCCCATTCAGCTGAGTGATGTGAACCTGCCTGAACATCCACAGTGACCTCGAGAAATCAGTGGAGGAGCTGCAGAGGAACTCGTCTGTCAACCACGGCCTGGTGACGGAGCAGGACGTGGAGCAGAAGAGCAAAGAGCTGAGGCTGCTGGGAGAGACGCTCACTGAGCTCAAGAGTAAGAAACGTTCAGTCTCGTTCTCCCCTGTAGTGACTTTGTGCTTCATGGTCGAAAAGGTTACGAATACCAAAGAACAAAACACGAATCAGTTCTTGTTTTGCTGAAATACTACGTGTGTCAAATTTGTGTTTCCAAAGATGAATATTTATGACTTTAATTGATATTCGTGAAGTTCTGGTTCTGACCTCTGTACTTCACACTCCATCCTAAATGTTAATGTGTGACTCCAAAGCTCTGCGGCGGCTCCGTTATCACGATACGTGGCGTGCCCACACATAGCCCAGACTGTGAGCGGCTGTGAATCGTCCACGCAGGAAAACATGGCGTGTGTTTCTTGCTTCTACATGTCGAGCGTGCTGCTCCCTCTCACTTGGCCGACCTCCAGCGAGCATCCGCCTCGCTGACGCCTCCTGGATGTGACAGGAAAATCCACCGCCTTCAAGGAGCTGTGACTGAAACAGCATCCTGTCATCTCGTTATGCATTTTTTTTTCCCATAATCCCCTCACCCTCCTCCGTCCTCTTCCTCTTTACCTCCCTCACTCACTCTCTGCCTCCATTTTTCCACGCATCAACACCTCGACACATCCCTTTGATGCACCGACGCCTCCATTCATCCCTCCCTCTCTCTCTCCCTCCCCCACCCTAGACCAGTTCCCCAGCCTGCAGAGTAAGATGCGGGTGGTGCTGCGGGTGGAGGTGGAGGCGGTTAAGTTCCTGAAAGAGGAGCCTCACCGCCTGGACGCCCTGCTGAAGCGCTGCAACACCATGACTGATGCGCTCAGCATGCTGCGCAGGTACAAATATCAAACGCTCCCAGTTTGTTCTTAAGCCAGTTCGATTCACAGATACGTTTTTCTGTGAGGCTGATTTAAGAATCAACTAAACGTGAACCAAATAAAAATCATTCAAAGGTCCATGCGTCTAAAAGTAGAAGTTAAAATGTGATCGTTGAGGAAGATATTAAAATAAATTTAACTGGCCGCTGAGTTTTGTCTATGATCTAAATTGCAGTTTTTAAAAAAAATGTCTGAAAACTTGATTTTAGTGGTTGAAATTCAGATGAGATTCCAATCGTCCTCACAGACAGCTTCTATAGAGCATTTCCAAGGATAACTTTGAAAGATTCAAATTTCAGAGATTAAGAGGAAAAAAATGTAGCTCAGATGAAAAATGATTTCTGACGTACGACACTAAATAATGAGCTGTTAGTTCTGGAGGAAAAGAATCAGACTCAATACGGAGAGACACATCAGAGAGTTGATTATTTCATCAAAGCAGGTTGTTTATTAAGTTGAAAATCTCGTCATGTGACTCATAAACCACTTAGCTTTTATCGCTCCAAAGTGATTTCTGAGTCATACCTCGTTTTAAGGCAGAAAAAGTTTTAATGCTCTTCGATCTTCCGTGTTGTCGTCTGAGGTTTGTTGTTCAGCGACTGAAGTAAACAAGAAAAAAAAGAAAAAACAGAAGCCTGAATGTAAAACAGAATCAAATCACCAGAGGACAGAGACAGTCGGCGGTTCCAAGATGAAACGAACGAAAATAAAAATATAACAAGCGGCAGACGATTTGTTTGGAACAGAAACCACAAAGCTCCGTCCACTGACACTGAAGAAAAAGTTGGATTTCTGTCTGCTGCTCCTTTAACCTTTTATTGTGCTTTACAGCCTTCTAGAAATATTATTATCATTATTAATGTTATTGTTATTATTATTATTATTATTCAATCTTTTTCAGTTGCATGTTTCTGATTGTGTAGTTTTATATAAATAAATTGAAAATGATAACAATGAGGAAGAGGAAGATTGTTAACCTGTCGATCAGTTCCCGCTCTAATAAGCAATTTCAGGATTGATTGTGTGTATTTTGTGTTTGTTGTGTAACACAGTCCAGGACCTTCATGGTGTATTGTGCTGTGTGTATTGTAGTGTATTGTATCCTTCCTACATGTGCAGACAAGTGACGGAGGGTGTGTGGAAGGGACCGGAGGACCTCACCAGCCCGCCGCCGAAGCGAGCAGAGGACGGGGGCCGCGGCTCGGACCTGGACATCCTGAACAGCCCCCCCCTCAGCCTCACCGACCTGAGCACCAGCGCCAGCCTCGCCAACTGGATGCCCGTGTCTGCCAGCGACGCCGACGCCTCGGGCCCTGAGCAGGACATCCAGCCCTCCATGGCCTTCAGGAACCGAGTCCTGGACGAGCTGCCGAGTCGGCGTCCGGCTGATAAGTCGGTGTCGGCCGAAGTCAGGCTGGTAATCAGCTGCTGACTGTGGATCATGTTGTTGGATGAACATTATTCAACGGTGTGAATGTGTCGCCATTAAGCAGATGGCAAATATTCATTTACATTTAAAGTAGTTTTCTCATTGAGGCCCTGCACACACAGACACACACACACACACACACACACACACACACACACACACCAGCAGCAGCCTGTTTACAATCCATTTGTTCATGTAATACAAGAGAACACAACACGGATGTGTCTGTTGTGTCGCTGCTGTTTGCACTTTGCATCTGATCTGTATGTGTGTCAGGCGGCGGAGCGGGACTGGGAGGAGAAACGTGCGAGCTTGACCCAGTTCAGCGCCCAGGACATCAACCGCCTGCTGGAGGAGACCCAGGCCGAGCTGATGAAGGCCATCCCGGACCTGGACTTCGCAGCCAGGCACATCAACAAGCCGGCGGTGCCCCCCAAGCCCCAGATCACCATCCCGATAACTTCCACCACAGCTGGGACCACCGGGACCACGGCCAGCCCCACCCCCACCCCCACCCCCAGCGGAGACCAGCAGCCCGGCAAAGTCCAGCTGGCTGCCCAGAAGCTGAACAGCATGGAGGGGGCCGGTTCACACCGAGGCTCCGGTGAGTTTATGGGGTAAATTCTTGCTCTTGTTGTGCTGTTGTGTGTATTTTTTGGCCCTAAAAGTGTTGTCCTCTGTCTGCAGTCGACCTCAGCGTTGCCAGGTACCGCACAGAGAAGCCCTCCAAGTCTCCGCCCCCCCCTCCGCCACGACGAAGCTTCCCGTCGGCACACGGCCTCACCACCAACCGCACCGGAGAAGTCATCCTCACCTCCAAGAACCTGAAGGTGAGAAGCTGCTGGAGATCAGGGCTCAGTGGGGGCCTTCTGTTCCAGGTTCTGGATTCAGATCAGTCCTTGATGACTCTGTCTGAGTCAGGCTGAGCCTCATGTTTTATGAGACGGGCTGGATTCTGATCCAGCAGAGTTCAGGTTCAGGTTTTCAGACTGCTGTTGCTCTTAATCCCCACAAAAATTCACTTGAGTCTTCGGAGCAGCCTGAAGTTTTTGGAGGCGTCGCTCTGAAAAGATGATGGCGCTCCTCCTCGGGGGAACTTGGCCCGTTTTGTTTGAACATTGTCAAGTTGTTCTTTCACATTTTCTTGGCAGCTCGTCTCCACAAAGGTTCACTCATCTGCTAAATAAACTTCACCTGGCTGGAAGCGCCAAGCTGAACCTTTCTACACATTCAATCCTCTTTTCCCGGTTACTCTTTACATTTTCTGATTTTTATTGTCAACACGTCCGAGCTGGAAACATTCAGCTCTTCTTGTTCACGTCCAGCTGTTGCAAAATAAAAAAAATAAAAGCAGCAGTAATTAAATGTTCTTTCTTGTTGACCGATATTCCTGCGTCCTCTGATCTAAATCTAATGCCATTACCAGTTGAGCTCAGCAGTAATTACATAACCTTTGCTGTGTGGTGCCGCTGCTCGTTTCCTCTGAAGCTTAATAAGCGTAATATTATTTTTGATGAAGTCAACATTTCCTCCTTCTGTAAACCACCACGACGGCTCCTCTCATGGTCACACTGAAACTTGTCAATCATGTTTTCCAGATGGAGGATGAGGCCGAGTTGCCCAAAGCGCTGGTGAAGCTGAGGCGGACCCCCTCCGACACCCCTCGACCCGCCTCCACCCCGCCTGTGATCGCAGCGTCCGCCATTCAAGACGAGGACGACGAGGAGAAGATCATCGCGGAGCTGGAGGTGAGGCTGGTTTACCCGTCAGTCTGAGGTGAACGTTTTTACTTTGTCATGTCTCTGTGATAATGCTGTCTCTGGATCAAAGGTGTTTCAGAGAACGCCTGTAACAGGTTGTAGTAAACGGTACGGCGTCCGAGCGAAGGACGGCCCCGCCCCTCCCTGCACCCTGGGGTCCCTGGGCAGAAAGGTAAAGTCCTCTGCCTCACCTGTGGACTCTGCCTGTCCTCCTTTTTATTCCCGACTTTACTCAAACCTTTCTCACTGCTAAACACCAAATTTGACGCCTCCATGCTGGAGAGAAATCAGACTGAATACCTTTAAAACATCAGGTGATCACCTGGAGGCGTTCACACCTGCACCAGATCAGACTGACAGTTGGCAGATCTCTGGACCAAATATGAAGCTTCAGCTGCAGCTTGAAAAATCAGAAACTGAATCTGTTTTTAATCGCTAACAAAAGATATCTATATTTATTTCCTGATATCAGGAATCATAACTTCTCTTTCTGACCTTTTTAACAGTTTCCTGCTGCCTCCTCCGTAAACCTGTGCATGATGATGTTTGTTTGTGAACGTTGCGATGAAGCTTTTTGTGCCGCTCTCTGCGTTAGTTGTGTAAAGCCTGTAACTCGTGCTGCTCGGTGAGTCAGCACGGATGGAGGGAGATGTTTTGTGATCCTCTCGACAGCTCTGGTGACACACTGGGCTGAGCAACGACGTCTTGTTTTTGTTGGAATTATCACACGACGGCGCTAAGCAGGTAGCTGTCAAAATAAAGGTGGTGGTGGGGGGGGGCAGGGATTTCAGGTTCAAAGCTGCAGACAGAAACGTTTCCCAGAAAGAATCTATTTTCCTCCTGAAGGTGTTTTAAATTCAGAGCCAGGTTTTATTCACTTACAGCATTTAGGTCACTGTTTTATCTTGAAGCTCTTGTCTGCAGTGATTAATGCTGGCATCTTTCATTATGTCATTAAAACTGCGTTTTTCCTCCACACGCCGTTTTAGGATTCATGAATGGTGACCAAACAGACGTCAGGGCAGTTCTTAAATTTTTTTATTTATTTACAGAAAAAGAAAAGCATGCAGCCCATTAGTAGATGCTATAATGTGCAGATTTCCCCTGAATGCCTCTCAGAGGTGGTTGAGAGGTGCTACATTTTACGGAGTTTCCCTGAACGCTGCTTCACAAATTTCTGGCATTTTTTGGACAAAACAAACTGTTTTTACAAACATTTGGCCGTTTGCTAACACCTGCCGTCCTCTGGCCCCCACAGACCAGCAGCAACTCCCCGGGGCCGACAAAGGGCCCCACTGTGGCAGCCAGGCTCAAACACCTTCAGCAGGGCAGCCTGGAGAGGCCCAAGACCCGCAAGCAGAAAGAGGATTTCCCCAAAATCCAGGGCCAGCAGCAGGTATTCCACTTCTAAAAACCTCCACCTCTGACGCTCCGCCCGCATCACCTCTCTGCCGTCACCCTGGGACTCCTGCGGCCCCAGAGAGCCGGAATCGGCCCCACCGGCAGGCCGCATGGCACTTCATGTGTGTTTTGACGTTTGAGTTCCCGGCTCGAGCCTAGCTTGTTTGAGGTGAAGTTTTTTTTTGTTGTTTTTGTGGATGTTTTGATTTCCTGACGAAGGTCTTTGGTGCTTGTGACTGATTCAGTTAGCTTCATTAGGTTAGTCAGATCTGTCTCTGCAACAATGCCACGGAATGATTTCACATCTCAAGGTCAACGTGATGATATTTCATCATGCTCCAGACATTTTCTCTCTCTGACCCCCCCCACTCTCATCTCCCACCCCCCCTTCATCTCTCACTCTATTCATCCAATAACGACCGCACGCTGCTCTTTTTGTAAAAGCTTTCCTTCAATTCTGAAGGTCAGCAGGCGGCAGAGTGTGATGAACCAAAAGGCCGATCCATTTCAGCTTTTTTTAATTTTTTTAGCAGCTCAGCTAGCACAAATTATTATGCAAGATGATGAGAGCGAAGCACGAGTCGACCCAAGAGAAGCCTTTTAAGTTCATGCGTGAAATGAAGACGGAGGGAAAAGATTCAGACTTGAACATTAACAGCACCTGATTATGAAATCTAATTTCATCTTTTGTGTAATTTAATTTATTTCAAGGACCAGATAGAAAATATGAAACTCTAAAATTAAACATATGTTCAACCTGTTTCAATTTAAGTCAAACTGATCAGATTCTATTGATGTAATATTCATCATCAAAGCCAAAAATGAGAAATGCATCAATAACTCCGTGTACAATAATTTAAGGAGAAGAAATTTACAACCACGAGCAGGTAAAAACAAACGGCTTCATTTAGTACAAATATAAGTTTAACACTGCAATTATATGAACGACGGTTTCTATTCAGCCCAACGTAAACGAGCATCTGTCGCTATTCAACAGAGAAATATAAGCATGTTAGCGGATTCTTAAAGTCCGAATGTTGGAGAGACGTTTAGAGGAAACGAGAAGCAGCAGCAAGTCGACCGGCCCGACTCGTTTTCATCAGCAGCTTCTAAACTCTCAAACTAAACTCGTCGGTTTCAAGGAAACTGCCCAGTGTGGTGCAGAAAAGCAGCCAATCAGAGCTGAGCATGAGGCCGCCGCGTTGAGTGTGAGTGGGTTTCTTTAGATGTGCAGCTCTGCTCATCTTATCTGCGCCTGCAGACTCCCCAAGCTGCCCCCGACCTGCTGAGGGGAGCAGCTCAGGAAATCCTCTGAAGGAGCACCTTCACTGCCTCTGTTACCAAGCTCCAACTTCAGGAGTCTGTTTTCAGTTTTCTGTGAAAATGCAGCACGTCACCTGAGTTTATTTCCTGATGACAGCAGCTCCCGTTGGCCACAAAGCTAACACGTCTTCACTGCTCTGATTATCGCGTTGGGGGGCTTTTCCATCTCATCTCCTCTCCTCTCCTGGCTTAAAGCGTCTAAAGCCTGAAAGAAAATAATTCAATCATTTTTTTTTCCCACACTGTCACGAGTGAACCTGATACGCCATCAAAAATCCTCCAAAATTTAAATTTACAGTGTGATATATTTAAAGTATAATATAAATAAATAGCAGCCTCAACTGTAAAGAATCATGAGGCATTAAACTACCTGTTATTATATAGATATTATATTTACTTATATAAAACTACAAGTTAACTCAGTCATTAACAAAATCATATTCCCATAGACTTCAACACAAAGGTCCTGTAATGGTTTAAGCATTGATCCCACTTTACAGATCCAGACTCCAAATCCAAACATGTAGCTTGTAACTCATCAGAACTTTTAATAAATTGTTTGTTTTTATATTTAAGTCAGATACTGAGCTTCTCTTTCTGACCTCCTGCTTTGAAAACTAACAGATTTGCCTGCAGCTATCACACTGCATGTATTAAATATACACACAAATATAAACAGCAAAGTGTTGATTTTCTCTGTAGATGTAATTAAAGCTGAAATGAGGCGCTAAAGCATTTTTTTTTGTTCATAATCTCTGATTATTCAAAGGCAGCAACACAGATTCACTGATTTTGGGCCAAAATCGGTTTAGAAGGAGCAAAAGTTCAACGTTTTAATCTTCGTGTTTCACTGCTGTGTCACTGCTGCAGTGTGTTTACAGGCAGTGAACGGCAGGAGGTGTGTGTGTGTGTGTGTGTGTGTGTTTGTTTTCACCTGCCTGGGGCAAATGAACACGTTTGGATTGTGCGGGTGTTTGTTACCCAGAGGCCATTAGACTGCAGAGGAAAAAAGAAAAACACATAAATGAAGTAGATTAAACTGGTGTGAGCAAATATTTAGTTTGAAATCACAAAATTTATATGATTTAAAAGCTTTAAATGAAATTAATGAAGCGTGACGTCATTTGATTCTCAGTGTGATGGAGAGGCTCGTCTGATTAAAAACAGACGGTGGATTTAATCATCACTCTTACCGTGTCCTCTGGTCCCGCCCCCAGTCCTGGTCCCGGTCCCGGTCCCGCCCCCCCCAAGCAGCTGCAGTCCTAATAATGAATCACAGTAACAATATGAGAGGAATAAAAGCTTCAACAGAAGAGCTTAGTCCAGAGAAATGAATGAAAATGAATTATCTTGGACGATTTTAGTAGCTGAGACCCATCAGGGTCCGATGAGCCTGGACGAGGAGGAATCCAGATCACTGAGGCCAGCAGTGAAGGAGGGACGGCAGAAGGGGTAAGGGAAGGAGGGAAGGAGGGAAGGAGGGAAGGAGGTGAGGCAGGTTTTGGCTATTTTTTCATTTTTACTTCCTCCTCTGTCCTCTTCTCTCCTTTCCTTATCCAATTAGTCACCTCTTCTTGCCTTTTGACTCCTTGTCTCCTCTCCTTGTCGTCCTCCCAGTGGAGGACAGTTCTGATCGCAGCGCCTGTCTCGTCCACAGAGGATGCACCAAAGCATGACCCCCCCGCCCCTCCCCCTCGACCCCCAGCCAAACAGGAGATTGAAGCGCAGGGTACTGGTTGTGTTGGTAGTGGGGGGGGGACGTGCTTTTAGAAACACAACTGAAAGATTTAACACAAACTTGAAATACATTTGTCTCTTTGTGAATTTTGATTTGTGTCTTTTTTCTTCCCCCCCCTCCCTCCCTGTCACTACTTCTCGTTTCCATTTTTATTTTGTGCTCTTGAATCTGCCCCCCGCTTGTCTTCGGGGCAGTGCTGAGCTTTTTGTCACTGACTGCTGCTTCTTGTGCCACAGCAGAAACGCTGCTCGTCATCAGTTTCCCTTCGCTGCTTCCTCTAACATCACCCCCTCCCACCCTGTGCCCCCCCCGACTCACCCGTCCTCTCTCTGCTGCTTTGCTTCCTTCATCCTCTGTCTCTCTGCCTCTCAGGTCTCTCAGGTCTCAGCTGGAGTGAGTTCATCATTCTGGGTTTGGACTCCTAAATCCTAGTTCAGACCTTGAAGGCGACGAAATTATGACGCTAGGGAGCCAAACAGGAAGTCACAACACAGCCGTGATTAGTTAAATAAAACGTCTTCCTGGTCACACTGTAGACTTTTTACCGTTTGGAGGTGACTCAGTTGGCTGTGAGCTGCAGTTCGAAGCTGTGTGGAGGTTTCGCTTCTATGTTGTAAATCCATCATCCACCAAATCTAACAAGTCAACACAACGTCTGCACACTAATCCAGGCAGTCTGTTGTGTGTCCATCCAACGGCTCCAGTTCCTACATTTCCCAGAATGCAGCTTGATGTTTCTTTGATAGATTGAAATCCCCTTCAGTCGCTGGTTTGGTCCCGGACTGTTGGACTGTGGAGGGACTGCAGGTTTCCGTCCACCTAAATCCCAGAAATGAGAAGAAGAAACAGTTTGATTATCAGATCGATGAGTTTGGAAGTTCAGAAGCCAAACTGAAGATTTAAATTTAAATAAATGTTCCTTTGAAGATCTGCACGTTTAGGAGACATCAAGTCTGCATCTGAGTGGCGGACGACTGGAGAAAGTTTCAGGCAGGATCACTGGACAAAATGCCAAAGTGTGCAGATTTAGTGTATTAAAACTGGGAACAGCTTCTGTTTTTCAGAGTTTAACTGAACTCAAACCTCAGATGTGCCATGTAAGGTTGACTTAAAGCACAGAAATAGAGTCAGGATGTTTTGGGTTTTTTCTTTTTTTTTGTTTTTCTTGGGATGGGGAGGGGGCGAAATATTAATAAATATTAAAACTGTGGCATGGAACAAATCTAAAATGACAAGAGGAATAATCCCTCACACAGGCTCTCTGCTGTTTGACATATCGCCGGGGGGAAATACGAATCTGCCACGTGTATTTATACCGCTGAGGGAAATTAAATTACAGGCGGCCGCTTCATACATTAATGGAATGTATTAGAAGTCTCAGATAGCATTAAAAGCTAGCACAAAAATAGGGGGGGGGCAGTTAATTATATCCTGAACACTCCAGATATATTGTATGTATATTATTATATGACCATTTAGTTTTTGTTTTGAAGATATCGCTTTATTAACATGTAAAAAAGAAAAGTGTCATCTATGTTTTATATAATCAAGGTTTTTTTGTATTTTTATACTTGAAGAAGAGGATTCATGAGCATGTGGCGCATTTATTCTGTAAATTTATTATTTTTCTGAGTTTAAAGATTTTTATTTTTTCTGCGAATCATGACTTTGTTTCATTGTACGAGATCACAGAGACCAGTTGGCGGCGGCGGCGTGGGAAATACTCCGTAGGCTGTGGCAGGGGGGGCACAAAACCTCCTTCCTCTAAAAACAATCACCTCTGTGTAGGACGCCTCCATTTTGTAGCTGTTTTCCTCTTCCTATTATAACCGATAGTGTTACACCACACAGTTAAAACTCTATTGATGGTTTCTTGAATGTGTGATTGTTCAAACCGTATGTGGATGTTTCGATCATGTATATAAACCCAAATAATCTACTACAGAATGGATTTTATGTGATTTTTTTTTTTTAACTGGGAAAAAAAAAAAATCCAAAATGGCATGCATACTGTATACATTCCTGGAAATCTGCACGCTGAGTCAACAGAGGTCTCATTTTCTTGTCAATAATTCTGTGTATACTTGTGAGTGTATGATAGAGTAAACAACAGATTGTACAGTAACATAGTTTTTTTGTATTATG
This sequence comes from Echeneis naucrates, assembly GCF_900963305.1. Lineage (NCBI taxonomy): Eukaryota > Metazoa > Chordata > Actinopteri > Carangiformes > Echeneidae > Echeneis > Echeneis naucrates. Next base: position 1,239,008 of record NC_042529.1, on the reverse strand, counting down.
TCTAAACGGGGGGGTAGAGCCCCTTTTACTGTGAGAAAATAAAGGAGAAGAAAACAACTATCCTAACTACTGAGGACGATATGGGAATGATGTTGTACATGAGTTAAATACTGATGATGCTTGCTGTGTGGGGTAAGTGTCGTTTGTGAATTGTGAAGAAGAATGATCATCTACTACAAAGTCAGTATAACTCTAAAGACCAACTTAAACAGTGCAAAACAAACGCGCAACTTTGTGTATGGAAAGTAAAAGTTGCTGCTTCGTGTGAGAAAAATCGACCAAACTAAAAGGTTGCTGCTTTTGTACGTTCCTGTTGTGGTTTTGTGACAATAAAGGTGACCCTCTTATACATGATGGCTGTGAACGCCTCATCTGTCAACAGTCCAGGAAGCTGACTGTTGTCTTTACCTGCCAAGCTGAAGGCAGACCTCTGATTCTAAACAGGTGATCCAGTAACAGTCAGCCAATCAGAAGAGACTCACCTGGCTCTGTTGTGACGTCACACTGAAGCACTTTTACTTAGAAGCTGCCTTTAAATTAAAGAGTCCTTATGAGTTAACGGTAATCTGCTCATACAACAGTTCTCCCATGAGGCTCATAGTTATTGTTGAAAGCTTCGACATACAGTTATTGTCTGAAACGTCCTCCACACAGAAGCAGCCGCAGGAGAGGACCGCGTTCTAATTAGCTGTCGAGATGGAGCAATATTTTCTTCCTTAATAAATCATGAATGTGTCATCGCTTAATACTGAGTACAAGCGTTTTAATCATGTCAAATAAAATGTCACAGATTAGTTTAAACCCAGCGCAGTTTAAAACCGACCCAATGTGTGCCCAATTAAAGGAGCGCCGGTGTGATGAGGTTCAAGCCTAATGAGTCCTGAGGAGACGCAAAACAAGTCGACTTTAATACGACAACTTACAACAGATTAAAGGAAATGTTCACTGTGGCTTTTAACACACGAGACAAAAAGAAACGAGACATACGTATTAATTATCCAGTTTTCTGCCGGCTCCACCATCTGTTGATCTCAGTGAACCAAACCCCTGAAGTGTTCCTTCAGCCGGCGCCGAATGGAAACAGATTTCATCGAAATTTGGTTCAACGTGCTGAATTCATCTCACGATTTAAAATCCTGTTGGCCTCGAGAACGGCTGCTGTTGTCATGATGAAAATATTCACATGTCTTAAGGACAGATTTTTAAAAACTTTGGGGCTGCCTCAGTCTCACCTAAGGCCTCCTTTAGGCCACACCCCCTCCCCTCCCCTCTGTGACAGGGAGCACATCATCTAAAAAAAATTATCATTAACTCAACAGGAAAACGTTTACTGAGGAGGAAGAGGGACATTTTCCCATAGACTTCAACACAATCTGACTTTTTACAGGTTTGAGGCTCTTCAGCTGCTCCAGGTCCACAAACAGTCTCAGATTTTGATATTAAATCAGAAAAATGTCTGACAGGAAAGTTATCCGCGGTCAGAAAACAACGAGCTTCCTTTTCTGATCCTCCTGACAAGAAAAGTCCAAACAGACGTGTGTGACTCCAAACGGCGCCGTCATGACACACAAAGATGTGTAAATAACACGTGAGCCGTGAAACAGTGAGTGAAGATCGACCAATCAGCTGCTGCCTAACTAACACAGGCCCAGATCACCGTGGAAACGGGCAGCTTTTCTTACCTTCTCCTGGAGAACAGCGCGGCTCGGCTGCAGACTTGTGCGTTTTCTTCGTCAAGGCGCCATAAATTATTGTTTGTCCTCCGGAGAAACTGATAAACACACAACCACAGAAAGACCAGTGTTACAAAGTTGTTTCCACAGAACCTGGACAAAAACACAGTTTGTCTGTTTCCCCTTTGACCTTTAACCTTTCTGACACTGTGAATGTTTTGGGTTCAGAGTTGTGTTCGTTGTGTGTGTTTTAGCTTGTGTTTAATGTTAATTAAAGGGTCCTTTGGGGCAGCAGGTCTTTGTCTCACTAACATTCATCCTGTTTAATGATAGCGGGAAGTAAACAACAGCTGGCACTACACAAAACACACAAAACAAACTACTACATGTCTTCAACAAGAAGTTATCCCCAAAACCTCAACACAAAAACACACAACTCTCAGCAGAAAGAGACACGTCTCAACACAAGAGCACACAAATCAACAGAAAGACAGAAATCTCAACACAAAAGTCCAGATTCTGTGTGTGTCTGAGTCTTTTGCGGTTAAAAACTAAATGTGGTTTCTCCCCGTTTCTGATTTGAATCGGGTTCAGCAGTGAGTCCGTCAGGATCCGGTCCACAGAGGATCCGGTCCGTGTTTTGGTGGCTGCTGTGAATACCTGAGTCTCCGGGGATCAGCTGGTCATTGTGGCAGGACCCGGAAGTGGACCGGCGGGGTTGTTGGTCCTGCTGTGCCCGGAGCTCTGTCGGTCTCTGCCGGACTCTGCCGGTCTTTGTCGGTCTCTGCCTGACTCCGCCGGACCGGAGGATCCCCTCCGTCTGGTGGGAGGAGCTTTGAACGGTGGCGCGAACCGGCAGCGAATCCATGAGTGTTTCCGGAGGTGTGTCCGTGACGTCGGCACAAGGGCGTGTCCTATCGGACCTACGAGTTCGTTCACAATGCATTTAATTATATTTTATATTTTATTATTGAGAGAAAATAAAGTCCTGATGGTGAAAATGTTCTGTTTACTCTGTTTTCATTTGCCGGTCTGATTCTGTTTATCTGCTGTTTGAGATTTAAATTAAATAAAAAAGTAAAAATCGTTAAATTGTCGCCCAGTTAAAATATCTAAATGCCCCTGAACGCATCACGGTAACCTGACGCTTTAAATAAATTATTACTGAAATAAAGTTCTTCATTTATCTGCTTCCTGCTTCTGATTCATTTGGGGTGAAACAAACTGAAATCCTCCCAGAGGCTCTGCTTCGCTCCACCAGGCTGTGAGTTCAAACTCTGTTTCAGAGGAAAGTCTTTTACTTTTGTCTCAGAAATGAGAAACCTGTTGAGGCAGGTCAGCAAACTGGAAACCTTCAAGACGACAGCAGTTCAGTTTTACTTCATCCACAATGTGTGAAGAGAGAAGTCATTTTTAATTCACTGCAGTTAAAGCTAAATAAAAAAGAAAATCAAACTGGGAAACTAAAACTCAATTAAATGCATTTTTAACTGAATTTCAGTGTTAATCTGGACACACTGAGTGTGTGACTGACGGGGATTGTTGTGTTTGTGTGTTTTACCTGCCGACTTGCTGTCTGATTGAATCTTCTCTTCCGGTTTCATGCGGAACAGAATGGGGAATGTTCTCCGTGCTGAGGTGGGCTCTGGACTTCAGACCGACCCAGAAGAAGAACTCAGAACCAGGCTGGCGAACTTCGTGCTGCTCTACGACCGACACCAAGCCTGTCTTCAATCAGGTTCTCAGGGCCTCTCCGCGTTTCCACGTGTCTTCAGTTTTCCTGGGGCGGTTGTGGGCGGAGCTTGTGGGGGGCTTATCGGGGCCCCAGGGGGGGCAGTTGGGGCAGTTGGGGCAGCAGCCTGCGGCAGACTTTTCGGACAGATCACCGCGGTGGGGGCAACAGTCGGCTTCTTTGGGGGCGTGCTGGGAGGCGTGGTCTGGGGGGCGTTCTCCGGATGTGTGGGCGGGGCTGTCGGCGGGGTCCACGTGGTTTGGTTCGCCGTCGGCCTCGCCACAGGTGGCGCCATCGGTAGTATTTACGGCGGGAATGTGGGAGCGGCGGGGGGAGCCCTCGGTGGCGGATTCGGGGCCTTCTGTGGGTCCAGATTTGCTGGTTGTTTGGTCGGAGATTCGGCAGAACAGACAAAGAAAGCTGCAGACGAGTTGAACAGAACCGTCCAGGTTTTGGTGCACGAGCTGGAAACGATCCAGCGGATCTGCAGAAGAATGTCGGACGCCCAGCTGACACCGGTGTCGGTCCAAACCCAGAAGACTCTGAACGCTGCGAAGGAAACCGACCCCGGAAGGTTTCCTGACGAGGTCACCGAAGAACTGAAGGCCATGAGGACACAAGCTGCCAAACTTTTGGCCAGCAGCTGAAGCATTTTTACTCAGATTTCAGTAAATGATGATTTATGTTTTTATCTTCAGAAACATGATTGTGTTAAATCATGTGAGGTTTTTTTTTATTATTATTCACTAATTAACCCAAGGATTGTAGAGTTAGGGTTATGGTTGTTGAAGTCTATGGGGAAATGATCAGCCCAGTAAACATTTTTCTGATAAGTTTATGGTCTCAGTCTCTCTCTTACATGACAACATGATCGTTTTTTAAATGATGCTCCATTTAGAGGGAAACACACCAGAAAACTGGATTGTTTTCAAACTCTGAGTTTCTAATCTGCAATTTTTCACTCATTTTAATGAAGAGACAAAATCAAGAAGAGTATAAAATGTTTTATTTGTGCAGAAATGCAGAAACAAAGTAGAAGTTCTTCATTCTCTGTATTAAAAATAATTTAAATATATTACAAATCTTCATTTTTAATTTGAGATCTGCGGCAGAAACAGAAAGCTGGACGTTCTCTTTAAAATGAAACCAGTGTAAAAAATGTCGTGTGCATTTTTGTTAACTAAATGATTCATGAGTTTGCCAAAGTTTCTTTTGAGGCTTCTCTCTCAGCAGAGGAGTCGAGATCGTCCATGCTCATATGACATCCAGTGTCGTTAGCATCAAGTGCAGCTAACAGTCACTCAGTTCACAGGATATTTCTACAATCATTAACTTTCCTCAGAGGTCCTTTAATGGAGCAGACACTCCGGTGTCTCTCGGTGAAAGTCAGACGTTGGTAGGATCTTTTCAGAGGGAGATGTCCGAGGACACATGCAGCTGTTGTCCTGGTTTCCACTTGGCGCTGCGCCGGCTGCCATCCGTCCGTCTGTACGGCTGGTTCCTTAAATCTGAATGGATCAGAACAAACACATTGATGATCCAGCTGCTGATGAAAGACGGCTGCACAGTTGTGTTTCAGTTGTAACATGAAGCTGTAGTCGTCGACATTTCTAAATATGTGTTGGTTTCTTGTTTGCTCTGCCCTGACAGACCCCACTTAAAGCTCAGTGATGGATTTCACTGATTGTTCTTGAACGCAGACTAGTTGCTTTGAATTTAAACCGATATCAGTTTGGTTTGGAGGGGCTTGTTGCTTCTATAATTCACACGGGCTCCTTTCATCTGATTTAAAAGCAGCCGTCAGTTTCTGATGAGTCTTAAAACGGTCAATGTCTCAGAAGAAAACTGAAGTTGAGACATTGTAAACAGTGACTGAAGTATCTGCTCCGGGGGAAACAGAGTTATTATCTGCTGCGGTTTGTGTGAAAAGGAGGCGTTAAGGTGACACTGAACTACACATCACATGCTTTCTAATATTTTCAAGTGTTTAAATGACGTGATGAGTCATTAATGTGACATTAATCGTCCTGCTGGGTTTGTGATTCTGTTCCTGGGGAAAACACAACTGAAGGTTTCACCTCATCACTGAAGACGGAGTCGCAGAAGAGGCGAGAGGAGCGTTTGGCTGAGCGAGCTGTGAAGGGCACGGACTTTAGAGCTGGAGATGGTGAAGAAACAGGAGGAAAGAGAGAGAGGAGCAAGGACAAATAAAAAAGGAAAAGGAGCCAACAGGTGGAAAAGATTCTGTGCATCCTGAAGAAGAACAAAGGAGTCAGCAGATCAAGAGACTGATGCTAAGCTAGGCTAGCTCCTACCTGTGATGATGTCCTCGATGTCTCCATCCTTGCCCTCTCTCACCAGAGGAGACGTTTGTCTCCTCTTCAGCTCGGCGATCAGATCGATCTGAGGCAGTCTGGGCGGCACGGCCACCTGAAGCATCGAAGCAGCAGGTCAACATATTCATTTTATCGTTTCTGAGAACCTGAAAACAGTTCCTGGGTTTGTCACCTTGTTCTCCAGAGCTTCAGGTTTGGGTGAGGCCTCACAGATCAGGATGTTTTGTTTCCTCTGCTCATTTTCCCGCTCTGCTTGCTGCCAAAAAGAGGACACAAGGAGCTGATCGACTGATCCACATCTGACCGACAGATTTCTCTTCCTCTTTCAGCATTTTGTTATTTTGTCTTCATTTCTGTTTGGCTCTTAATTCCATTTTTATTATTTCCCAGGATTATCTGACCTTGTACGCTTTGATGAATCTGACGAAAACAGGGAAGAACATGGGGGGAGGGGTAGTTTCAGAGCTCTCTCCGAAATACTCCACCACTGATTCATAGACGTCCTGTAGAACAGACAAAACGGAGGTGAACAGAAGAAATACGTAGAATTGTAGGACGGTAAACGTGGAGGGAAAGCGGACCTGAGCAGTTTGTTCGTCAGCTGTGAGCGAGTCGAGCAGCTCAGTGTTTCTGCTGAGAAACGTCTGCAGGACGTGGTTTTCCTTCTCCAACGTGAACTCCCTCCTGGTCACCTCCATCCCCCGCTGCAGCGCACGGACGTCCTGCCGGATGCTGTCCAGAGACACTACGGGGTGAAGCAAAGAGACGCCGTGTGGTGAAAAGGTAAAGTGGATGGCGGACTGCGTGGAGCTCTTACAGAGACTGACCCAGCGACGCCTTGTCCAGGAAGTGCAGCTCTGTGTAGAAGGACTGGAGCTCGGGGTATTTATCCTGGATGATGCTGACGATGAAATGCAGCAGCGTCTGTCTGCGGTCGGTAGATTTGGTGTCTAACAGCTTTGGAGCAATAATAAAAGAAAAAAAAAATCTATATTCTTTTTTTTTAGGGCCACAAAAAGAAGCATTAATATTTGCGTGGTTTTACTCACCAGGTCTAGACTCTGCAGGCGGAAGCCGTACGCCGGCCCTCGCTTACTGCTGTTCATGTAGTTTCCAAACGCCAAGATGATCTTCATCACAAACAGAAACATTTTGTATGTTATCGCATCGCCTCGGCACAATTATACAAACACAAGTGTCAAGGGAAGTCAGAGGGAAGCAGTGGGCTCACGTTTCTGTTATGTTGGGGTCAAAGGTCAGAGTGGTCAGCTGACCAGGTTTTATTGTGAAAGGAACAAAGGAAGAGCATCAACATGAGGAGACAAACTCTGAACTGAATCAAACCTGTTTGATCATGTTTCATTTTCTATAAATGTTTTATGTAAAAGCAGCAGATTCAAGGCAGACTCACCTCGAGGATTTTCCTCAGTTTGCTGGAGGATTTGATGGACCCGGAGGCAGCGATGATGGCATTGAATTGCTGAGAGAATAAATGTTGAGCTGATTATTTAGTCAGTGATAAATACAATTGAAGGTAGTTTTTGCACTGCAGCTTGTCTGATTCAGGGTCAGATTTAAAGACACAGACCTAATTTAGCCTGACCCACAAATCCTTTGTATGACATCATTAGTGACGATTGTCATGAATAAAAAAAAATATAAATCATCCTACTTCAAACTCGAGCCCACTTCCCTTCCCAACAGTGCTGTAATCCCACCGGCTGCATCAGCTGGACGCTCTCGGGGAAGTTGCCCATGAAGGTGAGCGTGCTGATTCGCTGGTGCAGCCGCGGGATCTTGCTGAAGTGCACCATGAAGCGGTCCTCCTCGCTGAGCTCGTCCAGGGGCCTGCCCTCGCACTCGTAGTTGTGGATGAGCTTCATGTCGTACTCAGTGGGGATGAAACGCTCCAGCAGCTCGAGGAAGTCCAGACTCAGAGCTCTCTGGTTATACCTGCGGGGGGAGGGGAGGCGACCTTTAAAGTTAAACATGTCGGTCTGTCGTTGTTTAGATGAGGATGATGATGATACAGAGCGTACGTCTCGATGGCGCAGCAGATATCGGACGCAGCCATTCCCTCCTTTCGCAGTGTGATGGCGAGATTCTTTGCCCTGTTGGCCTCCATCAGAGACACTTTACTTGGCATCTTGTGGGCCAGTTTCATCTTGAGGGTCCCCAGGTCAACGGGGGCAGACTGGGCCTTCGTCTTGAACTGCTCCTCAAAGGCAGCCATGTTTATTTCCTGGTGGGAGAGCAGATGAAGAAATGAAATGATAAAAAAAAAACAGAGAAAGATATTCTGATTTGTTTTCAATAATTCACAAATAATTAAAAAGACTTTAGTTTCAGATCAAACATTTTATGGGAATCATCTGCAGGGCACAATTTAATCTTCTTTGTTTTATGAGATGTTACGAAAATAATTTTGAAGAGCTTAAATGCTGCAGTAGAAAAACTAAAGACTCATTAAACATGTTTAACTACACTGTTCGAACAAAACATGATAACAGAGTTCTGTCATGTTTCTGTTTATGGATGAAAAAGTAAATTCATTATTTCTTTATTGTTTCAGACAAAATGAGATGAGTCTCTGAGGCCTGGAGGTTTTCAGTCTAGGAGGAATAACTAAAGGAGGCAGAAACGGTTTGTGTTGTTTCTGTACACAGTTAATACACAATGATTTTAATCAGAGCAACAAAAATACTGTTTGTCAGGTGAAGGACGGGAAGTTTTTACTAGTTTTTAATGAGCAAAATCACAAAAAAGAGACCAAAAGATATGAATATTTCGGTGAGAGAAAGAGAGCCAGACACTTAGAGACAGGAAACTGAAAGTGGTCAAACCTCCAAGACGTGCTCGTCGTCCAGCTCGTTGAAGATGGTTCCTGCCACCTGGTTGGATTTAAGCGCCTGCCAGTTGAACAACGGCATCCGATATTTGGTCTGAATGGGCTTCTTCCTCTTACAACCTGGAACAAAGAAGGATGAATATTTAGTTCAGGAACGTTACAGTCACAGGAAGGTGACAAACTTCTTTGGATGGTAAACTCGCCTGAGCTCCCGTCAGCCGCTGAGGGCTGGGTCGTACCACCTGCAGGAGCCAGCAGGGGTGGAGGAGGTGGAGGAGGAGGAGGAGGAGCAGGAGGAGGAGCTGTAGTGGAGCCTGAAGCAGGAGGAGGTGGAGGAGTTGTTGTTGACTCTAAAGACAATTCCTGAAGGTGCGGTGGCGAGGCTGAGGAGGGGGGAGTGGCCTCACAGGCCTGACCTGAGTCCACTTCTTCTTTAGCTGCCGGAGGAGAAACAAAGGTGTTTAGCTGGAAATCGAAGGTTTCCTCCAATCAGCTTTCTAATGATTCTCACTGTTTATGAACTATGACCTTCCTGAGTCACGTCCCGGATCACAGGGACCACCTGGATGTCCAGGCGTCCGGATGAGGAGCGCTCCATCCGGACCAGCTCCTGATCCACCAGGACCTGGACTCTGGCCTCCAGCTCTCTCAGGGCTTCGATGGATCGGTCCCTGTCTCTCTCTCTTTCCCTCTCTCGCTCACGTTCAAGCTCGCTCTCTCGCTCCCGCTGCTGCAGCAGAGTCACCTGGGAACACGACTCACGTAGACTTTCCTAAGGCAGGAAACGGATTCAGATGAGACAGGAAGTGACCAGAAGTAAGCAGACAGCCAGGCACTACAACTACATGTTCTGCCATAATAAAAGAAACCCTGATTTTCATTTCTTCATTCAGATCTGGGTTTTGTCTTCAGGACGACACACAACGAATCAGCTGTGGTGAAAGTGATCAGATCTTATTTACATTTTCTCCAGTCAGCTGTGATGCCGTGACTGTCATAAATGTTCTGGGTATTTGTTCAGCATCTCTGTGATCACACGCTGGAAAGATTTTTCGTGTTTTCGTGGACGTCACCTTCAGCAGCTCCACCTCCTTCGCAGTCTGAATCAGCTTCTTTTCCAACTCAGACACTTTCTGCATCGCTTCTCTCTCACTCTCCTGCAGTCGGCTGCTCAGCTGAGACACAAACACACAACTTTCATTTACACACACAGATGATCTTCACTGTGTCTGAGTGGAGAGTGCTTTATACTCTAAATGTGTTTTATGTGTTTAAAATTAAATAAACGACACAACAAGGTGTGTTGGAGGCTGTTGTGTGTCCACCTGTGCATTGTGTTCCTGCAGCTCCTCCATGTGCTCCAGCAGAGCATTTTTAGTCTCTGCGTCCTCCAGCAGAGCTCCCACGTCGAACACGTTGTCCAGGTATGCCTGGATCTGCACCAGCAGTCTGTCGCTCTCCGTGAACTTTAACCTCTTCACAGAGAATCTCAGTTATGATACAAACGCAAAAAAGGAAACAACACATCTTGGTGGAAACTCAGGGGTCAGGCTGTGAGGTCAAAGGTCAGACTTGCCTCCAGGAAGTCATCCAGTCCGTGTTGCGTGAATTCGAACTGAAGGTGAACTCTGAAGTTCATGTTCTCCACTGAGTGGACCACAATGTTGATGAACTGCATACAGGCCACCTGGTGGCACACGGAGGAAACACATCACTCATGTTTATACGTGTCAGACTGGAGGTTCAGGTTCAGGATCAGGATCAGGATCAGTGTCGGAGGTCCAGATGTGGAGGACACAGAGGACTAGATGTAGTTTAACTGAGTGAGGAAAAAAACAAACAAACAAAAAAATCTGCACTTATAATAACTTTTTCTTCTTCTGTTAAAACTCAATCAGACTGAAGAAGGATGGCCACATACTACAACACCTGAAAAAAATCAATGACATAAAATCCAGTTCCCTTCTGCAGATATCTGGTCTGTACCATGAAGTCCATGTTGTTGTCTTCACTGCAGAAAAACTCCATGAGCCTCTCGAAGCGCCTCTTCTCTCCACACACCTGAGAAACAACAACAGTTACTGTCAGATCACAGCAGACTCGCCATAAAAGCCTCTGGTCCTCTTTACTGCGCTGGGAGATAAATCAACTGGTTCTCGTCTCACATGGGGGCAGTGTTCTCTCACAGAACCCTAACAATACATCCATCTGCTCACAACCTGCAGCTGACATGATGTGTGTGTCCACAGAAATGTCGAATAACTACAGAGAGTGTTTGTGGAGAATTCAGGGAGAACAAACGCAAAAAACAGCGATGATAAAACCGGTTCATTCTGCAGGATGATTGCTGTGGACACACACAAACACAAAGCCTCAGGAAGTGTGTGTGTTCTGCAGGTAAGAGTCTCTGTCTCCTCCATTAGAGGCAGCGTTGCCCCTCCTCTCTTTTCTCGCCCCCATGTTCACTAAATAATGCAGCTTGCCAACCTGACAGCCTGCACGGCCCAAAACAATACCCACGTCCCGCCACTGAGCGACACATAAGCCAGCCCCTGGCCCGGCGCCCGCCTGCCTCAGCTTTATGACCACTGGTTCTATCGCTCTCCCACATCTTTCCCTCAGTCTCCCTATGGCAGCAGGAGCTGAAGTGGATTCATCTGCCACTCAAAATAATCCCAACAAATACAGTTAATTTCTCTTTAATCGGCATTTGCTAAAGACATTTAAGGAAATTACTGAGACTTTTTTTAATGAAACTATATATACATGAGGTGCTTCTAAAGGGGATGGTAAGTTTTTTTTGGGTAAGTCATGGGTCCAGAAAAGATTCAGAATAGTCAGAAATAATTTCTGTCTCCGACTTTTCCCCACAACTTTGGTTTGAATAGCAACAACAGCCATTAGCTCTAATGAAACAGTTGTTTTTAGTGTTTCTGAAACTGCAGCTCCTGTTTGTTGGAATGAAATTGAATTAGTGAAGATCTGAATCAGAGAGTCGGAGTGGATAATTGCTGGGGGGGTTGAGTTGTTGCAGGGCAGCTTTCCAACATCACTGATGTTCACTAATAATAGAAGCTCCAGGTTCAGGTTTGTGGAGGAACTGTTGGCAGCAGTTGCTGCTTTCAGAGGCAGAGATGAGAGATGGCTGATGGGAGGTCAGAAAAAACTCAACAAGCGCGTCACATATTTACATCCCATTGGTCGGTGTTATGTGGCGGTGGGACAACTGTCCCAGACAGCTGTCGGGGGGGGGGCTTCCTGTTAACCTGCTTTTCAAAGCTTTGAAGGACAGGCTGGTATGCGGGTGCTGTTCCATGTTAAGACTCAGAGCAGTTTAAAATAAGGTCTGAATGTGGGCAGCGTCGGAAGGGGAAGTGGGGGGAAAACTGAGGAATATCTTTTTAAATACTCGCAACACAAGATGCTCTCATCCGGTGTCTCACCAAGCAAACTGTAATTTAAACCAAATCCCCGGCTGAAGCGGATCCTTCAGGGCAGGATTTGTTTGGGACTGATTGAGACGTTTCTACAGCATCAAGCCTGTAAAAAGTGTTTGTTCCTAAAAGAAGTCAAGACAAAATGAGCAGGAATTCAAAGGTCTTCAAACAGGAATAAAGGATGATTGAGCTCTTTCCCAACATCAGCCCAGTTTTCCTCTCTACTCTGACTTAAGCTTCCTTTTAGAGGCAGAAACCTCCACGGTTCTTCACTGTCTGCGTCTTTGCTCTGAGATGTTAAAGCAGGAAAATGAGCAGGTTCACCCTGGTGGTGACGTCGATGCTGTTCGGAGCAGATCGAAGCCGGAGCCGATAAAATGCCTCCGTCTACTGCAGACTCATCTGACCCTGGACTGGGTGCCAACAAAAGCCTGATGTCACTGGATTTTAACAGCTTCTGTGGAAAACGAGCCCTTTGTTGAAAGGCTGCTCAAACACATTAGCCTCTTTGTTAAATGTAAATAAAGGATAAAAAAAAAGTGATGTCTCAAATGTAGAAATAGATGTAAAACCTGCCAGTCCAACTGAGCAACAACTGTTGCTTTAAAATAATTGCAAACAGAAGATATTTAAAATGCCATCAGCGACAGTCGGGTGTCTGAATTTGAAAATTAAATCAGAGCAGTTTTGGTTAATTAAACCAAAGCTACAGTTTTCACAACATTGTAAAATCAGTGAAAGTATTTGGAAAGATAAAAGGCTGTAACTCTGGATGATTTCACCAAACAGGAAGGGTTTCCATGAAATGTGAATAACTGCCGACCAGCCGTACCTCTTTAAAGTTGTCGAAGGCCAAGAGGATGATGTTGTGGCCTCCTCTTACCAAACACACGGCGGCCAGCAGCTCCAGCACCAGAGCCTTCGTCCTGATGAGGAGAATTTACATTTACTTCTCGTACCTTCAGTATTTATGGATCTGTTTGATTCCCGATAAGCTTTCACACTTCGTAGACTTCTTACCTCGGGTTTCTGTCGTTGAGGCTCAGCGTGATCTCGTTAACACAGCAGGGATGTTTCATCACCAGGTTGAACCCAGACTGACAAAACACACACACGAAAAAAAAAACAAAACAAAACTGACTTGTTTATACTTAATATTTAAAATGGTATATATTAAATGTACTCTATTTTATCATTTGAGAAAGCATATATTTTTAAGTATTTATTCATTTCTTCACTAAAATTGTGATTTTCTTTTAATGAAGTTATTTTTATCTCTGTGTCCCATAAATATAACTCAGTAACCCTTATTTCTGCTTCGTCTCACCTCTATTCTTATAATTTTACACCAAAATTTTTTACTTCTTTACCTCTCCGTCAAACTGAAAAGAATAAGAATAGTCACAGGGCGTGGGTGAAATACCTGATAGTTCATGATGGCGCGTAAACACATGATGCAGAGGTGAACGTCGTCTTTCTGGCTCACAACACGAGAGCTCCTCACGGCCTTCCTGTTTTGGAGAGAGTTGAATCTGCCAGGTGAGAGACGGGGCGGTTACAGCTTTGTTGCCCCTACACCTGCACGATACAATGTGTGCGTTCCTTCGGTGGTATTTCATAACGTGTAGGGAGAAGTTGCACAAATCATTGTTGGTCAAACAAAAGCCACAGACAAACTAACCCCTCCCACCAGTCTGATGATGAGTTTGAGTGTGTGTTTGTCCCCGACGAGATACATTTCTCACATTCACATTTTAATGGAATGAACAAGACGCCGATAAATGCACAAACGCACAAATGATGAGAATGCAGATCAGAAAGATAACATGGCTGAGAATGTGTGTGTTGTACTTAGGTGTTTATTTGCTACGTGACGTGTACACAAGAGAGCAAAAGGCTCATTAAACCTCTGGGGTTATTTTTATGAACCACATGAGCTCAGCGCAGTTTCGACAACAGCAACAACTCTGCTGTCACAGTTTATTAAACCACAATCACTCCCCTGCGGTTGCTTCCTCCATCAACGTGTCAAGTCAATAAAATACGCTCACAGTCTCTCCTTCCTTTAAGAAGTTATGACGTCACAGTGAAGTTGACCTCTCACTTCTTGGTTTTACTTGAATGCTCAAATTCGGTTGTAATCAGTTAATTAGTTCTTAAATTATAGACAAAAGAGCTTTCAAAGTCCTAATGACTTTGACCTTTGACATTCATCTTACACATCAGATGATACTGAAACCTCTGAATGTTTGTGACAAAAATGAAAAGGTTTTCTCAAAGTGCATCAGTTATACAAAAACTAAATGGAGAACTCGTCCTTATGTGAGATAAGACAGCACCAGATCATCTCCTTTTGTTTACATATTCAGGGGCATCTTGGTAACATTGAAATATAAAGATATATATTTTTATTAATCTTTATAACTTGCTGGAGAGATTAGGAAATAAGTGTGTGTGTGTCTGTGTGTGTGAGCGTCTGCTTCCCGTATTGACCCAACTGTGTTTGAAAATCAAAAGCAAACAGCCACAGTTGCTGTAACTGTGTCGTCTGTCTCATTGGATCAGGATCTGTTTGTACCACACTGTGTTTGGACTCAACTGCATCTTTGGAAGGATTCATGTGTGTCTGTTTGGAAATCAGAATGTGCCTGCAATCCAAAATATGTTCACTTTACTCTATGATTCCCGTTTTTATACCGAGGTTTAATTTGTGATTAATAGTTGGAACCAAACATCAGCTGAGGTAATTTATGTGTACACTCCTGCTAACATCATGTGTAACATACAGGAGAAATGCGGTGTGTCCACATACTTTTGTCTGTGCAGAGTTGTCATGAATGACAGGAAGACCTGAGATCAGCAGACCTCGACCCCCCCTCACCTGACTGTGAAGGCCTTGCTGGTCTTGGAAGTGCTGTGAGATGGGGAGTTACTTGTGCTTCTGCTCAGATCTTCCACGGACTTGTCGATGTTCTTGGCTCTGTCCGTGGTCACTGATCCATTGTCCAGAGTGTCTCCGTCGTACCTGTGAGCCACAGTCAGGTGAGAAGAGTCCCCCTCCCCATCAGGTGATGTGACGTGTGAATGTGGCTGCAGGCGGATACGTACGAGACGGCACTGTGGGCGACGGACAGATAATCAACCAGGACATCCAGGCCTTGGTTTTCCTCGCTGAGGAACTCCTGAGCCCAGCTGAGAACAGAAAACACATTTTAACTCTGCTTCAGGCCGCCTCACTCATTTGACGAAGGACTGAACCCAGAGAAACACTCACCCGATATGATTGGTCCTCAGGGAAATCTCCAGCTCTCTCAGGACCTGAGTGGACTCCTGGACACGTCTCTTAAACTGAAGGATTTCATAATAAAACAGAATCTCCTTATAAATATACCTGATCCCACCAGCCACACATTTTTAGTTTTCATTTCAATTAAAGACACAGATGTTAATTTATTCCCTAAACTTGTTGTTTATTTTGCTTTATTTATACATTTTTATCGATCTATTTACCTTGTTCTGATATCATTTGTTGTACCTTCTTATTTTTATCAAGTTGACTTTATTTTACACCTTATTCTTAATTCAATTAATTTTGCCAATCATATAACATATACGTTATTATTATTATCATAAAGGACAGATCTAAACCCCGGAGAACCCAGAGTTCCCAAAAGCAGCAGAACTAAGCAATAGCTTGTTGATGTTCTACATGTATTTAAAAGCCTTTCTGAGAAATGATGGCCTCCGTCCAAAAGTTGGTACTTTGTGTTTTCCTCCCACAAAAAGCTAAAAACTAAAACACCTTTCGACTGACTCCCCCGTGATCCAGATGACTCTTCAGCTTTTCCAGGTATGCTGATGGTGGATTCTTCACCTGAAAGCGCTCCTGCAGATACAGACACACACACCTCTGATTATATTTGATTGCTGTACTGCAGTGAGAGTATAGAGTGGATTGGAGGGCAGAGTCGGTCAGGGACCACACAGTTAGATTCGACAGCGTTCTTTATGTAAATGAGGAACGCAGACTCATTAATCACCCATTGCGTTCAGTTCTAATTCTCTGTTGTGTGACAGTAACAGGCGTCGTCTGTCAAGCTTTCATCAGGTTGCTAAGGACCTGCCTCTGGTTGCTATGGTGACATACAGCATTGATGAGCTTCCTCCTGTACGTCAGCTTGTTTGGTATTCACATGGCATCGGTATATTGACTGACCCACATTGGCTATAATTCCACCGGCCCATGAGCCACCTAGTTTGACAGCAGCAGAATGAAAGTCTGCAGGAAGCCGACTCACCTGGTCGCAGATCAGGTCCCACTTTTTCTCGTTGTCGTACTGGCTGAGGATCTTCACCTTGTCCGGAGGAAGATTCATCGTGTTCTGGGAGAATAAAAAGAAAAAGTTCAAGCCTGTGAGGAAAAACTGCAGTGAACCTGCTGCATAACAGTAAAAATACAGACGATACACAAGCTTAATTTTTCTGCTTTTTCCTGAAAACTCCTGGACCTGCAGAACTAATGACAGTAACAATTTCAGGTTCAGACTAATTAACAAAACTATGTGACAAGCAGTTTTACTTTTGGTTCTCTGCTGCATGTTGACCAGGACATACAGCTCATGGAACTGAATTATTTACAGACACAGGAAATATTCTGTACCTACAAACAGACCAACCAGACAGTCGGGGAAACAATATGATACCAAGCAGTGGGCCTGCCACTCTGCGTCGATAATTCATGGCTCTGCTGTTAAATGATTTCAATAAGCAGGACGTCACCTCATAAACGTTTTCAGTCTGTTGGCACAAAATGGACCACAGCGGTGGAGGATGCGAAATACCAAGACTGCACAAAAAGATGGGCCAGAGTGCAAAAGTCTCATCAGCACAACGTCAGAGGAGACGTGTGTGTTCTATGGTTTGTTGTTGTTTTTTTTACCTCACAAGTCTGCTGTGTGTTGTCAGACGCTGCTTTGGTGCCTTTCCAGTAACTACTGCATCTGAATAGAAGCAAATATTTTACTGTTCCAGAATTTCCCCTCAGGATTTAGAAAACACCTCTGATTCTGATTTAAATCTATTTTTAAAGACACGGTGCACAAAACAGGTCTCGCAGCATCAGACAGGAAGAAATCACAAATCCAACACGATGCACGCTGCAGGAAACTAAAGATCAGCCGTGATGTTGGAAAACCAGGGCAGCCCAAACCGGACAGAGGGAATCGATGGAGCTGTGGATGTTGATGGGTCAATAAGAGTCGGTTATATCTGAGAGATGATGAAGTCTGACTGGAGTCCTCATCCCCGGTGGACATGAGCCACATAACCCAAACAAACTACCGAACAAAGAGACATATTTAAGACATTTTGGGCACTTTCAGGTCTTTCAATGTTAAGACATTTAAGGTGGATTGACTGTCCGTCTTAACTGTCTAGATGCTTTAAATACACCACAAACCTTGGAACGGAAAGGGTCAAAGTTCACGATGACGTCTGAACTCGCCTGGTAGCCCCTCCCCCACAAGGACACGCCCAGCTCGAGCTGTGATTGGGCAGGAGGAACCGCTGAGGTTGACTTCCGCTCATGCTAGCTAGCTAACAGCCTACCTAGCAAGGATGAACCGACGATCAATAAAGTAACACAACACTCTGTCACACACATCTACACAAACCTGGAGCCAACAGGTGTCCATCATCTGTTTGTTTGTTTGTTTGTTTCAACATCGAGTCTTTTTTTTTTATCTTCGAACGTCCTCACGGTCCGACGAATGCAACAACGCGCATGCGCAGGCGCCAAAAGCTCCGGTGCTGCCCCCACAGCGGTATCCATGGTGACCAGGTGATCACTGTGATCCACTCTCTCTCTCTCTCTCCCACTCTCAACCCAACCGGTCGAGGCAGATGCCCCCCCTCCCCGAGCCTGGTTCTGCTCGAGGTTTCTGCCTCTCAAAGTTTTTCCTGCTCATCGGGGGATCTGTTGGGTCTCTTTAAATCATTTTATAAAGAGTTTGGTCTGGACCTGCTCTTTATGTAAAGTGCCTTGATGTAACTCTGTTATGATTTGGAGCTATACAAATAAATCTGATTTAATTTGATTTGATTTATTTGGACACACACAGACACACAAAGAAAATCACAGACACACACAGACTCACACAGACACACGCAGAAACACACAGACTCACACAGACACACACAGAAACACACAGACTCACACAGACTCAAATAGAAACACACAGACACACACAGAAACACAAAAAATCACAGACGCACACAGACACACACAGACACACACAGTGTTCTTCCTGCTCAGATCACGTGTCTCCTCAGATCTACAGTCTGAAGGGGGTGGAGACATTTTTACAGCAGACAGAAAACTAGTTTCACTTCTGACTAACAGAAACTCAGACGGCCGTCACTGAGAGGAGAAATGGAGCAGAAAGGAGTTCATCTGGACCAGGAAACCTTCTCCTGTTCCATCTGTCTGGATCTACTGAAGGATCCGGTGACGACTACCTGTGGACACAGCTACTGTATGAACTGTATTAAATCCCACTGGGACGGAGAGGATGAGAAGAAAATCTACAGCTGCCCTCAGTGTAGGAAGGCCTTCATACCGAGGCCTGTTCTGGAGAAAAACACCATGTTAGCAGTTTTAGTGGAGCAGCTGAAGAAGACTGGACTCCAAGCTGCTCCTGCTGATCACTGCTATGCTGGACCTGAAGATGTGGCCTGTGATTTCTGCACCGAGAGAAAACTGAAAGCTGTCAAGTCCTGTTTGGTTTGTCTGGCCTCTTACTGTGAGAAACACCTGCAGCCTCATTATGATGTAGCTCCACTGAAGAAACACAAGCTGGTGGAGCCCTCTGAGAAGCTCCAGGAGAACATCTGCTCTCGTCATGATGAGGTGATGAAGATGTTCTGCCGTACTGATCAGCAGTGTATCTGTTATCTCTGTTCTGTGGATGAACATAAAGGCCACGACACAGTCTCAGCTGCAGCAGAAAGGACTGAGAGGCAGAGAGAGCTGGAGCTGAGTCGACAACAAATCCAGCAGAGAATCCAGGACAGAGACAAAGATGTGAAGCTGCTTCAACAGGAGGTGGAGGCCATCAACGGCTCTGCTGATAAAGCAGTGGAGGACACTGAGAAGATCTTCACTCAGCTGATCCGTCTCATGGAGAGAAGAAGGTCTGATGTGAAGCAGCAGATCAGATCCCAGCAGGAAACTGAAGTGAGTCGAGTCAAAGAGCTTCAGGAGAAGCTGGAGCAGGAGATCACTGAGCTGAAGAGGAAAGACGCTGAGCTGAAGCTGCTCTCACACACAGAGGATCACACCCAGTTGCTACACAACTACCCCTCAGTGTCAGCTCTCAGTGAAGCTACAGACTCATCCAGCATCAACATCCGTCCTCTGAGATACTTTGAGGATGTGACAGCAGCTGTGTCAGAGCTCAGAGATCAGCTACAGGACGTTCTGACACAGAAATGGACAAATGTCTCACTGACAGTGACTGAAGTGGATGTTTTACTGCCACAACCAGAACCAAAGACCAGAACTGAGTTCTTAAGATATTCACAGGAAATCACTCTGGATCCAAACACAGCACACAGATATCTGTTATTATCTGAAGGAAACAGAAAAGTTACAGTAATGAGAGAAGATCAGTCTTATTCTGATCATCCAGACAGATTCACATACTGGTATCAGGTCCTGAGCAGAGAGAGTCTGACTGGACGTTGTTACTGGGAGGTGGAGTGGAGTGGAGAGAGAGTTTTTGTAGCAGTCGCATACAAGAATATCAGCAGAGCAGGGAGGTCTGATGAATGTGTGTTTGGATACAATAACAAATCTTGGGCTTTATTTTGTCATGAGAAGTATTTTAATTTCTGGTCCAACAACATCCAGACTGCAGTCTCAGGTCCTCCGTCCTCCAGAGTCGGAGTGTACCTGGATCACAGAGCAGGTATTCTGTCCTTCTACAGCGTCTCTGAAACCATGACTCTCCTCCACAGAGTCCAGACCACATTCACTCAGCCTCTGCATGCTGGACTCAGGTTTTACACGTCTGTTGGAGCTACAGCAGCTGAGTTTTGTAAACTGAAACAGACGTTAGTGAGTTAAATGTGTCTTTTAGTTCCTGAATGTATTTATTGTGTCTGTGTGTTGCTGAGTCATTGTCTGCACTTGTTGTGTTGATGTCTGAGTGTGTTCAGGTGGAGCTGGAGCCGTGGAGGAGATCACTGCTCCTCATGCTGTTAGTTTGACCTAAACTCAATATTTTCTTTTCCCTCTCTGAGCTGAAACAAACTGATCACTGATTGTGTAGATGAAGTAAAATAAAATAAAATAAAAGATGTTCTGTAGAACATTTGTCTTTGTTTTAAAGGTCCAGATTGTCTTGTTGTGTGGAAATACACATAAACTGATGACATACATTAACCCCTGCTGTGTGTGTGTCTTTTTACATGAACAGCTGAAAAAGGACATAAAGTGTGTCAAACGTCATATGTCATATATGTATTGTAATGTACCTAATATTCTGATTCTTGGGCTAAAAAAGAATCAGGTTTTGGTTTCTGGCCTCACCAGTTTTTAAATGTATAATCAGCTTTAAGATAATATTATAAAACACAATAATGAAATATAAAAGTAACAAACAGAATGAGGTGAAACAAGACACAGCGGCACGCCAAGGCAGCCATCTTGGATGTCATTTCATAGGAACAAATTGAGTTTCTCAGCTCATTAACCTGTTAAAGTGCTTACTAACAAGTGAGTAAAGCTCTCTGCGTTCTCCTTCCTCTTTCTGTCTCCGTCTGTAAACACAGATGTACATTTATAATTCCACCCACTGCCTCATTCTCTGGGTGGTCATGTGAAACACTGGGGGGGGCCTTTGGACGCTCACATCACCGGAGCATCACATTGACGCCTCGAGTCTGGCAGTTTGAGAAAATGCAGCTGCAGAAATGCACCAATGAAGGCTGCTCACTCAGAGGAAGCTCAGAGAGAAATGTGACACCTCTGAAGGACGAGGCCAGCGACCGTCCGCAGCATCTGTCGCCTCAACGCTTCGCACGGAGGCAGAGGGAGCAGCAGCAGGCTGGTTTGTATGCAGACGGAGAATCTGCCACGCTCAGCAGAAGATCAGAGTGAGGGGGGGTGATCTACCTTTGGGGGGATATAATGTTCTGGGTGTTAACAGCACAGGAAGAGAAATGGTTTGATTTGATGCAGCTTACCAAAGTTAAAGTGCTGCAGAATGAGGCCTGGTGTGTCCCTGCACACAGAACAGACACACACACTGCAGCTGCACACAAACTCTGTGATAAACTGCAGGAGCTGGCTGAAGACACATTAGTTCATCAGTTCTGTAGTTCTGTAGAAGGTGGAGCTGACCTTCTCTGGACTCTGTCCTGATTGGGTGGTCCATTCTGTCAGTCAGAGAGTAACCCCGCCCCCACCCCTCCCCTCCTTCCTCTAAATGGAGCATCAATTTAAAGGAGGGACATTTTCCCATAGACTTCAATACAGCCTGAGTCCTCTTTTAAAAACAGGGGCGTTGCCTCCTGATGGACTTTGTATCCTTTTTATGTTCTGATCTTTGGCTCCAGTTTAGCTCTTAGCTTTCCTAAAAAACAGCCTCTGATTTGCAGGTTTAATCATTTGGAGGCCGGAAAATAAAGAAATCAGCTGAAATGGTGCAGAAATATTTTACTGACTTAAAAAAAACTCACATCAGCTCCTCAGCAGAGGTAATTAGAGCTGGGATCGATTGAACTGCCTCGGTGGAGGAGAGCGTTGTTTATCACGGCATTAAGTGAATGATAAATTCAGCCTCAGGAGGCCTTTCGTGTAAGGAACAGCATCGATAATGAGCCTGAGGTCTGTTTCTCTGTCACATATCATCATCATCATCATCATCATCATTCATGTGATTTGCTGATCAGGCTCAGAGATAAATGACAGCAGGAATGCAGCTGCAGCGAGTCGTCTGGTCACATTTCCAACATAGCAAGACTCAAATCTCTTTTTGTTCTTTATGTTGTTGTTGCCACAAACATGACGCAATCAGCAGCTCAGTGAAGGAAGTGATGAGGAGAAGATCAATTTCAGGCCGTAATGACTTCAAAACAAACTGAGAAGAACGATTTACAGTCAAACTGCCCAGTCAGATGGACCCAAATCTTCCTCCATGTTTCAGACCAGAAAAATGGCGCTGTGAATCAAGGTCGACGGGTCGGAAAGCACCGATTAATCAGAGTGTCAAAACACCGCAATGAACAGCAAGAGAAAGGTTTTATTTTGAAGGAGCTCCTCCTCAGACCTTCCTGTAAGGAGCGACCCCATTGGTCATGTGTCAGCAGGCCACTGTGACTTCATCATTAGGGTTTGTTGCTAAGCGACCTTTTTGGGTCGCCATGATGACGACAGGAACTAAAAGGGAAAAGTGTGGTGAAGAAGTTTATAGAAACCACGCCAGGAGGACATCAGCGTGGGTGAGCTGTGTTCGATTCCCATGTGAAGGAAGCAGTTTGTGCTGCTTCTACTGGCTATGAACCATGACGACGACTTTAAAGATTAAATCGTTTTGCTGAACACTGTTAAGAGTTCGCTTTGTTCGGGTGGCCCAGCGGAACGGCTTGCACCATGAAGGCCGCAGCGTTTTGGGTTCAAATCCGCTCCACCCATGCTGCATGGAGCTGTCAACTCTGCAACAGCTGATCGTCTCTAACACGGAAACTTGTGAAATACAACAACGATTCTTCACAGACAGGGACATTCTGAGCTGGCCCGAAGCCGTGACCTTGGATAAGAAAAGTTGTTGCACCTTGTAATATACTGAAAACAGATCTGCCCCCCCATCATTCCTCCTCCAGTGGACCATGCAGGAGCTCTTATTTATCTCTCCACAGTAGCATTGTGTACCTGGCACAGCGATAAGCTCGTCCTGAGGACTCACATTTCCGACATATTCTACATTCTTTTGTATCTTTGTGTTGTTTGTGTTGAGCTCCGTCCTTCTGTGTCAAAGTTCACGTTTGTCCCGAAGCTGACTCACCAGCAGTGCGCTGAAGCGCTCCTCCAGCTCGTCCTCAGGTGGCATCGGGAGTTTGGGCCCTGAACCGGCTTGCTTCTGGGGGCCCGAGGCTCCCGGGGGGGCCGACGGCGCCTTGCCCTCCTTTACGTGGGGTACCTCCATGCTTCCTGCCGCATTCCCCATGACTGCGTGTCCAAAAAAACCCTGCTCTGAAAATGAAATGACAAAAACCTGCCCCGGCTAAATAAAGCAAGGGATCGCGTTTAACTCAAAAATGAGGCCAAATCTACTCAAAGTGAACTTCAGTTCCATCAGCTCACGCTGGGGGGGCAGCAGGATGAAATCCACCCCTGCCTCTGAATGACAGTCAGACCTCGCTCAGATCCCGGCGCATTATGAAACCCTAGAAAGAGGGAAGGGGATATCCTGAGAGTGACAGCTGGAGGGAGGAGGGAGTCCAGAGCTGCTCCCCAGGATGGAGCTGCCACAGGAAGGAGAAGGAAAAGGTGTCCGTCCAGGTGATGTGGAAACTCAGGTGCTCTGCTCTGAGCTGGATGTAAGAATGGAAGTCGTCCGAGTCCCGTGGGATGCTGGGAGCCGCCAGACCTTTTACCTCCACGTCTAGAGGTTCATAAAAGAAGAAGGGCAGAGGGCAGAGATCCAGCAGGCAGCCACTCTGTCAGTCCGACTCGGAGAGGCAACAGCGGCATCTCTGCTACAGGCAGACAGCACCAGGACGTCCCGGCTCTCTGGGTCCTACTGCCTCCATGTTCAGGCTGCCCATCATGGCCTCAAAATAAGACATCTAGTGGTCGCTGTTGTTGGTCAACAAAGCACACATCAATGCAGCAGTTTAAGTTGTTTGTGTTCTGCATGTCGTCGTCATTGTTCGTGTTCACGATGGCTGAAGATTACTCAGGGTCAACTAAAGCTGCAGAAAAACAATTAGCACCCAACTTGGTGCAGAAATTGGCCAAAGAGCAGAGACAAACCAATTAAAGGCAGCTGGAAGCAACTCGGCTCAGACACCCTCATCACACAATGTGTGTTACCAAACCACCGTCAGAGTCAGGAGTTGTGTGGTGTTACTGGAAGGTGGAGGAGGCTGTTAATAAATGATGAGCATCACACTGATACCTGTCCGGCTGGACACGCCAGGTGACGGAGCATGACGCCGGCTTTACAGTAAATTACAGTTCAGTTATCCAATCAGGATGAGGGGAAGACAGCAGAGTTTTCAGAGTCATCTTTAAAGGTCCTCTGCGTTAGGCTGGCATCTAGTGGGGAAACGTTGTATGGCAGCTGTTGTGCGTCCCTTTGTCATTTTGTTGGGTCTCTGGAACAGAGGTCTCCAGCTCCGGTCCTGGAGGGCCGCTGTCCTGCATGTTTTCGATGTTCCCTGCTCCACCTGATTCAAAGCAGCAGACGAGCTGATCATTTGAATCAGGTGTGTTGCACAGCTGGAGACCTCTGCTCTAGAAATTGGTTTCCTGTTGGTATTTAAAAACTCGAAGGAAAAGACGGTTCTCAAAATCCCCTCGAGACTCACGTGTTATGTTTTATTGATCAAACTCACACAAGGAGACAAACAGGACAAAGAAAAGAAATAAACCTGTGAGATGAGTGAATGAATCAGCCAGTTTAATGAAAAGAACTGAATGAGCAGTTATTCTGATGAATTCATTCTTTTTAAGCAGCATTTGGTTTTGATGCCTCTCTGCAGGTTTTGGACTGCGTTGGACGGAAGAAGAAACTATAATCTGCTGCTGTGTGCTGCTGGGTTACAATTTCTTTGTGCAATAATCCTATCAGGTATATCTGTGTGTGTGTCATGCTGTGGTAGCTGACACAGCTCAACACGCTCACATCACGAGAGGGAAAAAAGATGAAGAATAATTCTGTTCTGTTCAGGTTGGTGTGAATCATAAATGAACATCAGAGCTGCGTTTCTTCAGTTCATTTATGTTGTGTTTTCTAATAAATTTTTCTGCCACATTCAAGTCTATTCCAATTAACTGACCACAGAAAAGAAGTTTATAGCAGCTTGATTTAAACAAAAACCTGTGAGTCATTTGCAGGTGTGGTCTGATTTATCAGATGTAGAAACTAAATCCGATAAATTTGGTTTCAGGTTGAGGCCATCAACCTGAAACTGTGTGGTTTCAGGTGAAGTGGAAACTCAGCAGCAGGACGTAAAACCATGACAATTTATGTTTCGTGAGCTTATGGTTTATTTTCAACAAACATTTGCAAATATTTTAATATCCAAATTTTAAAGGAGGAAACGTAAAGAACTTTACACGTACAGTGAGAAATACAGGCGTGACAATCTAATGGAGAAAAAACACCTCTGCTACGAATAATATTCACATTACGTAGGTGGTGTTGAAAAATGATGCATCTTTCTGTTGACTCCTTCTGTAACTGCACATTATGTTTAATTTAGAGAAACAATGCAAAATGTACAGCAGGTTTATTGTCATTAAATGCATTATTAATCAGTTCCTGGATTCCAAAGTTTGGTGGGAATCACTGCTGTCTCACTGCATTCGGGAAATTTCGGAGAGCTGACCGTGAGCCCAACGTGAACGCGCGTGGTTGGCGTGGTGGGTGTGGTTGGCATGGTGGGTGTGGTTGGCGTGGTGGGCGTGATGGAGGTGGAGTTCACTTGTATCAGCGCCAGATTAGGCCCACAGCAGCAGCCCGAGTTCTGCATCAGCCTCATCACGTCGTTCCGGAAGCGAACGCCTACCAGGGCGTACAGGATGGGGTTGAGGCAGCAGCGGGTGTACGCCAAAGTGCAGGTGATGTACTCCAGCAGAAGACCGCAGAACTGCCCCGCCACCTTGTGAGATAGCACCACAGTGTACGGCAGCTGGAAGAGCAGGAACACCAGCACCAGGGACACCATCAGCCGCAAGGTGCGCTGCCGGTGCCACTGCTTCCCTCGGCGATGTGCGCTGCCCTCCCACAGCACTCGAGCGATCGAGGTGTAGCATATGGCCATGATCACGAAGGACAGGCAGAAGACGCCGATGATGGCTATGTTGGTGGCCATTTTGACCCTTCCGCTCTTGATCATGCCACAGTATTGTTGCAGTTTGTTATCTTCGTTTAGCATCGTTGACACTCCAGCAAAGCGGAGTTCAGGGAAGCTGAGCAGCGTCGCCACGACCCAAACGCCGACGGCAGCCATCATGCTGCCTCTTAAGATCCACCTGCGCAGCCTGAGCATCTCGTGGGCCCGCGCCACCACCAAGTAGCGGTCAATGCTGATGCACGCCAGCAGCAGCAGCCCGCTGTAGGTGTTGATGGTGTAGCAAGCACGCGTGGCCTTGCAGAGATAATCGGAGAAGATCCAACCCAGGTGAGTGTCGGTGGCCTGTAACGGCAGCGTGAGGAGCAGGAGGAGGTCTGCCACAGCCAGGTGGAGCAGGAAGACGTCGGTCATGGAGCGAAGCCGGAGGCGGCGGTACAGGGCAAAGGTGGCGATCACCAGAGAGTTTCCCATCATGCCCAGCAGGAAGATGAAGCAAAACACACACGTCTGGAACATTTTGATGGTGAACGTGTCGCCCAAACACCAATCAGATGCTTCATAGTCATCCAGATATGAGCTGTTGGACATATTAAAGTTGTTGTAGACATAGTCCTCCATTTCTGAGGAGAAAAGACAAACTGAATAACTTTAAAACACAAATCCATCCAACATGGTGATCAGAATCAGAAATTCATTTGGCTTGTTACAGTCAATCCAGAACGAAATATTGTGTATTTTATGTGAAAACAGCGTTATGGTTAAACTGGTGTTTAAAGGATTCATCATCGGGACTCAAAGTGGAAAATTGTCTTCACATATAAAAGATTTATGATGTTTTCTTTTTTTTTCGGAGAGGCAGCGAAGAGTCAAAGGTCAGACTCCTCTGGTCTCCCCGGCCAGCCTTCCTTCAGGACATCAGTATGCGTTTTTAAGGAAAATAAATCTCCAGAAATGTCCCTCAAACACGTCTGAAGGTTAAATTCAAAGAAACAAATTATTATTATT
The DNA here is from genome assembly GCF_900963305.1 of Echeneis naucrates. Taxonomy (NCBI): domain Eukaryota; kingdom Metazoa; phylum Chordata; class Actinopteri; order Carangiformes; family Echeneidae; genus Echeneis; species Echeneis naucrates. The sequence goes on along the minus strand of NC_042529.1, from coordinate 1,211,892 downwards.
TTTTTTAAGTCTATTTAAAGCTGCTGGAAAAGGTCCGTTTGCCGTCTAGACTTCAGTCATCAGTCATTCTGGGCCGCAGCTAAATGCCACGCTGTTATTTCTGTCCTGAGAAGTTGAAGATTTACAGCAGGGCAGAAAGTTTCCCCAGTTTGAGTAAGCAGCTGCAGCATTTCAGTCACTTCGAAGCAAGTTGCGTGACACCAACATGGACGTTGGCAAGGGGGGGAAACCGTAGGCAGCTCAGAGGTTCAGAGATCAGTCAGAGTCGCGTGCCAACAGTGTTTATAGGCAGCTTTCACACTCACTTCTCACCATTTCATCTGTTACTGTCGGGATACACACAATATTATAGCCTGACTTACAGCTCACTACTGGAAACAGACATTAAGGAGTCCCATTCAAAGGTAAGAGCAGCAGCTGTCTGACAAACTGAGCTTTATTCAGAATGAATTGATCCTGATAAACTTGATGCGTCGAAGAACAGCAGTGTTTTAGTTTTCCCTTACATGTGGACTCTGTCGACTTTCTAGTGGTGGAGAGGCAACAGCAAGAAGGATGGACAAATAAAATATTATTAAGGTTTCACTTTTGATCCGCTGTTATTCTGATAATTATTAAAAAATAAATGAGGGAATGGCATTTAATATGTATGTATATGTACTGTAATATTAATAGTCCTTATTGTTTCACTTCTGTTGTTGGATATCCTGAAACTTCGTCTTCATTCCGTTTTATATTACGTATTATCGTTAATGCAAAGCTCCGTTCACATAGAAGTTTCCATGATGCACATTTTAATAATTCCTTTTGTCTGCACCGATAACAGCACGACTGGATTCAGCTGTTATTTATCCATTTTGACTTTTCTAAACATTTCTTTTTTTTTCTTTTTAATGAACTCAGAGGAAGGTACAAATAGTTTAATGGATAGTTTTTCTGCTCACGCCCCATAAAGTTTAGAGACATCCCTATAACATTAACATTAATAATAATTTAGTAGCATCACGTTTGTGTTTTTATTAGATAATGGTTGTCAGCTCTTATGCCTATATGAGGAAAACACCTTTTACGGCCAGGCTGAGAGTGAGATCTTCTATTAGGAGGTTTCAGGTGTTTCAGCCCTTCTGGCCTGCCGTGCGATGTGCCTCCTTCAGGTTTTTAGAGATTGCGTCTCATGAGGAGTTTCATTTCCTGCAGAAACTGCAGCAGCTTTGGACGCGACAATATCGGTAGAAAGATTGTGAGTCACGCAGCGAGAATGTCAAATTCTAAATTGTGATTGTTTATGCAGCTGAAACTGTTGCGTCTGAAAGTTTCAGATTAATTCCTGAGTGAGTGTGAAACATTGCAAGAAGAATACATTTTTGTTGACTATTTAAATTGTGCAAATTGATTTGACTTAAAAAAGCAGACGGATATGAGCTCATAAATAATTTAAATCTGTTTAAATTTCAGTCTGTTTCTGAGGCTCTCATAATAAATGAGGTCTTTCCACATGCACACGGCTCTTAAATGGATCAAAGATTGTTTAACTGGAGAAATCAGACAGTTTACTTTTTGAGATAAAAAGAAATCCACCTTCTCCATTTTATAAACCGACTCAGAAACATTCAAGTTCATTTCCATTTTGCAAACATCAGGGCTGGTGAGATGAGCTTACCTGTGCTGTGTGAGGAGCTGAACATCTCTGAGTCGTCCTGACTCTCTGTGAAAGGTTAAAGAGGCCAAGGCTCAGAACGACCAACCCTGTGGGTTCCACGTCAGCCAATGAAATATACAGTTTTGTTTTTGCGATTTGCTGACCTTGTTGTTGCCTTTTATTTTTTCTGCTCAATCAGGAGCGTTATGAGCCTGAAACTGTTTATGCTGCAGCTGTTATCAAAACCAATCGAGAAAATTTTAGTTGGCATCCTAATATGGGAAATTGTTTCTGCAATCACTCAACAGATGTTTATCGAACATGAGTATTCATACAGCGCTTATTTATCTGATAATAAATTTCTTTTATTAACATCTACAAAGCCAATCAACAAGAGATTATAAGCAAGAAAAAGATAAAACAGGTCAAATCAAACAGTATGAAGGAAAAATGGGATATAAATGTATATTTACAGTGAAATGAAATGCTCCCATTTAGAGGAAAATTGACCAGAAAGCAGAAAATATATTGTTTGCTCAGTCATCTGGACAGAACCGGAAACCACCATTTCTCAAGTCAGAGCTGATGTGCAAAGATTAGAAGCCTGAGTGTGTTAACTACATCAACACAACACTAAAACACAGTCCGATGAATGGAAAGAGCGTGACACTGTTTTTTTTACAGCTGTAGAAAAACACATCATCTGCATAAAAACTGACATTTTTATTTCAGCTCAGGCTCTAACATCTATCATCTATCTGTGTGGGGCACCGCCATCAATCAGGAAAAAGCTACTCACATCTTAAAATCAAATTTACAAAATCAGTTCATCTTCTGAAGGTTTTTACATTTTTATTGGATAAGAACAGTCCAGCGAGTCTGGAGACGCAGATTTATGTGCAGTATCTGATCTGGATATGAACCTGTGACTACCTGCTGGATGTGGTGCATGTCCACCTGCCTGCCGTGCTCTCTAGATTTAAGAGTTTGGGGAAACACATTTTTGTTTCCTTTTTAGACTTCTCTGCTGCACGAGCGCACGGTGCAACATGCCACCGTCGCTGCAGAACTGTTCATGCCAGCCACCGTCAGACCACAATGTCTCTTGACACTATGAGAAAGCTCTTTTCAAATGTTTTCTGTGGCAACCGTTTGGCAACATCCTTGTTGTTGGAACCATGATTGCGGTTTTCTTCCCCTCATCAATCTCCCGTCCTTACTTGTTTATGTTTGTGGTTATCGCAAACTTAATGTGAAACCAGTGACCCACTATTCAACTTGTGAAAAAATTCGTCATTGTCTCCGAGCTGACGCTTGAAAACAATTCAGATTAAATTATATTATTTTTTTGTAGTTGTTTTCATAAAGACCTTTGATTCCCAAATAAATTATTATCTCTCAACACCCGTTTTTCTTTTCGGAAAGATGCCTATTTGTGAAAGTTTTAAAAAACTAAAACGGCTAATTATTAGTAACAACTAAAAAAAGAAATAAAAACTGTCTGTATATAATTTAACACATTAACATTTGTACTCAGCAGTCATGTTGTTGTTGTTAAATAGCTCTTCGGAATCGGAATTGCCTTTATTGTCATTATACTTGGTACAAAGAAATTGGGGCCACAGCTATCAATGCAAGAAAATTGGAAAAATAATATAAATAAATAAATGAAACAGAACTAGAAAAGTATCAGAATGAAGACGTCTGAATATCAGAAATGTAAAACATCTGAAACTATAAAAAAAACAAAAAAATGTAGGACATTTGAGATGTAGAGCATATCTACAATATATAGAATGTACAGAGAAAAACTCAGTGACTGCCTGTTGAGGAGAGTTACAGCTTCGGGAAAGAAGCTGTTCCTGAATCTGTTTGTCTTTGTCCCTCTTCAGAAAAAAGCTAAATCATTTATAAGTTACTTCTAAAAACTCACAGCAACAAACTACAACAAACTACAATTTCAGGCGTGACTGTCTGCGTATTCTAAACTTTTTTCTTTTATATTGTCGGTCCTATCCTGAGTACTTTCTTAGCTCCTTAATACCAAAACAAATTTATTAAAGCAGATTCTGATTAAATTCATAATATTAATAATATTCAGGAAAGTTTTGTCTCTTTCCTTTTGTTATCTGTGACAAATATAAAAAATCCAGTTTTAGATCGTAGCTGTTGTTCTGTTCACGGCTGAAGACAGAAGGGAAAAGGGCTTCAGGCTGAATGAATTACGGTTTAATTGCTCTTTGTTTAGTTTCCTCTGACAGCTGTTTAACGTCAGCACGACGGTTCAACCAGCAGCAGCAGTTTCTGGCCAAATTAGACATTTTCCTGAAGAGAAGTAAATTAAACCCAAACGACTCGGACGACAGGTTCTATTTATATCGAAAAGGTTGATCATCTTTCTCAAACAAGCAAAGAGCAGGAGGAAGTGTTTAAATCATTTAAATCATTTAATGTGGTCTGTGCTGTCGAAATCTGTCGGCTGTGAGAGAAACGGGAACGCAAAAGACGTTCAACTGCAGAATTTTACTCATGTGGGCTGAAAGGTCCCAACCAGGAAGCACAATAAAATCATCAGTATGTCTCTGACCGTCTTTAAAAATACAACTGAACCCGAAAAAACGCAGCTTGTATTCATTTCAGTTCTTTTGTGTGTATTGTTGCAGAGTTTTGTGCGACTGTTTGTGTGTTCCTGAGGTTCGGGGTCCTGCTGCAGCAGCTTCCGGGCTCCGGCCTTCTGCCGGTCCTCACCAACGCTGAATGGAGGAGGAAATCCCTAAAATGTTTTTACTGGCTGTGTGAGGAGAGGCAGGAAACAGACACACACACACACACACACTGTAGGGTGTGTGTTTATATCAATAAAGATACAAGAAAAGTGAGACACACAAACTTTTCTCTGTAAATTAAAAGCAATTTTAAAAACAATGTAGTTTTAATTGAGCTTTGGTGAGTTTGTGCGTTCATTGTTGTAATTGTTGTGAATATTCTAATAAAATGTTTTCAGAAAAACACACTGTTTATCGTCCATCTTCACACGTTCACACACACACACACACACACAGTCAGCAGTGCTGATAAGGAGGGCTGGGCTTCCTTCCACTGGAGCTTCACTCCAGCAGCTCAGGTCAGGACGGGCCTCAGAGGTTAGTCCTGCTCCTGTCGTCCAGTCCACCATGATCCTGTACCTGCTCGTCCCGCTCCTCCTCGTCGGTACGTTTCACATCTTTAATTTAATGTTTAACTCTTTTGGAATTTCCTGTTTTGTTTTTTTTTTCTGCTCCTGTTTCCTGCTCAGGGGTCTATTGTTCTCCCTGGATTTACAGACAGGGCTTTTATTTTTCTGTCACTAAACTAAAGGCACATCTGAAACATTCATTCTAAATGTTTGGACACAGGTAGTGAGGAGTCGCAGGCCGCCAACGGGACTCAGGAATGGACTGAAGCTGAAAGGAGGCAAACATTCAGCAGCTATAACAGTAAGTCTCTCTGGTTTTCTCCTCGTTCATTACTCTCATTATTTGTTTCTTTGAATTCATCACTTGGTTGATAAAATCTTTTCCTGAGGCTCAAAGTAACGTCGAAGCTGCTTCTTCTGTTTGACCAACAGCTCAAATCTCAAAGCAGAAAATCTAGCTGAAGTATTTTTCCTTGACAGTAGCTGCAGATTTTTTTTCCTGCTGTGTCGACGTTTGTGAGATTTCAACATGGCGGCAGTGTTGAAGACAGGAAGTGCTCTGGGCCTGATGTCATTATGATGATTCAAAATGTTGGCTCAATCTAACACTAAGTAACACCATGTTGATGCCACAGAAAGAAACTAATCCCGCCCAGTGAGAAGCTGAAGCTCTCAGTTCTAATATCACTGCTGTCAAAGAGTGAAAGAGTAAACCGCTGTTGTACTTTAAAACAGGTTATTCATAATAAAAGCAGAGGGGATTTCTTTACACACGTCAGATCAGAGGAAGTGAAAGAAATGCACAAAAAATGGTATATAGTAGAAATAAAGAAAAGCAAGTCAAATAACTCTGAAACTAAATATTCCTTTGGGAGAAGTCAGACTCGAGTAATTGCAGATATGAAACAACTCATAAAGCAGCGATTCTTTTTTGTACGTTTTGAAAAGTCTGAACATGACATTTGGGAATGAATGATTTTAGTATACAACAGATAAAGAGTCTGAAATTAAATTTGATGAACGTCATTTATTCTCTCCACCTGTTGTTGGGTCCTGCAGGTACGATCACACCAGGCGACGTGATGTCCAGGGAACTGTCGAAAAACGAAACGTCCCTGATTATCACTGAAGATAACGGTGAGACTCTTTAGCTCCTCTTTCAGGCCTTTACGTTTCCTGTGTCCAACTACATTCTTGGCAGCTGATGTGGTTGACAGATTATTTGATGATGTTTCAGTCAGAGTGAGTGTAAAGGAACAAAACAAACAAGAATAACTCAGCTTGTTGAAATCTGGGTCAACTCAAAAAGACGAAGCAGATCGGAGGAAGAATTTGGCTTCAGGAACAGCAGCAGTTTGGTTTTTGGTGTGTTTTTGGGAAATCAACCTTTAATTATCATCCACTAACTAGATTTTGGACTTTGTGGTTTGAAAGTTTCTTCTTTTAGTTGTTTGTTTTGTGTTGAACGTCAATTCACTGACCAATATCAGAAAAATCCCGCCAGAGGTTGGAAATGAACCGAAATAATCACGGCCGCTCAGAAACTGGGTCTGAGAAATAAACCGACACAGCGTCAGGCAGGGAAAAGAAGCCCCGGGGCAGTTCAGGGGCAAATAGAGCGTCCAACTGGACGTGGTGGTTGGTGGACCAGCAGCAGAAACACAGAAGAAGAGCTGGAACAGATTTGTGTTTTTATCTTCAGCACTTCACATCTTTATCGGCGTGAATAATAAAAATGTCAAGAGCTTCGTTCCTCTAGAAGTAATAAAAAAGATTAATTCATGCATGTTGTGTGTCTGTTGTGTTGACCTTTGCAGAGAACTTTCAGGACCCAAACATGAACATGGGATGGTGCAACCGCACCGCGCTGGTGGAATGGAGTAATAGCTGTTGGTTACAATTTCACGACGAAATGAGGAACATCAGCCAGGAAAGCTGGTGCCAGCTGGACAGCATCACCAGGTACGACTCCACAGCAGTGAACATGCTGAGAATGGCCCCTCGTCACAGCGCTGAATCCCTCCTCTTCCTTTTCAGGCCCTACAGTAAGCTGACGTCGTGCATTGAGATGCTGTGTGGTAGCTTAAAGTGCTATTACCCGAACTCCGACACGCAGGACTTCTTCCTGCAAATCCACTCCATCTACTTCCATAACTGCACCAGAGAGGAGCTGCTGTTGGAAGACGCCCCCCACTGGCTGGTCATGGTCCTGACGCTCATCCCCGTTGGCCTGATCCCCGTCCTGGTCTACGTGGTGGTCTGGAAAAGTAAGGTCCAAGAGTGAGTCCCTTCAGACCTGCACCGGCAATAAACCTGCTCTGTTTGTTACAGAAACCAGTTTGTGTCTTTACAGCATTTTAAATAAAAATTCAAACTCGCTGTCGTTTTTTACAGAAGAAGAGACTTGTTTGTTTTTTGCTGCAGATGTAGACGAGAATACTGGCTTTCATCCCTGAACGCTAAATATTAAAATATTAAGGCCCTGATAGCTCATTTAGCTTAGTTTAATTTAGCTCATCTTAATTTATCTTTGTTTAATTTAACTCAGTTTAATTTATCTTTGTTTAATTTAACTCAGTTTAATTTATCTTTGTTTAATTTAACTCAGTTTAATTTAGCTCATCTTAATTTATCTTTGTTTAATTTAGCTCAGTTTAATTTATCTTTGTTTAATTTAACTCAGTTTAATTTAGCTCATCTTAATTTATCTTTGTTTAATCTAACTTAGTTTAATTTAGCTCAGTTTAATTTATCTTTGTTTAATTTAACTCAGTTTAATTTAGCTCATCTTAATTTATCTTTGTTTAATTTAGCTCAGTTTAATTTATCTTTGTTTAATTTAACTTAGTTTAATTTAGCTCATCTTAAGTTAGCCTGGTTTAAAGCAGTCATGTTTCCTCCAGAGCTTTATAAAGCAAATGCCAATATTATTCCAAACAGTTAATGATGACTTCAGTGACAAATGATGGACCAAGATGAGAAATTACAATGTTTATTTCTCTTAATCTGAAAATAAATGTGAAATCACAAAACCTCACAGAAACAGGAAATGTATTGCGTTTTAAATAAAAGTAAAAAAACCAAACATACACACAATATAAAAATATTGGCTGGTTTTATGATGTAATGAAGAATAAATGGAAGTTAATGCAAAAATTATTGTTTTATTTCTAAAACTACAAAAGTGCACATTTAAAAAAATGTAATCTGAATATTTTTGTCTCAGCTGTAGAAATGAAACTGAAGTAGACAGAAATCCTGCTTCTGTTTTTTTATAAACACAATATCATCTTCAGATTTGATTCAAACTTTAGCTGGGTTCGAATCTGGAGGTCAAAGGTCAACGCCCACCTCCAGGTGGGGTCTTCTTTGAGTCTTCTGAGAAAAGCTCTCAGGGGGTGAAGACGAGAGGAAGAGGAGGAGAAGTGTCACACACACACACACACACACACACACACACACACACACACACACACACACAGTGCTTCAGCCAGGTCAACATAAACCACATTCTCTTTTTCACATGCCACAGTCAAACACAACTCCAGTTTCAGACAACAAGACGCACAACTGTTCATCCAGATGGAGCTCCGTTCATTTTGACGGATTTACTGCAGCAACAAATAATCAGCCGATGTTATGTGACATTAAAACTGTGTTTCCTTCTTCATCACAGCGTTTTCTGGGGGGCTGAGACAGCATTGTTTGTCTTATCTCCCCCCAACGTCCTGCTGATAGCTGCACCATTAAATTGTGAGAACATTCTGTGCTTGTTTGGATGTTTATGAAGTTTCTCTGCAAAGTAAAATGCGACTAAAAGTTCTCCAGTAGTTTTGTTTCATTATTATTATTATTATTATTATTCCATTTCCCAAAAAACTGGGAGGAACCTGACATCAACCGGAGATCTGCAGATCAGAAAAGTATGAACTCTCGTGTTCAGTTTTAAGATTTCTCTTCATCTGAACTAAACCATGAGATCAGAACAAAGAGCGTCATTAATGTCTCTTAAAATCTTTCAGGGTTTTATTTCCTGGTCGGACAGAAACCTGTTTTCCTGGAACACTGTTAAGAAAGGTGGTATAAATAAAGTTTATTGTTAGTTATTACTGCTCATGCCTGGATAAAACTCCCTCCATTTAGATAAACGGCCAGGTGAGCTCATGCTGCCTCCTGTTGGCTGAAATCAGACGCTGCAGCACAAGCTCCTTTTTTAAGACTAAATTCTTGTCAACTGATCCTGGTCCTGGTTCTGGTCCTGGTCCTGGTCCTGGTCCTGGTCCTGGTTCTGGTCCTGGTCCTGGTTCTGATCTTGGTCCTGGTTCTGGTCCTGGTCCTGGTCCTGGTCCTGGTCCTGGTTCTGGTCCTGGTCCTGGTCCTGGTCCTGATCCTGGTCCTGGTTCTGGTTCTGATCTTGGTCCTGGTCCTGGTCCTGGTTCTGGTTCTGGTCCTGGTCCTGGTCCTGGTTCTGATCCTGGTTCTGGTCCTGATCCTGATCCTGGTCCTGGTCCTGGTTCTGATCCTGGTCCTGGTTCTGGTCCTGGTTCTGATCCTGGTCCTGGTCCTGGTCCTGGTCCTGATCCTGGCCCTGGTCCTGGTCCTGGTTCTGGTCCTGGTCCTGGTTCTGATCCTGGTCCTGGTTCTGGTCCAGTGTGTTCTTAAAACACATTTCTACATTGTTTTTATCCCAAATTATTGTCTAATTTTATATTTATTGCCTTCTTCTTTTCTGTTGTCACATTTAATTGTGATGGATTCTTTTTTTTATGAGACAACTTGGACTTTGTCTTTTTATATATTTGAATATTTGGAGACATTCTTGATGAGAATGAAAGAACTGAAACACTTGAGTTATTTTATCTGTGAAGTTAAACGTATTTATTTGAATTCTAGTTCTTGATACAAAACAGGAAACCCAAAGAAATGTAGAAACTTCTGATGGGTTGAAAAAAACCCAAATGTTCTTTTTGTTTGATGTCAAGACGCACAAAAACCCCCTGTGTGTGTCTGTGGGAGGTTGTGTGACTTTTTTCTGATGATGTCAAACACAACGACCTCTCCTCTGATCTTTACACTGAATCCCTGCTCATCGGTTTCTTCTCGGATTAATAATCCAACACAGAAAACCGTCCCAGGCACTCCGGCCAGGCAGGAGCAGGAAATGTGAGCGTAAAAGAGATGATGTAAAAAGAAAAAGGAAGAAATTTAAAACACACATTCACAAGCTAAAAACTTTTTTCTCCTTTTGTATATTATAGTCATTAATCATAGTTTAATTGTTTGCTTATATTTTCTTATTGTCTCTGTATCTTTGTGTGTGTAAACCTAAAGTTAATATTATTATTATTATTATATACAGTGGAAGAAAGAGGGACTAAGGGAATAACAGATGGGACTGCAGAGAGGAGAAATAAATCCTTCTGTGTTCTGTTTCCAAAAAAAAAAGATGTTTCTTGTTACTTTTTTTTATCATTAATCTCTCTGAAGCAGCACAATCAAAAAATAAAGCAAAGCTTTTGTTTGAGTTGAGTCTTCGGTGAATTAAAGAGCAGAAGTGATGAAGTGAGCTCGTTTTGTTGTGGAAATGCTGCTCGTCTCTTTGTTGTTTGTGTGTTTCAGCCTCTCGTTGCCTTCGAACCAGTAAAATCCTCATCCTCATCAAATTACTGAACTAATCCTAAACCTGGACCAGGACTCAACCTAAACCTGGACCTGGACTAATCCTAAACCTGGACCTGGACTAATCCTAAACCTGGACCTGAACTAATCCTAAACCTGGTCCAGGACTCACCCTAAACCTGGACCTGGACTATCCTAAACCTGGACCAGGACTCACCCTAAACCTGGACCTGGACTAATCCTAAACCTGGACCAGGACTCTCCCTAAACCTGGACCAGGACTCAACCTAAACCTGGACCTAGACTCACCCTAAACCTGGACCTGGACTAATCCTAAACCTGGACCTGGACTCAACCTACACCTGGACCAGGACTCACCTTAAACCTGGACCAGGACTCACCCTAAACCTGGACCTGAACTAATCCTAAACCTGGACCTGAACTACTGTGAGAGACCTTACAGATGGATCTGCCAAAGGAACCGCTGGATTCATGTCTCATTTCGCTTTGTTAATAAAGCAGCAACAGGGTGAAGCTTTTCTGTTTATTTGGTGTGATAAATATAAATCCATGCTTTCACTCTGCCACAGACATCTCATAAAACATAAGAATGCAGCAGAAACGTTTGGCTTTGTGCTTTTATACACACCCTTCAATTCCAGCTCCATTTACTGGAATCACTGAGCAGGCAGCTGAAAAAGTTTTGCTTTAGCAGTATTAAACTATAAAAAAAATCACAAAATATCAGATATTTTGAAGTGTGCAGTTGAATCAGTTGAACAGTGAGGCTGCTCTCTATTTGATATTTAATTGCCATTAAATTGGTGCCTGTAAAGATTTTTTAAGCAGCTTTGTTTTTGAACAACGGCTCATTGATTTTAGCTTAAAGCAGCTGTGAATAAAAACACCTTTGGAATGTATTCAGCACAACAACTCATTATTGACGACAAAATCTGCAAATTGTTGCTTCTTAACATCCGGTTTGTCGACAATAAAGAAAATAAAGCTGACTGGCGACTACTCCTGTTTTGGTTTTCTCGTCCTGCACAGTCGAAAACACAGGAAACGTATCGATGCCACGACGATCGCAGTCAGCAACAACAGGGCTGCTAACAAAAAGCACACCACGTCGACAGAATAATAAGCGTACCACGGCATTTTATAAGAGTCTGTGCGTAAATGAGACGCTCCTTTGTGTCTCATAACAAACTCGACCCAGAAAACTGCAGTTTCTAAGGGATGCATCGCTTTATCTCGGTGGAGCTCAGAGAGACGCTTCATGTTCTCTCTGTAGGTCGGGTTGTGAAGAACTTCCTGTACGGCCTCCAGGAAGTTCTGGCGGTTGAGTTTGCTGGCGTCCACCGCCGTAGCTGCTCCTCGTGTTTCCAATCTCAAAATATTCTCGAACTGGTCGAACAGAAGAGGGATGCCCACGATCGGCACTCCGTGGTAGATGGCCTCGTAGATCCCATTGGTGCCGCCGTGGGCCACGAAGGCCCTGATCTTTGGGTGACCCAAAAGGTCGTTCTGGGGCATCCACTTCACTAGAAGGGTGTTGTTGCCCAGATTGCTGGGACGTTTGCCGGCGTGCCTCCATATGACCTTCTGAGGAATTTGGGCGAAGGCAGCGGCAATTTCTGTGGTGATTTCTACAGGGAGACCCTCAACCAGCGTCCCCAGAGACATCAGGATGAAACCGTGTTCTCCTGAACTTTGAACAAACGCTTCCAACTCTGAGGATAACGGCTGAGAGGGCTTACACTGAAAACCGCCAATGTAGGCGATGTTTGGCATGGTGGGTCGGGGGAATTCAAACACAAAGTCCACCCTCATCAGCCACATGTCTGCTCCTTGTAGCAGGTGGTAGAAGTCCACATCTGGACCATAGTACCTGTCCACCAGCCTGTCGTAGTGAGGACACACTACGAACCTGTCGATCCACATGTTGAGGACGTAGAAAAAAGTATTTTGGATTCTTTCCACAAAGCTCATCTTGTCCGACGCGGCGTATCCTGAAGTTGGGACGTAGGATATCGGAGACGGCGCCACCACGAAATGGCCCTCTCCACTCGTGATCCATCTGACGTTAAAAACTGTCGGCAGCTTCAGTTCATGGGCCACCAGAACCCCCGCAGGCAGTCCTGGGTCCAGAAGAACCACGTCAAAGTGAGTATCACGGATCCTCTGCATCAGAGTCTTGTTCTCAAACATTTCCACGGCCAACAGACTCGCCTGCTGGTGAATTTTTGACAGTGACATGAGCATCTCCCAATAGAAGTTCAAAAAGCCCATTAGAGACGCCCCGCCCCTCTTGATCTCCAGCATCTTGTCCAGGAACATGATGAAAAAGTCACGCTCCTCTATGCTGATGGCCTCCGGCAGGGTGACCGTGATGGAGCGGTAATGCGGCTCGCTCTCCTTGATGTACCAGCTGGTGGCGGTGCGGACCACGGTGACCTCGTGGCCCCTGGCGTGGAGGCTCTGGATCAGCAGGTTCATGTTGACCCAGTGGCTGCCTTCCACCGGGAACACCAGGATCTTTCCCCCATGGACACTGGGACTTATCAGGAACACCACCAGGAGGGGAAGGAAAAGTGCTGAGATGTTCCCCATGGATCAACTCTGAGGAGGAAGAGGAAAGGTAGCCTCATCGTACTGAACACAAACAGAAGTTAAAGGAGCACGTCAGCTTTACCCCCCATCGCTGCTCAGAGACTCAAAAGACGTGAACATCGAGAAAAGGAAAAAGGTTCCTCTGATGCAGCAAGCAGGCTTGTTCTGATTCCGCTGAGAAACAAAAGCAGAAAGTTGTTTATCTTTCACATAAAACAACTTCAGTTAAATTGGAGGAAAAGCGGAACATCAGCGATGAAATCTTTCCAGTTCTTCACAATATAACTTTAATGAGCTGCTGGCACCAGAACATGAAAAAATAAGTTCCTGAACACGTCGCTGGGAAAGTTGATGTGCTGCAATCACAGCAACACACCACGTCTTGAAGCAATATGGAATTCAACAGTTAAAAACTGCTCTGCTGACTCAAATCAACAGAACTATTTCTAAATGTTTCCGGGAATTGTTCCTTTAACAGCTCCAAGTCCGCACTTGTCCCTGGTCTGAGGTCCACTCAGCTGGGACTTGCTAAAGAGCTGAAAACACTGAGCAGGGTCACGACCTCAGCGTGAAGTGCTCTGTATGTTTTGTTGCAGAGGAAACTAAAAGAGGAATCTGATAAGGAATGCTTCCGCAGGCAGATCAGATACTTCCAGGAATCCACATCTGCTGCAGAAGTTTTCAGGCCTTCAGCTGGTGTCCAGTCAGAGCAGACTTACCGGGAGAAACGTGCTGGACGAGTAGAGCCGAGCTTCTGCTGGAGAAGAGTCCAAACTCCACGAGGGATCGTTGTGTTACATAAGCAGGGGAGGGCCGAGCTGGGGGAGGGGGAACACAAGCAGACTGAGGAGGTGGGCATGGGCGAGGCTTTTCCTGCTGAGCTGCACACACGCACAACACTTTGACCAGAAAGCTGCTTTTTCTTTCTGTTTTCGTAAATTCAGTGAGTTCAGCTGCTGAAATGTTCCAGAGAGGGGAACTTAAAGAACTTTAGCAGGCAGATATATGGGCTGTTTCTGAACACCTAAATAAAAAGCTGAATTTTACTTCTCTAATTTTGTCTGCACTGGCTCAGGAGGGAAACTGAATTTCCTCCAGTCGCTAACTTTTTTGTTGATTTGTTTATTTCATTTGCTGGCAGAAAGAAAGTAACAGCAGAAGTGAGATGGAGAGAAACAGACCAACTGTGGCCAGAAAGACCACAAAAATGAGCTGAACTGGGTTAGACGACCATTCCTCTCCTTCACACACCAACTTCTCCAACTTAAATACTGACGGTGCAGTTTGACAGAAGTTTTAATAGAAATAACTAACTCACTCTTGATTCAATTAAATGATGAAACACTTTCCATCCAAATATGGCAGAAATTTTGGTTCCACTTTTGTCTTTCTTGCTCCTGCAGATGAATGACTAACACATGGACGTTTTTTGGTGCGCTGCATCTTTAAATGGTCTTTAAAGTGGCAGCCTCTGTGAATTTCCTGTCATGAAAATAAACTCATGTTCAAGCTGCTTCTGCTTTCACTCAGAGGTCATGTGGTGACTGAACAGGAACGACACCCCGTCAGTTCACACAGAACCTGAAGGGACATGAGACAACACGGGACTGTGGCGATGTCCCCTGCAGCCCCGCTGGCCTTGTCTGTCCTGGCCTTCGCTGCAGGTTGGGGTCTGGGTGTAGCTGATGTTGGGGACTTTGCTCCATGCCTGCGGTTCTTCTACAGGTCCTGGCCCCCCAAAGGTCTTTCAGGGACCCCCATCTGCCAGCGTTATGTCAACCAGTATCGGTACGCCACGCTGTACAGTCGGCCTCGACGCTCCCCCTGGTTCTCAGCCTACTTGTACGAGGCGCCAGCTGGAAAGAGGCCATCGGCGTGTTGGAAGTTTGAGCCTCAGGTGAGGATGCTTGAACTTTGAGCTATTTCGTGGGCAGAATTGAGCTTTATTCAGGTGTTGGTTGGCCTTCTGTTTGTCTGTCGCGCTCATATGTGATTTGTCATCCTGAAATCCTGAGACAGAGTGCACCAACCTGCTGATGTCAACAGTTTTGAGGTCTGACCAGATCCTGTGATCTAACATAAAACCTGTCTTATGTTTTGGTTTCCCTCGAGCACACTAAGGTTTTCTTTTAATATTTAATGTTTTAATCACCTTATTGTACACAAAATGTCCCAAATGACCGTTTTGGATCGTTTTTAAACTGAATTAAATCAACAGTTTGACCTGTTTGGATTATTTTTCCATCAGACTTGAAGGCTTGAGAGAAAAAAACTGCCCAGAAAAAATCATTTTATTTAAATAAATACATCGATATAAACGTTTTACCTTCTAGGTTCCCAGAAAATGTGTTTGTGGTTATTTGTGAAAAATCTGATGACCATTGAATGGATCATACATTTTCTACATGCATTCATGCTCTTGAGAGGATGAACCAGCGATCACGTTGATGAGTCCTTAGTATTTCATGTAGAATCTTCATTATGGAGCCAGATTTCCTCTGAATTAGATAAAAAGTCCAGTGTCATCCATCTTGTCCTGGTCTCCAACAGTTAGCCTACCCAGCAGCTGATGGCAACATGGTCCGGTTCCCTCCGGGCCCCCTGGACCCGAAGGTGGTGGAGAGCCAGGAGGTGGATCTGGACTACATCAACTCCTCCTACTCCCGGGGCCACCTGAACCCCAGCCTTCATCACACGAGCCACGAGGACCGAGCCGCCACCTTCAGCCTCACCAACGTGGTTCCTCAGAAGGTGGGCTCCAACGACGGCCCCTGGGAGAAGCTGGAGTGGACCGTCAACAGAACCCTGTCGGCCTACTGTCTCGGAGACGCCTACGTGGTCACCGGTGTCATCCCCTACCGGACGGAGGAGCACTGGCTGAAGAACCATCGGGTGGCGGTGCCTGAGTACCTGTGGTCGGCCTACTGCTGCCCGAGGTACAACAGCAGCCTGCCGAAGGAACTGAAAGGAACCTTCCCCACCTACGCTGCTATCGGACGCAACGACCCCAACAGCACCGAGGAGATTGTGCCCGTAAATAAAACGGCCAAGTCGAAGTTCAGGGGATACGATGTGAGACGGATGTCCCTGCAAACACTGGAGATGTATCTGAAGGACAGATTCAACACTGTCGTCACAGTTTTTTATCAGCTGTGCTCATAAAAAGCTCACACTGCCTGATCTTCCTGCTGCCTTCATAAAACATTTTCACCGATACGTCAGGAAAAATAATAACCCTAACCCTAACTGCCTCTCTGTCAGCCAACATTTAATAAGGTCAGGCAGAAAAAAGAATCAGGCTGGTTTGGACTGGAGCCGACCCGGTCCAGGCTTCAGTGATCAAAACACAACCTGATTCTTTTGCTATTGGAACACAATTCAAAATAAATTGTGATCTTGCTCTAATGAACTTTATACCAGTTTTCCCATCAAATTCAGAGACCTGGCTGCATGAAATAATTAAAATCATTTTAGCAGCTTTAGTGTGTTTCACTATTATTAATATTAATCAATATTATCCTCTCATCCGTCTGTTAAAGTGGAGCAAAATTAACTTAACATGACTTTCACTGCTAACACGTTGAATCTGTTTGATCCAGTTTTTGAGTTCAATTAAACAAACAAGCTCTCAT
Organism: Echeneis naucrates; assembly: GCF_900963305.1. Lineage (NCBI taxonomy): Eukaryota > Metazoa > Chordata > Actinopteri > Carangiformes > Echeneidae > Echeneis > Echeneis naucrates. The sequence goes on along the minus strand of NC_042529.1, from coordinate 1,195,214 downwards.
GAGTTAAATACCAAATTTAGTGTGAAGGCTTTATTAACTAGCTTTGGAAGAGCCAGGCTAGCTATGCTAAGCTAACCAAGCTAACTGTATTTAACAGGGATTTACCTCAAAGAGAAAACCTCAGAAAGAATGAATATTCATGTTGAAGCCTTCACAGGCAAAAGGTACCAACTTTGGCCACTTGATGGCGTCCGAGTTCAACACAAGCACGGAGACAGTTTCTGGTGACCTGCTGCTCCAATTGGAGGCAACTTATATAAAAGTTTCTGTTTAGAATCCATCCAGAATCAGTCTTTTTCTTATGATGAACTATATAATGGATATAAATCACACTTTTTCATTTCAAAAATCTCTGATGCTGGAGGTTTTCTGAGTTTGAAAATAAATGTAAATTTGTGCTTTGAAAATTGAAAATAAAATGAACTTTAAGCCGGTCAAAAAAACTTGCTCCACAACTTGGACTCAACTGACTCAACAAGTTTGTCATTCTTTTGCAAAGACCATGAAGAGAGAAGCTTCGTTGGGTCGTGATTTATTCCACAAACAGATGGTACAGTATAACACGTGTACATGGCGTGAAACAAACACAACACCGCCCCACTTTCACAAAATCAATCACCATCTTAGTATTGTTGGTGCATCTGCGGGGAGAAGAGCTTGTCCCACAGCTCCACCTTCATGATGGACCTGCCCATCGGGGACATGGTGGCCTTGATGTCCACTCTGCCGCCCTCAAACGTGATCCCGGAGCCGTGGGCCTCCTCCCGCACGAAGTTCTGCTGCTCCTTGTTGTAGTACATCTCCTTGTAGAGAGCCTCATTGCACTCTTTGCCCTGCTGGAAGATTCCCACGGCAAACCAGTTCTTGTACAAGTTGTAGTCATAGGGCACGGAGAACATGATGGCGATGGTCTCCGTGGCGCGGTTGCTTTGCCTCTCAAACAGGTCGTAGGTCAGGACGCCCACCGCGCCTGAGGTCTTGGCGCTGGTCTTGCTGAAGTTGCAGACTTCGGTTTTCAGCGGGCGGACCGTCGGTTGCGGAGGGCTGTGGCAGCCGCCGCTCTCCAAGTGAACCCTCAAAAAAATAGTTTCAATTTGAGGAAGAATTGGTTCGCTAATTTTCAGAAAATGTCTCAAGCTGCATGTTTCAGACCTCACTTTCTCCCTGCAGAGGAGCTGAACACTCGTTCTAATAAAACCACATTGTTGGATCTTTACTTACTTGGGGTCCAGTAAACAGTAGTTATTGGTCAGGTTGGTGATCTCGATGGTGACATTTCTTCGGCTGGTCAGGTTGGCAGCCAAAGCTTCTGCTGATTCACTCATGTTGGATTTTTAGGAAGAGCTAAAACAGAAACAGAGAAGAATCACAGACCTGGCAGAGTTTCCTTCAGCAGAAGACGGACCGTTTTTACCCTTACCTGTCCGATCGCAGGTGTGTCGGGACTGAAACGCTGCGTCAGTCTGCAGATCGTCCTCGTTGGGGAATGTGCGACACCCAGAAGATGTCTCCACCCACTTCACCCACACCTCACCATGTCAGACTCGGTTACTGGGGTCATGCAGGTGTAACCAACAGCAACAACTTCACCTTTGTCTTTTTTTCACAACCTTTGTTTCTCTAAGCCAGACTCCGGTTAGTTCAGTTTTATTTAATGTTTAGCTCATTCCTCAGTGTCTCCTTCTGCACCACACCTTCTGATTTAATGTCAGGAACAGACAGTAAACCCTGTCTTCACTGATTCATGTTCATTCTGTTCACATGTTGTCTCATGTTGTCCAAACTCAACTAAAGAGAAAACCTTTGTGATCCAATCTGAAACTTTCTGCCAGAATTGAAGATGTGACAGTAAAAGTCAAAGACGAGAAATGATTTGAATGCTTTTTTATTCATTAAAAGCAGCTGTACATGACAAGACTGACAGGTCTGCACCACTCACTGATTCAAACAGACTCATGGGCCCATTTTGTCGTACAGCTCCAGTTTGACCATCGCTCTGCCTTCGTCGGACATGCAGGCCCTCACGTCCAACGTCTTTGCGCTGAACTTCACCCCTGAGCCATCGGCCTCGTGCCGCACAAAGTTGGTGAAGTCTTTCCCGTCATACATGAAATCGAACAGCTTATCGTCACAGGCCCGTGACTTTTCAAACACACCCACCCCCAACCAGTTCTTGTAGAAATTATAGTCGAAGGGCACGGAGAACATGACAGCCATCAGCTCTTTGCAGTTGCGGCTTCGCATGTCGAACAGCTCGTAGGTGAGGACGCCAACAGCGCCTGATGCTGTGTGGTCGTCCTTTTCGAAAGAGCACACCTCAGACTTGGTGGTACGCACGGTGGGCTGAGGGGGGCTGGAGGGAAATCCACTCTTCATGTAAACCCTGGAAGGCAGCAGAAGGCAGAGGGGAGATGAAGTTTGGTATCAGTGTTGGAGATGTTTAATGAGGAGGAGAAGAGGTTTGGGGACGATCTTACTTTGGGTTGACGAGGCAGTAGGTGGAGGTGACGTTGGTGATCTCGATGGTGCAGTTGCGGTTGGTGGTGAGGTTGACGGAGTGGGACTCTGCAGTCTCAGGCATGATGACGGCGGCTGGAAGAAGCTGAACCACGATGGGAAAGAAAAGCTGCAGACAGAAACCGCTCGGCTTTATCAGGTTGTCAGCTCATAGGAGGTTTTTCCTGGTCTACCTGATTGGTGCATCTAACGTGTCACGTTTTATTTTTTAAATCAGAGAAGCATGAAGCAGTCTCTCCAGACAAACACTGTGACCTGCTGATGAAGTGCTGTCCATGTAAAGCAGAATATTACAACAAACTTTCATCTTAACAAAACAAAGCTCCAAAGCTTGTTGCTGACTTTTATCCGTTTAAAAGCTTTTCTCAAAACGGCTCCTGCTTTAGCTTCTGCACATTAATGTCAAAGTAAAAGCACTTACGTTAGCTGTGCTGACAGGAAGGACGACGAAGACGCCTCTGAACACAAGTTCGTAGTTTGGTTTGGAAGCAGGTTTGAAGACACACCCTCTGAATCCAGGGGAGTCACACCTCACCTGTCCGACCTCCTGCAGGTGTGGCTGCTGTTTTCAGGCGCCACCAACCGACAGCTGTCCTCCGTCATTAGTGGTAGTCTGAACATTCAGTTGACAGATGGACAATTTTCTGTGACTGAAACGGTTCAGTTGATGGAAAACAGCTCCATCCTCAAAGGGAATCAGACACACCTATCTGAAAGCGGAGCTCTCTGATGGAGATGACTCAAAGCCCAAAACTCTCCAGACCAGTTTGTCTGTAACAACATGACAAACACTCTCTGTGGGCTGCAGAGTGTTGTCACTGTGTGTTTGTTGTGTTTCAGTGCACAGCAACAGAAGTTTGGACATAGACACTCTTTGTGTGTGTGTGTCCTCTGAACACGGGGCCAGTCCCAGCATGCACTGGGTCTGAGGTGTGTTTGTTGAAGATTTGGGAAATCAGGCATTTCCTTTGAGTTGAAGGACGTTGAAGGAGTGTCCAGTCCAGTTCTCATCTGATCCTGAATCTGGTGCACTAATGTGGTCCAAATTATGAACGCCAAGGCCTCGGCTGCACTGAAGCTGCACTGAGTTGTTGTGACAGCTGAAGAAATGTCATGCAAATATGGCAATTTGGCAAAAAGTCCTTCTAATCTGCAGAAGGTTTCCCATAAAGAGCAGCAGCAGCACAGTGCCATCACAGCGAGGCCTCCGTTGGTGTCCCATTCTCGACAACACAAACACAACAACACAAATGCTGCTCTGTGAAAGGCTGTAACAACATGAGGGATTTAAATATCGTGAACATACAGATGGATTTATAAACATCAGGAATCATTGTGTTTGAGACTTCCTGCCACAGAAATCGGTAATCAGGTTGAACTTCTGCTTGATCTACTCAACGTTGGCGCCACCTGGTGACCAGATGAAGACAGCCAGCTGATTACTCTGCAGACACAGATCCATTCCCTGTCCTTGTTTTTGGACAGATGGGGATATTCTGCCATCTGCTGTCTTCACATACTTACAGTGACACACACTGATGGATGAGGAGAACAGCTCAGCTGGGTAAGAAATACCAGAATGGGCTGTTGGATATCCTTCAGTCCATTTAATTAACCGCTTCACCGATTCATGACGTGATATGACTGATTATTATCTACATAAACATAAAAACTGCAATTCAGGTCATAAAAATACAATCTGATTTATTCCAAGTCAGACATTTATACAGTTTATCAGCCTCAGTGATGAAAATAAACCTTTATATCTGTTGAAGCTTTCGTGTAAAACAACATATACAAAAAAAGATTTTTAATAAAACCTAACCCTTAATGCTTCACACCTCATTGGATGGTCACCTGGCTTCATCCAAACTGATGAATCTGTCAGGTTTTGAGTTTTAGTGTTCTGTCCTTGTAACTTCCTGTTTTATTTTGTAGTCCTGGTTCCTTCGTGTTCCCCGTTACTTTACTTCCTGGTTGTGTCCCACGTTGATTGCCTTCCCTGCCCTAATGTGGATCACCTGTGTGTTGTCTAGCACTGTATATTTAAGTCCTGTTTTCAGGCTAGTCCTTGTTGGATTCTGTTGCTTGTCCGTTGTCCACGCTCTGCCCTGTCAGTTTCGTCTGTTCTCTGTCCATGTTTTCTTGTTCAGTTTATGTTGTAAATTTAGTTCAGATTAAAGTCTTTTTTTCGTCACCTACCTGGTTTCTGGCTCCTGTAATTGGGTCCTCACCCTGCAACGCACTTCACTGCGTTTTTGGCGTGACAGAATCTGAGATGTTCAGCATCACTTTGAGTCCTGGAGGAACGAAACACGTCCTGATGGATAATTATCACGCACACGTGTTTGGATGAACCACAAACAGATCTAAATGGGGACAAAAATGAGCAACAACAAAAAAAGGAAAGAGGATGGAGTGAGTTTTTATTGCTTTCACTTCTCAGGGTACAGGACTCCTGAGGTGATCAGGCCCGTCTTCTCTTCGATCCACTGGTTATACTTGGACACTTTGGTGTAGACGCCGGGTCGGAGTGACCTGGCACAGCCGTCGCCCCAGCTCACGATCCCAAACTGGAAGAACCTGCTGCCAACTTCGCACGCTAGAGGTCCCCCTGAGTCCCCCTGTGGTTCAGAGACAGGAATCAGAGAGCTGATCTGAGGCCTGATCCAGTACAGACCTGCTCAGGTACCTGGCAGGAATCCCGACTCCAGTCCAGACGACCGGCGCAAAACATCTTTTCGCTGATCCTCTTTCCGTAGAAGCCTGGACCGGCGCACATGTCGTCGGGGAAGATGTTCACCTGGGCCTCTTTAAGGTGTTCCGGATTTACAGCTGCACCTGGAGAGAAGTAGCACTGTTCAGAGACCTCGTGGGAGTTGAAACATTTCCAGCTGGATCTGGACTTCATATATTCACAGAGCAGAGGCGAACTGTCCTAGCAGGTGCCCCAGGCCCCCACATGGCTAAGTCCGCCACTGTCACCCTGAAGACCCAGAAGTCTGTTTGGAATCACACCAAAGAAGAAGCCAACACTCTCCTTACCTTCCTTCTCATCCCCAAATCCAACGATCTCACACAAAGTTCCTGCTGGAACAAACTGCTGAGGAGGCGGCAGACAAATGGTGTTCACGAAGTTGCTCCGTTTGGCACACTGGCCATCTTTGGCCTTCAGCTTCATCAGAGCTGCAGGACGGACATCAGCTGTCAGGAACATGGTCTAGTTTCTCATCCAAATCATTTTGTGTGTCATACCAATGTCGTCATCAAACTCTAAATATTTCCCGTATCCCTCGTGGACAAAGATCTGCTCCACGCTGAACTGCTGCTCCACGGCGGGGTTCTCCTCGTGGAGGCGGTTCCTCCCCAGGATGATGGAGAAGGCACTCATGTTGGTTTTGGAGCTGAAACACAGAATTAAAAAACATCAGCTCCTCCTCGGCTTCCTGCTGTGGGCGCAGGATGATGGAGTCACTTCCTACCCGTCTGGGATGCAGTGGGCGGCTGTGAGGACCCAGCAGGGGGAGATCAAGCTGCCCCCGCAGTGTAAACCCAATCGTCCATGCTTCTGCCGGAGTACGGCAGCATACCAGGGGTGGGCCTCCACGGCGGTGGTTTCTCCACCCACAATCTTGTACTGCATCCGTCGGGTGGGCAGGCCGCAGCTCAGCTCGGCTGGGGGTCAAACAAAGGTCAGAGATCCCAAACGGCCTCTGACTCTAATATTTACTGTTCATTAAAGATGTACATCTACCTATTTGTGTCTCCGTGGCTGCAGGCGAAGGTGGAGCTGAAAGTACAGGATCAGACGTTTTGAATACCAGTGAAGTCTTAATCTGACACCAAGCTGAGAGAAAACTTACTCGGTTTTAAGGTGCAACGTGGAACATCACAATATTCAGCCACCAGCTTCAGGTTTCTGCGGACGTAACACCACGGACGCCGTCTGAAGTTTGGATTTCTGTTGGAGAAGACATCAGATCATCAGCCTCTGTCTTCCATTCGCAAGATGAATTATCAGATTTTTATGAAACTGCACAAGTTGACCTTTCTTTTTTTGTTTTGAATGTTCAAATCCAAAGAGATATATTAACGATTTGAAAAGTGTTTTTGATGTCCATGTAAATAAAATTCTCCTTCTTTTATGAGGCCAGCAGACATTTATGGTATCTGTTTAATCTGATAAAGCCCAAACATCCAAACGTATCAGACATGTTTGGGCTGCCTGCAGACCTGCAGTAGTTGTGTCTCCCTGCGTTCACATCTGAAGTCAGATATCGCTGTCTGGTTTCTGCGTCCCACTCCTCACACATCCGTCCACGCCAAGACTTGGACACGGTTCCTCTGTAGAAGTGTCCAACACCAACGTAGCAGTCCTGAGCTTTGGCTGCAGAAGCAACACAGAGATAAAAAAAAAAAAAAACTATCTGAAGACATGAATCCAGTTTGGTGTTCAGTTCAGATCCTCACCGGTTTCACAGAGTTTTCCTTCAAATCCATCAGCACACAGACAGAACATGTGTCGTCCACCGGTCAGGGACGAGACGGAGACGCCTCCATTCAGACAGATCTCACCTGAAGGAATCAGGACAAACTGTCTGATCAGCTGACTGAACTCAACATGCAGAACCAGACAGCGCCGACAAGCAGACTGTTCTCACCTGATGTTCTGAAGGAAGTGGAATTCTTAGTAACCTCCAGCTGAAAGAACAAAGTAGAAAAAAAAGTTTGAGGAATTCCCAGAAAATCAGTTTAAATAACATTTCACACACAAAAAAAAACATCCTCACGTCTCCAGTAGCGGACAAAACCAGCAGGTTCCAAACCAGCAGCACACCAACGTTCTTCATGGTTGTCCTGTTTCCTCGCTGCACACAAATGAAATCCAAACAGACGTTTGCATGAAGCTGCTCGCTCAGAGCTGAAGGAGCCTCCTCGGGCTTTATTCAGTTTCTGTGCAAGGTGGGATGGGGACTCCTGATTGGCTGAGCAGCTCGCTGATTTGGTCTGAAGAAATATCTGCAGGCCAGAGAATGAGTCATGGCTGCTAATCCACCAGTGAATTCCCTGAAAGCATCAGACTATGTTGTCATTTTGCAGCTGCAGCTGTTTTCATGGTGAATTGAACAGATTCTGGATTAAAGTGAATCTGGACCCCTAAAATATCTTCATGACAGTCTGGAGATAATGAGGTGGCTGATGGGAAGGCGACGCAGCTGCATTTACCATTAATAACCAAATAAAGACGTCATGTTTCCGTTATTAATGGACGTGTTTTCACAAGTGCCACCATTAATCTCATTCAATTTGTAAAGAAATTTATAAAATATAATTTGATAGGTTAAAAAAACTAAACAAAACAAATCACTGTATATCATAAAATTAAATAGAGAAATGAATTGTAGAAGGTATCAAGATAAAAATATGGGAGTCATTTATTTGTGCAGGGAAATGTGATGAAAATAAAAAATGTCTTCACATAAACCTGTAAAATGTATCAGTGTTCATGAAGAATAATAAAAAAATGATAAGAAGATTCGGGACATTTTTACATTTTACTAAACAAAGAAGTTTGGGAATAATAAAAGTATTTTATACAGAGAGGTTTGTTACCTGACTGGTTCTATAATTTTTCTTCCATGTGACTGATGCATTTTTAACTGTAATACAAAGATTTTGAAGAAAAAGTTTTTATTGAAGTTTTTATTTAGGAAACAGATGATGGGTTCAGGGACAATCGTACATTTGCTCCCGTGGTCAGGCAGCGTTGAGTGACGCAATGACACGTCATGGTTACGCTCCGTCACGTAAACAAATACCTTCCACCCTGATTGGAACCCGGAAGTCACTCAGTCCGGATCCTGTTGTCTGATGCTACGTTCAAACTCCGTCGGAATTTCTCCACTGAGGGAGAAACATTATTATCATGTCTGTGTTTGTGTGTTTGTTTGTTTGTTTTGTCGATTCAGCGATATGATGTGTGTTTCTAATGAAATGAACATTTAGTTTGAAATCATTTCATCATTTGGTTTATTTCATTATTGTTTGTTTTAAAATCCGTGTAAAAGCGCTATTACTATAAATTATTATATTTTAACTTGAAAACATGAAGCCTCTCCCTTTTTAACGAAGAGTTGATTATTACTGATGATTTAATTTAGTTTTATTTCTTACAATTCGTGTTTTATGGCCATAATTTTGCCAAGTAGGAGCTAAAAGCACAAAGGTGTGTTTTTGTTTGGTCATGTTGGGCTTCAGCTACATTAGCAGTCTCCGAGCAGCCCGTGAACGCCCCAGCAGCGGCTCGGTGGATGAGGGAGAAATTGGCTCTCCGGATCGGCGCAGACTGGACCAGAAACCGGGCAGGAAAAATGGGAAACACCGACACCAAGCTGCACTTCAGGAAGGCGGTGATCCAGCTCACCACCAGAACACAGGTGCGTCAAATCCAGGCCGAGCAGGTGAAGCTGGTGCCAGATGGCAACATGAAGTTCAGCCCTGGAAACACAAAGTGCACAGAAAACAACGAAAACAACACAATCTGATCACAATTTAAAGGGTTTACAGACGGAATCTATTTCTGCTGTCCGTAATGGAGGATGGAGACGTTCTTTGGCCTGTCTGCTGCATTTCTTGTTTATTTTGATAAAGTGGTCCTTAAATCACTTAAACATTGAACATACAACTTTAAAAAAGTTTTGAAATGTTAGTTTTTTCTTTAAAAAGGATGTGCATTTAAGGTGGAACTTTGGAGATGCCAGTTTGACCTGCAACTATTTCTACAACCAGTTCACCTAAATGAGTCATTTGAGTCTTTTTTCCTTTTTATCGGATGAACTGCTTCATGTTTTGAGTCTCATAAAAAAAAAAAGACATTTGAATGCATCACTTTTGTTTATTTTCTGACATTTTATCAGTGAAAGTCATTTTTCTGGTCCTCCAGCTCTTATTCTGACAGTGTTGTGGCGTCAGTTAGCTTCCTGTCCAGATCCTCAGTCGTTTGCATGAAGCAGCTGATGGTTGCTGATGTTCCCAGCAGGCCTGAGGAGAAAAAAAAAAAGGCAGCAGAACACAAACATTTGAAGGAAGCACCATTTTGTGTGTTTGCAGTTGTGTTGACGTTGTTGCACTCAAAGAAATCATAGTGTTTACACACACACTCAGCCTGGTGTTGGTTTGTGTGTCCTCACCTGCAGCCCGTCGAGGCCTCTGATGACGCCTTCTGGGACCAGTTCTGGGTCGACGCCTCGACCACGGTGCAGGATGTTTTCGCTCTGGTGCCGGCGGCCGAGATCAGAGCTGTCAGAGAGGAGTCACCATCCAACCTGGCAACCCTCTGCTACAAGGTAACCATCCTGGGAGCAGGCGGAGGAATGCTGCTGTTTGTTGTTCCCACACTTTGTGGAGGTTAAAGGTCACATATGTTAAAGCAGGGGGACTCTTCAGACAGCAGATGGGAAACGTCAAAAGAGATTTATTATTTCCATCAGGTCATAACTTTTCATACACATTCATATTTTTATGTAAACCATCCTTTAAAAACTGAGCAGTAATACTAATGTCTTTTCCTTTTTTAAAGCTCCACTTTTTAGTCCATCGGCTCCACCAGAAGGAGAAACTTGGATCTTAGATGGGAAAGACTCTCAAAACGTCCCTGCAGCTGCAGGAACGTTTTCAGAGTCGGAGGAGAAAACGCTGAGAGCCTGAAATGTGTAACTGATGCTCGTGACCTTAAACACACCTTCCCCCATGTGCACCCCTCCTCAGGCGGTGGAGAGGTTAGTCCAGGGCGCCGACTCGGGCTGCCCGTCGGACAGAGAGCGTCGGATCATCCTGAACTGCACCCGCCTCCTCATCCGCATCCTGCCCTACATCTTCGAGGACGCGGACTGGAGAGGGTTCTTCTGGTCCACCGTTCCCGGAGCCGGCAGGGCGGGGGTAAGATCTGACTCTGTTACAGGAAGTGATGGAGCGACGCCAGGTCGTCCTCCAGGAACTGATTCAGTCCTCCCCTCAGAAATCAGAGAGCAAAGCAGCGTGTCATCAGTCTTATGAAGTCAATTACGGTTTTTCTTTTCATTAACTGGCAGAACAGTTTTATGTTTGATGTGAGAACAATGTGACTGATTACTAAAATATGTTATTTAACTTCAGCCAAAACGTTATCTCTCGTTTCTAAAGAAATAAAGGAGGAAAACTTTTCTCTCTGTTTGAAAAAGGGAATGAGATTTTACACTCATTATTCATTTAAAGAGACATTTCAGCAGCAGCTGCGTCTCAGGAAGAGAGCCGGATCTTCCAGCTGTGGTCCAGACTGAACCGTTATTTCTCCTAAAATTAAAGCTGCACAGCAGAGATGTTTTTTTTTTTTTACAGCTGGCAGCACTTTTTGAGCCCAAACACATTAAAGCAGCTGAAGGTCGTCCTTTCAGGCTCAGAACGGACCTCTCCGGCATCTGTTTGGACCAAAACTTCTTTCTCACTGCTTCATTTTCAGTGAGGTAACATCTGGCAACCACGACTACAGTGAGTTAGATGTTTCCCTCATCGCCTGGTGGAGACCGAACGCGGAGCTAAAACAGGATGACATGACTGCACATCCGTTAAATGAACGATTCCCAGCAGCTGACAGAGAACCCTGATCCAGCTGCAGACTTTAATCTGTCAGCAGTTTCTCAGCTCCTTCGAGCTGATGGTGCCGACCTCCCCCTCCTGCTGGTTCTCTGGTTACCTGGCTGTCAGGGGGCCGCGGTCCAAACACTGCCCATATTGTACCTCCATCAGGCCGGAGGCTGAATTTGGGAGGATTGAATGTCACTTAATTAAAGTGTGGGGCTGAGCTAAAAGCAGGTGGAACAGGCTGAACTGTACCTCCACACGTTTGCCATGTGACGACCTTCATCTTGTCTCTCTTTCCTGCAGCGGCTGGATGAAGACGGTGACGACGAAGCTCGGCCGCTGGCTGAGTTGCTGCTGCTGGCCGTCGCAGACCTGCTGTTCTGTCCAGATTTCACTGTCCAGAGCCACAAGACGAACAGCGCGGTGCGTTCACTGTGTGTTAGAGGTTTGGCAGTTGCCTGCAGCGGCCTCGTGACGCTGCCGTGCAGCTGCAAAGCAGGTCGTATCAGATATTTCATTATATATGAGAGTCGCCTCAGGTTTATTTATGAAGTGGCTGATGATCCATCTCTACATGTGGTTTAGCTGCAAGGAACAATCAACACCAGGAGACAGACACATGAGTGAGCGTGATAAGGGGAAACTATTTCTGCTTTGACTGTACGTCTTCCTGACATCACAGCGGTTGCCAGGTTTGGTTCCACTGTGTTGGTGCAGGAACTAAAACAAACACTTCTTCCCATCAATCCATCCGGAAACAGAACTTCCAGTTTCTGTCCCAAATCCAAGAAAACCTCATTCACAGTCACATCCACATGGATGGATATTATGCTATTGAATATTTAGATTTTTAACTCTTGCAGGTTAAAGTCGCTGTACTGTCATTTAAATGACACTTCGAATTCAGTCATCAATATCTGACTGTTTAATTCTGCTTTACAGAAACTGATAAATACTTTTAATGATGTGTTAAAGAGAATACTATAATCATTAATATTTATCCATTTTTGAGGGGAAAGCAGATTAATATCAGTCTGTACTGGGTTGATCAGAAATTAAGCTATCAGATAAAAACAAACAGGTAAATTAAAATAGTCTCTTAACTGTGCTCAGCGATCACAGTCCCGCCCTGAACAACGTGGCTGTCGTCAGCTCTGCAGGTATGAAAGATGAATATTTGGACAGCTTGCCAGACTTCATGCTAAGCTAATTGTGTCCTCATTTTCAGAACAAAAAAGTAATTGCTGAACTATTTATTTAAGAGTCGACTCTGACTGAAGGCCTGAAGCTACAACAGTCAGCCAAGTGGCTGTTATTCTGCCCTGGGGGGGTGCAGTTAGCTCTGTTATCTGCCCCACATTAACCTTCTCAGGCAGCAGCTGCAGTTAATGAGTGACTCCACTCCAGACAGACGGGGGGAGTGGCCATGTTTGTTAAATGGGCTGAGAAGAATCTGAGTCTTAGCTGAACAAACAGCCTCCCGTCAGAGGTCAGAGGTCAGATGTCAGGAAGTGGGCGGGCTCCGAGCCTCCGACAAGGAAACACAGACCTCAGGGGGGGCGGCGGTGGAAAATCGCCATCAGCTGGTTTCCTCCTGGTTCTGTGACCCGTGAAGCACGCACACGCACACGCGCACACACCAGTTTGTGGATTTTCTTGTTTTGAGTTGATTCTTTCTGGATTTCAAAGTCACTCGTGAAACTGTGTGAGACTGTTGCCTGGGTTTGTTTCAGCAGCAGCGAACGTAGCGCCGTGCCCTTCGCTGTCAGATGTGTTCATGAAGCTGCACTTATCTGAGCTGAGGTGTCACACAGATATGGAGTCCTCAGCTTTGTCCGCTTGTTGAATCACATGATTGATGGAGGTGTGAAGCCGTCCTGCTGCTCGGCCTGGACCTCCAGCTTCAGCTGGGAAAAGTCCTGCATTCAGTATTTCACTCAGAAAGTGATAAATATGTAGAAATATACTTCAAGCGTCAGAAGTAAAAGTAGAACGATGCTTTTAAGTGAAACTGGGTCATTCTTCTTGATTTCTGAATATGTAAGTGTATTTAATGAGGGCTGGATGATCAGAATTACCACTGGGTCTAAAAAATGTCTCCTCTCTGACTCTGCTGCAGGACACAGCGGAGTCCGTCCGATCGATGGACAGCTGTGAATACATCTGGGAGGCCGGAGTCGGCTTTGCTCAGTCGCCTCCTCTGAACTACATCCATGATGTCAACAGGTGAGGCTCCGCCCTCTCACCAGTTAGCACAGTGTGTTTAAAAATATCATTTTACTGAAATTTTCGGTTTTTGAGTAACCTGTAATACCGTATTTATCATTTGGATCTCACGCTGGCTTGGTTTGTGCTGATGGAACTTTTTGGGTTGGATGCACATTAAACATAAATACATCCTCTAAAAATGGAGGCAGGCGTGTTTTCATATAAAATAAACCTAAGTAAACCTGAAATGTTGACGGCTGACGGGTTTTATCGACTCCTTTTTGTTTTGTTTTGTTTTTTTGTTTTTTTTCAGGACTGAGCTGCTGAAGTTGCTCCTCACATGTTTCTCTGAGGCCATGTACCTTCCTCCCTCCTCGGACAAGAAGAACCTCAACCCCTGGGTGGCCTTCTTCTGCTCCATAGAGAACAGGTAACCCTCTGTGAGGCATTCAGGGCCCTTCCCCTCTGGACTGTCTCTGACCTCCACCTGTCCTCCCAGACACACCCTGCCGCTCTTCACCTCCCTGCTCAACGTGGTTTGTGCCTACGACCCCGTCGGCCACGGCATCCCCTACAACCACCTGCTGTTCTCCGACTACCGGGAGCAGCTGGTGGAGCAGGCCATCCAGATCCTCATCGTCACCCTGGAGCACGAGGGAGGGTCGGGCAGCGGCGCCACCCTCCGAGCCCTGGACCCCACCACACCCTCGGCGGCTGACGATGAGCAGGAGGTACATAAGGGAAGGAAAGAGTCTACAAACGCTCACACTGATCCAGATTTGATACTCTCCCCTGAAATGTCTTTTCAGCCTCCCGGACCTGATAACCTGTTTGTGAATTATCTGTCCAGGATCCACAGAGAAGAGGTGAGACACAGCCAGAACAGGACAGACCAGATCCCAGTCTGGGATCTCACACTGTTTATTCTCTTCGTCTAACAGGACTTGAGCTTCATCCTGAAAGGCCTCGCTCGACTCCTCAACAATCCTCTGGTCCAGACGTACCTGCCTCGCTCCACCAAGAAGATCCACTTCCACCAGGAGCTGCTGATCCTCTTCTGGAAATTCTGTGACTTCAACAAGGTGTGCAGGGGCTAATCTTTGTAATTAGGACAGAATTAAAGAGCCAAGTCTTTGTGATTATTGGATTAAAATGCAGATGGTTCCCAGGTGATTTACCTCCCTGCTTCATGAAGGTTTGTTTTCCAGAAAGATGTTGAAGATGTTTATTTGTGTTTCAGAAATTCCTGTTCTTTGTCCTGAAGAGCAGTGATGTGTTGGACATGCTGGTCCCCATCCTCTTCTACCTGAACGATGCCCGAGCAGATCAGGGTGAGTCGTCCCTCCGTGAAAGCGTCCGAACTTCCTTCGCTCATCACCGGAAACCAAAAGACACCATCTTGTTTATGTGCATCTGCAGCTCGTGTCGGCCTCATGCACATCGGCGTGTTCATCCTGCTGCTGCTGAGTGGAGAGAGGAACTTTGGTGTTCGTCTCAACAAGCCGTACACTCTGCGTGTCCCCATGGACATCCCCGTCTTCACGGGGAACCACGCCGACCTCCTCATTGTGGTAACTGTTAGCGTCTGTGTGTGTCTGTGTGAAATGCTGACATGAAAACATTAGCTTCGCTTGCTAATGTTGCTAAAGCTACATTAAATATATTAACACACTAAAACATTTTTAAAAAGCTAATAATATACATGTTAAGATGCCAAAGCTATTAGCATTTCATAAGCAAATTTTAACATAAATCATTTTTGGAGAAAACCTTTTGGCCAAATAACTTTATAACTTTATAATAACTACCTGAGTCAAAGTTTCATTAGTAGGACAGCATGCTGGATTTAAAAGCTTTCATTGACAGATTGTTCTGTTTTTTTTAAGTTGTGGAAATGTAAAATATAAAAGGTAAAACACCTACAGGACTCAGTTTGACTCAGCTGAACAAATTGTGTTGTATTTTCTGCTGTGAGCCTCATTAATGTTTTTATTTTTCATCTTCAGATTTTCCACAAAGTCATCAGCGGCGGTCACCAGCGACTCCAGCCTCTGTTCGACTGCCTGCTCACCATCATCGTGAACAGTGAGTATCAGCCAAAGGTGTAACACCCCCTCTGGTGGTCCAACAGCAGAACTGCTGCGTTGAGCTCACCACTGTTCCAACTGGTCCACAGTCTCACCTTATCTGAAGAGCCTGTCTATGGTGGCAGCCAACAAGCTGCTCCACCTCCTGGAGGCCTTCACCACACCCTGGTTCCTCTTCTCCACCCCCCACAACCACCACCTGGCCTTCTTCCTGCTGGAGGTTTTCAACAACATCATCCAGTACCAGTTTGACGGTGAGGATGAGGACAATAAGAACTCGTTGTGGCTCATTATGGCGGTTTACTGAACATCTGCCTCGCAGGAAACTGCAACCTGGTGTACGCCATCATCCGGAAGAGGAACGTCTTCCACCAGCTGGCCAACCTGCCGTCCGACGCGGCTTCCATTCAGAAGACGCTGCAGAAGAAGAAGTCCGGGATGGCCAGGACTAACTCGACGATGAATGAGTCCATGGAGGGCTCCAGACCAGCTGTACCTGCTGAGCCCGGCACCCTCAAAACCAGCTTAGAGGCCACTCCAGGTACGAAGTTCAACTGCAGAGCTCTAAAGGTCAACAGAAGCATCTCGTACAGTTCTGAGCTACTTTCTCTTTCAGATTAAAGCTGATGTTTGGAGCAGATATAATGAGATACTGCTTTTTTTTTTTTTTGGACAGAGCCAGGCTAACACCTTTCCCCGGTTTTGGTCTTCACGCTAAGCCAGGCCAGCTGGCTGCTCAGAGTTGTTTCTGTGAAATCTGTGAAATGTTTTGAGGAGCTTTTGTATAAATATTTTCTTTGACAGCGACTCTCTTGTGTGCGTCAGGGATCGATAAGATAACGGAGAAGTCCCAGGTGAGTGAGGACGGTACCCTGGTGACCGTCCTGCACCCAGACCGTCCACAGACGCCTGTAGATGACGGAGTGACGGGAGGAGCCAGCGACACCAAGAACTTGGAGAGAAATCACGAGGTGCCGAGGAGAACACGCTTCTAAAGCTCTTACACCGCTGAAGCAGCTTCGTTTTTAATCACTGCAGTTTTATTGTTCTTTTTGTCAGGTCGGCCACACGGAGTCAGAAACATCCAGGAGTCGGTTGTCAAGTGTGTCGTCATCAGCAACCTGGAGCGCAAATCCAGACTGGGTGAGTCGGAGTCCATTCCTCTGGATGTGATGATGCTATAATCAGTATTTAACGTTCCTGTCTGCTCTCAGGTGTTGTCCTGGAAGGCAAAACTTCCTCTACAGACCATCATGCGACTGCTTCAAGTTCTGGTCCCTCAGGTGGAGAAAATCTGCATTGACAAGTAAGAAGTTGCGCAACTCTTTAAATGAAAATGAAACATACGGTAAAATAACTGCATCATTTAAATATATTGGTGCTAAATGGGCTGTCAGCACAGACGATATCGAACTCTCTTAAACAAACTGCTTCAGGCAAAAAACAGTAACCACCTTCAGATCCTCTCTGTTTTCTCTGAAGTCTTCTGCGCATTGGCATCAATATTTGGCTGATTTGTCAGTAAACTCCAGTTACAGCTTGATTACAGTTAAAGCTCCAACCAACCAACTCCTGACAGAAAAATCCTTTCTGAACTGAGAAACTGAAAACATCTCCTAAACAGTGATCTTAAAGACATTAAAATGCCGTAAATGGAGCCGTTGTCGTCCTCAGGGGTTTGACAGACGAGTCCGAAATCCTCAAGTTCCTCCAGCACGGCACGCTGGTCGGCCTGCTGCCCATCCCTCACCCAATACTCATCAGGAAGTACCAGGCCAACGCTGGCACGGCCATGTGGTTCCGCACGTACGTGTGGGGGGTCATATATTTACGGTGAGAAAACTGGAGTCTGGTTGGTTCATCTCAGACCGGCCCGACACGTCTGAGCACGAATAAGCTTCAGCACGTCACGGTTTTGAGTTTTCACAATGTTGTCTTTTCTTTTATCACTCTTGTTATCGTAGCAACGTGGATCCTCCCATCTGGTACGACACGGATATCAGGCTGTTTGAGATCCAGAGGATTTAGAGGAGCCGTTGGAATCCTGTTGGTTCTCCTCGTGAACTCTATCAGAGGGTTTAATTCTCTCGGGCCTCAGCTCCGAACAGAGGAGCAGCTGCGACGATCTTCTGTTGTCAGTGAAAAGGTTACTGCTCCGTGGAGTCGATGCCAACTTTAATCATGTGATTTACTGAATATGCAATGATTCAATCTGCCAAAAGGTTTGTGGTTTAAGATACAAAGAAGTTTTTGCACATAGTTTTTGAGAAGGACTTTCCGTTCATCCTCAAAACTCTTTGCCATGTGTGAAGTTGTGTAGATGAAGACTGAGGTGTTTCACAATGTGCTGAGAGGAAACTAAACATGAGCTCAAATCAAGACTGAAACTCTAAACTGGAGGGCGACTGACTTTTCTCTATCCTCCCGAGAGACATAATATCAAACTTTCAGATGTGAATATGATGTTTCACATCCTGTCAGAATTCAAATCGGATCAGTTTAAGTTTATTCTGGTTACGTCACCTGGTTCGTGTGATTTCCCCTCCAAACTGTACGGAGGGTTTTAGGGCTAAATCAGTGAAAGTATTCAAATATCTCACAATAAATAGAGAATATCCTGTATAATAATAACAAAAATCTGTTTGTCCTTCTGTCCTGTTTTGACAGTCATCTCATGACCCCTCAGATTTGTGTTGCAACACTTTGGGGGGCCAGACACCTCAGCTAGACTGAACCACTTACAGATCAATGTAAAAACCAGCCTCAAATCAATAATGTCATTTATTCTAGAAGTCCTCAGCTAATTAAAAAAAAAAGTTATTTAATGCATATTTATTGTTTTATTATTATTATTTATTGTTTTTCTTTTTCCAATTGAGCAAAATTCAGTGAAAACACAATTTGATGCTGAGTTTTAGATTTTTAGGTCACCTGATAAACTCCAGAGAGAAGTGGATCTATGTAAAGGTCCCAGTTTGTTGATCGGGATGATGGGATTATTCTGCCATCTTTAAAATTTGTAAACTTTGGTAAAAACTGAGCCTTAGTGCACAGAGTTATTGTTTTATTTTGAAACAGGAAGAGAAATAACACAAACTGCTGGCACAAAGCTGGAAAAAGGGCTGAAGGGCGTCCCCAAACTTTTGTCTATGTTCTTTATAAATTAATCTAACGGTGGAGCAGTCGTCATGCAGAGATGAGCAGTTCCATTAAAGCTCCCACCGAGTGCATCCTGTAGAAGACACTGAGCGGCTGACCCAGGTTCACCAGAACAAACCAGGTGCTGAAGCCGAAGAACTGCTTCCCCAGGCCGTTCTCGAACTGGGGGTGGACGCCGAAGGCGGGAATGACCCAGAGCTGAAAGAATAGGACACGCCCATCAGTCACAGCGACAGAAGGTGAATTTCTTTAAGACGGGACGTTACCATAATGTTGGACAGGATGAGGAAAGCACAGATCTCTTGTATGACTCTTTTGGTCCAGGACTCTTTCCCATCATGCTCTTGACCAACAGGAAGCGCCGACATGTTTTCCTCCAGAAGCGAAACGGCCGTCGCCTTCTCTTGTGTCGGCGTGGTTACCTTTTTGTTGAGCTGCTGGACAGCTTGTAGTTAAAATAAAACCCTCACCAGACTGTCGAGAAAAAACTGAAACGAAATGCAGCTACCTGAAATACGCTGCTCCTCTCTTTCCTCTTGGCGAGCAGCTTTGGGTGTCTGTGGAGGCCTTCGATGATGAAGATGTTCTGGAGGATGAGCTCCAGGAGGCTGAGGAGGGAGTAGGAAAGGTCCAGGTCTGCAAGAGGCGTGCTGGTCCCCAGAGCCAGCGCCGCCACCAGGGAGAAGTAGGAAAGGCCGAGTTGGCCCAGAGCCGCCGCCACCAGGAGCATCACGTCCAGGCTCCGGGTCGGATTGTGCCCGCCTTCGTGAGCCCTCCTCTCCAGCCTGTGGACCAGCATCCCCGCCAGCGAGCAGAAGGACATGACGGGCATGACAGCCAGATGGTAGCCGTAGAATATGAGGAAGGCGGTGAGGCGAAACTGGTGCTGGCTCACCCAGACCTGATAGAGGATGAAGACGGTCGCTCCTGCGACGAGGACCAGGGCGCCAAAAACCAGTCCGTATATGATCCCCCCCTCGTAGATGACACGGAGGGTCATCTTCTGGGTGACGTGGTGACCAGGACCTGTCCTGCGGCCCACGTTCTTCCACATCACGTAGACCATGCAGCCGGCCATCAGGTAGAACTCGATGTGGAAGGGGTAAAGGATCTCGAAGCCTTTCCTGAAGGCGACACAGACTGGACTCGTGCTGCACTGACACAAGGTGGAATTCCCTGAAACACAAAGCGGGGACGTCTGATCATACCTGAGGTTCCTCTAAATGTGTCTCCCATGCACCAGATTTGTTGGAGGAACCGGTCTTGGCTCAGGGGAGCACCTCTTCCAAGGCCGACAGCCTCGCTACAAACTGGAGGCAGCCAAAACCAGAATCCAAATATGGGAGGAGTGAAACTTGAAGGCGCTCTAAAATCAGGAGTGACGTTTGAATTTCTCTCTTCTTTTTTTTTCAGTTGCAGCTTTACCTCCAAAATCAGAGAAGTCTGTTTCAGATGAGTTCACGTTGCTGAAGTGAAAATTTTCCTGTTTCTCTAATTCGATCTCCTCGTGGACCGAGTCCTCCATCACAGAGTTCAGCCACAGCAGCAGGTCGGCAGAGAGGATCAGCATCAGCCCAGACCTAAACCCGAGACAGCAGGTGAACACCAGAGCTGCGAACAACAAGCTTTACACACAAATGTCGAAAATGTCTGTAGAGGGTGCAGGACGAGGCACCTGGTGATTATCTTGTGTCTGTGAATGCAGTCTTTGGAGTGAGCCCACAGCAGATACGTCTATAAAGCAAAAATAATCCATTACTAGGATGCATTTATCGAGAATTTAGGAAAAACTAACGGCAGAAAACTTAAACATGTGTCAATAGTTTTAGAGTTTTCTCTGGATGAAAAACTGGTTTGAACTCTGAGGAGCTGAACTTTGTGTTATCATGAACATTTTCAAAATAGCACAGCTGGAAACTCAACAAAGAGTCCAACAAAACAAACGTCAGTAACATTTGGAGTGTTGATCCAAACTAAATGTGACAAATACATGAAAATGAATATAAAAATGTATCTTTCTATGATGTTTCAACAATTACAAACAATTAATCATCTTAATTCTAATTTTAGCCGCCTTTCAGATCTTTGTACAGCCGCTCTCTGGATCTGGAGGGACATTTACTTCCTCAACAACACAACAACTGTTCATTTTCATACAATTACAATAATTTTCAATGTCAGAATGAGCTTGCATGACATATTAGTATTGGCCTGCCAGTGATATCGAAGCCATGACGAAGCTTCCTTTTGTTTTGCTTTTGGATATTTACTGGGTGTGGGGGTGAAGTGGCAGCAGAGCTTTCATTACCTGCAGTGAGAGAAAAGGCATTTCTATGAATGGAGAGAGCACTTTAGATGCAGGATTACACTCCCTCACACTGAGCAAATACCCGATCCTGCAGACGTACAGCAGCAGACTGGCAGCAGAGAAGAGGATCAGGACCACTGAGGACAGGAGACAGAGGTCAGAGGTCAGGAGAAATGAGTCAGGAGTCAGGGGACAGGGGACAGGAGAAAGGAGACAGGGGACAGGAGACAGAGGTCAGAGGTCAGGAGAAATGAGACAGGAGTTAGGGGACAGGAGACAGGGGACAGGAGACAGGGGACAGGGGACAGGAGACAGAGGTCAGAGGTCAGGAGAAATGAGACAGGAGTTAGGAGTCAGGAGTTAGGGGACAGGGGACAGGGGACAGGAGACAGAGGTCAGAGGTCAGGAGAAATGAGACAGGAGTCAGGAGTTAGGGGACAGGAGAAAGGAGACAGGAGACAGGGGACAGGGGACAGGAGAAAGGGGACAGGAGACAGGGGACAGGGGACAGGAGACAGAGGTCAGGGTACAGGAGAAAGGAGACAGGAGACAGAGGTCAGGAGAAATGAGACAGGAGTCAGGAGTCAGGAGTTAGGGGACAGGAGAAAGGAGACAGGAGACATGCCGAAGGTCAAAATCCCTAGAAAGCAGCAAGAGGATGTTGTCTGAATGATTAAACCAGGATCTTACAGATGACGGTGATCCCCCCAGCGTGATGGTCTTTGTGTGGGCTGATCCCGGGCTGCTTCCGGGCCCACAGCAGGAACCACAGCATCCAGATCAGACCGGCCCCCATCAGGACCAGCATGAACACCTGGGGCTCCTGGTGCTTCAGACCTTCCGGGTTGAAAGCCTGGCCGGCCACCAGAGCCGCCCCCAGCAGGACTATGTTTATCCCCAGCAGACCTGAGATCAGCCGCCTCCCACTGGGGACCCACAGCAGCAGCTCCTGGTCCTGGTCCTGGTCCTGGTCCTGGTCCTGGTGGTCTGGCTCATCTCTGGTCTGATCTTCTGGAGTCCCCAAGGAGGAGTCCAGCTCTGTGGCTCCAGGATCAGGATCCATCTTCTCCTCTTTTATTCCCTCTAAAGATTATCTTCAGCTCCTTTGACCCCCTCCGTCCTGCTCCCCTTCCCATCCAGACCCCCCCGAGCTCGGATCCCTGAGCAGCCAGACTTCAGCGGAAACCTTCAGCATGTGAAGACATGAGCATGAAAAGTGCAGCAGTCGGATCCGCCTTCCCACAGTAGGTGTGGTCACAAACCGCCACATTAATAACAACACACCTTTATATGAGAAGCTTCAGGTATTGTGTTTACTTTTCATATGAACCTTTTTTCTGCTGCTCTGTCTCCGGAACAAACTTCCCTCTGTGACCCCAAACGACCCGAACGCAATCAATCCAGCTCCACTTGACTTCTTTTGTTTGTTTTCTTTTCAGTTACTGACGTGGATTAACTTTGAAAGTGTTTACCAGCCGGGCCGTGTCTGTGTGCAGCTCACACCAGGAACTGATTTATAAATGTGTAACTGCAGCCTTATCACTGCTCCGCCACAAGTAGCAGCTGATGACCTCAGTTTTAGTTTCAGTCAGATCGTTCAGGAGTTTGGTCCGTGACATTTAAATCTATTTTCTTAAATGTTTTCCAGGTCATGGAATGCTGAGAATAATTATATTTAGTTTTTCTGCTTAGTTTAGTTTTTACAATTAGTGATGAACTTTTTATCAATGTTCAAAAGCCAACTTTTAACATAACAAACATAACAAGTGAAACCAAAGCCGCAGTCTATCTGATGGCCATCAGCTTACATTAACCTCTGCTGCACATTTAAATCTTTTAAATATCTGTCTGTAAACCTCTCTTCTTTGTTCATTTGTTTGTTTGTATGATATTGCTCAGGACTTCCTCTCCTCCTCCTCTGGCCTCCACAGGAAACGTGGAATCACTTCAAATGTAATAATAAGGATTCATTATAAAGCACTTTTCTGAACAAAGTGCTTTATAATTAATGGTTATTGAAACTACACGTAAAAACAAAAGTCTGATGGTGCTTCGAATCAAGCTGCTTCAAAACGAACAACCAGGTCAATCAATAATTTGGGCTCTCGGTCGCTAAGGCCTTTAGATTTCAGAATCACTTCCACATTGAATGAAGTAACACAACAGCATTTTAGCTTGGCACCTTTAAGAGCAACGAGGAACACAAATGAAATTGCGTTCATCTCCATCTCCAGTAGTGCCAGAACCATGTCAATGGATCGATTCCCGAGCACTTCCCCTAAAAGCTGCTCTGAGGACGGGATGGAAAATGGCAGCTCGTGAATCCGTTTATTTTTCATAAGTGATGTTTGTTTTAATCAGCCTGGGGATGTGAGGACGTGTGTTCCTGCAGCTCTGCTGTGAGGTTTTATAATCTTCACTTTCCTCATCAAACACAGTGATTGTCTCAGTTTGTATTAAAAGTCAGGAGATAAACCAGCTCTCAAGGCCAGATGACCCCAGAATTTAGTTCCAAACAAAACTGGACTTGTCTTTTATTTTTCCATAGGAGACATAAACAACATATGAATAACCATATCTAACCTTATATGGTTATAATAACTGAATGAGAATGAAGATGATAACACGTTTGTATTATTATTAATAAACAGCAGACTGTGGTTTTCAAAATAAAGCTCATTTTCTTTTATCTCCGGGGGGGGCGTGGCCATTTCGGTCGCGGTCCCGCCCCGTTTTCGTCTCCTAGCAACCGGCCGGTGCGCCGCTCCGCTCCTGTCCTCCGGTCCCGGAATAGAAGATCCGGACCCTCCATGGACCCGGACCCGGACTGAGCCGCCATGAACGACCGGTTCCACCGGGCGGCCGGTGACGGTTACCTGGACGTGCTGAAGGAGGCCACACGGAAGGAGCTGAACGCCCCGGATGAGGACGGCATGACTCCGACCTTATGGGCCGCGTACCACGGACACCTGGAGGCGCTCCGGCTCATCGTGGGGAGGGGGTGAGTCCGGGACCGGGACCGGCACCGGGACCCGAGTCAGAAAAAATAACAGCTGAGCTGTCCTCCTTATTCATTTATGTTGTTCTGACCGTTTGAGCTGAACCTCGGAGATCCGAACTGGACTTTTCTGATCTCACTAATGATTTAAAAATAAAAGTGAGCAGCATTTTACTGAAACACAGTTTGTGTCCACCAAGCCTGAAGCAGAAGCTGTGTTATTTATTGTTATTTCCACTCAGTGGACAGTTTACATTTTAACAGCCTGATTACAGAGAAAGGTCACGTCCACAATCTGCCCCAACCAGAGGGGGCAAGAGAGGGGGCTTCAGGGGCAGGTCCGGGGGAGGCGGTCCACATAAAGCAGACTGACGTTTACTGCCCGTTAGGGGGAGTCCGGTATGTCATGGTTTATCAGGCAGAAGTAAAGTGGTGTGTGTGTGTGAGAGTGTGTGTGAGTGTGTGTGTGTGTGAGTGTGTGTGTGTGTGTGAGAGAGAGAGAGAGAGAGAGAGAGAGAGAGAGAGAGAGAGAGAGAGAGAGAGAGTGTGTGTGTGTGTGTGTGTGTGTGAGTGTGTGTGTGTGTGTGTGTGTGTGTGAGAGAGAGAGAGAGAGAGAGAGAGAGAGAGAGAGAGAGAGAGAGAGAGAGTGTGTGTGTGTGTGTGTGTGTGTGTGTGTGTGAGAGAGAGAGAGAGAGAGAGAGAGAGTGAGTGTGTGTGTGAGTGTGTGTGTGAGAGAGAGAGAGAGAGTGTGTGTGTGTGTGTGTGTGAGAGAGTGTGTGTGTGAGAGAGAGAGAGAGAGAGAGAGAGAGAGAGAGAGAGAGTGTGTGTGTGTGAGAGAGTGTGTGTGTGTGTGTGCGTGAGAGTGTGTGTGAGAGTGTGTGTGTGAGAGAGAGAGAGAGAGAGTGTGTGTGTGTGTGTGTGTGTGTGTGAGAGAGAGAGAGAGAGAGAGAGTGTGTGAGAGAGTGTGTGTGTGTGTCTGAGTGTGTGTGAGTGTGTGTGTGTGTGTCTGAGTGTGTGTGAGTGTGTGTGTGTGTGTCTGAGTGTGTGTCTGAGTGTGTGAGTGTGTGAGTGGGGGGGCACAGAAAAGGTCACATTGATGGATGGGGGCACCTTCTTCATGAAACTGCCCCTAAAGCCGACAGCAGATCAGGAAAATGAGGCAGCAGGAAGATGTTTAAAGGGGCGACCACTGACTGTAAAGGAAAACAGGCGGTGTTGAAGTCTATGGGAAATTGTCCCTCCTCCTGCTCAGTAAACGTTTTCCTGATGAGTTTCTGCTGTCAGTCTGAAACATGATGTTAATTTTTTTAAATGAAGCTCCGTTTAGAGGGACGCTGACTGTACATATTGTACATGTTGTTGTTTGTGTAGTTGGAGGTTGTTGATTGGCTGCTGGCAGGTCTGTAGATGGTGGAGTTACCGTCAGTCAGGTGTGATTCTCCTTCGTGTTACTACACTGACACAGTTCATAGTCACACCTCTGAAACACGATCTGCTTGTTATGATGGTCTGGACTGTCTAACGTTGTATCTGTTGTATCTGCACCTTGCCGTAAAGGGGCGCTGCATGCAAACAGGAAGTGAAATCAGGGTGCTGTTGAAGGTGCCGCCTCCCCCCAACCGGGTTTGTCTCTGGGTGTCTGTGAGAGAAAGGCTCTGTGTGTGGGATAAATAATGCAAAGTCACCTCTGTCATGTTTAACCTGCAGCACTTCAATTATTGATCAGCACTCAGGAGGGAGGACAGGAAGGGGCGGGACTTGGAGTTTACACTTGTCATCACTTGTACCATGGAGGTCTGGTGTTCTGGGCGTTAAGCTGAAAGCGATAAACCCGCCCCAGAAAAACACTTAATATTTGATAATATAATGTGCACTAAATAAGAATACTGTGTGTGAATCACTGACAATATGGCGTCTCCTCCTCTTCCAGAGGTGACCCGGACAAGTGTGACATCTGGGGCAACACACCGCTTCACCTGGCGGCTGCCAACGGCCACCACAACTGCCTGTCCTTCCTGGTGGCCTTCGGTGCCAACGTGTGGTGTCTGGACAATGACTACCACACGCCGCTGGACATGGCTGCCACCAAGGGCCACATGGACTGCGTCCGCTACCTGGACTCCATCGCTGCCAAGCAGATCACCCTCAACCCCAAGCTGGTCACCAAACTCAAGGACCGGGCTTTCCGGGCCGCTGAGCGCCGGATCAAAGAGTGCGCCAAGCTCCAGAAGAAACACAGAGAACGCATGGAGAGGAAGTTCATGAAGGAGTCGGCGGCTCTGGACAACCTGGATGCTATTAGCTTTTCCAGCTACACGAGCAGCAGCACGCTGAGTCCAAAGTTCAACACCATCACCTCCGCCATGCCATACTCACAGGTGATCACAGGTCATTGTTAATGTTTGAGAATGGTTGCAGCCATCATGGAAGGAAATTGGCTGAAGTGAAGGAATATGATGAAAGAAATCCTGAAAACTACAGCAGGACTTTTACCTGTTCCATCTTTCTGAAGAAACTTTGTGCTTCTTCGTTTCTAAGTTTTTCTACTTTCTTCTCAGGCCACTCTGCACTCCACAGCCAAGGGCAAAGCCAAGATACAGAAGAAGCTGGAGAAGAAGAAGCAAGTCGATGGAACGTTCAAGATCTACGAGGACGGGAGGAAAAGTGTGCGCTCGCTGTCCGGCCTGCAGCTCAGCAACGATGTAATGTTTCTCAAGCAGGGCACCTACACCAACCCCAGGGAAAGGTCGCGCCTCAACATACGTGACATGTTCCCCCACGATAATGACGACGACGTCGACACCATCTCCCGCGCCATGAGCGACCCAGGCCTCCACGAGGCCGCGTACTCGGAGATCAGCGCTGACTCCGGTCGGGATTCCCTGTTCACCCGGCCTGGGCTCGGCACCATGGTGTTCAGGAGGAATTACATGACTGGGGGCATGTTCGGCATCGGGGCGCGGGATGAGGGCAGCGTTGTCGGGAGCGAGCCTGTGGGCCGGGCACCGAATGTCCGTCTACGTGGACGCCTGCCTCGACGCTCACCCAGTATCGATGAGGACAGTATTGGCAGCGCCTTGAGCTTGCAAGAAAGAAATCTACAGGAGCTGCCTTGGGAGGAGGCCGACATCGAACTGGATGAGGACATGGAACCAGAGAACAGTCCTCTGGAGACCTTTCTGGCCTCGCAGAGCCTCAGTGAGTTCATGACCATCTTCAGGAGGGAGAAGATCGACCTGAAGGCTCTGCTGCTTTGTTCAGATCAGGACCTCTCCAGCATTCACATCCCTTTGGGACCCAGAAAAAAACTGCTAGATGCCTGCAAGAGACGACTGGACACCTTAGACGAACCGGAGGCCATCGAAGACACTGAACTCTGAAGGTCAGTGTGTAGACATCCAAAAAAATAAAAAGATAAAATACAGCAGAGTTTGGCCTTTGTTCATGCCAACCTCAAACCCACAGTCTATTAACATATTAGACTAAGAGCTCTAAATGGAAGATAATAAAAAGAAAATCACTGATTGGAAATAAAAGGCCTATTAATGATTTATTTGATACATTACATCAGGCACATTTAATAAGAAGCTGCATGTGTATTAATCTCAGTTAGAGTTATCAGCATAAAGTAAAACAGAGCGTCCACCTTCTGTGACCTCACTCAGCTTCCCTCTAAATGGAGCATCATCTAAAAAATGTTGCATTGAAGACTGTAAACTAGAGACTGAGACCACAAACTCATCAGGACGTAATTTTCCCATAGACTTCAATACAGTCTGACTTTCTTGACATGAGACATGTATTGGTTTAAGACTCCTCGGTTTCCAGTCCACTTTCAGGTCTGGGCCACGATGCCTAAATAGCACCATCTTGTGGCGGTTTTTGTGTTATGATGGAGATTTTAGGGTGAAAGCCTGAAAGGGCCTGAAAGCCATTTTAGCTCCGTTAACTCCTGCCTTTTATCAGTACAGCTTTGACTGTTTATATTTGACATATTTGGTCCCATGTGATGTTTTTATTCCCCCGTCTGGTCAGTGAAGGCAACACTGACTCATCTCACCCCTGACCCCTGACCCCTGACCCCTGACCCCTGACCCCTGAGCCGAACTTAGAAAAGAAGAAATGAACATCTGGCAGATAAACTCCTCGTGGAGTCGCAGTGTGTTTGTACAGATTCCCATCCTGTTACTGTAAAACCCGGCTGTACTGAAAGCCTTCACTAAGTTGTGTATTGTGTCTTCGTTGCACAGTTTTCTTACCTTAAGTGTGTTATTTAAATTTAAGCCTGTAGATTTATGATGGATGGAAATAGCGTCTGACTCAACAGGATGTGAGTTTGTGCGAGATAACGCTGTTATCTCATGTCGTTGTTTGGATTCCCCGCCTGACAGTACAGCTGTGCATGAATGTACATTTTTATTTATTCTTACAAATCAGTTTTTTGTAATAATCAAGAGAACATGTACCCCCCCCCCCCCCCCCGCACCGCCCAAACATTATTATCTTTTATTAAAATAAAATGAAACGTATTACTGTTTTGTGTGACTTCGTTGTGAACTGTACATTGATCAGCCTTAGCATTATGACCACTGATACGGGAAGTGAGTAACACTGAATACCTGGTTGCCATGGATACCAAATGGTGGGTGGGGTTGATAAGGTGAACATTTACTTCTGAAGTTGAAAAGAACCAAACTGTGATGTGGAGACGGCTGAGTCAGGATTTCTGGAGCCAATAGGAGCGTCCGATGTAGAGACGTCAGCATTAAAGATGGAGGATCAGCGTCGACAGACACACAGTGAAGTATTTAAGTTAAACCATCAAAAGTAATTAATTAATAAATCTTATTATGTATCACGTGAGTCTAAACCTCCTTTTCCACCTCAGCCAAATCTGATGTCTTCAAATTTCTCAATTCGAGTCCAAATCTCAAATTCATTCAGTTTCCAAAAAAAAAAAAAGAAGCTGAAAAACAATTTTTGGTGTTTTTGTTTTTTTAAAAATGGATTAAATGCTTCATCAACGCTCAGGATTGTTACAGCTTCTTCACACAAAGCCTCTGCAGCCTTCAACACATCTGTTCTCTGGACGGTTGGTGTTGGTGTCGGTGTGTTCCTTCCACCACCTCCAGGCGGCGAGGCCTCGGCCCTCAGTCCAAGAACTGACACCACATATAAACTATCTGCCACCTCTGACACCACATAAGCACAGCCCATGTGTTGGAGGGGGGGGCACAATGGGGGCAGCTGCCACAAAGAAACAGAAGGGAGGATGTGGAGGGGTGGAGGGGGGTGCTGAACAACATGCAAAATGTATGAGACACCAGAGAGGAGGGAGGGGGGTCGATTCCAAGCTGAGCTGCTGCACTTCTTTTGTTTTTTTTTGGATCCACAACAGCCAGCTATGGATCTATGGGACAGTAAAGTGTTCTGCTGCTGGACTGCAGGAGTCAGCTGACAGGGAGGGGGAGGAGGAGGAAGAGGAGGAAGAGGAGGAGGAAGGGGGCTGGGCTTCTCTGACAAAGCTTCAAGCTCAGAATGACTTTCGCAATGCTGACTTTGACCTCTGGACCGAGCAGCGTTCAGCCCCGGCTGCCTGCCTGAGGACGAGAGTTTGTTTTTCTCTGGAGGAGTGGAGGGAAGGTCGGGGGGAGAGCAGGGGGGAGATGTTAGTCCGGAGGAAGGGAGATCCAGAGCTCAGCGGCGGTGCAGAGATGAAGATTAAGGCTGGGGGGACAGGTGGAGGAGAGCTGGAGAAGGAGACGCTGATGATGGAGCTGAACAAGCTGGTGCAGAAGATGGTGAAGGAGAGCAGCTGGTGGGAGAGGAGGGGGCTCGACTGCAGCATCCTGGCTGCAGCGTTCCTCTGTCTGCCCCCCGGTAAGACTCTGAGCAAACCTCATCCTGGGACATCGGCTCACTTCCACAGTCCTGAAATTCACCACAATAACCACAATGTTCCGTTAACTGCTTTAAATCACAGGTATTGTACTGACGCTGACTCTCTAAAGATCAGAATAGTTTATACAAACTTCATTCCTTTTTTCAATAAAATGATCAATTTTGTCCATGAAAATCCAAAATAAGATGCCAAATTTCAGAGATTCTAATTCAAGTATGAAATTTGAGTGAAGGAGGAAAGAACACGTCACCTAAAACCTGCTGTGAACTTCAGAGACGCCTCGCTGGGCTATCAGAGTTAAATTTAGCCTCACTGATGCAATTCGTGAATTATTGAAGGTGATCGGACTGAAGTCATTTTTATTACCGAGCTGTTTGTGCCAATGTTGGACTGAACAATCAGCTGTCTGCAGCATGAAGCAACTGAGAAAACAGTCTGAATTAAAACAAACACATGCAGATAAAAACAGGCCCAGGGGGTGTCATTTAGCAGCACCCCCCCCCCCATTCACTGAAAGGTGTCAGACTCAGAGCAGCTGCTCCAGTGATGGATCAAGTTTTCTTCTTTCACCTGATCTTCCTCTTCATCAGGGGTCAAAGGTCCCCTGCTGCAGCGGCGGGGTCAGATAAGAGACGCTGTGTTTTCAGTCAGTCAGTTCAACTGTTGGGTCACCATGTTTCTCCTGAGCAGGACCAGGACCAGGACCAGGACCTGCTTGAGGATGCGGGTCAAATGTCATATTTAAAGTCAAA
The DNA here is from genome assembly GCF_900963305.1 of Echeneis naucrates. Taxonomy (NCBI): domain Eukaryota; kingdom Metazoa; phylum Chordata; class Actinopteri; order Carangiformes; family Echeneidae; genus Echeneis; species Echeneis naucrates. The sequence goes on along the minus strand of NC_042529.1, from coordinate 1,164,664 downwards.
GAGGTTCAAGAAAGGGGAACAACTAGAAAACTACTAGATAAAGATGCTGAAAAGACACAAATCAACTTCAAAGTGACATGAAACAAGGAAAACATTAAAGATACAAAACTACCAGTAAGAGACACACAACTATTCAAATAGACAAGAAACAATTTGAAAAATGACCAAAAACAAAGAGAAGATGAGTCAGAGGTGAAAGTTAATGTGAGACAGACAGAAACTATGGAGGTGTTTCTTTCTCGTCTCGCAGCCTTCCTCCTGCTGTCCTCCTCTCACGTCGTGTGGTTTTCGGTGGGAATGCTGCTAATGGCTGTGGCTCACGGCGTCATCGCCTTCAAAGGGACACATCTGGCCAGCCACGGCGCTCTGAGCGAGTCCCCGGCCTGGGGCCAGTTCTGGGCCGTCTTCTTCATCGAGGTGAGACGACCTGGATATTAATTCTGAGTTAAATACCTTTTATGACATCAGTGTTTACTGAACGCTCAATAAACAGAGACACACGCTGAACTCTGCTCTTGTTTGCGTTTAACTGCTGTGGTGGAGATGGTCCAAGTTTTTTATTTGAAAAATGTGTGGGGTTTTTTTGTCGTATAAAGCAGAAATATAACGAATCAAAGCTCCACAGACGGATCAGTGACTCACTTTACGTCTGTTTTCTTTGTCTTTTCTTCTTTTATGGTTTTGTGTGTGTTGCAGGTCTGTGGCTCGTTCTCGGCCCCAGCCGGCATTCAGGGCCACATTAAGATGCATCACGCTCACACTAACGTCATCGGACTGGGGGACTCCAGCGTGTGGAAGGTGCCGTTCCTTCCTCGGACCGTCTACCTGTTCTTCGCCCCCCTGGCCGTGCCCGTCATCACGCCGCTCGTTGCGCTCGGTAAGGCGAACTGACAGTCGTTCTGTGATGACTCAAACATTTCTGCGTCACTTCGCTCTCACAGCTGTGATGTCGTCTGACTCTCTTTGACCTTTGCAGGTCACCTTAAAGGCCTCTCATTGGCCCACGTGGTCAGGACGGTCCTGATGGTGGCGCTGGGCCTGTACTCCCAGTACTGGCTGCTGATCCACGTGTCCGGGTTCGAGTCCCCCCTCAGCGCTCTGCTCTGCATGCTTGTCTGCCGGGCCATGTTCTCTGTGCCCTACATTCACATCAACATTTTCCAGGTGAGACACGTCCAGTGCACTCAGTACACCATCCTGAACATCTCCACCAACAACAGCTGGTCTCCCAGAATGCATTTCACCACAACAGGCTGCATACAGCGAATGAATAGTGTGAAGAGCCTTAAACCTCCATCTCTAATGACCATCAGAGGGCGACTCTAGTTTCAGTCTTTGGTTTCAAGTCTTCAACAACACAATGATCATTTTTTTAAATGAAGTTCTATTTAGAGGGAAACAGACCAGGAAGGAGGGGAGGGGTTAGGGGGCGGGGCTACTGTGTGACTGACAGACTGGACCACCCAATATCAGAATCTCATGTGTCATGTCTCATCAGGTAAAATGTTATTTAATTATGAACTAGTTAACAACAACAATCCAAGAACAGGCTTAAATTAAACATTATGTAGAATCTGATTTGTTAGCTGTGTTGTCAGCTCATGTTTCGTTGTAATGAACCAGTTTCTCTCCAAGCGTGGAGGTTCACAATGTGTTTTTAGGCTCAGTTAAAAAAAAAACCCAACCCGATCATAATAACCAGGATGTTCTGAATTCATCGTGTGTCATGTGAGAGCAGCTCTGAGAAGAAACTGGGGATCAGCTTTGTGTTCCTCATGATTCAGACCAGCCAGCGAGCTGAAAGGATAAAAAGGAACAATCCATGCATGACCCCCCCCATGGAGCCGGAGCCGTATTGTTCATTGTGTGAGGAGGTGGATTAGAACTCACAGGTCACAGGTTGTTAATGTGAAGCCCGGCGGGGGGGGGCTGTTCTCTCATGTCTTATCTTATCTGCCCCCGACCTCAATGTGCGTTCTCTGTGTGCTGAAAGCCTCTGCTGTTTTTTATGAACGAGGTCAAACAAACACTGAAGATGGAAATCTGGTTTTATTGACCAGATGGCGTTTTATACCATAACACATACATAAACATACAGTGTAACCCCCCCGCCACCTCCTGCAGCACATCGGCCTCCCCATGTTCTCCCCGACCCGCCGGCCGAAGAGGATCTACCAGATGACCCATGGAGTCCTGAACCTGCGTCGGAACCCCCTGCTGGACTGGATCTTTGGACACTCGCTTATCAACTGCCATGTGGAGCACCACCTCTTCCCCTTCCTGTCTGATAACATGTGTTTAAAGGTAGGAGAACAACAATACGATCAATGAGTCTTACTGGATTTTTGCTTGGTTGTTTTGCAGGACAAATAAACTAAAGACATTTGTCCAGAGCTGTTAGATGTCCAACACAATCATTTATGAGTTACCTTCTTCTCTTAAAAGATCAGCTGTTTTTCTTTATCATATTTCATTATTTCCTTCTCATTAATATCACTTTGGCCATTTTCTCCTTTTTTATTGTTTTGCAGGCCAAATAATGAACACAGTGATTGTTGCGTGCTGATTTGTGTTGTATTTGTGTGTCTCTGTTGTTCAGGTGAAACCCGTTGTGTCCAAATATCTGCTGGACAAAAAGCTTCCGTACCAGGAGGACAGCTACTTTTCCCGCCTCGGCCTCTTCTTCCACAAATACCAGGAACTGATGGTGTTTGCTCCTCCAATCACAGAGCTGGTGGGAGTTCAGTGACCGCCATGATGAAACACAAGTCACTCTGCCTCCTCCTCCTCTTCCTCCTCTGGCTGCTGCTGCTCCGAAGCACAAGCTCCAGGTTTTTTAAGTGCATTTCAGCTTCCACAGGTTTGACCTGAAGATCAACGCCGAACTGAGCTAACACGACGTGAGCTAATGATTGATTCTTTGAAGATGATTGTATTAACAGAACAAAAGTCAATCAATCAAAAGCTTGATTAAGTTTTAGTGAGTTCTGTCTGATGGAGCGAGTTCAGCTTCATCAGGGCCATGAAGGAGCTGGATCTCTGCGCTCATCAGAAGATTTCATTAGATTAGATTAAAATAATAAAAAAAGCTTCATTGTTCTGCAGATATGAAGTAAAATTAAATCCTAAAAAAGTTGGATCTTAATGAAAATATTACATTTTAAGTTTGAAAAAGCAGCAACAATGAAAGAAAAAACAAACATTTCAAAGCTCCGATGAAAAGAATCATTGTTTCTTTGTTCTTTCTTCAAAACTGTTTTATATGATAAATATTGTATTGAATTATCATTAACGTTTTCTCGCTATTCTGAGCACATTGTCTTATAATCCAACTTTCTGCCTGCGTTTAGTCTCTTTCCTGACTGACAGTTGTCATTAAATAAATAACCGTGTATTTACACACATTAAAGGAAATGCTCAGTAATTTATCTGAAACCAGAAACCTAAAAATCCTTCACATGCTCACACATTAACGCTGTGATGAGGTTCAATCAGTTTTTGGCCACCTGGAGGCAGCAGAACCAAACATGAACAACATTCAGCCGTAACATTATGACCACCAGGTCACAGGGATTACCTGAAGCTCGTTGATGGTCGTCGGACCGTGTGGTCAGATCCAACAGAGGAGGTTCATTCTGGTTCTGATAGAAAGCTGTCGGGCCGGTTTGAGCAGCAAAAACCAGGTCAAGGTTTTGTTTTGTTTTTCCAGGAAAAGGAGGGCGCATTTATGAGCCACACATAAAGGACAGCACACAACTTCCTGAGAGACTGGAAACCAAAAGAATGAGATGAAAGACAAAAAGAAAATCCATAAATACAACACGCAGCCTTTCTATTTGCAACAAATCCAACATACATACCAATAAATGCACTGAAGGAATATCTGTAGATCTTTTTGCTCTAATATGAAAAAAGTATGAATTTAGTGAATTATACAGAAAGCCTGAAACAAAAACAATATTTTTAGATTTCACTCTAACAGACAAAATAAACCGATCTGTCTGAAATCCATTGATGCTTCACTTTTAAAAAGCAGACAGCGTTTGGTTGTTGGTTGAAATGAGATGAATCATAGTTAAGAAGCTTCCAGAAAAACAACTAGAGCCCAAAATAAAACAGTAAAAAGTGAAGATTTAAGAACAGAACAATGAGACAATTGGACGCCACATCCTGGTTTCTGATTGGCTGAGCACACATGTGATTGATCATGTGGCCAGATGGGAGCAGATATCAGCTGTTGGACGTTTACAGAGCAATGCTCTCTGATCAGACTAGAGCTCTTCTGCTTTCCTGGATTTTCTACTTGGCATTTTGGAGCAGCAGGAATGTGGAAAAGAGGAAGTAGTTGAAGAGACAGAAGGCTGAAGTGAGTTCAAAACAAACAAAAAAGAGTTTGTAGACAAACAAAGTTGTGAGTTTCAGTGTGTGATCGTACACAAAGCATGCGGAGGAGTGAAACTCTACACCTTTGTGTTCCTGGTCTGCGCTGCGAGCTCCACCCTGTGATTTGTGCTCTCCTTCAGGGGGAGGGCAGTGATTGGAGGGTGGTGTTAGTGTTGCATGTGAGCGCCAAGGGGGCGGATAACATTTAGACTGGAACTGTGAGGCCTCACTGACGTTCACATCATCTAGGTGTGGCCTTCAGGGCTCTTCACTGCGATCCAGGAACTGCCGGCTCAGTTTCAGAGCAGCGAGGAGTGAAGTGGATCGGGACACTGGAGACATGGCAGATACAGCAGCTGTAGGAGCAGCCCCCCCCCCCGGGCAGCAGCAGGTCTGCTCAGGTGAGCCGGCTGCCGGCGGACCTGAGTCTCTGCAGAGTCCTGACATGCCCCATCCTGCTGAGGGTCCCAAACATAACGGCACAGAGGCTGAAACTCCGGTCATCGACAGCGAAGGGGAGCAAAGCCAGGACCCCAAGACCTCAGAGGAGACCAAGAACCAGGAGGATCTGAAGGAGTCCCAGGACCCCAAGAGGCCGGAGGAGGAGGAGGAGAAAGAAGCAGAAGAAGAGGAGGTGAAGGAGGAACCTTTGGGCCCCAACGATGTGGTGTGTGACTCCTGCATTGAGAGCCCCTGCAGGGCCCTCAAGTCCTGCCTCACCTGCCTGGTGTCGTACTGCGAGGCCCACCTCCGGCCTCACCTGGAGAACCCCAAGTTCCAGAACCACCGGCTGGTGGAGCCGCTCAGGGACATCGAGAGGAGGACCTGCGAGAGCCACAAGTGGCCCCTGGAGATTTTCTGCTGTGCTGACGCCGTCTGTATCTGTCAGGACTGTGTGGCCGAAGACCACAAGGGCCACAACACCGTCTCCGTGGTGGAAGCCCGCCGGCAGATCGAGGCAAGTAACCTCACATTCTCCTGTTCAAAGATCCACCAAACAGCTCGGAAAAAGACGAGCGTCTGTCGATCATCATAGTTTAATCCCCAGTTTGAACATTGTCTTTCTGCCACTGAACAACAAACAAAGGGCAGACAAAATCTGACGTTTTTTGTTGTTCAGCTTTTCTCTTTCATAAATATATATTTTTTTGTTTTTGACTCCATTGACTTGTGATTTTCACACATTTCTTTCCTTTGTGAACAAAAGCACACTACTATACTGGAAGTAAATCTTAGTTGTAGCAACAGAAATGAAGATTTTAGACGAAGTTTGCTTTTTATCTGACGTCCAGCTTTGCCTGTATTTGTTTTTTCGTATTTATTTTTTGATATGTGGAGAAGGTGGAGTTCACCACAGTCTGAGCCGTTTTCAACATCAGAAGATAATACGCAAGCGTTCATTTGTAATGTGAGCTGAGGAGCTCCAAGTGACCCTTTAAACATCCACATGGCTGTAACCTTCAGCGCTGCTGGAGAGGGGAGGGGAGCAGCGCTCTGAACACTTCATCCACTTAAACTCATAATTCGTTCTGTGACTTTGCAGCTGCCGGAACACTTCAGACTTGAATCCCTGCGATGCAGACAAATATCAAGCTCCGGCTAAAATGCCGTTTGTCTTGTCCTTTCTGACAGTTTGTGGCTCTCAGGTTCAGACACACCAGCCAGCATTCCTGCACAGATCTGTAGCTTTTAGCCTCCCTCTGTTATTTGTTTTAGCAGCTCAAACTGCCTCATCGTGGTTACAGAACAAACACAGCGGGGAGGCTGATAGTGAGCGAAAATATGACGGCTAAATCTAATATTAGAGGAAATCAACTCACACTTTTAATCTTATTCTGTTTCCTTTTGAAAAAAAACTTCTTTCCACAGAAGAGAAACCAACATTTTGAAAAACATAGAAGACAATAGAGTCAAAAAACTTCCTGTTCCGCACTAGAAAATGTCCTTTCCACTTGGCTCATGTCACGTGTTTTGTTTGATGCTACTGTCCACTGAAGTGATGAGTTTTAACATGGACTTGGCGACCCGTCTCAGCCAGCTGTGATCTTCAGTCGACCTCAGGCAGGTCCAGAATCGCCTGGACCTGCCTGAAGAATCCAGACCTGAATCTGAAAAAGCTATAAATATCTGAGTATGCAGCCAGATGTTATGAGCTGGTGGAGGAAAATAGGAAACATTTTTTTGAAACAGGAATCTCTGTCCTTGTTTTGGGATCTGGCATATTTTCAGCATGACAGCATCGCTTTGGTCTCTTTGCAGAGACGTGCTGAGGTGTTTTCTCTTCTTCTTCTCCTGCTCACAGAAAGAACTCAGTGAGAAGCAGAGCGAGATGGTGAAGACCGTGACGGCAGCAGAGAACGCCATCAACAAACTTCAACTGAACACAGTCTCCATCGAGGTAAACACAACAACTGACTCATCAAACATCAGCTCTCTGTGCTGCAGGAGTTTCACAGGAGCTGAGAGAGAGAAATGAGTTGGCAGCTTCTATTTTGAGCTTGAGAAACCTCTAACCTGAAAGGCTTCCCCTTTTGTGTGGGAAGTTTCAGTTACATAATACAATAACGTGATCAGGTCTTAACACCACTGCTCTCACAATGATAACATCCTCTGATGGAAACGGCTCTTTCAAACACAATCCTGCAGCAATCGGTGACCGACGTGCGAGCGGTGATCGAGAGTCAGTTTGAGGAGCTGCAGGCGGTGGTGGAGAAGGCCAAGAGGGAGATCACGGAGATCCTGGAGGGCGAGGAGAAGCAGGCAATTAAACAGGCTGATGGCATCCGGGTTCACCTGGAGCAGAGGTGTATGGAGCTGAAGAAGACTCAGGGGCAGATGGAGAAGCTCTCCAAAAATAAAAATGATGTGGATTTCTTACAGGTAACAGTATCAAGTCCGTCAGCAGCCCTGAAGTCTGATGTTTTTGTTTTTATGTGACACTGTCAGAGTATCTGAAGTTTTAATGAAAGCCTTAAAAAGCCACAGAGCCACAAAAGAGTTCAAAAGTCTTACAATGTAAAAAATCATAGACTTCAAATTCAAACTTTATGAGGAAAAGCATGGAAAAAGTCATGAGGTGGGTCTTAACGGGATAAACAATCCATTTTCTGCTGCTCATCCAGGTCTAGATTATGTTAAATATTTGAATATTAGGAGTTGTACCACAGTTTTCCTTTATGGCCTCTGTTGACACCCTGGTTTGTCTTCTAGGAATATTCAGAGTGGAAGAAAGAGGTGACAGATATTTCTCTTCCTGGGGTTTATATCGGCCTCATGGATCAACTGAAGTACTTCAGTCGTGTGATTGTTGACTCCACGCAGGAGCTCTGTGCCAGGCTCGTGTCTTCATACATAGACAAACTTAAAGAGACGTGTAAGAACGGTAAGAACTCTCCTGACGGGGAAACCCAGACATTCAGGGATAAATTCCAGGCGTACAGATACGGGCTTACATTTGGGCGTGTTAGCACTGGTAAAAAAATCCAGCCTTAGTGTCATGTGTTTGGAGCTCACTTGAAATAACATGTGTGTCAATACGCCTCACTGATTGGCTAAAGAGAACATGAGTCACCTTATTTTGTCATGCAAATTAGATCACCTGCAAGAGCAGAAAAACAGCAAGTACTTGTTTCTCTAAATGCATTTGTCATTAATGTGTTTCATTATCAGACACTGAAATGCGTTTTCTTTCATTTCAGACAAAATGGGAATAAAAACTACAGTTCATGAGATTGTTGCAGCAAAACAGAACATGTCATTACCAGATCCGAAGACGTATGCCGACTTCCTCAAGTGTAAGTCATTTAAATCTTCAGATTGGAGTCAGATATGCTGCATTCGTGGGTGAAAGCACAGTTCTGAATCAGAGTCCTGTAAAAGTAAAAGGACACTCAGTGAGCGGAGACGAATGTCGAACTACATACACCAGAGTTCATAGGAAAAAAAATCTCATTTATATTAAGGGATCCAGATTTGCTCCAAAATCTCCGACAAGTTCAAACAAATAGACTGAACGTGATTTTGGTCGAGGCGACAATACGAGAGACTGAGTACTCATTAGGAGGCAAAAGAAGGGGCATTTTCCCATAGACTTCAATGCAACCTGCCTTCTTTTCACAGCCAGTGCAGTCGCCACCAGATGGTCACGCAATAGATTAAAGGTCTACCTACTAAATGTTGTGTTGCTGCAGTAAACTAATGTGAACTTCCTCTCACAGACTCTGCCCACGTGACTTTTGACGCAGACACGGCTCACAAGTTCCTGCGTCTGACCGAAGAAAACAGGAAGGTGACCAACACCACGCCCTGGCAGCATCCGTACCCAGATGTACCTGAGCGCTTTGAGAGCTGGCGCCAGGTCCTGGCCGCAGAGAGCTTCTACCTGGGCAGGCACTACTTCGAGGTGGACATCAGCGGGGAGGGCACACACATCGGTGTGACCTACAAGAGCATCGACCGCAAAGGCAACGAGAGCAACAGCTGCATTACGGGAAACGACTTCTCCTGGTGCCTCCAGTGGAACGGACGCACCTTCTCCGCCTGGCACAGCGACGTGGAGACTCCACTCAATGTGAATAAGTTCAACCGGATCGGGGTCTATGTGGACTACACACGAGGCCTCCTGGCCTTCTACGGCGTGGGGGACACCATGACGCCCATCCACGAGTACCAGGCCGAGTTCCTGGAGCCCCTCTACCCGGCTTTCTGGTTGTCCAAGAAGGAGAACGTCGTGGCCTTGGTGGCACCTGGAGAACCGTTACGGCTGAAAAGCCCCTCCCCTCCCAGCTCACCTGCAAACGGAGCCATCATCTCTTAAAGTCAGTGACTCAAAGGACCGTTCAGCCATACGGGGGAAGATACTGCTTCATTATCGGGAATCTGTCAAAGGGAAATGATGAACAGGGGGAGAATCTTTCCTTGTTAACATTGTTTACAATTTTGTCGTCAAACTTGCATGACAAACTGGTTCAAATGTGTTTATTTTATGTATATTTGGGCTCAAGTCATATTTATACTCCTGTGTATTCTGTGTGTCATCACACTGTGAATCAGCAAAGCTTGACGGTGTTCAAATAAATCTGGGTCTTTTTATTTGCAAAGAGACAAAAGAAACGAAAAGAAAAAAATACTTTGTGTTCAGTGTTGTTATGGCTTTCCCAGTGGACCAGGACCACTGCTACCAGGTTGTCATTTTGTCAGTGATGATGATGATGATGATGTGAAATTCCTTCATCTGGACCCCATGGAGACCACATGAAGAGACACGAGACCAAGATCCTGGAACAGCCCACTATCTGGCACCTGAACTGGTGCTGAGCCTTTAAAGGCTGTTCAGGTCATGGATTGAGTTTCAATTAAAACTGCGTTTTACAAATAAGAAACACAAGCAGAGAGCAGAACAGTAAAGCAGATAACACTGCTACCTCGCTGTAAAAATCTATTTTTGTCTGTCCATTCAAGTGCAGGCTCATTTAAACTCTGAAATCAAGTCCAGATGTTTTCCCACCGTGTTTTATTTTGAAAATCCTCTGTGAAACTATTTTTCCTATTTTTAAACGATAGAGACATAAAATGAAATCAGCTAAAAACATAAATAATAAAAACGGTCGTTTCACTGACGTTTAATTTAAAAGGTAAAACAACGAACATCGTGCCACCAAAATAAAGGCACACCGTGTGATGACGTCACATTACACGAGCCGCACCTCGGCCACGTGACTCTGGCGCACAGTGACGTGTACCTGAGCATGTAAGCCGGAAGCGCCCGCTCCAGTGTCGACATGCTAACAGAAGTAGGTGACACACACTTCTCATAAAACCGTGTTTTGTGTTGTAACCTGTCGAAGAGCGGAGGCAGAGACACGTCTTGGAGCTGATGAACCGGATCTCGGTTCACTTCTTCCGCTCCAGATGTTTTTCCAGCCGGGCTCAACATCTGCCTTGCTAATGTAGCTAAGTAGCTAGCATGCTAGGTTTAGCTGCTCCTTACACGTCTGCAGCGTTTCATCACTGTCTGCTTCCGATAAAATCACACAACAGTCCGGGTTTCTGCCAATAAAACACCCACAGCTATGTATGTATGTTTGTTTGTTTGTGTTTTCAAACTTATCAACTGAGGCTGCTAACGTTAGCTAGCTTAAGTTGGTTAGCTTAACTTAGCTCTCTCTCATCAACAAACAAAACTGAGACTCTAAACAACAACTTCGGACAGTCTGATTTAATTAAAGAGAGTCAAGGTCCTGAAATGGGTGAGGAGTTATCAGTTAGCAGCTGAAATATCTGGCCAGGAGCCATTGGTGCCATTATCCAGCTTCTAGAGGTTCTTAAAACGAATATAATGTTTTTATGTCAGTATGTACACACTGCAGAGAAGATGAAATATGACTGAACGGTTTTTAAACACTATTTTATAATACCTACTTGGAACTACGCTATTATCTGTTGGTTACTTCATTTTTCTATACTAATAAGTGTTTAAATGATTGGTACAGTATGTATATATAATTTTATATATCTGATGAATGGCTTATTAGAAAGAAAACATTACATAAATGTTAAACAGTAGGTAGATGATGAGAAATATTCAGACCTGCCAACAAAATCTGTATTCATTTCCTGAACAACAATTTTAAACAGCTGGTTAGTTGTTTAAAACACAACAGAAATGTTCCCTTAAGAAAACTCTGGGCTTTTTTTAAAGATATTGAAAAATCCAATCAGCAGCTCTAGTGCTGTAATAAAAGACGAGTTTTAGGTTGTTTATCTGACACTGTAAATAAATTTCAACATATTAGGATTAGGGTTAGAACAATCCTCATGGTTCCTATAAAATGTGATGGTGAGTGTGTTAGAGAAAGTCATGTATTGAAGCAGTGTATATTTAGTTGTAAATAGAGATGATGCTTCAGTTGAGATGTTTTTGTGTACATGTGTGTCTCAAAGGATTAAGCATCTTCCTTATTGATCCCTCAGGATACCAATGATGAAGATGTGTCTCTGTTTGATGCAGAGGAGGATGCAGGGAAAAGGTCAAAGAAAAACATTAAGTAAGTTTACAGATGACTCAAGACTTCAACTTTTTCTCAGCTGTTGTGCAGCAGCGGACTGACAGCACAGCAGAACTGCAACAAACCAGTTTACTGATTAGAAGTTTTCATTAGTTTTTGAGCCTCTCAGATGTGATGAATATTTTAACATATGATGTGAGCTGGGATCAGCTCCAGCAGCCCCTGTAAATGGACAAGTATTAGAAGATGAATGAATAAAACACCCGGGGAACATTTTTGTTAGAGTTATTAGTGATAATACTTGGTTGCAGCCTTGTGGTACAGTATTAAGATGTAGATAAAGACACTCCCCTGCTTGCCTTCCCAGGCATCCGATGGCATCATTCTTCCACCTCTTCTTCAGAGTTAGTGCCATCCTCGTCTACCTGTTCTCTGAAATCACTGGCACCAGTTTCATTGCCTGCATGGTAACAATCATCCTTCTGCTGTCTTGTGACTTCTGGACAGTAAAGGTACTTTTATAAAAACAGGAAATTGTTGTTGCTGTGTGTATTTACCTTGTGTTACTATTTACAGTGTGTTTTATTTTGTATAGCCTTTGTTCATCTCCTTTTTCTACCTTTGGAGAAACAGTGATTTGTTCATTAACTGATCAGTAATCTGATAATTATTTAAAAAAGCAAAAAACAGTTATTCCAGCTCTTTAAATATTTATATGAAAATGTTTTCTGCATGATAATGAATTGATAATGAATTGAAATCATTTGAAGATTGCAGTAGGATCATTATTTGATTCAGGGCTTTTTCTGTTATATTTTGGACTTGATAATGTGTGAAATATTCATTTGTGGCATCCCTACTTCAGTGAACGTTGTTACCATGTAAATATCTGCTTTTACAGAACATCACTGGGAGGTTGATGGTTGGTCTGCGGTGGTGGAATCAGGTGGACGATGATGGACGAAGCCACTGGGTGTTTGAGTCGAGGAAGGTAAGATGCTTCTCATGATGTCCCATGTTGTTTTGGCATCTTTGACTGTCTGTGGAATTGACCTCTGATATTGAATGGCTTTGATAAATGAACTGCTTTAGGGTCAGCTGGGCCTATGGTATTTGCAGATGTGCTGTGAGAATATCCTGTTTTCTTCAGGACACTGGGAAGCAACAAGGGTCAGATTCGGAGTCCAGAATCTTCTGGCTTGGGCTGATCATTTGTCCGGTCCTCTGGGCCATCTTTGTCTTCAGCACCCTCTTTTCTTTCAATATTAAATGGCTGGTAGGTAGTTTGAAGGGCACCATTCTCCCCTTTTCATTCTCAAATGATGAACGTGTGTCATCTTGTATTCAGCCCGTAGTGATCATGGGTGTGGTGTTGCAAGGTGCTAACCTCTATGGATACGTGCGATGTAAAGTGGGAAGCAAGACCAACTTAAAGAACATGGCTAAAAATTACTTTGGACGACAGTTCCTCAAACAGGTGATTTCTATTTGAGTAAAACACGATGAGTAGGTGCTGTTTTTCACGTCCCACAAAGCCTTAATGTACGTTATGTTTTTGTTATGCAGGCGCTGTCTAAAGAAGAGGAATCATAGAGTGCCGCTCTGCGATTTCAACATGTTTGCATTATTCTTAATGCTATAATATATATTCTTTTAGCAAGTGGTTACACAGAGAGAAATCTTTTTGCAACATGAGCTGATAATAACAGACTTAAACTTTTTCTTTAGAGTATAATGTGCACCCAACCAGTCCCATAAGAGAGTTTCCATACAAAGGTCAGAGGTTGGAGGTCTGGTAGCTGTTATCCATAACTGAAGCTCAGCAATAAATCCTGACAAACTTTGACTGACCCTTCAGTGTAAATGCATGAGTGAATAATGAGCGTAACTGAAATGCTCAGCTGATTGTGGTTTGACGTGTCTTGTAGTTTCACAACTCCCTCAATTACCTGCATTAGTTTGTGTTTTCATTCTTTCTTTCATTTTAATCATGATTACTAGAAAAACACATGTAGTTTCTGGGAGGTATTGTACAAATCTTTGTGTTTGTATTATAGACACCGTTTTAAAGTGACAGTGTAAAGTATTCCAGGAGATTTGTAAATATGTATGTAAAGAAACTATGTGCGACATCTTCTTTTGTGCAAATACATTTGTAACTTGTTTTTCCGAACAGTGTAGCAGTTTTTATTTATGCAAATAATCACTTTAGAGCTGGTGAACAAAATATAACTTAAATCGGATTTGAGTTGTTGGCTCAGGGACAAGCTTGAGATTTTTCCTATGGAGAAAATTATAAAAAAAAAAAGATTATTGGTTGATCAAAAAATATAGTTAAAAAAAGTCATGATTCTATCATTGATAGAATCATAACTTATAATAAATATACTGTACATTTTCATGCACAATGTCGTCTTTAGTTGTTCTACATTGTGATTATTTATATTCATATTTTGAACAGTTTATTTTTGATACACGTGTATTCATATTTATATCTATAAAAATTGGATATAATACATATTTATATATTTAACTGTATTTTAGCCAACTTAGCTCAACAACTTGCAGGAATGAAGGCGTTTTATTTGCCACAACAAAGATGGCGGCGATTTCGTTCCAAGTATCCACTAACACGGAAGTGAGTGAATGCACGTATATACCGGACGGTACGCTTACGGACTTTCAAAGTAAAGGTACAGCATCATCCCTTTCTCGCTGAGAGAAAATGTGTTATAAATATGGTGACAAGAGGAACAAACAAATGTCCAAAATAAAAAAAAACAGAATATGGCTAATGGAATATGACTATTGGTGGCTATCTTCAGCATGTTTCCCAGTTAACCTGTTTAATTCGACATCGGCACCTTTTACTGTGAAACAACAACCGGAAAAAGAAACGTGCAGTCTAACGGCTAAACTGCCAAATTGTGCGACCGGCGGCCCAAAACGTTAACTTCGGCCTTCAGGGACTGATTCTGCCGTTCGACCCGGAGATCCGGACCGCGGTCAGGTCGCCGGAGGTCGCCGTGTGATGGGGAGAAACTCCGGGATGATTCCCACCGAGGACGCCTCCGCCAGGAAGCGGGAGATAGAGGAGAAGCTGCGGCAGGTCAGTGATGGCCGCCCAGTTTGTGTTTGTCCAGTTGTGTTTCAGTTACACACACACACACACACACTGAGCTTTTTGTGTGTGATGTTCCAGGAGCAGGAGACTCTGTCGTTCATCAGAGAGAACCTGGAGAAGAGCGATCAGCTGACTAAGGGCATGGTACAACAACACAACACAACACAACACAACACAACACAACACAACACAACACAACACACAGACGGAGATCCAGTGAAATCCAGGTCTGACTGAGGATTTTAGAATAGTTTTAAATTGTAGGACATCCTGTAGGCCTCTCGTCATCTGTCTTTATTTCATAGGATTATATTTATTCTGAAATTGTTTGAAAAAATAAAATAAAATAACACGTTCAGGTCTCATGTTAATCTAGTTAGAGTTTACAGTAGCTGAGGAGAGAGATACGAGATGTCTGAGTTCTGTTTTATTTGTTGTCTGTCGCTCGGAAAGGTCTCCATCCTGTCTTCGTTTGAAAGCCGCCTGATGCAGCTGGAGAACTCCATCATCCCCGTCCACAAACAGACGGAGAACCTGCAGCGGCTGCAGGAGAACGTGGACAAAACTCTGTCCTGCATGGACCACGTCATCAGTTACTACCACGTGGCCAAAGACACCGACAGGATCATCCGAGAGGGGTGGGACACATTTTAGGAATGGTTGATAGAGTTGGGGTGCTTTAAATGAACAGCTGGTTTCTCATATTTCATCCTTTCTTGTATTCTGTGCTTCAGGCCGACAGGAAGGCTGGACGAGTATCTTGGATGTATTGCAAAGATTCAGAAAGCTGTGGAATATTTTCAGGACAACAATCCGGACAGCCCTGAACTCAACACCGTGGTAGAGTAGAAAACTTTACTTTCACACTTCTCTGTCTGGCCTTCGGCTCTGAATCATAGAGGTGTGGATGCTGTTTCTCCTCTGCAGAAAGCGCGCTTTGAGAAAGGTAAAGAGCTGCTGGAGGCCGAGTTCCGCAGCCTGCTGACCCGGTACAGTAAACCTGTTCCCCCCGTCCTCATCCTGGACGCCATCACTGTGGATGAGGAGCTGGAGGTGCAGGAGGACGTGGTGCTGGAGCACCTGCCTGAAGCCGTGCTCCAAGACATCATCTGCATCGCTGGCTGGCTGGTGGAATACGGACGCAACCAGGGTGCGACAAAAAATTTAATCTAGAATATCACTAACATAATCTGGTTATCTGTCGGTGCCATGGATTAAAAACTTTTTTTCCCTGTCCTGCAGATTTCATGAACGTTTACTTCCAGATCAGGTCCAACCAGCTGGATCGATCCATCAAAGGCCTGAAAGATCACTTCCGCAAGAACAGCGCCTCGTCCGGGACGCTCTACTCTCCCGCCATCCAAACCAAACGCAAGGACACGCCCACCAAAAAGGCACCAAAGAGACCAGGTCAGCAGCAGATGACACCATCTCTCACTAAATCCACTTCAGCTTGTGATCACACTGCAACTGATGAGCTACACAATCATGCACGATTCAACACAATGTTTTGACACACTCCTCGTCTCCTCTCTGTGGATGAGCTGCACTGTTGATCTCCACCGTCTCTGATGACGATCCTGTTCACTTCCAGCCCACACTGTGATTCATCCTGTGATTTTACAGGCAGCTCTGACTAATCCTTCGTCCTTTCCTCTCTCATAATCCCTGTGTTGTGATGACAGTCTACATCCCAGGTAAACACAAAGCTTTAGTGTGCGCCTCCTCGTGCTTCTGCTGTCTGCCAGACGCCATGAGTTAGTGTTTTTGTGAAGTATGAATAAACGGTACAGAGCGCAGAGGCTCATCTGCTGCGTCCGCCTCTGGTTTCATGGTGACGGCATCAGTGAGAGTTTGGAGACACGATCATCATCACCAGTTTAACGGTATTTAAGACTGATCAGGACTGATATCAATACAGATGACCGATGAGACCGTAGTAGTGTACACACACAAAGAAGAAGGTCAGGCAATATGGTAGAAAGCTGATGGTTAGTTGGTCTCTTGTAATGTGAGTCTGATGACGAGCCAGAGAGTAAAACAGAAGATCTGAAAAACCTGAACGTACAAAGAACAATCCAGATTACAGGTCAAATGTTTTAATGAGCTCCAGCTGAATGTGTCTGCTGTCGCCATGAAACTAAAGGATTCAGAGGTCGCACTGTGTTTGTGTAAGTTAGCCGGGCAGATTTTGTGTGTTTGTATTAGTGTTGGTCAGTTGTAGATCATTTTACACAGTTAAAAGTAGGACAAAAACTCGTCAAAGTTTATTTTTGTTTTTCTGTCGACCGTGCTGCTCAAGTTTGGATTAACTGACGCTCACAGCTTTGGTGTCACTGCAGAGGTTAAAGGTCGATGGTCTAAATCATAAAGGCCATGATAGGAAGCTGCTGTTGCTCTGTCTGCTGCATGTGTTTGCTAACACGTTAGCTTTCTGAAGGGTAAGTTGAACGTGTGTCCAACTCAAAAAGACAGCAGCTTTCACTAACAATCGAAAGTGGAACATTCACAGAAATATGAATATGTCCTGTTTAAACTGTGTGAGCTGTGATTGGCTGTTGGCTGAACTGTCTGATGTTTTTAAGTGATCTAACCTGTTTGTTCTCCTCTTACATCGAACCCGGTTGTTCTCCTGGTGTAGCTGTAGTCTGCTCTGTCTCCTTGTTATCTGTGGTGATAGGTTGCCCCCCCACCTGCCCCCTCCCTCCATAAACCATAAACAAACCATCAGCTGGCGGTGTCGGTGGTGGAGGGATGTGGTGTCTCATGTTTCGTCACTTACTTCCTAGCTCTCCTTTTTCTTCTTCCTCCTCTTTCTTGGCTGTGTGGACCTCGCCGCCTGCTCTTCCTCCTCTTCTTCCTCCTCCTCTCCTGGACTCTGTCTCGGTGTTTCTGGGACCAGGGACCATTCGCAAGGCTCAGAACCTTCTGAAACAGTACTCACAGCATGGGCTGGATGGGAAAAAGGGGGGCTCTAACCTCACTCCTTTGGAAGGTAACACACCTCGGCCTTTTCTTCGCTGTCTGCCCCCCGACTGTACCAGTGTCACAGCAGTCACAGCAGCCTTCACACGCTGCAGGTGTTTCACCCAAAAGTTTATTTGTTGAAAGAATGTTCGCTCTGTTTTGTAAAGAGTAGATTCTTCTTCTCTGCTGCTGTCAGTAAGAAAAAAGTCACTTTAATTCAACCTCGCCTGAAGCAGAGCATTAAAAGAGAAGAAAAGATAAGATCCAGTTTTCATCATCAGATAATCTCACATTTGTATTTCTGGATCACTGTTTTGATATTAAAACATTAAATCTTCCCATCTCAGCTAGAACCTCAAAATATCATTTCTAAGAACCAAGAGAGAGAATAAGAGTAAGTTTGTCACAAGAATGAAAAAATGTGTTCTTTGTTCTTTGAGGGGAAATGTCCTTTCAGGGGTTGGAAGTGCATTCTGGGAAATGTAGGAAATTGGAAAGAGTAAAAACTAAAACCTTGAGCAGCGTCGGAGTGAGATGACCTGCGGTGACGTGGAAGCTGTTGTGCTGCTGGTTTCTTGTAGTTTTAACACACACTTGCTAACTTTAGACACAAACACAAACACACACTCCCCAGCCCCCACCTGACTTCAGTGGGTGTGTCCTGTTTCCTCTCCCCCCTGGTGCTTGGTGGTGGAAGGTTCAGCTGTTCCAGGTTCAGGTTTGCCCCCCCCCCCCCTTCTCTCCCCCCCCCCGGTCGGATCACGGCCCTCGTGGTCTGACCTGACCTGTCTCCTTGCCGCCCCTCCCCCACCCACCAGGTTACGATCACGACCTGCGGGTCAAACACCTGTCTGACGCCCTGAACGAGAAGCACGGGGCTGCCGCAGGTGAGTGGCGGGGCAGAACACCTGGGAGGGAGGAGGAACATGACCACGGTCAGGTGTCTGAGCACCGACACATAGTCTGGAGAGTCACACCTACACCTGAACACATGTAGCTGCACAGTCCGCTCTGTCGTCTCACTCCGTGTCCTCCTCTCAGGGAAGGACGACGTCCTGGACATTGAAATCGACTCGTACATCCACTGCATCAGCGCCTTCGTCAAGTTGGCTCAGAGCGAGTACGCCCTGCTGACGGAGATCATCCCCGAGCACCACCAGAAGAAGACGTTTGACTCCCTCATTCAGGTCAGAGGCCGAGCTCGAACAATAACACAACCTCAGTCTCAGGAGGTTTTATAGAAATGAGACTACCGGGGTGGGGCGGTCACACCTGGATGAGCTGTGATTGTCTGTGTTCTTCTCTGAACTCATCAGCTTCAGGCCAAGTTCTGGTGCAATTCAAAGTGGAGTACGGCTCAAATGCATTAGTGATGTTCTGAACTGGTGTCGTCTGTCTGCAGGAGGCGTTGGACAACCTGATGCTGGAGGGCGACAACATCGTGTCCGCTGCTCGCAGAGCCATATTGCGCCACGACTACTCAGCCGTCCTCACCATCTTCCCCATCCTGAGACACCTGAAAATGAACAAGTCCGAGTTCGACTCCACGCTGCAGGTCTGAATCAGCAGCAGTCAGATCACATGACTGTCGGTGATGACCACTAATGACAGGTTTGTCTTTGTGTTCAGGGAACAGCAGCAGGAACCAAGAACAAGCTGCCGACACTCATCACAGCCATGGAGATGATTGGAGCCAAAGCTCTGGAGGAGTTCGCTGACAGCATCAAGGTAAGACGCCTGAATTTCAATCTATGAGCAGCATCAATAATCAATAAAGGAATAAAGTAATGAGGAATCCCTCCTGTCCAACCGCAGAATGACCCTGATAAAGAATACAACATGCCCAAAGATGGAACAGTCCACGAGCTGACCAGCAACGTAAGCCAACACTCACTTCCGTCTCTGTCCGTCTCCTCGGGAACGGCTAACTTTACTGTGACTCTCTCCTGCAGGCCATCCTGTTCCTGCAGCAGCTGCTGGATTTTCATGAGACGGCAGGCGCCATGCTGGCCTCACAAGGTACGTTAACGTGGTGGTGAAGTCGGACCGCCTCTGGTCCTGCTCTGCTGTCAGGTGTCTGGTCCGGTCCAATTTAAAATAGAATAACAATTATTCTAAAATGACATTTGATAGAAGTTCTAATCTCATACTAAAACAATCCCACCGGCATCATTTCAAATCCAAAATAGGTGACAGTCCAGAATCTGATCCAGATCAGGAGCCCCTCACTGAGTCCACCTGTCCAGTCTGTCCCTCCTTCATTCTGACTTCCTGTTTCACCTCCTTCCCTGGAGCCTCTGAGCTTCAGTCTGTTTGCCTGTAGAAACCACGTTCATAAAGACGACTCGTTCTGGTCCAGGATCTGAGGGCTCCTTGCTGTTTTTCCGTTTCCCTCCCAAGCTGCTTGACTGATGACTGTTTGCTTACTCTGCACTAAGAAATCTTTAACCTCTAACCTTTTTTTGCACTTGTGCCTCTTTCTCTCTTCTCTTCTGCCTCGCTCGGCCCTTTTAGTTCTGGGGGACACTTACAATATTCCTTTAGACCCCCGAGGTAAGCCGGCCCCCCGCCAGGCGGACTCTGATTTTCTTGTTGGTTGTGTAGTTGTGTTTTCAGGCTCATTAATGAAACAGTAACTGAAGCTTCAGGAGAGGACACGCACAGCTGTGAGGAGAGGAAGTTGTTTGCTAATCTACAAAATAAGAGTCGTAGTGGAGATGTAGATGTGGTCCAACTTTTATTGTAAACAGGAAGTACATTTAAATACCTGTCTGTTCTCACACCTTCTGTATTTTTGCAGAGACGAGTTCAGCGAGCAGCTACAGCTCTGATTTCAGCAAACGGCTCCTCAGCACCTACATCTGTAAGTTAAGAGTCTCCATGAAAGTCCATGTTGTTGTTGTTGTTGTTGTTGTTGTTGTTGTTGATGGGTGTGTTCCTTCAGGTAAGGTTCTGGGAAACCTGCAGCTGAACCTGCTCAGTAAATCCAAAGTGTACGAGGACTCGGCTCTCAGCGCTATTTTCCTGCACAACAACTACAACTACATCCTGAAGTCTCTGGAGAAGTGAGTCTGTTTCACACAACAACAAAAACACAGATCTGACGTAACAAGCTTATTTAAATTACAGCTCAGTAAAATGTTATGGAAAAAAAAAAAAAGACATTTTGTTCATGAGGTTGTGACATTTATTGACACTGAAGCTAAAATGAAATGCTCAGTTAGTGATCAGAGTCGATGTCATCAGGTCTGAGTTGATCCAGCTGGTGACGGTGACCCAGAAAAAAGCGGAGTTGTCCTACAGGGAGCTGATCGAGCAGCAGATCCAGGTCTACCAGCGCAGGTGAGACTCGTTTACACTGAGCTCACACATACCTCATGTGCGTCTCACCTGTCCGTCTCACCCGTCTGTCTCGCTCCCACACAGCTGGCAGAAAGTCACGGAGCACCTGACGGACCGGAACATGCCCGTCTTCCAGCCCGGCGCCAAGGTCCGAAGTTTATTACCCCACAGAGCAAACTCTGCACCAGTCTGTCAACTTCAACACACCTACATGAGTTCACTGAGGGGGCGTCAGCTCCACCGCTTTAATGATCTGTAAAGAAAATGATGAGTTTTTCTGACTGAACTGTTGTTTTCCTTCAGCTCAAAGACAAAGAACGACAAGTGATCAAAGACAAATTCAAGGTGAGATTTACCGATTTAATCATCAGGTGTTTCCACCGAACCTGAACCTGAACCCGGTCTTTCTCTGTCAGGGCTTTAATGACGGGCTGGAGGAGCTCTGTAAGATCCAGAAGGGTTGGGCCATCCCCGACAAAGAGCAGAGAGACTTCATCCGTCAGGCTCAGAGGAGGGTGGTGTCAGACGCCTACAGAGCGTTTCTACACAGGTCAGAATCACAGACATGTCAGTTCACATCATTTCATTTAATTCCTTATTTTGTAAGGAATTCATTAGACTGAAGAGCAAAGAGATGGATGGTCTTGTTTCACTAAAAAGTAGATTTGAATTTGAAAAACGTATTAGAACAACCTCACAACTAAACATTTGATTATGTTAAATGAGTTAGTTAAATTCAGGCCTGGACTGTAAAGGTCAGGCTGATTCTTATTTGTGACCACACAGTGGCGCCAGAGTCCGACTTTAAAATCTGACCTGCTCAGTACTCTATCCTGTCAATCACAGTAACCACGCCCCCAAACTCCTCCCCTCTAAAATGAACATCAGGAAAACGTTTACTCCCTGCTGCTCAGTGACAGTTTCACCATGTCTTCCTTTTTGTTTCTCCTCCAGATGTGCCAACATCTCCTTCACCAAGAACCCCGAGAAGTATCACAAGTACCGACCGGAGGAGGTGGAGGAGATGATCGAGAAGCTGTTCGACACGTCGGCCTGAAGACACACTGCTGCTCACATGTTGTCTGATGAATCTTTTGTACAAAGACGTGAACGTGATGTATTTATGTAATCGAGCCGTTCTAGCTTCGTGTTTCGGATGAATAAAGGGAACTGAACGAGCTGCACGTCGACTGTCTTCTGTGGTCCGAGCTGTTTAACCCCCACGAGAGCTTCTGTCTGAACAGGAGGGGGCGTGAACCGAATTTAAATGGCCCTGATACCATAAAGTGAACCTCGTGTCCAGAGCTGCTGGATGGATTTAACAAAAAAAACTCACCCTAGAGTTCAGGGGGGCGGAGTAAAAGGGGTCAGGGGTCAATGTGAAGCGTGCCACATCTTTAATGCCTGATGGAATTAGTTTCTTTTGCTTTAAATGATCTTCAGCCGAAGGTCAACGTTTACAGGAAGTCATGCCATCACAATGTGACTTTGCACTTCACTCACCCGGACGCATCGCTGATGGGGTCCACGCTGGTCCGCAGGCAGCAGACGGTGACATCACCAGGACGGGCGGTGGACCTGAAAATAGAATCAGGTGTATTCGACAGTCAAACTCACAGAACTCCACAAAGAGCTCATAAATGTAGCTGTAAGCAGCAATTATGGGGCCCAAGCCGGTGAATCTGAGGAGTTATAAAGAAATTTACAATTTGAAATCAATCACTGTCCAATCAACAATCATAAATGGACAAATTTCCAGACCATTCCAAACCTGACTAAAACAGTATGTCCCAGCAAATTCATCCACAAACTTAACATAAAGATACTCAAACACATTTCTATGAATGCCATGATCATATCAAGGAATTAGTAGGACTGTTCAATGTAACTCAAACAGCCTACAGAGGCCATCAGGACAGCACTCATAAAACAATATTAAAGTCACAATAGAAGTCTATCAGAGAAGTGGACTGCTGCTTTATCGCTCAGTGGCCAAATGAGTCATTTACAAAGCCAGAGGTCATGTTTGCTAAAAAAACAGCAGAACCTCAAACTGCCTGTCAAAGAGCTGAAAAGGAACCTCAGTGTAGCACCTTTAACATTAATGGAGGAAGCAAACCACATTCAGAAAGTTGAATTCTTATTTTAAAGTGCACTGAATTAGAAAATCAAAAAACAGAGTTCCTTCAAATAAAAATAAAAGTAAAATAAAACAAGTGACCTTTCTTGTATATCAGAAGGAGCATTTCCATTACTATATGTCCATAATCAGCATGACTTTCTATTTCCGCTCTGATTTTCAGCATTTTCATTACCAGCTGCAGCACATTCACACTTTTTAACACAATTATCCATCATCAACTTGTATTTTGACTTATTCGTCTCTCTGAGCAGTTTTTACATTTTAACAGCTTTGATATTTATCTTTTTAACTGAAAACAAACTGCACCAATTTAAATAAATAAATCACATTGTGTAGATCGGAACATGATGGTAGCTAACCTGAGCTAGCTTAGCGGCGTGACTCGCGGCTAGCATTAGCGCGTTAGCTAGCGAGCTCCACATCACAACGACACAGCTGTCACACGGTGTTTTAAACATCTCTGCAGCTCAGACTGCTTTTATGAGCCGTCTGAATCTCAGTAGCAGCATTTTCTCATCAGCCAACATCAACAAGCTAATAACGTCATGTAGCATGTAGCATGTAGCACTGCTCTTACCGGAGTCCATCAGAGCTCGCAGGAGGTCGAAGCGGCTCCTCTCCTCATAAACCAAACATTTATCAACACAGCAGGTTGATGTTCTGTTCAGGTTGTGATGTTCTGCAGGCTGGATTTTTTGACAAGAAGCAAATGTGTTCCTTGTAATGAGGGGAACCTGTATACCAAGTTCGGTGACTTTTGATCAAAGGGGCCAAGGGGCATGACCTTTTGAAAATGGCTGCCAGGTCATGTGACCCATGGACACCAGCTCTCTACAATCCTACCAAATTTGCTAACTTTTCGATGTACGGTCTGTGTTTTATGGGCAGAATAAAAATAATAATAATAATAATAATAATAATAATGATCTGAGCCTCACCTCCCCTAATTATAATTATCAGGTATAAAGTAAGTCGAGCAGTCGAACAGGTGATCATAGATCAGGTGGGCTCAGTCAGCCTCACTGAGTCTCCACAGCTCAGATACACAAACAGGAAGTTTTCCTGTCGATTTCTTACCAACACAAACTAAACAGTATCTTATTTTGTTGGGCATTTTGGTTTGGTTGGAGTTTCAGAGCAGGAGGCGTTCCTAATAAACTGCTCTGACAGTGAACATAGTTACCGTTAATGAAATCATACAAACGAGCTAAATCAACAGAGTGAATCAAGATCTCCCATAAAATGATCCAGATTTTGGTCGTCCTGACCTGAAGCTGTCGCAGCACCAAAGGTCAGGACAGTGATTGAAATTCATCCTGACAGGACATGAACCCCCCATGTCCTGTTAGACCAGACTGCTGAGCCCACTCCTCATTTTCTGACTCACATTATCCCAACAAACACACACACACACAGACACACACACTAATGCAGACTCACGCCTTGTCTAAATTTAACAGGATCCTTTTTTCGTCTGCAGGAGGAAGCGGCGGCTGCGGTGCATTCACTTCCTCTGGGAGTCGGAATTATCCGTGATCAAACATCCTGGAAGTCTGAGGAGTAAAAAAAACAAAACATCAGACATAAAGTCAGGATTTATCATGTTGGGAAAACTCAGTCCCATCAGTACACACACACACACACACACACTGTACGTATATATTCAACATCAATCATCTGCTCGTCATATTTGCACTGAAAAATGAAACAAAAGTTTCAACAAAAGTTTTAGAATATAATAGTCACTCTCACCTCTGCAGCTCTGACCAATCAGTCTTCCTGTTGAAGTGGCTCCTGTGGCCCAGCGGATGGCAGCAGAGCGACGCCTGGACCAGGTGCAGCGTCGGAGCTCCAGCTGTGGCTCTTTGCTCCTCAGAGCAGCTGCAGATGGAGCCTGATGTTTACTCCCGCCTCAGCATCCACCCATCAGGCCACCGGCAGCGCCTGTGATGCATTAAGTCTTTGGGTTTCCATGTGTCTGTCCTGCCGGCTCGTGATAAGAACCAGTTCCAACCTGACGACCTCGACTGGACCGGAGCTCCTCTGGGAGCGTTTAGATGAGCGTTTAGATGGCTGCACAGCTGGAGAGGGATCATCAGTGTGATTTTAGACTCACTGCCCAGTCCAGCTGAGTGTGTGTGTGGATGCAGGGTGTAACACTCAGAGGCTTCATATCAGCCAACCTGAGTCATGTTCGCAATAGTGCGGTGCTAAAAGACTTCCTGTTAGCCATTAGGGAAATATCAGGAGCCCTCCGAGCAGGAAGTGACATCAGCGCTGTGTGTTGATTGGCTGAGCAGCTGAGGAATGTTGGAGGGAGCCTGCTGGGTGAGAGTGGTGACCAGACGCCACAGACCGGTGGCCACACATGGGAGTATTTGGACTTTAATCAGGCTGTGTGAGCCGGGGCAGGTGGAGGCAATGGACTCTGACCGGCCCTGAATGCCCCATTACCGCCCCACTGCCCCTCCTGGGTGTCTCAGCTGGACGGGGTGGACGCTTGGAGCTTCAGACTTTTTACAGCCGCACACAACGAGATTTAAGAGCGTTTTCATGGTCACGCCAGTCGCAGAATAATGGAAAACAAACTGCCTGCAATAATTTATTAAGTACACGAATTTAAGGATATTTATGTCACACTTCTGTCAGCACCAGCAAGCTGTAAAAAAAA
The DNA here is from genome assembly GCF_900963305.1 of Echeneis naucrates. NCBI lineage: Eukaryota > Metazoa > Chordata > Actinopteri > Carangiformes > Echeneidae > Echeneis > Echeneis naucrates. Next base: position 1,139,027 of record NC_042529.1, on the reverse strand, counting down.
AAACAATAATCCCTCCTGATATCATCAGTGCTGGGCCTGCGGGCCTCTGGATGGACTGACTCCGCTAAAGACTGATCGCCATACAGACGCCGACAGCTGTGTCCCAACACACACCAGTGAGAGTCCCAACGCAACTTCACACAGACAAACGTCCACACTGAAATCAGCAGGACTGTGAGGAACGCCACACAGGTTTTACATCATGACGGCCACAGGTTGTAACAGCTGAAAAACTATTTGACACCTCAAAGCTCCTGAAGATCTGCAGATCTGCAGGGAGCCATTCCAGCTAATCATCAGCGCTCGGGGATCTGAGCCTCAGTGCTGCTTGTTGTGTGTTTCCGACCCACACATCATGATTCCCTCATTAAGGCCGACTCCAACCCACAAGTGTCAACACTCACAGGGAGGAGATCGAGAGGCAGTGACCTCAAAACATCTGCTCTGAACAACACCAGGCTGCGCTCATCCGCAGTGTAACCGGGGCAGATAAACCTCCTGGTAACGGTCATTTAGGAACACACACACAGACTTCCAGCTGCCTTGATAGTCCCACACTTTATAAATAGCGTGCGCTTTTAATATGCGCGTGTGTCCAGTGGATAACGTCAGCGCTTTGGGAGTGTTTCATTATAAACCTGTACCATTAAACTCTCTGGCTGCTACATGTTTTGGCTCTCACGTCGCCTCTCTAACTTTTATGAGGCCAGTTATGATCCTAAATCGATGCAGGAAACTGAAATGGAGGAGCTGGGCAAGGTAAGCAGTGCCATGAACTCACCAATAAAAAGGCAGTGTTGGTGATTGTGTGGTGATTTGCATCATGTGTTGCTCCGACCTTCACCTACAGGACTCTAATATCACCAAAATGAACTGAATTTGTTCTGTCATCAGAGTTATTGATGCTTCGATGTAAGCAGCAGTTTATTGCCATATTAAGTCGAGGTTGAATAAATAATAGTGTGAATTTCTGCTGAAAGTCATCTTGTTATATTCCAGCACTGAAAATGACTCTGCAGTTAAAGTTTTACTGTGAAGTTTGACACAAAATGGGTTTTTATAAAAGAAAGACAAATGTTTTTTAAAAACCCACATCTGATCAGATTAGCTGCCCGTTTTCTCAGTGATCCAATAAAAAGAGCATATTTCACCTGAAACACTGAAACCAAATCCTGCAAAGGTTGGACGGCTGGTCCAGGTGGGCGGGGCCTGGGGGGCGTGGCTCAGGGCAGTGGCTGCTTTGCTGTGACATCACAAAGTCCCAGAAGTCCTGACAGCAGACGATGGTTTTAAGACTGTGAGGGTTTCTCTGAGGACGGAGACCTTGGATAGTTTCACCGGACTGAAACAGAAGCTGGACCTGATTTAGAATCAGACACCACGTAGACCAAATGGACCTTTCGAGACTTTATGGGATCTGTAAATGTAAAAATTACATCATCCAAACATTTGCAGATCAAACTCCAAGAGTCTAGAAGAATCTCTGCCATGATGTTGGAGTCTCTGCTGCAGAGGTCAAAGGTCACAAAGGTTGAGCTGGGAGGCGTGCAGGTGCTTCAGAGAGCAGCGAGAGGAAGTGGAACGGGAAAAGCAGAGAGCACTGTGAAAGAACCACAATCACGCAAGCTGCGTGTGGTTTCCTGCTTCTTGCCAAGACCTCTCACTCTCTGCGTCCCAGACTTTCTCCCGGAGTTATCCAATCCCCCGTCATCCCCACTGGCCGCCCTCCCCACTCCCACTGCCGACCGCACACAAATGGTTTAAATAAGAGGTCTGCATGACTGGGCTGTGGCTGCAGATGTAATCCTGAAGAGTGATAGTTTACTTAGCCTAAATACCCCCGATTAGACAAATTGAAACATTGTTGTTATGCGGTGGAAACTCAAGGACCCATTGGCCGAGTTTGTTCACCCTGTTCCGGAAAAGGTTGCACTCGCTGACTTTCGTCATGCGAAAACCAGAAGATCTGACACAAGTGGAAAAAAGCAAAATGAAAACAAACTGTAAGAAAAATAAAATAACAAAGCTGCAACAAAATCAACTAAAACCCTTCATCAAAACAAAAACTGTAAAACAGAAAATGAAGGTTGTCACACGGAGATGATTCACGGAGGAGGCAGGCACACGCGACTCTAACTACTGAAAAACATGTCCGACCACAAGAAGTTCTGTCCTGACTTATGGTTCGCCTCATGATGTCACATTTTCCTCTCACTCTGAACTTCTGCCCGATCACAAACAGGGTCTGCATCGCCATGCTGCTCTCAAGTGCTCAGAAACTGCTGCCCTCGAAAATAAAGAAATCAATCACGGTGTCACAACTGATGAGGAAATCATTCAAGTACGATTTAAACAACTTGACTTCCGACTCCTTCGGTGTTTAAAGTCAGCCAACTGTCAAAGCTCCTTCATCCCATTAGAAGCTGTAATTTGTAAGGCCGTGGAGACCTTTTTCTTTTAGCTACTTAAATATTGCAACACACATGCACTACACATGCACACACACTGTAATAATACACCAAAATTATTTTACCAGACTGGAGCTAAAGAGCAGTGGAGACTCATAAAAAGCAGCAGTAGCTGCCTCATTGGCCGACGGACTCCGTCTGGCCGGGCAGTCTGGTGTCAGTGCTCAGGGCTGGACTCGCTGCCACTTTGAAACTGGAGCAGCTCAGAAAGAATCTGTTACCGACACGGTTCGGTCCGGGACGGAATAATCACTCAATAATCAACACACCCGTCGGGGAGAATTCTAAAAATGAGGCCGTTTCAGCTGCACAGATTCAGAAATCTGTTTTTTTATATGTCCATAAATGTGATTCTCCTGATTCAGTACAGTTTGTGCCACCGGCGGCACGGTGGCGCAGCGGACAGCGCTGTCACCTGGGTTCAAACTCTCTGGGCCTTCCTGTGTGGATCACGTTCCCTCCAGGTTCTCCAGCTTCTTCCAGCTAAATGAAACAAACCTTCAGCTGATGCATTGTTCGATCTGGGCCGTAGGAGGGACACAGAGTGAAGCATTCTGGGTAATTGACTGTGTCACATTTTAAAGCCTTTAAAGCCCCCCTCCTGGGTTTCAATCAGCTGATCCACTGGTGACACTTCTGTTCTGTAAAACCTTTTTTCATTTTCTAATATTTGATAAACTGGATTTTCACGAGCTTTAGCAAAGAAAGGCTGAAATATTTCACAGGAGATGTGAAAGTTTCATGAACGTACGATAAAACCAAACGTTCAGAGGACGATCCTCTACCTGACATTTTCCCTCCGTCAGAGCAGTTGGTCCAATTTCACACGAGTGCTTTGTGTCTCTTGAGGTAACAGAACCCCTCCCCGGCCGTCGGATCAGGTCTCAGAGAGTTCACAGCGACCGCCCAGAGGACAGCCAGAACCGGAGGAGAGTTTTCTCGGAGGGGATTTCGTGCGGACTCTGCACGTCGCCTTTCAAGTGCCGAAACCGCAAGACCTGCAGAGGAGCAGCTCTGTTTTCTGTTGACGTCAGAGCGGCATGCGCTGAACCTTCCATCACCGGGGCGGATCGGTCAGCGTCTCCTCGTCTCATTATGGTTGATGATACACTTGAGCTTGATGATGTGCTATCAAGCGTTTGCTTGTATGCATTTATTATTGTGTCCATATGGCTCCGGTTGTGTGTTTCAGGGAACGGACTGACTGACCTGAGTCAAACATTTCCGCTGCTTGAACCATAAAAATTCGGCCTATGAATTCCTTTTGGTTTCAAAGTGACAGAGAACATTTTGTTTTAAGAGCTCTCACACACACTGAACTTATTTGGATCCCCCTCCCTTCAAGTGTGTTTGTCTGATTTCACTTTTTACGCTGATGAAGTGAAACAGAAAGAATCTGTCGGTTTTTTGGGGTGTTTTCTTTTTTTTTCCATAATTTCTACAAAGACAGAAGCTTCACGTGAGCAGGAAGTACTGACTGAGTCTGTGAAGGTTTCAGGATCAGATTATGAGAACGAAGAACGATGAATGGATGAAATTTGAGGCATTGATGCCTGCTACTCTGAAGACGGCATCGTCCAAAAATTTTGCACTTCAATACCCACAATTCCTCTGGCTTCACATCAGACCACTGTGCTCCACTTTTAAGTTTGACTCATCACATCCTGTGGCGGGAGGTGACCCCCCTCCTGCACATTTTGTGTAAGTGTTAACACTTCCTTTTAGTCCACGTTACCTCACCGCTGAGACCTAATGGGACACGTCCGTGCTTAATTTGTGACTCCAAGTGTTCCCATAATGCCTCAGTGTTGACCTCAGCTGACGGCCGTTCCTGTTACATCACACACACAAGAATCAAATCTTTTGTGCTGCTTCTTTTCCCCCGCTGGCCTTTATGTGGGTCTCTTTTCACCACTGACTGGTCAGGCTTTCCAGAAGTCTTTAACCGCACACAGCAACTGCAACAGAAAAACGTAGTTCAGATCAAAGTTCACATTTGGTAAAATATCCAATCCTGCAGGATTTGGTTTGTTTATGTATTTTTATTGGGTTATGCAGAAAACAGTCAGCCACTCAGAGGACGGGAGCCTCACTAATTGACTCATCAAATTTTTCTTCTTATGGAAAAAAAACAGGAAATGTTAAAACATTTAAAGGACCTTTGCGTAAAACTGACTGTTTCTTTAAGGTCTCTGCTGTCGTGGTTACGGTAATAACCTTTGATTAAGGTAAGTCTTTGGGCCTGAGGAGCTCAGTGAGCCCCACACGCAGCAGGTGAATTAACCCCCCCCTTACTCTTTTGCTGGACCATAACGGCTCCTTTATCTCCCCCCTCACTGCCCTATGAGAGCTGCCTCCCCCCTCCAGAGCCCATGAGAAGCAAAGGGGCAGATTTTCCGTCGGTTTAATGAGAATCACAGGCAGAAGAGAGGAAATGTGCAGGATATTTATAGAAAAATGAGAGGAATGCACGGCCCCCAACCCCAAATTGTGCTTAGTCTATCACGCTCCTGCAGAACCTGCTCAGTTAGCCTCTTTGTTTAAATATGAGGGTGAGTGTAAATCTGCTGTTTCACTCATTTTATTGAGCAGCAAAAATCAGACTTTTGCATAAACTGTAGTAAAAATGCACTTTGGCCATGACAGCCGTGTTGGCTCTGATCGACGTCTCCACAGCTTCAGTCCACATTAAAATATTTGAACAGCTTTTAAGTGAAATAAAACGGTCCTGAATTATAAAATCTGTGACCTGGCGATGCGACAGAGGAAAACTTTTATTTTGACTCGTGTTCAAAAACACTGATGTTCAGCTTCAGATGTACTTTGTGTTTATTACTATTCGACACAGAGGTCAGCGGTTTAGTTTGAGCTGGAACCCGAGACCCTTATAAATCAGGTGAAGCTTCACACGACGAGATCTGGAGTTTTTCAGGGAAAAGAACTTCACATTTTTATTTTCACATAAAACTCAAACACTCAAATAAAAAAGTGGACCCAAAATTTTCCTCTAGAACACTTTTCAGAAACAACCAACTTCTTTCTTCAGCTGTCAGTTTTTACTAAGAGTTCATTTCAACTGATTTGTTAAAATTTCAGTTTTGTTTGTCTTTTATTGTGTACAACTGGCGTGCTTTAATTTATCAGCTTTTATTTTAATAGTTTTTTGTTTTGTTTTTTCCCAACAAGACAGAAAATTTATACTAATTAAAGCAGTTCGGCACTCCTCAGAAAGAGCCCAGACCAGAACTGTGTTCCTGTGTGGCGACAGCACTAACCGCTGAAGCACCGTGCCACCTCCCAGCAGGAGAATGTCACACTGGACCTGAAGCCTAGAAATGTCCAACTGAATGTCCTCATTGTGTCCAACAGACATCACATCTACAATCACATGAAACTGATAAAAACGACAAGTTCACTCACACACGCTGGCCGTCCGGAGGTCAGTGAGTTTAGCCTTCCTTTAAACACGGGCTGCAGTGAAGCTTGGAGACGAACCTCCCTCAGCTTGACCTCAATCAATCAGACGGCCTGCTCTGAACGGTTCTGAAGCTTCCTCATTAGAGTCTGATGTTTTGTTTTTCCTGTTGAATTCATGTAAATGTCAGCTCATAAAGCGGAGCTGCGGCAGCTAAATTGAATTAGAAACAAATTTTCAGCACAGGACAACAACGTTCCAGCTGCATCACGGCGAACGTCAACTCAATCAAAAATGTCTAAGTTCAATCCAAACACGTTAATTCAATGAAATGACTTCATGAGAACATATATTTTTTATTTCCATTGCAAGATTTTTCCACGTTTTCCTTCTTTTCCTCTCTGGAGGTAATCGGTTCAACTCAGAGTCCAGGTAAAAAAAAAAAAAAAAACGACCCCCGCCCCCTCTGGGTGGGACAAAAGCTTTGGATGTTGCTGTTTTCACAAAGGCATTGTTGTAGTTGTACAAATCTGAAAAAAGCTCATCCTCGTCATCCTCCTCCCAGAGGAGACAAATTCAGCGTCCCAACACGAATCCAAACATGAGCCTTTTTCTGCCTCCAGGAAAATCTAAGTGTGACGAGCAGCCTTAATGAAACACACACTGTTTCTTTGGTGCACTAAATCACTTTATGTGGTGTTTGTCCTTTGTTGTCACTTAAACACTGCACCCCCCCCCCCCCCCCCTCTGCTGGTGCCGCTCAGCAAGGTGCACCCAGGGAAGGTTTTCCACAGACTTATCTTAAGTCAGTGTTTTAATGCATTAAACAGGCTCCCTGATCGCTGAATTAGGTGGATAATACATCACAGGGATGAGCAGAATGGAAAATAAGAGTAATCCACTGAGTGAAAAACACTCCAGCGCAACGCTAAAGCATGTGCTGTCAATGTTATGTCATTTTGCATGCAACCAGGCGCTCAACGCGCACACATCTGCGAGTGTGAGATTGGTGGTGTAAAACACCCAAACATCGGGTACTTGACTGTTTGGATTTCTCTGTAATGAGGTATGATGATAGACTGAGCTGGTGGCGACTGCAGGACTCTCTCACATCCACCAATGGGAGCTCTGAGGGCGGGTTGTTATTACGGTCGTCCTGCTCCTCAGGCAACAAGGTTCTGTCATCTCTTTATTTATTCTGCAGGGCCACATGGTGGTATTTACCCTCAAACAGACAGCGGAACGGGAAAGCCGAGAGATTGGATCTCACTATTTACTAAACAGGGCAGTAATACACCTGTTTTTGCCCTTAATCTCAGCCTGACCCTCGTTGTCCTTCTGTCTTCCTCATGTGTTGAATGCCATTGCTGATTTTCTTCTCTCCAAAGCGAGGTGAGTTGTTTTCCCTCCTTGAAGATGCAATCGCTGCAGTGCACAGATACATGAGAGAGCTGAGAGATACGTGAAAGCACATGAAAGCCGAGCTGATGGCGCTCCAGCTGTAAACATGTGGACGAACGGCGGCTCTAACTGCTTCAGGGCGTCGAAAGCATTGTGTCCGAATACAACAAGAAAACTGACATAAGTAGCAGACACGTCTTTAGTTGGTGTTATTTGGATGGGGATAATTAAATAGAGATGTTTTCAGGATTTTCTTGGTCTCCTTTGGCCTCTGGGAGGATTGACTTTGTGGCGGGAAGCCAAGAGGCAAAATGAACTCCAGAAAAAATCTATTTGATCCACGTTAGTCAATTCTGTGGCTGCTGCAGGTGTCTGAGGCTGATGGACGACGATAACAGCGTGAAGCAGATCTGTCTTTCATTCTCCAAAAGGCGCTGATCCCTTCGACCGGATCACTTCAGGTCAACCACAATAAGCTCTAATAAGAGTTTCCTTGCCCAAAGGTTACCTCAGCTGAGCTCACACGGCTCCTCGGGCCAGGGAGCAGAAAACAAAGTGAACAAGTCATAAACTTAATGTTATGATCCGACTATTGACCCGACTCTAATTGATCTCATTTGAGGTTTCCAAACAGCGTTTGGGTGAAGCTGTTTGTATGGGCTGCATATACAACTGGAGCAGCCTACACACTTCATTAAAACGTTCCAGTATTCAGCTCATTTTGCTACTGTGGTGCACCCCACGTCTATTATTGGAGGAACACTGTGGTTTGGCAGTTACATGAGAGCCCTGCAGATTCACAGCGGTTTTGACAGTTTGGTTTCCTGTCCTGAAAATTCTTACAACCTCTTCCGTGATGCAAGTCACCAAAGCACGGACGCGTATTTAATAACTGCTTCGTCGATTGGACAAGAGCACCTGCATTTCTAAACTTCTCGTCCAGCTCTTCCTTCTGTTGTAACGTTTGTCAGGTCAGTATAATCAGAAAGTGCTGTTTGCATGAGGTTCCTCTTCAGGGTGTTGTCTTAATCAAGTGAATACTGGAAATATTACAGCCATGTAAATGTTATGTCTGCTGCCGAAAAGGTCTGATCTTTGTCCAGGCTCTTGTCATGTCCAAGTCAGAGTATGGGAAGTCATAAAATAAGCAGAGAGGGAAATGGAGTCAAGCTCTGACGATGAGACAATAAAAAAATAAAATACTTAGAGGAAAAATGTTTTGGACATTGGACAGAGAGAAGTCTGGCCTGCCATGTTACGTTATTCAACACATTTCCTCCTGATCTCACAGCTGTGCAGGTCATTAGTAAACAGTTGCACGGGAACTGAAGGCCGGGCCAAAACCTCTGCTGTACATCGCCGGGTCACGGCAGGCCTCCGGGACCCGGTCCACCCGAGGTCTGAGACTGAAAGGAGACGCTCGGAAACAAAAAGAGCTACTGGCCGCAACGGCTGCAGGCGGTGGTGGTGGCGTGCCAAGCTGGGCCAAAGGAAGACGATAAAGACAAGCCAGGACTTGGCCTGGACTTCAGACCGGACTCTCCGGCTGTGAACTGGTAAAATCCCAGACCAAAAAGCAGAAAATAGAAAGAAGACAGATTCAGGCCGGACTCGCACAGTCAGAGATGGAGGGATGTGGTCTGGACCATGACAACTGCTCACTGTAATGATTTTAGCAGGCCGATGTTCAGTGTCTTATCTTACATTGTTCACACACTATCTACTCTTGTTTCTCTTATTATAAATTAGCTCTGAAATCAAAGTGCAGAGTTGATCTGATTAGTTCTGCAGGACAAATTCAATTATGGACCAACAACAACAATAAGAGTTGAATGACTGAACAGCGTTCAGCTCTGGAAACCCAAACTGCTAATGTCAGAGTGACGTAAAGGTCATTCAGACTCAGCCTGAAGACTCCGCGATGTCACCAGCTTCAGGTCGTAGTTCCTTAAAAGCCAAAGCTCCAAAAACATCAGGCCAAAAGCCTCCTGACATCATTTCTGTCTCAGCCACTTCTCAATGTTTTAATCAGCACAACTAACTCATTTATTTATTGTCCATTGTTTTGTGCTGCAACCTGAAGCCAATATTTTAGATTTTAGTGAAATGCTGGTCTTAATGCTAAGCTAGGCTAACTGCCTCACAGCTGTGTGGAGCCGTATTTACCTTCCCGTCTAACCCACGGACACTTTATTTTTTGTGTTTTGCATAATTGTGGTTTTATTTAGTTTTCCACTTCCTGGTTTTCGCCCTGATGTTGTTTGTCAGATTTTTCTGCACAGTTTCTCAAACTGGCAGAAGCTTCTAAAAGCTACGTGATCATAATGTTTGAGACACTCAGAGGAGTCAATCCAACTCAATATTTTCTATAATTATCTTTGACTATCTGCTCTGATGTCAAAATACATCCAAATCTGTACATTACACATACGAGGAATTCTTTCCGGCCGGTTCCGAACAACCCCAAAAAGCTGCCCCCCCGGGGGCGATAGTTATTCAACGTCTGCTGTTTTTCCCTGTTTGCTCTGGTGACTGTTCAGAGGGCTCTGGGTGAACGAGACCACGCGGAGCTCCAGATCGTGTTGATACAGTTGCCTACCCCGAGGCTCGACAACAGCCCCTGAAGAGAGGGGCCAGAGAAATGGATTAGGCCCCTGGCACTGACCTTCTTCCCTGTTCACCGCCCCCCAGACGGAAGAGGTCGCGGCCCTCACAGCTGAGCTCTGAGTCCAGGCTCTGTCCTGCTGGCCATATCCTACTGGCCTGTATTCTCCAAATGGACATTGATTATTTACCTCCTGCACAGGCGCCCGTTTGATCTGATGTCACGCCTGAACGTCTTCCTGAAATCGGCCCAAACATGTGACAGAATCAGATCAGTCAGGGGGAAGATCACCTGGGAGCCGAGGAACTTCAACATCTTGCACTGCTCCTGGAGAGCAGACTTTATATCATAATCATTATGTTGAAATAGAGGAATAAATCCAAATATATCTGGGTGGACGCCATGGAACCTTCTCACCAATCAAATGGATTTGCACAACACACAAGACCACCCTTCTGCAGAAGAAGTACTGTAGATCTCTCACACATGAAGGAAAATCTGAGTCATTGCTCTCTTCCAATAAATCTGTTTCAATCAGATCAGAGTCCAAACACATGCCCGCTGTTAGACCGAAGATTTTAACACAATTTCATAAGTGGTTATTCTGTCTAAAGGAGAACCTGCTTTGAAACAAGTCTATCAGAAGAAGTCAAATCAAAAACAGCATTCATTTAAACCTGATCTGCTTCGACATTGACGTGGAGTCATTTGAGCTTCGAGATGAAAAACAACTCAGCTCTAACACTAACACTCCTCAAACGTCCTGATGACAAACTCTGAAAGCACTCGGTGTATCTGGACTCACTGATCAGCTGATGTCACACAGTCACATGTCCAAACAAGACGTCAAGACGAGGTCATCGGGTCATCGGGGCCTCCAAATGCTTCGATCCTCCAGCTTTGACACTGTGAACGTGCTGAATGTGCTTCTGGTGGTCTGCAAAACATTTGAAAAGTGATGCTTCTTCACATTGTGGCATTTAACAAAAAGTGGACATCATGTTGTGTTTCAGACGGAGAACATAAACTCATCAGGAAAACGTTTACTGAGGAGGAGGAGGGACATTTTCCCATAGACTTCAACAGCCTGTGGAGTCGCCCCCAGTGGAGAAGATGAAGGTTTGATGGTTTTCTGACCCGGAGGCTCTGCAGCTTTGGCTTCACTTTTATAAACAGTTGATGTTTAAGATGACAGCTGAAAGTCAGATTTTTGACGTTTTGCTTTGCAGCACAAACGATGAATGATGATGAATGACTTCAGAAACGGCCACAGTGTGAGCAGCTGTACTGTTCTCAGAAAACAGAAACACACTGACCTGCAGAGTAGGAAAGTTAGCAGACAAATAAAACAAAGTGAGCCTCAGGAATGAAGCGCCGCTCTCTTGTCTCTTACTACAGTTGTTTATTCCTCCTCATCATCGTTCCTTCTGCTGCAGGTCGGAGGTTGATGGACAACATGAATCATGTGTTTGACATCAGCGAGCTGCTTTTCCCTCCTAACTTATTGAAAACTGACGGCGGGTAAAAGATTAAAACTTAAAATGACCCGACAACTATACATTCTGCCTTTTGGTTAAAAAAAGAACCTTTGCTTTAGAAAAATTCTGACTCCTCAGGCCTGGATCTGGATCTGGAACTCGAACAGATCCAGATCCAGGTTAATCCTCCCACCTGGTGAGAGTGTGCTCAGGTGTTTTAACGTATAGTTTCACTTTTTCCACATTAAAATTAATAAACAACTACCTAATTCCAAGAAAACACCTCAAGCGTGACCAGTAAATGATGATGTAAATGAAAACAGCCACGCGGGGCGGCGGCGGGGGTGGGGCTGATGAAACGCCGCAGTGCTTTTTAAACCTGACGGTTCAGAGGTGATTCATCATTGTCATGTTTGAATGTTTGACACCATCAGCATCTGTTTGAGGTGTAAAAATCAGCAGCCGATTTGATTTCTATTCCTTCCTGCCAGCTCCTGAGTTTCTACTATAAGAACTATAAGAACCAAAGTCACTTCCAGTCACCTGTCGGCTGGCAGACTTTAGAAGCAGCGCGGCCTGTGTCAGGCCTGGCAGCCGTCAGGTTGCTGACGTGTTTTTGGCTCTCAGTCGCTGGTTTCCAGTCCAGCAACTCCCAGTCATTGTTAACAAGTGACATACTGTACCAGAGGTAGGTGGCTCCGCTGACTAACGACCTGACAAGAATCTCTTTGACAACTGACTCACAAAAATCTGAATAAATTACGGATTGCGTTTTCTATGACAACTGCGCCTTCATTTGGCCAGTTTAGCTGAAATGCTGAAATAAAAACCTAAATAATGCAGATTGCTGTGTTCAGCCGGAGATCTGTGGATATTTTCACACCGTAGACGGATGTCGGCCTGTTTCTGAGCCACCCTCGGTCCTAACTGACCTTTGTACAGACATTCAGGTTCCTCCGTGAAGTCCACAGTTGAAGTTTTAGGTGAGACGGATTGTGTGACGTGGATGTTTGTGTTCGGCTCAGGACATCATCGGGTTAGTTCATCACCAAACAGCTGCATCATCCTCAGTAATACTGTGTGCTCAGTGTGTCAGCCAGATTTCTGTGAATTGAGCCTTTAATGAGCTGTTGTCGGTCTAGATTTTTTGTGCACATGCAGCCGTTGTGTGCCTGAAAAGTGGTTGTGTTGCCAACACGTGCCATCAGCAGCACATGCTGCTGGTCATGCTGGGACGTCACGGAGACCCTGAACAGGTTCAGGCCTGGCAGATGGTACAGCAGGACTGACCCAGTCCCCGGGGCCAAAGGCGATACAGCACTCACCAGGCAGCGCTGCTGAAGCTGAATGTGAACTCGATGGACTCTGCGGCGGCTGAAAAATGACCACGTTGGCGTTTCAAGAGCTGCAGCAGCAGAACCGTCAGCGTCCAGCCGCCCTCACGCCGTCGAAGGGTGGCGATAGGAAGCTGAAAGCAGAAGGAGGAATGTGTCAGATTCTATTATTCATGACCACGCGACACATTATCACACGTCGCCCTGAGTAAGGTGTGTTTTCAACACCCGCCTTTCTGTTCGGGACCTCTCCCGGCCGAGGGAATGAGGTCATGTTGTTCAGGAACCGATTCATCCGTAAAAACAATGGAGCACTCACTATTTCCCAGGGTGCAGTGCTGAGTTGCACCAATCAGATGCCTGGGAATCAATGCCCATATTTTCCTTTTATTCCCTAAAGTAAAAAGGGTAGAACGACCCATCTGATACCATGAAACTGCTTCCTTCCTTGGCGAGTGTTGAAGGGAAACCAACAAAGAAAAGTGAACACCCAGAAGTGACCTGTTCCTCCTACTGTAACAACAAAGCGTGCAGCTAATTATACTTTTAAGATGTTTGACACTGATCAAGACACGTCTGTCCAAAGAGCAGCTGAATGAGTCTGTCCTGTAGTTAGATTAAAACAGACCCTGTTCGCAGGCTGCTTCTGGACCAAAGCCTGAGACCATAAACATTTTCCCATAGACTTCAATAAAATCTGACTTCTTTTTCGCCCCCTGATGGTCTCTACGTGGAACACGAGTTTAAGACGTCCACTTTTTGATCTGACCAATCACAGCTTGGCTTTGTGAGGAAACTTTTTCAAATCTATCAGCAACAATCGATCCGAGCGGACCGATGAAACCATTCTGGCCTCTGGCAGCTCCGCTTTTCCTGAAAGGGAATGAGGTCATTTTCAGATCCGTTGTAAACTGACTCATCGCACACTTTCACGGTTTAAGCCAAACGATCTGCTCCACACCTCCTTTGAATGCCACGCCAAAGTCACATAATCAAGCCTGTGCAGCTTGTGGATGAGAGAATAATAATTATATCATCTATAATTTCATCTTCCAGATTGTGTTTGGTTACCAAACTACACCGTTACTATGGGAACGGGTTAAAGCCTCGTGTCAGATCTGGACGGCCATCAAAGCTACACTTTCTCCCGCCAAACGTCTGCTGGTGTGACCGAGGAGATTGATAACGTCTGATGCGGCTTAGGAAGGAAGGATGACTCGTCGCTCAGGTTCTTTAAATAGACGTGTTGAGTGTCAGCAGACGGATCCATCACAGAAATCCTCCGTCCCTGGAATATCTCACAGCAGGTCTGGATCCTGATTCAGGTCAAAAATACAGCTTGCTATTCAAAACATTCGGTTGGGGCATTACAGCAACACCTCCACCTTGAACTGGCTTTGGGTCCAAGCAAATCTTTCCTGGTGACCAATAGTTGACTCCTGGTTGTAGTTTTTCAACAAGATGATATTTTTTGTTATACGTTATAATGAAATTCATATTTTAGTGTTTGGACTAGTGTTTGGAGGTCTTTTTGAACTCTGTTATGGTTGTTGCGGTAGGGGGCGTGGCTACTGTGTCCAAAAACCAAGATGGCCGACACAGACTGCAGGCTTTGAAACGCCATGAGTTGATTCTTTCTTTTATTTAAACAAAAAACAAAAACATTTTAGATAAATGAAATGCAATGATGAAAATAACGTTTGCTGCCAAACTGCAGACAGCAGAGACTCAGCTGGTGAACACAGATCATTTCCTGACAACAGAGACGCGGCCAAAATAGGAATATTGGACCGACATTGATCACATGGTTATAAACTCAACCCCACATGAGTTGCTTCATGTCTGTAAAGGGAAAAAAAGGAAATGTGTGCATTAAAACTCTATGAGATAATATTTTTTTACAAGTAAAAACGAGGAGAGACAAACTTCTTTGGCTGAGCTTCAGCAACTCAGGGTTGGCTTCCACACAGATCAGATTCAGAAAGTATAGCTCCCCTCCTCCTCCCAATCCCCGACCGCACTGTCTGCACAGCAGCGGCCAACTGTGGATACACTCACATTCCAGCTGGCTCTAATTTGGCTGTTTTCTCCGCCCCTTCTGTAGATTTTATTGTTATTTTTAATCGTGACGGTCGTATTAATATGTGGATCTACACTCCTGCAGCCTCAGATCTGACTCCCCAGGGTTTGCGTGGTGTGTGATTAGGGGCGCCTGGCGAGCCCGAGGTCCGGCCTTCGCGTGGGTAGGCAGAGGCAGAGGCAGTGGCAAGACTTTCCAGGATTATCTCAAATAAATCAGGTGTGATAGCTGAACGGAAAAACGGCCCATTTTCCATGTCCGATTTCCAAATATTCCCTCCACAGGAAATCCAAGGTTTAACACCTTTTGTCATACAAACCTCCGCTGGTGTTTCGAACAAAAGACAAGTGAGACGGATTTCGGCCCTCAGTGTTAACATCTTTTTCCATGGGTTTGTTTGTTGTATTTTCCCGGGCAACAACAGAATCATCCGTTTACGCACCTCCATCATGCTATCAGCCAGCCCTCCCTCCTGCTCCCATCCTCCAAAAGCTTTTCCAATACATTCTCGACAACACTCTTTGAGTAATTGTAGTGGTCAAAGCAGCAGGCCAGATATCCAAACAGGAAACAGGAAAAACTGCTGAAATTATTCCGATCAAGAAAGGATTGGATGATGGAAAACAAGGCAAGAGGAGACGTGAAAGGAGGGTCAGAAAGTGCACTTTTGGAGCTGCGTGTTTTGATTTGCTGTGATTAAAAATGGACAGCTGAAGCTCTGCCCGAAGTCACAGACGCATCTTGATTTTATCGCGGTCCAGATTTAATCCTCTGGAATTATTTTTAGCTCGGTGCAGCGGTGTTATCAGAGGTCTCCTGGTGACTGGATTCAGCTGTGTGGGATTATGTCTGAGGTGAGAGACGGAGGCCTTTGCATGCAGACGGGCCCAGAGTGCGGTCAAACAGAGGTCTCCGCATCCACACTGGGGCTGCTGCCATTGGAGGCTGGTCATGCTGTTGGCCTGTCACACAGTGTTGATGTTTGGATGGAGAAAATGTAAATGGAGTGTAATTTTTGGATGACAAATCTCTCCTCTTTCTCTCCCCTTTTTGTCATCTCCTGCCAGTGGTATCGATCCTGCAAATTAGTAAATATCGCCTTGTGAGACATTCCAAAGAAAAGCGGATTAGATCATTTTCCTCTCGCAGCGCTCCTTCGTGTCTCGGAGCATTTGACCAGCAGAATGGGTTGTATCATTTTCTGAGGTTTGGTTGTCTGATCGCCATAGGAAACAACATTATGAGAATGACACAGTGAAACCCAGTTCCTCCATCCCATAACCAAACTCAGGATATCTGCTACTTGCCTGTTAATCAATTTGTCAAAAGTGGTATTTTGATGTGTTTTGCACAAACCAACCACGCAGCTTCGC
Organism: Echeneis naucrates; assembly: GCF_900963305.1. Taxonomy (NCBI): domain Eukaryota; kingdom Metazoa; phylum Chordata; class Actinopteri; order Carangiformes; family Echeneidae; genus Echeneis; species Echeneis naucrates. Next base: position 1,122,873 of record NC_042529.1, on the reverse strand, counting down.
TGCAAATGTCATTTCAGTTGACGTAGAAGCTGCAGAATCACTTAAATCAAAGAACCTGTATCAGCCACAACATGAAAGGCTCCATATTTTACGAGTTTAGATTCGATCCTCTCCTCTGATTGGCTGACTGTTGACTGAACTAATAAAAAATATCCGTCCAGGTTGGCTGATTGGTCCAGGTGGGCCTGACTGCTTTTTTTTTGTGACATCACAAAGTCCCAGAAGTCCTGAAAGCTGGTTTTAAGTCTGAATCCAGACAGACATTTTACTGACCACATGGAGGTCTACCTTTAATAAATCAGTCAGAACTCTTGAAAGAAACATCAAATGTTGGCTTTCGTTCCTCACTTGTCCACGTTTGAGCCCACACATGTGACCACCCATTCAGACTCTGATTTATGGAACATTGGGTTATGGTTTACATAAAGGTCGTGTAGATGAGGCACAGTAGCTGTGATGTGCCAAATCCAGAAGCAACCGTACCAAAACAGTTGTTTTTCTGCAGCACGTGAACACTGGGCAACAAGAGTGGTTGTGTTGACGCAACAACACGCGTCAACCTGTGTTGGTATCTGGGTTCACTAACAAAACAAGAGCCACAGTTGTTTTGAAAAATGTCTCAGCTTGGCAACACAAATGCTGTTTAAATGTCAAGAACATTAAAAAAGAAAATCCCACTCCTGGTCTTAATGTTGACTGTAGTGACAACAGGATTTGTTTGCGGACTGACTCAATGCCACAGAAGAGTTTTGCAGTTTCAAGGCTTGTGGTTGACCAGCCAGCTATGTTGAGCTCTGTAAACTCAGATGTTTCCTGGTGGGAAGGTAGCTGCTGGAACACTTTTGGGTTCCTGGGACCAAACTTGGATGTGGCCTCCTGCATTGAAGGTGAAGAGTCCCTGTGGTGGGAAAAGCCCAAATTGTGAAATGTCATTTTGCAAATTCACTGACTGCTACATTTAACATTGAACACACATGAAAGAATTTGGTGTCAAAACGATGTGGAGGGCGGAAAGAAGGCTGGACGCTCCTGACTCATGCAGCACTGGGAACTAAATCAGACGGACCTAATTGAAGCCACATTCCTACGAGTGACGCCTAAATTCCTGAGCTATTCCTGAATACAGTACACACTGAATACCACACACCCACTCACATGTGCAGGCCCAGAAAACACACCTACGAGCGAAGGTGATGGAAGCCTGATAAAACCACCTTGATTTCATCCTTTAGATGGGAAGCTGAGGTGGTACAAGTCACTTCCTTATCTCTTTCCAGGGTGATATCAAAGAGGGCATTTCCAATTTCTGGGATGTGCTTGAGAACTTTTTCAAGAATGTGTGGTTGCGATTCACTGTGTTTACATAGAGACTTTCCCCACAGAGTGGCTTTGGCCACCAGCCGTAACAGTCCATGAAAATGCAGGGTCAAGACATCAAAGACTTTGTCGAGATTATTCCAGTCAGGAGCATGAAATAACACTGTGACAAATACAACTCGCATGGCAGGATACAATGTCCCTCATCCGTTCACATTCTGGTCTCAATCAGATGTCTTATAAATGTCCAAAATTAAATCAGGCCGCTCCCTGGAATGTGGCTTCATGGTTGTACTGGAGCTTAACACAAACAGGTCAACACTTAGCACCACGAACAGACGGTCCTGTCTTTAATAAATCCACTGTCAGGTGTTTTTGGGATCCGATTCCTTCTCCCCCTGTAAAGTGTTCTCTGATGGAGGCAACCTGAAAGTCAGGCAGCTTATTCCATCTAAAGATTTTCTGCTTTGTTGGAAATGCGACGTCTTCAGATTTCAGACTGTTGGACGGACGAAACGAGCAAACAGTGTTGTGTTGAGACCACTAACCCACAAAAGTCGCAGACTTGTTGTTGTTGTTGTTTTGGGATGATCCTGATGACGGCAAACTAAAAAAGTTTGAAATAATTTTTAGGACCGTTTTATGCCTTCATTAATTCCACCGTGTGGACATCCATGCATTATTCCCTTATTTGTCCCACAGTGGGGAAACAAAGAAATCCATTTCTAAACAAGGTTTACAGATGTATGTCGGATGTAGGTTCCATTCAGGGCACAGCTCCTGTTGAATACTGGTTTGTTTAGATGAAGCGCCTCAGAGGAGGCCATCATGACTCAGCTAACCACGGCGCCCTGACATCATTAAAGCTGAAGCTCAATGTTTGGGAAATGACTGTGGAAAAGCAACACCCTGAATCCTGAATCTGTAATGATTTCTGAAAGGTTTGGGATCGATCCAGATCTTTCTATTCTTTTTCCTCACATAATTTAGGTGTATTGAAAGATTGTTGGTCCAAACTCGCCCTGATGTGAGGGTGAGGGTGATGTCAGGGTAAAAGATGGGATGTTAAAATCACACATTTTTTTCTGTGCAAAAAATTCATTTTCAAGTTCAGTCAAAATTAATAGCAGCTTCGGCCGTTTGGCTCCAGAAATCAAGTCCCGGTAGTTGTGTAGTTGTCCCAAAAACCAGGAAACATCACCAGTGCTGCCAAACTGGCAACTTCTCCACATTTCAAAACAGCACCTTGCAACATATTTAACCAGCCAAGAAATATCCATCTCTCTCTGGACCAACTGTGTTCAATGAGTCAACCAATCATCACACAGAAACATCAATGTGTTGTGAATGTGCAAACTTAATGACAAATCACTTCAGTATCTCCTTTTGTTTTTGTTTTGAATTCACTTGACGATTTCATTTTTTTGCTTTGTCCGTTCCAGTTTGAGGTCAGAAGCGGAGATGAGTGTTGATTAAATAATGTGTTATGGTTAAACTTTGTTTTTTTTTCTTTTAATAAATGATGATGTCACAGATATGCAAAGTAACAGAGGAGCGTGCAACAGCTGAAGTATTTTCAATCTTTGGGTACTTCCCTTCATGGAGAGTGAGCGAGGAAACACACAGAGGGAACTTCAAATTGGAAAGAGAAAGTTTGGTAAACCATCTTATTTTGTCCAATTCCACCAGTTTCTCTCTGTGTCTACATGTGAACACGACACGAGATATAAACGTATCCAGCTGATCTTCCACCTTGATGCAGGAACTGTACAAACTGATGTTTTCTGTTTAAAGGTCCGATTAAACAGGAATAGAATCAAAGATGGACCTTTGAGTTCATGTGATGTGTCGTGTTGTTCCACCTCCAGCACTGAAAGCTTGTGCTGTTAAAGGAAGTGGCTTTGTAATCTACTCTCCTTCAACCTTGGAGTTCCGTCTCTGCTGTGTATGCTGGGAAACTTTGGCAGGAAGTTCAGAGTGTGCGTGAGAGAGTGTATGTGCGCGTATTGTGTACATGCCGGGGGCAGCTGTGAAAACACCGACCTCTGCAGAGCGACGCCTGAGACGCTGCGCCCGCCGTCCAACCTGGTGAGGACGAGCACAGGTGGGAGGATGGAGACCGACCCGTTCGTCAACGCTGTGAGACAACCCTCTCCCTGCTCGGCCCGTTTGGTGGCTCGTTGTGTAATCACCGATACACAACTGCAGCCTGTTCCCGAGCCAGCGAAGTCGAGCATGCCTCCCACACATTCCCTGGTTCCACTTGTACTTTTCAATTTATTCCACAAATTCAATTCATTTAAAGAAACCTGAGCAAGTTAGCGACTAATTTTCTTTCATGAGAAATTCTCTGCGCTGAAAAAAGCCCGCTCACAATGAAAGGGAAAACAGTCCTCTTGCCAATCAAAATGGAGCTCCCCAGCTGCCGAAATAGGTCGCAGTCAGGACTCTATTTTCCATCCTACCATCGGAGGCGAGGTTGGCCTTTACATGTCTCAAACCGCTGATGGCGAACAGGACGAGTCGCCGAGATGCAGTCTGACTTGATGTCAGAGCGTTTGAGGCTTTTACGTGTTGTCTGCCATGTAATTAGTGACCATGGCTAACTAGTTCCCAGCAGGCAAAGCAACCGTGAGCCAAAATAATAATTTAAAGGTTAAGAATCTGAGCAGCAGCGATTCTCCCCCCGGCTTCATTGGAAACGAATATCACAGGTGGACAAAATCAAGCCGTTTCAATATTTCATGCTCTAAACGTCTCATGCTGCTCAACTGAAATGGCAGAAAACCTGATAAAATATTTGATAAGCAGCCTTCAAGAGAAATCCAGGATCTGAGCTGACCCTGGAAATGATGCAGTCTGGGAGAAAACCAAAGCTGGAGTGTTTTAGAAGGGACAGAAATATGGGAGGAAGTGGAATTTTATAACACAATACATTATTACAGATGTGTGTGGGAGCATGTGAGGGAGAGACAGAACGTGATAGCATGGAGAAGGCATCTGGATTTGATCAGCATTTCCCACTGAAGCGCCTGGTTGTGTGGTCATACAGTGTGTGGCGGCGCGTTCGTACGGCTCGTGACATAAGAGCGGCTCCCAGCAACAGGCACTTATATAAGGATCCTAAAGGGCGCGCAGAGATCAAAGCCACGCTCGCACAAAACACGCAAGTTGTTGGAAACACGCGAGGTGAGAAGATGATGGAACAAAAACAGAACATGTTCGGAAGCGATGAGTCTATTGTTTGTTCTCCAGGGCGAATTGGAAGACGCGAGAGAAGTGAAAACAAATTTAAATTGAAAACTGTCCGAGAAAACAAGACGGTCAGGGAGACAGAAAATATTTGTGGGTAAAGTAGCTGTCTTTTCCCATGTGTTGAACTGGAGAATAAAATTCAATTACCGACTTCACTGCTGTCAGTAGGAGCACATGTAAACAGACGCAGCAGCGGCGGAGAGGGCCAGGTTAACTGCGTTAAAATTTCTCTGACTCAGACTGCGTTGCGTGGCCGGCCGCTGATATCTTCAGTCATTAATGTGCAGCATGGAAGGAGAACACATGGCAGCAACACGGCTTGGCTCGCTCGCACAAGTTTATGAAAGCAGGCGAAGGCAGACACGCAAACGGATGCTGACCGTTTGCTGTATGACGTGTGTGTGTTTCTCTCAGTTGCTGCTGTATTTCATTTTTCAACAGTTATATGCCTGCTCTGTGGCCTCTGAGGTCCGGCTCTTGTGCGGCAGAGCTACAGATGGATGCTAACTAGTAGCAGAGGCCCCCCCTCCTCTAAAAAGGGTTTGGTCCAGGCCGCCCACCAAATGCAACCGCCCATACCAGACGAGTGCATCACCTCCGTTCGGAAAGAATGAACACATTGCTTCATAATGCGTTCCCAATGGGTGCAGGTATTTGTGAGGGAGTCAGTGATCTGCAGTATAATTGATTCTTAAACTGGGCCATGATGCTCTGCAGACTAATCCTCTCTGCTGTTACATAACAGCAGTTTGTAAACACTCAGCTCTGTGATCACTATTCCAAAGCAATGAAGAAAATAAAAACAAAGACAATGACTTTCCCATCCTCTTGAAACTATCTGACGAGCTTTTCCTGCTCACATTTTGGAATTTGATGCCTTTTCCCTGGAAAGGGTCCGATCCACACTGCCGGCCTCTGTCGCAGCAGTCAGCGCTGTTTGTTCCTTTAACAGTCAGTGACCCGACTCGGTGGTCCCTCCGATTAGAGCCCAGCTGAGATCAGACAGCAGAAAGACATGAGGACCACTCCGGAGCCCCTTGAAAACATGCCCTTTAATTATTTTTGTAAGTGTAAGTGAACAAGTGAGTGGAAACTATGCAGAGTCCGGCCCCCCCGGCAGGGCAGAGGGGTTGTTAGTTCGTGGCACGGCGACGGGGTCGGATACGGACCGGACCAGGAGGGCAGGACGAGGTTCAGCTCAACATGTCAGGTCTGGATTGGACCGTCCAGGTGCACTCAGCTCCTCGTCCTTCATATTTAGGTCATCTTTACATTTAGCAGCATTTCTGTATCTACGCAGTTAAGACGTTTATTCAACTTTACTCGCTCCCAGCACAGATAAAGCCCCCCGACCCTTCGATCCTCAAAACAAACAGCAAAGTCATGTTTCCAGAATAGAGACAAGAGAGGCAATGAGAGGCTGCATCACCACACAAATAAAATAATAATGCTCTTTCATGTGTTTATATTTTTTGAGAACAAGTGGGGAGGAGGAAGAGGCGATTCGGAGTGCCTTCAAATGTCAGTGGGAAGGGAGACTTTGTTCCAAAACAGAACGCGAGCCAAAAAGTGAGTCCTGATCTCAGCAGCCGACAGACGAACTGGTATGTTCAGGGCAGCAGTTAACAATCCACTTCATTACCGCTTCATTTTCCTGCTATTTGCTGATTAAGCATTTGGAATGTGTCATAAAACACAAGACTAAACCGAGACTGGATCATATGTTAGCATTCCTGCCTCGCACCAGCAGCTTTCTGCTCCTCAGCTCTTTGTTTACTCACTTATACAATATTTCAATGCAGACAAATTCACAATAACCTTTTTTTCATTTACATTTTTTTAACCACAATGTTGTCTGACTGGTTTCTACATAAATTTAATCCCTAATAAAATGATGACAGGGACCAAAATGTTCTGTTATTTCTGCTCTACAATTGGGAGTTGAAGGGACCGAGTCACTGATGGAGCCAGAAAAACAACAGATCGAGGTTATGGATTTTTTATTTTTTTTTCCATGTTGGCTTCATTTTTCTGGCTGGGACGTTGCTAAAATGAAGTTCTTCCAAAATGTCAGAAGTTATTTTGTTTGTGTTTTCAAAAAGGTCTGAAAAGTCATAAATGTAGAAACAAAAGTGTTATCAGTGCTGCTCATTCACTCTAAATCATAACACACGCTCTCCGTCATTCGGTCAGTTCTCCAAAAATGCAGAATAAGATATTCCGAATATTAAAAAAATACTAATAATAATATAAAATTGTAAAATGTAATTAATTAGCTCTTCAGCAGCTGTAAAACCAGGAGCTGGTGGAGACCAAAAACGGAGCTAAATAAGAGTGATAAAAGAAAATGCATGAATGTCTTTTTACCGCAGGTCCTGGTGGGTGCATTGCCCATCGATCGTCCTGTGTCCTTTTCCTTGCTCCCTGTCTCTTTTCCTGTGTCCCTCACTCCCCTCCCTTCCTCACCTCAGCATCTTTGCCGCACACTCTGTCCCGGTCAGCCTCTCATTATTTTTACCCACCAGAATGTGGACCAGCTTCAACTTCATGCGAATAGAAAACCACAAGTGTTGTTCTGCCTGGACAGCACCCAGACTCAAGAGCTGTTTGTCTGTTCACCAGCATGTCCACTTCTGGGACAAACTGACATAATAAGAGAAGACTTGAGAGGGGAGGCGAGAGAAAATAACTTTTTTCCAAAGCTTGAAGTCATTAATTAAACAGGATCAATCAATTTGCCTGTATATCCAATGAAGTGAGACAGAGGCAGGATGACTCTGTGGGGTCGAGTCAAAGAGAGAACCAAAGCGTTGACTTACAGCTCCATTTTTCTCTGTGTCAGCTCTCTCAGGAAACTGGCACCTTTCCATCACATTATGAGCTTCCTGCCAACACTTGCCAAGAACCCTGAGCCCAAACAGCAGTGACCGGAGCGAAGCTTTATCCCATCTGAGTCGGAGAGTTACCGTCACTAGGTCAGATCCTCAAGGTTTGGTAACCCATCCATCAAAGCAACAGGACCGAGCAGTTTGGCTTGGCCCAGTTATTCTGGCTGACAGACGGGCATCGTGCTGCCTCTGTTGTTTCTGAGATTTATCATCCACTACAACTTTTTAGATCATTAGGGGATTGTTTTTGCAGAGAGATTCTACTCGATATCATCGTAATCTCCAAAGGTGGAGAATGATGCTCATTTAAACCGTCAGCCTCAATACCTAATTATATCATCTTAGCATTATGCTAATGTATGAGCTGCCATGTTGAAGCAGTTTGTAATTTGCCTGTCGGCGATCTTTATTTTTGGAAACCATATTTGGAGGAGAAGGTGGATTTGACCTGCTCAGCAAGTTATCCTGATTGGATGGTCCAGTCTGTCAGTCACACAGTTGCCCCTCCCTCCTGGTCTGTTTCCCTCTAAATGGAGCATCATTTAAAAAAAAAAAAAAAAACATTTGCTGAGGAGGGGGAGGGACCATTCCCCATAGACTTCAATACAATCACATTTACACACAAATAGTAATTCAAGAAGCATGTAAGTTTGATTTACCAGCCATCAGCATCCACGTCAGGTTGGCACGCTAAAAAAAACTGCTTTAATCAACCATCTTTAAAAGGCCAGCTGAAGAAGTCGGCCCTGATCTCTCAGCTGTCAAAAATCTACAAGTGCCCGGCATCTGTCTGGTGTTTGGATTGGCTGAAGAAGAGACCCAGAAAGACCCACAGGGAGCAATTTCCACCACCAACATCCTCCCGAAGCACCTGGTACTCATCTCTGAGCGCTCTCATGATAGAATTTACTGTACGTACCAAACGCTTATGAAACTGTGCGTGTGTTTGCACACAGACAGCTGCACAGTGTTTTAAATGTGTTAAATGAAAAGTGACTCAGTTTCCTAATAGATCAGTGAAATTCGCCTTTGCAGACTATAACCCTCCGCAGAAATCATTTCATTATTCTGTTGGTGTGCTTTTATTTATGTGATGACTATATCAACAAGGTATTTGCTGCTCAGCTCCACAGATGCCAAGAAATACATAACAACGAATAAAGGTGGGGAGGGAGGAGAGGCGGAGGGGGGCGGGGAGCTGAAATGACTTTTAAAAGAATGAAAAGGTTGTATCAATTTCCCAAAAAATACATCAAGTCAAACTCACACTTAAAGGAGTTTCAGGTTCATATAAAAAGGGATATGTTTTTCCATGTCATGTCTCATTTGCTTGTTCAACAATCAAAATCAACCCAACTGGGCCAAATAATTGAGTCCAGCCCTGAGTGTGTGAGTGAGAGAGAGAAAGCTGAATTGATTTATACACTCAAACATCTATAATCATCCAATAGTCGCTATTAAGCGAGAACAGAAGGCAAGGATTCAATTAAAATGCACCCTTGCGAAGTATTACTTCACACAATAATGCGTCTGTGGCCTAACAAGAAACACAACCTAATAAGCTCTTTATAATGAGATGAACACTTACTCTTTGCCTGCGGCATTCTCTGCTTTGTTCTGGTGAGTAAGATTTACTATTTGGTTGTTAGTTCAAAGTCATAGCAGTAAATTCTTCATGTAGACAGGACAGGAAAAGTGAACTGTACATTTGTTATGACTTGATTTTCCTCTGCTATTGCCTTTATAGCTGCTGATTAATAAGAGAAGAACTGGAACGCCCTCAAAGTTCGGTCCTGACTGTTCTGCACCTCACATCCCATAAAGCTAACAAAAGAAATGGACGATGATGAACAAGCCTTTCAGAGGAAAGCTGGACACCGACGTCTCATGATAAGCCCTCCAGCTGAGGCTCATGGGAACAGGGAGCTGGAAGTCTTCGGTATACGGAGTCCAGATCGAGCCTGGATGGTGCGTTTGACCGTAATCCTTCATGTCAACCATCCGACCTGATTATCAGGTGAAGCATCCAGTTCACCGAGTTCTGTAAAGTTTGGCCTCGGACTTGAAGACATGAAGGTCGAGGAGACGCCTCCATCGATGTGCATGGAAGACTCACTGATTCTCTGGTTAAACCACCTCAGGACAGGATTTAGTTTTCAGATAACTGAGGGCAGTCGTTGGGTCTGACTCAAAAACAAAATAAGGTCTTAACCTGCTAACAATGTTTTATCTTAACGTTATCTCTGCAACACAAAATAAAGCTGTCAGGGAACAACCTGCACACGTCACCACATTATCAGTTTTAGCAGATTTCATGCCTGCTTTGACTTATTTCAATATTTTTGTCTCACAGAGATTTTGATGACTGTGAGACGTCAACCAATCCGGTCAGACTGATTGAATGATATTCTAAGACGCCTCCCTGAATGACGCCGTCTTCTTGGCTGTGTCGCCTGCAGATGCTAATGAGCGCTTTGCCACACGGCGTTAAAGTCGCACCATTCACACGTTTTATTGATTTAACCACCACGTCTGACAGAAACGCAAAGTGAGCATAAATGGATTACTGAAGCGCGTTTGCCAAAGTGCTCACTGAGCTGCTAACATTCCTCATAAAAGTCCTCACAGTCAGTTTTGAGGTGTTGCATACACACACACATTCATAACATGTCTGCTTTTATAAAGGTTAATAAGCACATTAAATGGGGGTGCTCATTTGGAATATGGTGTAACATGAATAAATATTGTGCAAGCAAAGACTGGATAATGTGTTGGGAGTGATTGAGCGAATGTGGGAAAATATCATGGAAAATATTAGCAAATCGGAAAATGTTACAGGTAGTTGGAATACAAGAGATATTGTAACAATATAATGCATTCTGAGCTTGTGATGACAAATCTTCCAGAACAACATGAAATCTCACCCTGTACGCTCTCATTTGCTCATTCAGACACACACACACACACAAAGCAGTGCGTGGTGAGGATTGTTTCACTAATGAGTTGGTTTGGCTGCAGTTGAGTTATGGGCATGAGCGCATGGTGGGACTTCACCCCAGTGCAGCCTGGGAGAGTGTACTGAGTGCGCCTAATGCTGTACTGACTGATTCATCAGCCTGCCAGCGCCGACTGATGAGACAGAGGTGTCACGAGTTTGCAGATGGCTGCCATGACCCGACCACGAGCTCGTACAGGAAACATCCACATCCTGTGAGCAGAGCTGCAGAAACTCCAAAGTCTGTTGGCTCCTCAGCTGTCTAAAGATAGTCAGACTTTTCACTGTGTCCACTGAGCCATTTGTCGTCATTGTGTTTCTCTTGCATTATCACTTTGTTTAGTTTGAATCAAAGCTTTGTGGTCATCAGCTCTGCAACTTGTTCACTTTCTTTTCATTGAAAACACACTTCAGTGCATTCAGGATGAATGAGTGTTCATACAGCCTCAGTGTTTCAGCTTTGACTCACAACAGACTGAAAGCTACTACTGAACTGTGACTTTCAGTTCCCCGAGGAAAATGCATGTTTACTTCATTCATCAGAAAAAACTTTATATATTTTCATAAAAATTCTACTTTGATTGATACTTTATGTAACAGATTTAAAACAGAGTAAAATGTTTTCATTTCAGTTTAAAGTTCTATTTCCAGTTCAAGTCGAATTATTTCTGATCTTTTTATGCAGCCAGTGAAAATGTTGTATGTTCAGATTTACAATCTGAAGTGAAGATAAAACAGCTGTTCCTTTTCCAGATTTCCTGAAATACTGATAACTTGGATGCAGAATCCATCGAGACCCGAGCAGGGTGGCGAGGGGGGCGGAGCTAATTCCAGTTCATGTTGGATGAGGGCGGTGTCGCCAGTCGACCACAAGCTTTCACACTCACCTTAAGGCAATTACCTGATTAACCAATGAACCAACTAGCCAATTAACATGGATGACTTTAGTGGAAAGAAGCCAGAGCACAGGGAGAACATGCAGAACTAACCATGTCGCCCCATTTTAATGTCTTGTTGTTTGTAAAACAGCAGAACCACAAATTAGCCTGGATGAGAGTCCTTAAGTTAAACTCTCCCCTCATACTTGAGCTCTACTGTCGGCTCTCTTCTCTCCGGGTCAGCTGATAAACCTGAGTCAGAAAGACACACAGCGAACCAGCGGAGGTGGAGTGAGTCAGTAATTACCTGCAGCTGCTGTGCTTGGTTGGGGGGGTATAAATCTGTAACCACATCAGAAATTATCCATAAAATTTACAGCTTAGGAAAAGCATGTGTGTGGCTCTTTAACACTCCTTAACCTACACAGCCCCTGGAAAGAGCCGGCGGGCAACCAGAGCATTTAACTCCGGCTGCAGCATGGCGACATGTGTCGCATAAACTGTTCAACGGAAAGAAAAAGGATCATGTTACTGCTCGCTCCAAAAAAAGATAAATTAACGGATGGAAAACCGGAAAAGACCTGAGCAGCTAATCAATCAATCAGTATAAGGAGTCACCCCCCCCCCCCGCAAAAAAAAATATATAAGTACATATAAATATATAATCAACAAAAAAAAAAAAAAAAAATCAGGGTGAAGTTGTAAAAAGAGTTGAAAAGTTCCTCATCAGGGCCAAAATAATTCACACATCTGTGATCAATTAATCCGTCTGACTGGTGTTCTTCTCAATGAACCTGAAATGTAAATGTACGTCTGAGCTACTGTACAGGATGTATGGATGGCCTGTAAAGGTTCGCTGAGCTCACTGCATCTGCAAGGAAACAGAGCTGCACTGACAAATAAAGATGAAAAGATGTTTCATAATTATGGCCACGATCATTTTTACCGCCTCAAAACTTTAACAAAAGACGAAACCCTTAAAATCGTGCAGAGCAAACTTCAGAACTCAGTAACTGACCATGTCGACTCCTGATCAAAATCAAGGGTAGTGACAGTGTGTCTGACGGAGAGTGACATGAAAGCCAGATTTTATTAAACTTCTGATCAGCTGACGAAGAGCCTGTTTCAGTTTCAATGCAGTTTACTTTCTGTTTCTTCTTTTGGCATTTTGAAGCTCTACTTCCAACCTGGGTACGATCCACCAGTGTGAAATGCCAAGACGTGTCATTTTTCCACTGGTCTTAAGGTTTTGATCATTTCATTTATGGGATTTAAATATTTGACAAAGATATTAGATATTAAAGTGCACTAAAGGAAGGGCAGGTTGGCATGAGGGTCAGCACATGCTCCATGTTGTGGCATTGGAGTTGTGCGATGAAGTAATCACTACCTAAGGCTGTTGTGTGACTTCATCACATCCCTTGGCTCCAAGTGGCACCAAATGAGGGCTAATACACGGCTCGATTCAAAACAACATAACCAGCGATGCTGCTCCAACCACGGGCGTGTTGTATATCTGCAGACTGCCTGTATTCCAGCTCAGCTTTACGGGGGTTTAGTGCAAATGGTGGGAGAGTCAAGCGTCTCTGTTTGGATCTGACCTCCGGATGACCCCGGTGAAAGCCTGAAATGGCGTCAGCGGACGGGAGGAGGCAACAAAGCTGTTTATTGTCACAGGTGGGGCAGAATGTGCGATGCTGCTGAGGTTGTAGGCCCAGCTGGAGGAACCAGCAGGGTTCAGAATGAAGCCCTATCCCAGCCATGCCTCAGGGCCTCCATGATCAACTGGACATGTTTCCATGTGACTACAGTGCATTGCCTGTGCTTGATCTAGGAACATACCACCTTCACAGGCCCTTAAACTCCCCTTTCAATTGTGCAACGTCATTTTTTTAGTCTGTATCTGGTGAATGTGGTTAAAGGTTAAAATATTCCCTTCTTATACTTCTTGTGCTGAACTGAGGGCAGACTGGACGCTAACAAAAGCAGCATTACCAGTCAGGGCTGCCCAGGACTCGCTGGTCGGCACGTTAACATCACAGCAGGAGCACTATTTGTACTGCTGGAGAGTGAAGAGAAACAGTTTGATGCTGATTAAAGTGTTTTGTCCCACTCTGATAAGTAAACTGCTGTTCATGCTAAAGACACTTTGAACTTTGAGGGACTTTGCCTGCAGAGCTTTTTAAAAATATTAAAACCCACTACATAAAGAAAAATATCGACTAGTTCCAGCTCATTAAACATCCAAAGTCACTGAGGTGGAGCCTCGCTGAGGGACAGAGGGACGGCCCTGTGATGGTTTTATCTGCAGGGACAATGGCAGCTACAAGCTTCTTTCCACTTCTCTTCCCTGCAGCCGAGCATCTCGCTGCCGATCAGTTGTCCAAGTCACATAAATCTTGGAGCCTTTCAGCGGAGGCTTTATTGCTTCTCCCCTGAGAGACGTGTATTCACACTGCCACAGTTTCTTGACAGCCTCTGTTCAGTCAAATGACTCAACATCCACTTCAGCGTTTCCAAGGTGGGATGATTCCCTGTATTTCTGTTTTAACTTCACTGGGTTCACAGAGTTTCCAGTTGATTAATACTTCGAGGCCCACAATGCCTCTCATCTCTCTGTGTTTCTACCAAACTCTTAATCCTGTGCTGCTCATTCTCCAGAATAAACAACCATCCTCACTCCTTCTCTTTGTCACCACTGACTGTGGCCATTCCAGAGAGGATTATTAGTTAAAGCTGACGTTGTTTGTAATTTCACAGTGTGACAATGAGACGCCCGTGTGGGAGGAATGAATGCAGAATGTGAAGAATCTGCACCTGACAACCAAGAAAGGTGTCCGTCCTAAAGGTGCTGACGGGACCCAAAAGTGAAGCAGCGGAAAAATTCAAATGGCTGGAAACACTTACAGGCCATTCTCCTCCACTGTTTCAGTCTACAAATAAACTCCAGAGAATTTTCCAAAGCTGCGTAGAAGTGAAAAGAGAAAGAGGAGATTGGAGGAAAGAAAAGCTGCTCTATAATATGTCCTTCTCATGCTACGTGCACTTACGTTCACACGATATGAACGGGACACAAAGAGACAGAAAGACGTCACTCAATGTCTTCTCCATTAAAGGAACCTTAGTGTTGCACAACGTGAATGAAGGAGTCTGAAAATAGGCTCATCACTGAGGGCCGCTCTCAGCTGCTCCACCTTCATGTCGGGCAACCTTATCGATAACTGTGACAACACTAACATCCCCTCTGCGACCTGCATGTGTTACTGCAGATCATTTCCAGAAAGGGAAGGAGGCTCCTGTTGTGTTTTTAGACCGGTTAGCTGACAAGCTCGGCTTCCACTGATGATAAATGACAGCAGAAGTTTGTTTGACAGGACGGCCTCGTGAGTCAGGAGACGGGGATGGACATTCAGGAACGAGTCCAGATTATTGGAGGTCAAAGCTATGAAGGTTGGTGGACAATTAAAGGGGCGGATCACTTCCCTTAACTTCGTCTTCCCAGTTTATTACTGAAGTTTAGGATTTAGTTTGAATATCTTACTTTAACGGAAACTGCAGTGAAATCGTAGACGTCAGACGGAGTTAAACTGGCTCACACATTAACATCAAGGCTGTGGGGGGAAAAAAAAAAACTGCTCTGATGGTCAGGCAGGACTTTGGTCCTTCAACCATCCAGTCAGTTATTTCTCAGTGTGTTTAATGTACAATGAGAGGTGAGGGTGAACCAGCAGCCAGGGATAACGCTGGCTTTGGTAGGATTTCATTTTTCTACTCTTAAGAAGTAAAACGGATCAAAACGATTTCTCTCGTTCAGAGTTCCACGGCCCACAGAAGTAAGTGACTCTCAAACACGCACTCTCATGCAACTATGCGATATATTCTTATCTTTTTGAGAAAAAACTTTGGGTTTACTGTTTTTCCTTTCTGAGCATCAGCTTAAAAATAAGTTTGTGAATGAGCTTCAGGTCTCATTAAGATTTCTAAACAATGCTCAAACAATGCTAAACTCGTTGGCAGCATTAAGGACTATTTTTACCTCAGCACAGAGTTTAAAGCAAAATGGAGCCAAGTCTTTCTTGATGGGGATTGTGGTTGAATTAGGAGCTAAATAAGCAAACTGTAGTCAGATCATTGAATTTCAACCTCATGCTAAGATCTGAACACTCGCCCTGCAAAATGCTGTCAATCTAATTGGAAACTTTGGAGTTGATGTTCAAACTGAGCTTGTGCGGCCCGAGACCTGTTGTTTTTAGTGCAGCTGGAAGAGATCGGTTCAACAAAAATATTTCCAGGAGATTCTGAGAGCTCAAATCATTTTGTCCGGCACAAAGACATGAAGTTTGGCAGATCAAAGGCTGGATGTTAAATTGCTGATTGTGTTTCTTGAACTTAAACAGAAATGACATAATTGAGCGGGAAAAAGGGAGCAGATACAGATACTACGTTAGGAGAGAAACGCCGACTGAGTGAAGACAGCGCTGTGAAGCAACTGCAGCCGTTTGACAGTACGAGCTGAGAAACAACAGGCCTGTTTTTATGGAGGTACCTAAGAGGCTGTTTACACTGCCTGTAGAAGAGCCAGTAAACAGAACAAATAGATGAAGGAAATTGTTGTTTTGTCGGTTACAGACACCTTAATTTTATAGATCCAAACTCTGAGCATGGCACCATAAAAACTCAGTTTATAAACCATTTAATCTGCGATTAAAACCAAATAGCTTTAAGAGATTTTAATCTTTTATGAGTCCGTTGATCAAATTAATGTCTAAATGCAATAATAGCTGCATTATGAGGCGGAGGCTGCAGAGACTACGAAGAATGATGAGTACCGTGTTTGAGTCCGCAGACAAACCAGCCCATCAGTACCTTTCTGAGGTGGGTGGGTCTATGATTGGTCTTCAATCAGTCTCCGGTCGGTCTGCGGTCTACCTTCTCTGCGTTGCCTTTTTATTATTTTTTAGAATGTGTGTGATTATTATTTTGGGTTCTGTAAAAATACGGCAATGGAGAATGCAGCACTGAGATAAAGGATGGGTCTTTAATTTTCTCACATTCTGAATAACAGAGATTCCAGCTGTTACAGCTGTTACGACTGGGCAGACGCTGCTCTAACGGGGGAGGGAGGGGTCAATGTTGTGATGTCTCTTAGACACCATCAACTCATTTTGGTTTCCAGATAATCTGTGCATGAGCTGATTAATTAATTGTTTGGTTTATAAAATGGCAGCTGAAGCTCATGATAGCTTTTTCTTTTGGTCCAATCCAGAGTTCAAGAAAACTTTCAGGAAAATCTGGGACGTTCAGCTCAACATGTAAACTATAGAAAGGAATCTAAAGATAAACCCATTTCAAACAGCTGATTATTTGTGTCAGTCAACTAATCCCCTAATTGTTGTGGCTTCGAGCTCTGGCTCCTCTTAACGGTTTCATCTTTTGTTTAATGAGAAAATGTTTGAAACAACAGAGAATGAGAGACTGGATGGAGCTGCAGGGCAGCGAGAGAAGAATAACAGGTCAAGATGGAAACCTGCACCGTTGGCCAAGTGGCCCGGTGCGCTCCAGAGCCAATGTAAAGTAGCCGTTTCCACCCCCCCTCGGCGGTGCTGGGCTAGATTAGCGTCACGTCACCGCTTCATGAGCCGTGACATGAGAATGTTTATGAAGCTCACACGTAACAGTTGCTTCTGAATGAAACAGGAGATGGCAAAATTACTGGAACCTCGCGGGCCCTCGGCCAGTGTGGCGAGCTCGAAATTCCCTCCTGATCGATTTAGTGCTTTCTTTGGTCTGTACATGAGTGTGTGTGTGGTATCTAAGAACAGGGAGACTTAAACAACAGCATTTTGAAATTTCAGCTGCTTCCCATTCAGTCAAGGAATGAAGGCAAACCTAAATCTTCAGTAATCTGAACAAAATATGAACACACCAGAGCAAATTCTGTAAAAACAACAAAGACGGAGCTCGGTGTTAATTAAACTCAACGAGTAGCCTAGCATGGAGGATGAGCATGGAAGTAATCAAGTCCTGCGTTTCATTTAGGGGGAGAAAATGGAGAGATCTGGATCAGGTGTCTCATTGAGTCTCATTAACACAGCTGACTAATGATGGGCCTTCACTGCTTCACCTTTTCCTGGGAACATTAAGTTCCCCGTATGACAAAGCCAACATGTCACTGAGTCGTGCAAGGCAACATCATGATCATGCTAAAGAAAATACATTACTCAGACTAAACTGGGATTTTAAGTTGCTTTTTAAGAATTCAAAACATGAAACAGAATTTTATTTTGATCTTCGCCATTTCTTAGAATGCAATATCATGAATTTCTCTGTGTGGCTCTAACTGTTTGTATTTTCTATAGTAAAACAACAACAACAACAATAACATAATTTTCCATATGAGAACTGAGTCCAGTAGGCTGACAGGATGTGAAAAAAAAACACCAAAAATGGGCAAAGTCAAAAAACATCTAGAAACAACAAAAAAAATCCCAAAACACTGACTGTTTTGTGAGTGTTCCAATAAAAATACAGCTGTTTTCAGGTAAACAGTGAGACGCTGAGGAAACTGATGAAATCTGAACACTGCTGGATTCTCCATAAAGTCAAACAAAGCTCATAAAACCTATAAATGTCAATTTAAGGCAAATGAAGTAATTTATCCTGAACAGATTTACAGCTTCAGTTTAATCACGACAGTTTTTTCTTCTAATTAATTATATTTATCCATAAATGCTGAGAGCTCAGAGAAGAATAAATGAGCTCCCTCCGTCTGTGCTCTCGACTCTTCAATGAAGGAAAACAAAGAAATGAAACAACCACATTTCTCTGGCGGTTAAGAAAATGGCTTCATTGCCGTTATTTCCCACCTTTGTGTGTGAGCATCCTGTGCTGAGGTGCGGTGAGATGGAAGGCAGGTGGGACTGTCCGAGGCAGCGAACCGACAGACAGCAGCTGCTGAACAGCCGAGCAGCTTCCGACTGCAGATGTTTGTTTGCTTGTTCTGCTGTTTGAAGTCATTTTAACGCAGGCGTACACACTGCATGCATGCCACATCACACACATGCTGTGCAGATGGTCAATGGACAACTGCAAATACAAACATGCTCACGAACACACAGGAAACAAATGTGGGGCTGGATTTATCACCAGGACCTAGTCAGTGGACGTCCATGGCCGCTGAGTGGACACTGGGGGGGCCCTAAAGGGACACCTGGGCCCCTGAGAGGTTAGCAGGTGTGATGCAGATGATAACTGTAGAGCTGCAGAACCAATCCAAAGTAGCTGAAGTTACATCAGATCTGGATCGGTCCGACTCTCTGACTCCTTCTGTGTGTTTATCTGTCCATTCTCATCCTCCATCTTTCAATGTGACGTATACAGTCACGTCTCTACATCGGACGTTCCTATTGGCTCCGATGAGTGATGTCACAGCCAATCAGAGTTTCTGGATCAGTGCTGAATGTTTCTGAGTTTATTGTGCTGACAGAATAAAGACGATCAGATATTTGGAGCTGATTTTTCATCATTAATGAGCAGAACTCATGATCAGATAAAGATAGAAACGATCCAAACACATGAGAGGAACTTTTCTTTGCTTATTCTGCTCTACACAGTTTTTATCAGGAAAATAAGGAAAATTTGAAAAAATTCAGTGTGAGCTTCACCAGAAAAATAAACATTCACAAAGCAATGCAAGAGAAAAGAGTTTCTACCTCGGTTCACCTTTGTCTGTCTGTAAAAAGCCTGTAAGAGCAGAAATCCTGGCTGATCTCTTGTTGTTTAAAAATGTCTTCCTTTTTTCTTGAAATTTTGGAAGAAGCTCTGCTTAACAAGCGGGCAGTATCTGCATTTCACACCCTGAAATCTTTCTGGCCTCTTTAATTTTGTGCCTTGGCTTGGTGTTGGAACCTTTGATCAGAGCTCTGTGTACAACATTGTGCTCATGTATTTTTTGTGGATCATTTTTATTGGGAACAAATTATTTCTTTTTCCTGGAAATGAGGTGATTCGTTATGGGTCCATTTTTTGCTGAGACCCCCATTAACCCACCAACTGTGTTAACATTTGCATGCACACAGACACATATGTGCCGCTAGATATTTGTTAAGGTTTAAAAAATGCAGTCAGGTTCATAAACATAAGAGCTGGCATTCTTCCTCCGACATACTCGTAGACACCCAGAAGAATTTACTGTGAGGACGCCCCACTGAGCTACAGCTAGAGAAATAAAACTGTGCAGCCATTTCAAACGCTTTTAGCTTCTCCGTCTGCAGATTTTTCTGAGGGTTTCAAATATCCTACAGCAGAGGCCAGGTTGTGCTGTCACAATAAGATATTGGAGGAAGAAATTTTAGCACGCTCCTGCTGGTGGCCTGTTAACGACACCAGCAACAGACTGAACACTTTGGTGTGACTGATACTATTCATGGTCCCCAGAAGTTAATCCTCAACCCTCCAGGAAGAGCCCTGATGATGGAGCAACAGTGGATGCCATAGCTAGCATCTACCCACGGCCTGCATGTGAGGCGTTCAGAGAACATTTGGAAAGGCATTTAACCTGCGGGGTATTCAGGGGACGTCACTTTAGGGGTAGGCTTGGGTATCAAAGTCCTGCTCTGGGATCACATCGCTGCATTGCTGGCAGGCCAAAATTTGCACAAGACAAGCGGAATGCATCAGCAGGTGTGCTAATGTTAGCATTAAGGTCCAAGGAGAGCTTCATTAATATAAAACACAAACAGTGCAGGCTCAAATGTCTCGGTGCATTGGTCTATGATTCCAAAATATTTTGGCAGCTATTAAATCTGAGGGTTTCTTTACCCAGAGGATACATCCTGCAGATGAACCAGCTGCTCCCCCTCTGTGGGAACAGAGCTGGCCCCGTCCTCACCTCGGACAGATCCATTCACAGGCTCAGGTGACAGCTTAAACCACGTAACACCCTTAGACAACACTGTTCTTCACAATATTCACACAATAAACACAAACAAAACCAGGACGGAAAAGTCACGCTGACCCAACAGCCGTCTCCCATTTCTATCGTCCCAGATCTGCCACCATGTTATCACAATATGTACAAGCTGTGTGCTGCGTTCAGAGCAGGCCGGCAGTCAATGGAAACCTGAGTCAAAAAAAAAAAACAGCCACAATGGAGAGAGAGTGTGCACTAATCTGTAATCTGCTGTGAATTAGGAAAACATGATAGTGTGTTAGCATAAAGACTGACCAGGTCACCTGACCTCAGTTCTCCTCATTGACATAACTTTTTTTTTTTTTTTTTACTGATTTCTGTTTTCTGCGTCTGTGACTTATTTAACAATTAAAGGCGACAGTGTCCAGCTCTGCTCCAACGTGTCGTCCCCTAAAATAATAACCTGCTAATGGATCAACATCAATAAAGTGCAGAGAGCTTCATGTTAGTCGAGCTTTAGTACACAAAACCTTCTTCATTCAGGTTTATGGGGCTGAATTAACCACAATATAACTACTACTACAAACACACAGACACACCCACACATCAACACACACTCACCTGTGCGTGTGTACATGAAGGGAGGTGTTAACCTTCAGATTTTTGTGGGCCGGCTCTCTCCAGGTGAACTTCGAGCTGCTCTTCAGCCTCAGTGACTTGACTCAGGTGCTGACGATCCTGCAGCGGCTCCAGCATCTATTTATTCAGACAAAGGTAAGAGCTGAGCTGTCACATCTCGTGATTTTACACTTTTTAAGACAAGAAATGTAAAATATGCCGTAGAGGGTATTAATATCTGAATATATGTTGACACTTTTCTGCACAGACATTTTTTTTGGGGGGGGGTTGTTAGAATTTAGAGACAAAGACATCTTATGTTATACTTTCATTCTGGACAATATGTTCAACATGTTCTTATGATGAACTGATGACTAATAAATATCTATCTTACAATATTCTACATCGCTGGTTGTTTGAAGATGTTGCACTGAGCTGAAAAAATCTGAGGCAATGGGTGAGTTGGTGAATGACAGAACAAGCTGTAATCTGAGCTACAGTATTAAGAGCAGAAATTCAAAGCCTGAATGGTTTCAAACAAGATGCAGTCAAGGTGATAAGAAACGTTTGAGATCACGTTTCATGGTGAACAAACTTAAAGCCGTGAGAAAGCAAAGCTTAATATTGTATGGGTGGAAAACAAATCTATCGGTTGATTGGTTCCTCTAAAGAGTGATTATGTTTTATATAATTTGATTAAAAAGAGGAGAAGGAAGATGTGAAGAGCAAAACAAGTGTGTGAGCTGGTGACACTGCTGGCACAACAGGAGCGACTCTGTTTCATAAATACACGTCTATTGATCTTCCAAACAGTGAATCGTGGAAGACGGGAGACCCTGAAGGTCACCGGTGAAGCCACAGAGGACGTTAAAGAGCTACAGAACCGACCAGTGATTCATTTAGATTCAATCTAAAGTCAAACATGAGACGCTGAACAGTGGGAGAGCAAAGTTAAATCCAGCGTCTGGTTTCTGTGAAAACGCAACGTTAAGCTATTTCTGATGAAGCAAAACAAAACCAAACGTGCGCTCCGGTTCACTTGGTACTTTGAAGGTTGGATAAACCATTAACCTTCAGGAAGAGAGGGCTCAAATATCAGACACTGCCTCCCGACTCCACTTTAATTCCCCCCAACAGCCTCCTGACACTTGCTCTCTGGGTTTTTTCGCCGAGCCAGTCGTTTAGTCTGGACATATTTGGTGGCGCTGAGGTTTTGAAGGTCATTAGAGGTGACAGAAAGCCTCGGGCCAGAGGTACAACTAGCCACCCGTGCACACGGTTCTGTTCCAGTGAACCACAGATGGGTGGCACAATGTAATTTGCAGTAAGTGAGCATGTAATGGAGTTGTAAGTGCCCCGAGCAGCAGAGGAAACAAGCCAATTGCCCAAGTTGTTTCCAGAGTCCACCCCTCCATTTCCATTGTCAGCAGCAGATCACAGGCCTTTTCGTCTAACTTCAGCATGAAAAAAGGACTGAGGATGTTCTCAAGCAGAAGCTCAAACCACAAGAATATAAAGTATCATAGCTGTTGTTCACAGAGAGTGCAGTGGAAACTTCATGCCAAAGGCCAGTGTGTGTTTTGGTTGTGGTGGGTTTGTGCAACGTCTTGTTTTGTACACAGAGCTGCTCGGTTCAGACTCCACAGTGAGAAGAGTCAGTGCTGAGAAAACAGCTCAACCTAGTGGGTCGACAACAGGGCTGAACACCCGGCTCCATCAGTGGCGTGTTTAATTCTGACGGCCCATCGTTTCCTGGAACAACAACAGGATATATATTACAGTAGGATACAGTATATTAAATCCATGGCATGTGCTGGAAAGTCCTCCTCCGAGTCTTGAACCATTTAAAAGACATTCAGTTCTGATTAAGAAGTCTTCTCATGGCTCGACGCTCACGATGCTATAATGGTCCAAATCACCCTGACAACAGTCACGTCGCGTTGAAAAATGTTGACTTGATGGTGGATTAATTGTGTTTCTTGTCTTTGATTCATTTCAGCTGACCACATGAAACTGAGTGGGCGTGTCCTACTTCAGGGTCCGAAGGGCTCCGACCTCAGTTTTCGTTTATCTCGATTTCTTCATTTGGGCGACGAAGTCGTCACGGAGAGTCTGACCATCTGTCTTCATTATGCCTCATTAATCAGACAGTAGCTCTGTCACAGCAGCCTTAATTTGGCATTTTATTTTATTAGCTTTCATGTTCATTTTCTTTATTACTGAACTGTAATTGAGATCATGAGGATTCATCCTCTGGGAACACAGATGTTAAGACGTGTTTCATGATGCTCCATCCAGCAGCTGCCACATGTAGAGCTGCTAATGAGACGAAACGTGACCTCGCTGTCGGTTTATAATGAAAAACGTCGTTTTCTGTCTGTCAGCTAATTGTTGCAGCTTTTGATGCGCTTTCACAACTCACACTTTCAAAGCAGCAATGAGTTATATCACGGACAGATTAAGTGGCAGTTTTAGAATCCACTGGCTGTAAAAAGAAGTGATATTGTGTTGAAGTCTATGGGAAACTGTCTCTCGTTTTCCTGATGAACCAGGATCGAGTACCTTCTCCTCCATGCATCTCAGCATCCAGTCTTGTATGACATGCAGATGTCTTCATGTCTGCACTTCTTCTCCAGCTGATTTCAGCCCGATAGCTCTGCAGTGCCACACTAACTCAGCGTCTGCCTGAGTTAGTGTGAGGATGATGCCTTTTTCTCCTTTTGCCTATGCCGGGGTATTCAGGCAGGGATAATGGGAAGCTAATAGGACGTTATTTCTATGACCTCATGGAGTGAGTTCCACACTCTTGGCAGTGGGGACGTTGGCTGAAGCCAGCAGAAAGTGGAGTCTGTGAGCGGAGCCCAGTTCACTCAGTCAGATAGCAGTGATGCAAACCCCATTTGTTTTGGGCATAGAGGATGCTCTCAGTGGTTTGGCTGTGATTGATCCTTCCTCTGCCCGTGATCGCGCCATGACACTATTCGAGTTTCCACATTCATTTCATTAGACCAGTTCAGTCCCGTGGTGCTTCCTTTATTGGCCTTTATTGGTTCTTTGACCTCCACCCCGAAGCAAACAGAAAGAAAAAAGGTGTTGAGCCATTGCATTGGACAGATCAATCCTTTGCATGGAAAATGTATCCAATGTTTACAGAGTTTAACATTTCTGGAGCTATAGACTTCCTCCTGTATCCCCACAAGACACCGCCTGCCACTAAACTCCAAAATATCTTTTTAACATAATGCATTTCCTAATTGTTAGCCACCAATAGTGATGTGAGAGATCAACAAAAAAGGAAGAAAACTGACAACCACTGCAGCCGCTGCCCAAGAGAGATTAGTAAGGAGATGTTTCTAACTGACTATAGCATCTTAATCGTTCTTGGTCTATTGAATGAGAACAAAAAATGAATGAGTGGCACGCCAGGAGTAGAAACAAAACATGTAGCAGGCCGAGGGCTTTAGATCACCAGGCAACTGCCCCGTCGTGATTAAATGTATTGACACAGTACAAAGCGACAGGAAAAAGAGAATCATACATGGTAAACGCTCCCAGACTTCTATCGTAAAAATAGACCCAAAGAGCAATCAAAGCACAGACAAAAAACTAAATGGGAGACAAAATATGAAAGAAAACATGTGAATGAAATTATGAGTAGAACCCATAATGGAAAAAAGCTAAGAAAGAAAAAAACTTTTTTCCTCCACCATTGATTATGTTTTTGGGTCCTGACTTAGTGTTCTTGTTGTCTAAAAAGTACAACTCACTCAGTATTTATATTACATGCAACAGCAGGGAGAGCAAGAGGTCGGAGAGTTCCAGTGATCCTCCGATGTTTTTGATAGATGGAAGACTCTACTGTTAATCGTTTCACCCAATAATTTTGGCCGGTATAAAAAGTAAAATGGGCACGACTAGTTTAGGTGGACTTCTGTTTTCTGTATCAGAGCCACTGGGAAAGCCTCTGAGTGATGTCAAAGGTTTAGCAACAAAACTTTTTGTATCTATGCTATTTTTACATCTATTTGCTCATGCAGCATATCAGGGTTTGTGTGGATTCTCCTGCTCGCTTTGCTTATGATCCAACTGTGGAAACATGCACTCAATTGTTACCTCATAGTAAAGTCAATGAAACAGCTGACCCTAGTAAATACATACATCTCATTCTGTGGCATAAAGCATCACATTTACAATCTTCGGGCTTCAGGAGTATGGAAACAGGCAAAGTATGGCAGCATTATTTCTAGAAGACTACTGGACCAGACCAGAAACCTGATTACAAGTAGCACAAAATCCAGATTTCTGTGTCAGATTTGTTTTGGTTCTCATGTAGGTCAGAGATCTGACCTGCTCTGCTCCACTGACCTTCTTTCAGGCAAAGTTTTGGGTCAGTTGAGCTGGAATATACCTGAATCTGAAGCTTTCACCAACAATTCAAAATAAAAGCAGTTCATTCATTTTTTATTACACATCCAGACAGGTGGAGGTGCTTTTGAACTAGATCTGGTCACAGTACTAAACATCAACATCCTGGCAAAATGCAGTACTGTCTGAAGTCTTCTGCACGCTGGCTTTAGCAAATTGGGTAAAACCCAATGAGCTGATTATTCCTGATGTTTATTCTGATTACGTTTCACTGTCTTCCCTACAGACTGGAAGATGAATAATAAATATAAATCTGTGAGCCCGTCTGATGGCGTCTGTGTGAAGACAGGAAATGGACCTCAGCCTAAGAAATATCGCTACATCCGTAAAGAGGGACAATGTGACATCGTGTTCCGCCATGTTCCCGAGGAGTGGCTGCACTTTGTGAACGACATCTTCACCACCTTGGTTGAGATTAGATGGAGGGTGATGTTCCTGATCTTTGCTCTCTCTTACATCCTGTCCTGGCTCTTCTTTGGTGTCCTGTTCTGGGTCATCGCCCTCGCTCACGGTGACATCAAAGACCAGACGAACAACCCCTGTGTGTACGAGGTGCGCAGCTTCACAGCCGCTTTCCTCTTCTCGCTTGAAACCCAAACCACCATCGGCTACGGCTTCAGAGGAATGTCGGAGAACTGCATGAGCGCCATCATCATCGTCACGATACAAGATGTCATCAGCTGCTTCATCGACACCTTCGTCATCGGGATCATGGTTGCCAAAATGGCCTCGGCCAGAAAGAGGGCGCAGACCGTGGGCTTTAGCAGCTGCGCTGTCATCAACCTTCGCAATAACTACCTGTGTCTGTCCTGGAGAGTCGGGGACTTCCGCAGACATCACCTGGTGGAGGGGACGGCTTTTGCTCAGATTGTTCGCTCCACGATGCACGCCACTGGGAAAGTGGATGTGACCTACGAAGACCTGGTCATCCAGCAGAGGGACATCATCCTGGTCACTCCCACCACCATCTTCCACAAGATCGAACCCGGCAGCCCTCTGTACAAAATGAGTTTGGCGGATCTGCGTAAGGAGGACTTTGAGCTGGTGGTTTCATTTACCTACACGGACGACACCACAGGTATTCTGCATCAGACCCGAACCTCGTACACGCCGGTAGAAATCCTCTGGGGTCAGCTCTTCCAGGAGATGATCAGGGTCACCAGAAGGAACTACAGGGTGGATTACAACCTATTCAATCACACTGCGAGGGTGCTGGTGCCAGAGGTCAGCGCCGAAGACTACGAACTGAAGAAGCAGCTGCGGGCCTCTCCTCGCCATTCGCCTCGACATTCCCCCCGCCACTCCCCACGGCCACTTCCAAGGTCACCGCTGCTGAATAAACAAGAATATCTTCTGAAACCTCCAACAGTAACAGTTGAACTTGCAATCGATGGCCTCCAACCTGAACCGACTGTCTCAACATCTCGAGAAGAGAATCAACATCAGGACACTTTGACTCTGCCTCAGGACCCCACGAGTACGGAAGTTTAAAGCAGAACCATCAGGCATGCAGAGGTCATTCATACATACACAAATGAAGCTTATTCCTTCCATGAAAACTAACACTAATACATCGGCTGCTGAAGGGAGCCTTAGCTGTGCTTTTAAAGATGTTACAAGCTTTCTCGAATTGTCTGAGTAGTTCGTTTTGTTACAAAACACACCTTTCACTCAGTATGTTCATTCAGTATCGTACAGAAAGCAGAGTTGCGACTGTCTGGAACATTTCACCACAAAACAGCAACGTCCTCAGTTTTTGTTCACTTAGTGGAAGGTAAAATTTTCACAGCAGAAGTCATAGAAGCCGAAGTAGAAACAAAACAAACTCTACTGAATTCTACTTCATTATTTCTGAAATATCAGCTAATGAAATTGTTTCTGCACGTACCGATTGTCTAAGCACGACAATTGTGGTTTCTCTTTGTCGTGCATTCCTTCACGCAAATAGTACATATCAATGTTGGGTCAGTCAGTCCTGATAAAAACTCTGACGCGTTTCTGTCCATTCCAAATCCTGGTGACGTAAAAGGCACCAAGTCAAATTATGAATGAGAGATCCCTCTGTGTTGGCGGAGAAGAAGAGGATTATGCAACAGATATGACAGTTGAAAATGTTCACCACCATTCCAGCCTGAAGGATTCGATGTAATTATTAGGCGAGTTGGAACAGACAACATGAAACCTATAATGTACAGACTTTTGTTTCTTCACGTGATAATTCAGGTTCAGATGTTGTAGACTTGGTTGAAAACAATGACATGATTCATATTTAAGTGGGTAAACATTTTCATTTTTATACTTTATATGGGATTCTTGATGAGATAAACTTTGAATCTTTTGGAAAAGTTTGCAAAATGTTGAGAAAAATGAAAACAGTTCCATGACAAGCGCGACAGAATCATGATAGAATAAAAAGTTCCAAAATATAAAGAGTGTATGTTGCCTTTTTAAAATGCTCTGTGCTGATTGTACATACCCAGAAGTCATAGGAGCAACAACAGTAATGTCCCTTCAGAGTGAAGTCATCAATACAAAACACATGGATGGAAAATGTGAAGTTTAACATATTTAAATGTAAGTTGATCAAACCATCTCACATAAAAATAAATGAACTTGTCGAAGACTTTGACTTTTCCAAAGGACAAATAATATCTAACATCCTGAAATAATCTTTGAATATAAGAATGTGATGACCGACTGCAACACACTGACTCAATGTGTTTCCAATTTTGTTGTTAAAAGTATCATTAAGCACAATTTTATAAAATATTAAAAGGAGATTAAAACAATACCAGTGTCAACAATTTTGGTATAGCGATGCTCAGATGTCTGGTTTGTGTTTTCACTTCCTGTTCATGTGTCAGAGGGGGATCATGGTTCTCATCTGGGAACAAAAGTGTGTAATCCCACTAAAACCGATTCTTTTTGTCAGATATCCACCAAAGATCAGGTCAAAGCTCAAGATGTGATTCAGGCGTCCGTTTAATGTGATTTTTATCTGCTCATTAATGAACTCAGCAGCTGGAGTTTGATGTTCACTCGGCTCTGACTCTGTTACAGACCGCAGCTGGTCACCCTGCGCGCGCACACACACACACACACACACACACACACACACACACACACGGTGGGGATGGTCAAACATGCTCCTGTACCGTCACAACACAACGTTTTTTCCCCAGAGGTCACTGGGTGAGGTTTACCTCGACCTGAACTTGTTTTTTGATGAAAAGCAGTCAAGTGAAACTTTTGAGGTGGCTGTTTAAAAACACGATACAAAGCAGATGACCACTGTGCATTTGAAGAAGCTCCTGGAAATCACTGGAAACCTCCGAAAGCTGCTGACAACATTTCTAGAACCAGAGTTTGGTTGGTCTGTTCGGGGCCACCGCAGGAACGGGGGGAGGCCACCATAGACAGAATGCCAACTAACCTAAACATGGATGTCCCCCGGAGACAGCTGGGGCCTTTCTGGAGTCCATGTGACGGTGCAAAGCAACACCACCAACCCTCAGCGTTTGATATGTTTCACCTCCGACGCCTTCATGCTCCTTCACGCTGGCACCGACAAACGTTTGGCCACAGCTTCTTTTAAACAAAGCCTGATTTCACATTTGGACTTCGGACTGGCCTCCGGGACTGAAGCAAAGCCTGTTTTTGGATGAACAGTCTCCTCCAGCTTAAAGCTCCCAGTACACCCATGTTTGGGTTTACCACATCGGCCTGACCTCTCCTCTCCTTCAGATCCAACACAATAATGATAGATTAATAAAGAGCGCACAGCTCGGCCCACAACCGCCTCCATCCAAACTCTGCTTCAAGGTGTTATAATGGTGTAAATATTCAAACCCCCACAGGATCAGAGACAGACAATCTGACCGTCTCAGCTTTGTCTTTTATTTATTTAAAAAGCTTGTTTCTGGTTTTTAAAATTGTTCAAACACTGGACAGATTTCAGAGTAATTCACTAAAGAACAAAGGCCAATGGATAAGTGACTTAGAGTCCAGATGCTGATGTTGAATTTTTCTTCACTCTGACACAACAGACATGTCTTTCTGCTTTCTCATGAGCTACTGCAACTAATTGAATTTGGAAAATGACATTACTGGAAGAAAAATAAAGACAGTTATAGATTGTCTTTCCATCATGAAAAAAAACATTAAATCAGAATTTGATTATAACACGATTTACAAATCCAAAGCTCCACTGAGTACAAGTAAAAACCCTCCGTGCAATTAGTTTAGTACATCTTGAAAGTTAAATGCAGGATGTGTTTGCATCAGTGCGGTTCTGTACTTATTCCACAAATTAAAAATATAGATGCTCAGCGCATCTTCCATGTTTTTTTATCCGCCAATCTCTGCCCACACTCATTTATTGAGCAGACAGCCAAAAAATTGCAGCTCTCAACATCCCTGTTTGTTCTTATTGCAATATTCCCATCGTCCTCGTCCACATCACACAGCTCTGTGTGTGGGGGACAATCACTGGTTAATTCCAGCCTCCAGTTCTCCACCTTGTGGTCCACACGCAGCACTGGGCTGCTGCATGCATCGCTCTCTTTATTGCTGGAAATTGGGCATGGAAAGCAAACATACACACACATACACACAACCCGCACAGTTCACTGACACAGGTGGTCTGAGCTAAATATATGTGCTGCTATAAATAACCACAACTAAAAATAAGAGCCACCGTAGGAGGAGAAAAAAAGCATGCCGTTCAAAAGGCTTTTTGAAAAGCACACAGTTTTGGGTTAATGTTTATCATGAATTAGTAAGCAGGAAGAATGATTTAGTCAATGGCACTAAGACAACACAGCTACAGCCTGACCTAAAATTATAGGGCAACAGATGCATAGTCTAAACATCCGAAGCAACTTGATAGCTCAGTGGAGAAAGACAGTCATATCATAATACAGGCATGTAGGCCTTTTATTGAGTGAGTCATTCTTTCCAACAGACCACTTTTTCCATACCCACATTTAAAAAAAATAAAAATAAAAAAAGGATCTATAAAAACAAGGGGTATCAGAAAAATGAGAGGATGGGCCGGACACGGTGGACAGCAGGTGATCCCAGGAGGTCACCGTTTTCATCCCTTCGTGCACCGAAGCCATAAACGATGGAACTGATGGACGTCAGAGACACAGGTGCTCACAACAGTCTTCACCTGGACATCCAGAAGAACAGTAGTGACCTGAAAAATCTCATCATCATTTCCTGCATGCTTATTTTTGTTTACATGTGAGATTCTCAGTCATCGGTCAATTAGTGTCAAATTGTTCTCCATTACTTCCATGTTGTGTTGCTGCGCTCACACACACAGACACACACACTCACGGCCGTCCCCCATTGGCCCGGCTCCAGGCCGGGGGCGGGCCGTGCCGGTGCGTGCCGCTGCGTGCCGTTTAAAACGCTTTGGGTGAACTCACTGAGAAGCACATTATCGACGCCGGTCCTCCAGAGACATGAGGGAAGTTTCACGCTTCATCTTGATCTGCCAAAATAAATAATAACGGCGCCGGGCCGAGACACGTCTGGATTATACTGCAGCCCCAGGTAGAGGCAGACCCGGTCCGGGTCGGGCCGGTATCTTCTGGCTCAGCTTCAGCTTCCTTCTCTTCTGCTTCTGCTTCTCCATGACGCACCAACTTCTTGGCTTTTATCACCAAAAAAAAAAAAAAAAACTGTCTCACCGCAGCAGGTCACATTTCGTGTCGCTTTGTGTTGAAACTGATTTTCTGGAAATGAACGTGTGTGTGTCTGCGTGTTGGGATGATTGCATCAGAAGTCGGTTCCCTTTTCCCTCCGCACCTGTTAACATTTGTCGCTGGCATTTGGTGCATTCTGGAAGCAGCTCTGTCTGTCTCCTCTCAGTCAAACACACCAGGAATAACAGTCAGACTTACGACTTTCAGTCAGTCAGATTCGATTGCATGGAATGCTGAAAAGCTTCTTCAATGCTTGCTGAACTGTTGGCACATCATCCAGCTTTCTGTGTCATTTGGACCGTGCATGTGCATCACATGCAGCTCTGATGAGTCTGTGGCATTTATGTAAAAACTCTTCCAAATTGCATCATCCACTTTCACATGTAAATGTGAAACTAGAGTCTGAAGTCTAGCTGTGGTCAGATCGCACAATTCGATTTCTGATGTGGACTAACTGTCGACCCCACTCCTCACAAACAGCTCATCCCAGCAGATATAAAAACAAGAGAGAGAGAACGCAGGTTGGTTTGGAGTTTGTTGCTAGGACAGCCAAGACTAATGAGCAGTGCTGTAGTTGTGCCGGGCGAATCCTTAGAGCGCTGAGAGAAGGAATCCCAGAGGTCTCTGTGAGAGTCAACAAGCTTCTCGTCTGATGTGCAGCTACAGCCGAAGCTCCTTTAAAATAACAGATCAGGAGCACCGAAGCTAAATGTTGACGCAACCATGAAAACCGACAGAAGACTTCTTATCAGAGGTGATTGAACGGTTCTAGGAGGCAGATGCTGATGATTTACTTTGATATAAAGATGCACATGCAAAACATTTTCCATGTTTCATGATTATGGGGGGTTGTGTGTGAAATGTGCATTAATAATGCACCGCTGAACTGGAAGACAGAGAGTTGGAGGTATTATTACAGGCTGGGTGTTGCTTGTACTTTGTGATGCATGTTCAGCTCCTGCAGTAACTCATTTTAACGATGACAGTAAGGAAAGAGATCTGCACATCTGAACTCTCTCAGATCAAGATTGCTTTATGTAATCCAGCATCGGTCCATGGGATCCCAGAGAAACGCCGTAACCCACAATCCAGCAAGAGCTGATCAGGGCAGCCAAGAAAAACAAGTCGACTTTGTAAATGACCAATAATAGGTTGAGTGCAATTACTGTGTGGCCTCTCTCAGTGAAAGTTGAAATGTTAGAACAGGATTAAATATCACTGTTGTTTGTCATAACTGGATGAAATTTTGTTGGCACGGGGAGACGAGCTTTCCTTCTGCTGAGTTTAAAGTTTTTGATGGTCTGCTTCAACAGGGGTGAAGTTATCGGCTCTGACAAGTTACCGATCGCTTATGTTCAACAAGTAACTGCTCAGATGTTGAAGAATTCTTCTGCTCTTTTGATGATGTTGTCATTAATATCCCTGAACATGATTTTTGTGGAGCTGGTTTCTCTAACGGATGTCCTCTGTTTCTGTTTTCTTGTAGCCGACAAAGTTGATGACGTCCAGTCAGATGAAGAAAGAGGAGTGACCACTTCATCCTCCTCTTGTTGCACTCCATCTAGGGGCCAGTGAGGCTGAAGCAGCGTCCTTCAGCCTGCCTCATTCTGTCACCATTTCATCTCTGAGTTGGTCCCCCAGAAGCGTTTCAAAACTGTTTCTCCAACGCTTTTTCCAGAAACTCAGACTGTTTTCCAAAGCAGAAGCAGCACAGCCCTCCCAGACTGAGGTGATGGGAAGCGTGCGAGCCAGCCGCTACAGCATTGTGTCATCAGAGGAGGACGGCATGAAGCTTGCCACAATGGCAGTACCCAACGGCTACGGCAACAGCAAGAGCAAGGTGCACACCAGGCACCAGCTGCAGAGCAGATTTGTAAAGAAAGATGGCCATTGCAACGTGCAGTTCGTCAACGTGAGTGAGAAAGGTCAGCGCTACTTGGCCGACATCTTCACCACATGTGTGGACATCCGCTGGAGGTGGATGTTCATCATCTTCTGCCTCGCCTTTCTCCTGTCGTGGCTGTTCTTCGGCTGCGTCTTCTGGCTGGTGGCCATCTTCCACGGAGATTTAGATTTAGAGAGAAACGCCCAAAAGTGCGTCTCCAATGTGACCAGCTTCACAGCTGCCTTCCTTTTCTCCATTGAGACTCAAACAACTATCGGTTACGGCTACAGATACGTGACAGACGAGTGCCCTTTTGCTGTTTTCATGGTGGTTTTCCAAAGCATCGTGGGCTGCATTATTGATGCTTTCATCATCGGCGCTGTCATGGCAAAAATGGCGAAGCCCAAGAAGAGGAATGAAACGTTGGTCTTCAGCCATAATGCCACAGTGGCCATGAGGGATAACAAGCTCTGCCTGATGTGGCGCGTTGGCAATTTACGGAAAAGCCACTTGGTAGAGGCACATGTGCGGGCACAACTTCTGAAATCCCGGACGACAGCGGAGGGGGAGTACATACCCCTCGACCAGATGGACATTGACGTGGGCTTCGACAGCGGAGTTGACCGCATCTTCCTGGTCTCCCCAATCACCATCGTCCACGAGATTGATGAGGAGAGCCCCTTCTACGAAATGAGCAAACAGGACTTGGAGAACTCGGAGTTTGAAATCGTGGTTATCCTGGAGGGAATGGTCGAGGCAACAGCCATGACCACGCAGTGTCGCAGCTCCTATGTAGCAAGCGAGATCCTCTGGGGGCACCGGTTCGAGCCTGTGCTCTTCGAGGAAAAGAACTACTACAAGGTGGACTACTCCCGCTTTCATAAGACATACGAGGTGCCGAGCACCCCGCTGTGCAGCGCCAGAGACCTCGCAGAGAAAAAATACATTCTCTCAAACCCCAACTCCTTCTGCTATGAAAACGAGATGGCGCTGGACAACAAGGAGGACACGGACGAGGGGAACGGGGGCAGCGTTGGGCCCGACGGCACCCAGACGGACAACATCTCAGAGACGGAGCAGAGCCAAGCTATGGTGCCACTAGAGCCTCGGCCTCTGAGACGAGAATCAGAAATATGACTGTTCAAACCTCAAATCTCACTTGAGAGATTCTACAAAATCACCTCTCTGCTCCAAAAGGTGCAACGAGCCGAGCTGGGCCTTGGGTAGAGGATAAGCCGAACGGTACTGCTGTGTGAAGCGGCAAGATTTGGGACTTTGTACGTAAGAGTCTGGACATTGACTTCACACAGTATGACAAAACACAGCACTACGAACCACGTGCATATTGCAGGATGAATTCTCCATGAAGTCCCCACGAATGTGTGCTCAGTTTCTGGTGACTGCAAGAAGACAGAGGAAGGTTGTTGAGATGACTTGAAAATGTAAAAAAATAAATAAAAATGCAGGCATGTCTCAGTTTCTCTGTCCAGCAAGAACATTGTGCTTTTAGACAGGTGGATTTTATATTTGTATGGTCTCTAGTGCTGCTAGAAGATAGAGGAAGTTAAACACACACACAAAACAACCCTTAAAGACGCGCTCACCTTGACAACTAGAACCGAAGAGTACATGAAAAGTAGATGTCTGGGACAACGAAGGTACACGTAGGGTATCTGTTCATGAGCTGGTCTCATAGCAGACACCGAACTATCCTACGGCTTTCTGTGCACTCGACAGCACTGAATTTCTGATCTTCTGCTTTATCCTTTCCAGTTGTTGATCTGAGAAACTGTTCGATGCTGTTCAGACAGATAGAAACATGCCTGTTCGTGTCAAGACAGCGAGCAGGGGAGTATTAACGGCATCAAACTGACAGAAAGCATTGATTTGACTGAGATCGGGGTTATATGAGAATCTGAATGTTCTTAAAGTGCTGCTAAGATGTTGCTTCTTTTTTTTTTTTTTTCCTCCACGGTTGATAAAAATGCCAAAGAGTATTACTATCATAGTTATGTGTTTCTTAAAAACAACACCTGATTAGATTTGGTACAGGGAAGTAGAACATTTGGGGAGTTTTAATGAGGTTTGTTTTTCAAGAACGTGTGTACAGTTTATTTTATTTAATTTTTTTTTGTTCAGCATCCTCGTTTTGAGCCACTTCATCAAGCCTTAATCCAGAAAAATAAAAATAAATGGGGAGTGACTTTACATAAAATCACCTAAAGTGTCAAAGGAGAGGAAACAAGTGCTTGTGGCACTAAAACAATTATTTGGATCGCGGACTGCTGATGTTTGGAGGATTTTTGGTGTCTGTTTGAACCAAAATTTTATTTTTTTTAAAAAGCCAAATCTACTTTTAAAGGGTGATTTTGGTTTGTTGATGGAATAACTTGAAAAAGAAATCAGCATGTCTCTAATGTCTGAATCTGATACAGTGTTATGACAGGAGATTGAAAAAAGTTAAAGAATACAATTATAATCTCCAAGTAAAACATTTTCAAAGCCACTTTCTCTTCTTGCGGACTAGAAATCAGCCAACTCCATCATCATCATTACTTGAGTTTTCATTCTGTTTTATGTTTTACTTGAGGATGTAAGATTTGAAATACAGCATAGTTCAAAGCCAGATGTACTGTAACCCCTGCATTAGAAGGTGTACTGCACAAGAGTTTGCATCAATACAAATTTATATCCTGCATCTTTTCTTTTGGACAGAAGCCTCTAGGCTCCATACATCCAACATGTGTAAATACCTCCCTGTTGCAGTTATTTTGTATCAGTCTTCCAAATGTACTGCAAAACCATGGAATGTACAGACTTTTGTATTAATATTATTATTATTATTGTTGTACATTATATGATATTGTTCTTTTTCAATAAAATGTCAAGTGGACAATCAGGCGTGTGCTTGAGCTGCTTGAGGGAAATTTGAGTTTACCTTTGAGATTAGTGAAGATCTTTAACTTTAACTCTTTAACATTCATTCAACTACTCAAGGATTTTGTAGATGCTTTACTGGCTGATAATGCCACTTTATACTTCAGATTGAATTATACTTTAAAAATCAAATGTTACAAACAACCAAACCAACCAATGAAACAATACATTGTTGGATTATCTTATTAACATGCCAGTGCATCATCTATTATTTACTTTTTCATTGACTACTGTATTAACATATAATGGATTGTACCAGAGCTTTAATTGAGTACTGATAAAAGAAGTAGCATCAAAATGCAGCTTCGTATATGAATGTGAACTTCCTTTCTTATATATGTTAAAAACAAAAAGGTAGATCTTTGTATAACTTCTAATTTCAATTTATAGCCAAAAGCCTTTTACCAATCATTTAAAAGTGGTACTTTCTGGATAAGGTTGGTCTGGATGCAACACTGGGATGAGTGGTGCGTTCAGCGTCGTGGGACTAACATCTTGTCCCCTCTCAAGCTCTCATTGTCCTCGTCCATCCCTCAAAACGACTGATCAGGTTAAATTGCCGCTTGCTGTCACAAACCCACCAATTCCTGATTGGAGCTTAAAGTTTTGGTTCCATCGTCCACCTGTTCTTGCAGCAGATGATGTTTTCATTCAATAGAAAGGTCTGAAAATCCCCAAAGCCACCATCTGATCAGCGAGAAACAGCAGGCAGACTCAGTTAGAGCAGCTGCTGAACACAATGGAGCATTTAGAGACAGATGTTTCCCTCAGGAGCTGGTGGAGACCAAACACAGAGTGACTAAAAATGACTGAAAATTAACTCTTCTGGTTTAAAAAAAAAAAAAAAAAGCAGTCAGACTATATCGAAGTTTATGGAAAAGTTTCTTGAGGGCTTTTTTTTTTTTTTTTTTGGAAGGTTTTGTTGCTCCTCAGCTTGAAAATTACCCAAAATCACAGGAAGCAAAACTCACTTTTTTGGTTCAGCTCACAAATCAAACAAATGAACGCAAACACTTAACAGAGGTTACAAAAAGATTCTTTTAAATGCTCAATGACGTCTGATGATCTGACTATAAAAATATCAACTAAAATGTCTTGTGATCGACAAATGTGTTGAACAGCTGATGATAATCATTCGGATTTCAGTGTCATTTGTGTTTGACGGCAGAGAGAGGGAACTGTTTTTGTTCCTGCTGGTGTTAGTGTTCCTCCTCAACTGCACAGACAAAGAAAAAAAAAGAAAAATATCTGGACGTCAACCCAACTCAATGGAAAATTCCTTGGTTTACCATTAAGGAAGACTGACACTAATGTCAACTTGTGGAGTCAGACTTCAAGCTTTGAACGTGATGCTTCTGTGTGTGTGTGTGTGTGTGTGTGTGTGTGTGTGTGTGTGTGTGAAAGAGAGAGAGAGAGAGTATGTGTGTGTGTGTCTTTCATTCATCTGACATAAAGCAGTTACAGTATCTGATTCAACTCGATCATGTTGAAAGGGAAGGACAGAGGGTGAGTCAGAGTTGTTTCGGTTGCTTATTATAATCAGGAGCCATGTTTCATGTTTCCTCAGTAAGACATAATTTAAAATCACATTTTATGCTCTGAACCACAACAGACATGCAGAGCATGACTGAAGAGATGCACGAGTCAAGCATCTGGAAAAATACAAACGCAGCAAAGTGACAGAAGAAAATTCGTCCCATTTATGTGTTTTGTTTTTGTTTTTTTTGTAAGAAAAAGCACAGGAGGCTGCACCAGTTTGTCCCTGAGGGGGCGACGCTGGTGGGAAAGTAAGGAGTGCCTTTCCGGTCACACCATTTAATATTACATTTATTTATTGAATTATTAATTTAAAGTTGTGAGCAGGAAAGGCACAATGAGGTTACTTCCTGTCTCAAGGAAGAATAGTGGCACATTGTTGAGCAGTGGAACAGTGGAGCTCTCACTGCTGTAGGTGAACCTCTGTGTTTCTATTGTGCAGCTCTGCTCACTCCCTGTTTATGAAAACAATAACTCTGTGTATCAGCGGAGTAAACATCCAAAGGTAAATGTTAGGCCAACTTCCATTATTTCTGTGTAAACCCCCCAGATATCAAGTATCCAAACTGTTTACTTTTTATCACTATTTATTTGTGTTTTATACATCATGCTCCACAGCTGACTGAGCCTCGCTCAGACTCTCAGACCTACAAATATGATCTGGAAACAACAACATCGGAGTAAAAAGCTTGGACTTGCAACACAAACACCCTGTGTGCTCCTGAACTATAACCGGAACCTCTGGCTTTTATCGAGGCTTCTGGGAAACTGACGTTCAAACAGACTCAGCTTTGGTCCAGACTTGTGATCCTCAGTGTTTTGTCTTTAGCTGGAGCAAAGTCTTCCTGCTTCACACGGACCCCCGCTTGGCCAGACAAAACCCGTCACAGCCGAGACCAAAGGAGGGCCACTGCAGGCTGCTCAGCGATGAAGACGGTTTTGAACCTGCCAAGGGCACGCAGGTTTAAAACACACTTACTAACCACCAAGTCTGACCTCCCACTGCACTTTCACACCCATGACGTTTTCAGTCCCTGCCTCACATCAACTCGAAAAATCATTTTTCCTTGCATGCAATACTTTCCACAACAAAAACAGTGAGAGCTGAAGCTCCATAATAACGGGAACACAGATACAATCAGGTGTGTTGTTTTCAGAGAAACAGCTGTAAAAAGCCACAATCCACAATTTTTCTTTCTAAGCACAACATCTCAGAATGCTTCATAAGTTGAAGTGCTTCAAAAGGGTCATCCAAAACATCCAAATCACGCAGTGATATATATATATATGTAAATTAAAACCTCAAAATCACTCATTATTGTGGTATTTCATGCAAAAACTGACTGAATGAAAATACCAATTCCAAAAAAGTATAAGTGTATAAGAAAAAAACGTATGATAAATTTGCTTATGATGATTCTGATTAGTTCATAAATGACTGACCCATCTACTAACTCATTGGTTTTACTTCAGCCGTGGACTGATTCAGCAGCATTCTGAGGCAATGCTGGCAGTGATGAGCCAGAAGCATCATAATCATTTGGATATGATGATAATACTGCTGTGGAAGGTTTGGGAGGGTCTGGCCACGCAGGCCTGCAGAGACGGTGGAATTTTCCGAGGACCTGACCGTCCAGTGGACATCAGATGCGCTTCACCGCCTCTCACCGCAGCTTCGCTTTGAAGCTCAGCCAGCTGCAGTTGACCCGCCTTTGATGCAACGCCAAAACGCTGTCATCCACAGGGACAAAACTCCTCTGTCATCAGACGACACATAATCATTTTCTCTTCAACGCTGACCCCCTGTTACATTCGTTGAAAATCTCCTTCTCATCGACGTTTTTAATTTTAGAAGCAGCTCATGCAGTGTTTCTACAATCCTGCAGTGAACCAGCACACTGCAGAGGTCCGCCTGTGTCGGTGGAATTATTTAGCAAAATCCAGAGCTGCAAGCTCGATGTATTGGTGCTTTGCTACGTCACTGGTTTGTTTTGTCAACATGACATCAAATGAAGCTCAGGGTGTCGATGCTTAACAGAAAACCTCAGACTGTGCAAGTGTGGCAAACAGACGGTTAGTTAACATGTTGCTGTTATATCACGTCCTGAATAATTCATCAGCCATGTTCAAAATTTTCTTTGTGTGTTGTCCTCATCGGAGGGAGAATTAGATCTCAGTTTGCTGCTGACCAGATGAATCATATCCCCAGAAGAGATGTGTCCATTTCCTGCATCTGCTCACAGGCAGCTTCTCTGCACACGACCAGAAAAAGAGTTTCACACTCTGAAAGAATTCACACTGAGGAAAACAACACAGGTGCAACAACCTCAGGGCTTTTTTTTTTAAATATCTTATCCTTAAAGGTCCCATATTTTATACTTGCACAGTTTTGTTTTAGTTTAAACTGGGATATATCAATCTGAGGAGGAATTTAGATGTGTTACTTTTGTAGCGTGTGCATTTCCACATCTGTGTGCGTCACCACCGACAGCTCAGACAGAAATTTAACACTTAAAACCACACAAAAAAAAAAAAACTCCAGTCAGTTAACTGTGTGTTACACAGCACAGTTGTGTTCACTGTGAGGAAATTTCAGTTCCTCATAGTGAATCTGTGAAAAGGGTTAACGCCATTGTTAGAGAATATCATGAAAAAATGTATTCATTCAGATACTAACTGGACAGGATGGGATTTTTATTTGTCAGCTGGCTCCCGACTGTCAACGATTCACTGATAGAGTTAAGTGGTAAGTCAGTTGGTAGATGTAACTTCCAGGTTAGATTCTCTTTAAAAGCATCAGCTAATCACCCAAAGCCTCAAAATCAAATATAACTTTACTGCATGCCAAACATTAGTGTGGGGATAATTTTGGTGAGGGGTTCTGGGACAGGATTAGACCCATGTTTAACCCAGCACACAAGGCCTAACCTTGATCCTGCTGAGGCTACTGGGACACTTTGTGGGTGGAGGTCGATATCGGTAAAGCCACAGGCAGCAACCTGAGACAGATGGGGTCGTGCTCAGATTTAGCTCTGAGCTTGGTTCAGTGGCGATTTAGCCTCCTGCCTCATGCTGACAGAAGAGAAGAATATCACCAGCATCTTGGGAAAGGGAGCTGCCAATCATCTGGGATTTGTAGGTGAATCTGACTTTCTCAAAGACAGGTCAAAGGGCATCCAGCTCTCGGTCACATTTTGGTAAGAAGCCTAATTTTGTTGTATTCCTGTTCGCTATCATTACACTTTTAATAAACTGTTACCTAAAACACCTGAATCTTTGCCATCTTTTCCTACATGAAGGTGAAACACCCACATCACCTTTTCTTTGCACATAGCTCAGGCAGAGATCACACCTCAATGATGCAAATCCGCTTTTACATCATACACATCTGATTTAGCAAATGTGAATCTTCAAGTGAGAAAATGAAGCAGCTCTTAACATCGTGTGCCAGAGCGGAGCACAGGGTTTTAGGGGGTGGAGGTGGTGTCCCACTTGTTTGGATTATGGATGCCTGAACATAATATTTAAATTCCAGTCAGAACAAATTTTGTTCACCCTCATCTTAGGACAAAGGGACATTTCAGACATTTCCAATTCTGCACATCGCACCAGAACTAAAGATTACAAGAAGCCTCCGGCAGATGATTCAGTGGTTTTCTTGGGTAATTTCCACTAAATTACAAAACATCTGATAGTGCAGCTCATGTGTGGATTGATTTTGTTAGATTTATTTTGCAAATTTTGTGCATTCTTTATTTTAATGGCCTCAACGCAACAATCAATGAGAAACACAATTTAACCTGAGTAAACCTGAGTAAAGAACGCAGTCTAATGGATCCTGTAGACCCACAAAGGTTTCCGAGTCAAAGCACCCCAGTTTGTTCAACGAATTCCAGTTCTGATCCTCCTATTATCCGCCTATCAAATGCCCTCTAGAATGTCAGGTTGGCAAAAAAGCCAAAGAATGCGAGTGATGCGAGAGGCAGCGTGATGTAGCAGCACCACGGCAGAGTCATTCGGCCTTTTGTCGTGGACCACAACAGGGTGACAATGTTTCAGAGAGGGCGACAAGACCACAGCACCAGTGAACAGCATGAAACAGATCTCTGCTGCTGCATCCCGCTGATAACTCAACACACATGCATGTTGAAACGGCCAATTAGGAAGCGTTCCCATCATCATTACCAGACCCAATCCCTTCGCTAAATCAATCAGGCCTCACTTGTTCTTTTTATAGAGCATGAAACAGACACCACAAACATCAGCGGTCAGTCCACAAATCACATCAGGGAACACACGTTGCTCTTGTAGATCTGCTTTTTGGGCAGCAGAGCAAGCCAAAGTAATCATGTGCAGGCACCACCATGGATATGTGTTGTCAAGTGGCATCAGGTATCACGTGCACTGCAACGCAGTGAGGGCGTTGCCTTTGACCCAGAGAAGTGTGTGTAGCTGTTTGCTCCTTTTAAATTATAGTTGCAGCAAAACAACACAAACCGTCTTGTTTTTTGTTTTATTGTTTTTTTAAATCCACCTTATTATGAAGGTACAATGAGTTTCACACCATCCTACCTCAACTGCAGAAAAATTTATTTTCTTATAGTTCATGCTTGCTAAAGAATTTCTTGGTCTGACGTAACAAAAAAAAGAGGATATTTGATTTTTGGGTTTGGCAAATCACTCAATAAAAACCACTTCACAGATACTGAACATAGTGAAGTGTGTTGTCCTCTTGTTTGCTGCAGACAGAAAAAACAGGATGTCCTTTTCTTAATGGACTCCATATA
The DNA here is from genome assembly GCF_900963305.1 of Echeneis naucrates. Lineage (NCBI taxonomy): Eukaryota > Metazoa > Chordata > Actinopteri > Carangiformes > Echeneidae > Echeneis > Echeneis naucrates. The sequence continues at coordinate 1,080,727 of NC_042529.1, read as the reverse complement.
GCTGGTTGTCTGAACTACATGTACACGGACAAACTACAACTCAGGCACCGGAAACCTGTGCACATAAAAAGACTCTTTATTGTCATTGTTGGTTCTAAATTTGGACTCAGCTGCCGGGTAGATAAATCATATTGTGTAATATTTGATGTGCACAGATTCGGAGGACAGCTCAGCACAACTGTACGGCTCGCAGCTCTGACTGGAACGTAGCTGTTGATCATAGTTTGGCTGTGACATTAAACAGCAGCGGCTCTGCTGGGCCCGTGAAGGAGGCTTAATCAAAAATTCATCACAGTTTATGGACAAAATGTTTGCTTTGGCCTTAACTTGCTGGTCGGTGCATCCCTTTTTGTTTTCATCCCACATATAGTGGTAGCTAATTCAGCTAAACTGTTGGTTTGTTCGCAATCATCCAATTTTTTTTTTTCAGGGTCTATTTTTAGTAAAGTCTGTGTGTTCCAAGATCAGCAGTTCATTTGGTGAGTATATTCAATCTAACTAACATAAAAAGCGGCGTTGGAATAAATGGAATCTTCTTTCAATTAGTGGGTGGACTGTAATTCAATAACTTCATTACAGCTCATAATCTCAGTAACTTTTTGTTGGAGCCCCTTGTTCACTCATTCGAGAAATGAGACTCTGGTTGAACCTAAAGTCTCTGAGGCTGCTCAACATGCAACAATCTGTCCAAACTGTACAGCTGCCTGGTGTTAAAATGTAATGTTTTCTTATGTGTGTCCTGCTGTCAGACGCCATCACGCTGCCCTGGAGGGTATGGCTGCGTTCTGCCATATTTTTGGGCCCCGTCTCATCATGACTCACGCCTCTACACCATCTCCCTGTCCATCTCAAGGTGTCAACGATTCCTGTTTGAGCGATGAGAGGGATTAGTGGCATATCCTCAAAGAATCTGGCATATATACACTTTGTTCTGGCTTTGACCAGCAGATGATATGTCTCTTCCTCTTCGTGCGCAGAGTGAGAGGTGTGACTTTGACAGGAGGATCCATCTCTACTGGAAGGACTAACGATGTGTTTCCTGATGTCTGCTTAGGATCACAGTGACTTGGCGGGACAAAAATACTTCTTTTGGATTTAGGCTCCCTTGATCCTCTCTATCATTGAAAGTTCTATTACACGAAGAAAAAGCTTTTCAGATCAACTGAAAAAGGCTGACATCAACCAAAGTGTACCAGTATTTTGAATACTTTCACCACTTTTTCACTTTGTGAACAGTTGAACAACAGTATTACTCAACAGATCAGCTGCTTTTGTTTGACAAAGCCGAGCGTAGGTGTCCCTTTTTCTTTTCAGAGCATAAACAACCTCATCAAATTACTGCGGCAGCTTTTAGATCAATATCCACAACACAAAGAGCAAGTGCAACAATAGACCGAACTGTGCCTAGTAGTTTGGTTAATACAAAACAATACTGAGAAGTGAACGGCTTTAAATGTTATTTAAAGAACAAAAAAAGGCAGAAGTTGATTTTTTTAATATGAAAGCTTGCTATTTTTTGGTTTTTCATCAATGTGGGATAACTCTTGCACTGTTCGTCAGGGGACAAAGCAAAACAAAAAACTGACAGATGATGACGACAATGATATGACCTGTGGCCCAAGTAGGACATGTCATGATGTGGAAATGAACAAGATTAATTAAAAACACACCGCACTGTAACAACACATCATGCATGACATGAGTGGAGTAAATTCAGCCCTGCAGTGGGTACACTCAGTGCGCAGGTAGCATTGAAACTGGTAACTGCAGGGCTCCATGTACAGTGACATTCATATTCATTTTGTCAGGAGAGCCGGCGGCTTTGTTAGCACGGCGATTTTATCGCTCAGGATGCGAGGTACACAAAGACATTGTCAGTGATTAAATGGGCACCACAGAAGCTCGGATAAGGCTGCATTGCTGTGTGTGCCAGATATCTAGAGGCAAACAGAGAGAGGGATTAACTATTCAAAGTGAGGGAGGAGTGAACAGGGAGGGGGGGGTTATTCACTGGTCAGTGTGGTTAATCGGGGGACTGGGGCAGAGAGGAGAGAAAACAACAGCTGTGGACAGGATGGCATTGTTTTACAGAGTGAGCCTTACACTGGCAGACGTCTGGCAAGCACTTCACTTCTCTCACCTTTTCTGAGAGCAGCCGCATCCTGGATACATTACTCTAACTTCTGCCTGACCTCAAAACATGACGGTTAGGACAGGCTGTGTTGTCCTAACTGTGTCAAAGTGTTGAAGAGGAGCTTTAAAGGGTCAGCTCATCCAAATTACAACTCAAAACCTTCGGACTTCACCTCCAAATGTGGGGTGTTATTCTCGGTCAGTGCTTTTACAGCTTGCTTTAGTCATCATTTCATTGTTTCTTTTGTTTTGGATTTTAATTTAAATAACTGTGTGATGCAAGCAAAAAGTGTCTAATGTAGATCCAAATGAATAAATCAAGTATACTACCCTGCTGCTGGGGTTTTGAATTATTCCGCAGCTGGCCTAATGTGTGGAACTGAATAGAATTTCACAGTTTTTCCTCAAAGGGTTGGGAAAACTAACATCTTTATAATAAGTGATGATTAGACAGAAATGCTTAAAGATTAACCTTCCATGCAGGAGAAAAATACATTTACCAATTTGTCCCATTTCCACGTGGTCACAAAAGACCACAAGACGTAAACTCCATCTGCGTATAATAAAGCCTCGAGTCTAAAAAAGTCTAAATCCACAGCAGTCCACACAGACCCAAACTGTGAACTCACACTACAAGTGCACCAACTAGAAGGCATAACAGACCTTTGTTTCATGCACTGTAAATGTACTGTAAATCGATCTGCTACACACCAACCTGCAGTATGCGTCAGCTGTCAGCATCTGTACTGCCGTGTGATCAAGTTTCAGTATGATAAACCTTGACACGCAATCTTGTACAGTCAGCCCAGGTACAGACATTCTCCCAGTTTGGCAATTCCCAACCTTGTCCAACTCCTTGTCTCTGACTCTTCCTCCTGCTGCTCACCAGCTATCCGTTTTAATGCTCCAGTGTTTCAGTATGCAATGGTCCAGCAGTGAAGTGGTGCGGCCTGCAGCAAAATAAAAGTCCTTATCGTGGTCTTATTAAGCTGATGGGCCGCCAGCCCAGAAATTAGGACCGATTTATTCACAATATGTAAATATATTTGGGCAAGCAAGCATCCAGGCCAGCATGCTAACAGGTTGCAGTCCACCAACAAGCCCTGTAAGTATGGCTTACATCACCAGGATTCAAACAGAAACAGTTTCAAAAGGATCCATCAAAGATTTGAAATATTTAAATTTGCCTCCACTATTGCATTTTGCAAACTTCAGCAGATTCACATATTGAAGAGCTGTCACGTTAAACAGGAGTGTGCTATCTTTGTGAGTCAGAAACCATCTGTGGTTTTTCAGGCAGGACCACCTCAGGGAATATTCACACGGTTTAAAAGTCCAATCAGTGTCTTGAGATCCCAGCAGCACATCCTGCACTGAGTCTGCGGGAGGACATTGTGCTTTTTCCCCCTTTATCTGTGCACACACCGGAGATGTCACCCCCCACCCCACCCACTGTGCCCAGTTGTTGCTATGGGCACACAGCCGGGAGTGAGACGGCGCTAACAACAAACCACGTCAGCAATGGGTCCACTCTCCCCTGAGACAGGGAATCAAGAAGGAACAGGTAGAGTACAAGTACACCAGTTAAAAGGGGACAGAATTAAAAAAATGAATCAGACTAAAATACCCAGCTGGTATCACATAAGCGACCTTTAATTGGTTTACAAAAGCCGTCCAAAGGCTGCATCTGGCCCCATGTTTGGTGAACACTGCGTACCTTACCTAATGTTTAGCCCCCACAAGAGGCAAGTGATTCTTATATTACAATCTGGAGAGTTAGGAAAAAGGATGTGGTTTATTCAGAATAAAACAAAGTGCTGGAGAGTCGGTGATATAATAAAGCCGTGTGAAGAAAAAAGAGCTGTGTAAACTTTTATTCCTGACGGACTTGGTAGAGTTGGCTTCACTGCTGTGCCAACGCTGGCCCAGAGCCAAACCAGATTATGTCATCGCAATTATGCCTGAAAACCAACGGATTTCCACTGATAAACTGTGTAGGTCAGAAGATCGCCTCATTATTTTTGCCACAGGGCTGATATTTTATGAGTTTCTTGGATTTATTTGGTTTCAGTTTTTGCCAGATTTTTGCTTTTTAAAACCTCTTAAGCCAGTGATTAATGATTTTAGCTAAATATTCACCAATTTGCATCTTTTCTCAGTAAACAATTGAGTATTTTTGGGGTTTTGGCCATTAATCAGACAAAGAAAAATATGAAGCCATCACTCACTAACTCACTTCACAAATCCAAAAAAAAAACAAACACTTTAATTATAGCCATACATAAGAGCTCTCCTTCCCCATGCGACTGACTGTGCTGTTCTGGACACAGTACATTCAATACTTATTAATTAGCTGAAGTGTGCAGAAGTGCAGTATTCACTGGTGTGGAACGATCAGATACTCTCTTCAGTCAGAGGTTTAATATAGCCGTGACAAAGCAAGCCGAACAAAAAAAAAAGCCTCCTTGATTTACTATACTCTGTCCCAAACAAAAAAAGAAACTGGAACACACTTCCCCCATTAGCTCCATTTGAACAATTATTGCATGTAGCCTCTGCACCAGGAGCCTCCAACGTAACTTCTGCAGCTGCATGCACAGGCTCCAAGTTTATACCATCAGTTCTATCTGTTCGATCAGTTGGCAGGTGGACAGACATACTGATGTCACCATATTGCCATATTAACAAAACAGAATTGGCTGTAAATCGAGCTTATTCCAAAAGTCTTAATTGCTCTTTTGCCACTCTATCAAAATGTATATCTTAAATGGTGACTGTAAATTCAGCTTCGACAGCCACAAACACCTTCACTATAAAGACATGCTCACTCAGTAGCAACTCATTTATCTGAAGAGTACCTGCAGCACACAGATGAGACAACCAGGGGAAGTAAAAGTCATCATATAATCAAAATATTTTTGGGGGAATTGCAGCTATTATGAAAGCAGATGTCTGAATGTTAGCACTAAGTGGTCAACAATTTGTGGCGCATTCGCACAACAAGAATAAACTCAACCTGCTGCTCTGAATTAAACATTTACTCCACCACCTTGTTTTTGCTATTAAATTAAACAGTTTGGGGCAGTTTCAACTTTTCACACCTTTAATGGTTAACGTGACAAATTTCAGGCGCCCTGCTGTCTCCTGGATCTCATGAGGTGAACACACATGATGAAGGGGAAAAACCTGCTGTTAAAAGTCAATGTACACCTCCGCTAAAGAGCTCACAATAACAGGCAGGGGTGATTAATACTGACAAGCCCTGGCTTTTTATAGATGCTAATGGTGCCGGGTGTGTGTATATGTGTGTTTGCCGCTGTCACCTGACCTGAAGCCTCTGCTGTTGCCACTGCCTGGGTCCTTAGTCACAGAGTCATCGTTTTGCAGTTCACACCTCTCCATAGCAACTGGATCTGTGCAGGAACAGGTAAACACATCTTAGACATTCTTCAGAGCGATGCTGAGTTCATTTACTGATGGTTAGATTTTAACTACATTATCTCTGCTGTTTTATATTTTTCCCTAGAGTGACTGGTGCACTGTTCCAAGTGTCTCTATTTGGAAATAACTTGCATTAAAACATGTTTCTGCCTCATTGTGATTGTGATTTACAGTGTCATCACGAGTTGAACTGCAGGATTTCACTTGTTATGTGAAGATTCTGGTTAAATGCCAACTCCCATGACATAACATTGTGGTCCCTGAGGTCACTTCTCCAGCCAAAGAAATCAAGGAACCATTTGAAGGCAGTGAGGCCTTTAAGGTGGGAGGTCTTATACCATCCCAGGGGAATGAGCTTCAGTAAACAGCATTTACTTTAAGTGGAGGCTCATCAGAGGGAAACATATTCATTGTATTTATGGAGAATTTGACTTGATGTCATGTACAATATTCAGCCAAAACATTATGACCACAAGCCTAATATTGTGTTGGTCCAAACTCCTCTAGGCCTCTGAAGCTGAGCTGTAGAGTCTGCACCAAGATGTTAGCAGCAGATGGTCTAACTCCTGGAAGTTGTGAGGTTGAGCCTCTGTGGATCTGGACTCTGGATTAGGGAATACTGTTAAGAATACCAACCTAAATCAGGTTTAGGTTGGTATTCTTCCTTTGCTCTGTGGTCCAGTTCTGATGCTTATGTGTCCATAGTGGTCAGCAGAGTCAGGCCTGTTATTCACCTTATTCACTTCACCATCATAATACCGTCATAATGTTATGGCTGATCGGGATTCCCACAGTGTGTCAGACCACCATGTGTACAATAATAAGTCTGCTGCCATCAGACTGTAAAAACAAGCTTGAAAAAAATCTAACTATTTAACATCACTCATTCACTCAGTGAGTTGTTGTGTCTATATTAGCGTGTTGTTGTATTGTTTAGCGAGTAATGTGTCCTTCCTGTCTAAGTTGTTTCCAGTGACTGTGGAAGCTACTGCTACAAAATAATAGCAGCTGTTGTATTTAGAAATCAGCAGTTTTGACCTGATGAAAGTCTAGTTGGCAATTTCTGTCTCTATTTCCCAAATAGAAACCTGGTCAAACCTGGTAAACAGTCATCAGTGAGCAAAGCACCAGCGCCAACAAGTGATGGAGGTGTGCGTCAGTTTCCTGGTATGAAACCAGGCGAAGTGGCACCCGAGTAAATGCCCAGTAAGTTCTTCCTGACTGTAAAGCGTTGTATGGTGACCATTTTAGGTCACTTCAGATTCAGCTTGTCAGACTCAGCTCAACAGTTTACGTCACCGGGCTGAGCTCAGTATTTAAAAAGGATCATCAGCTCTCGGCCATGGCAGCTTTAACTGTGTGTTGTAAACATGCTAAATTGATGACCTAGAAGAAAAGACAGATATTCTGAAATTGCAAAGTCGTGGTTCAGTTCCAGTCAGGGGATTTTACTGGCAAATAGCAGATAGACAGGAAACACAGGCCCGTGATTTGTAATAAAGTTTGGACATTTTGGAAAAGTTACTTGGCTCCCCTCTAAAAAGTTAGATGAGGAACTGATTTAACTGATAGTCAATGTGAAACTAACAGCCTGTCAGTGCATTCTAGCACAATCTGGAAACAGGATGACACCACAAACCGGGCTTTGTGAAAAGGTAAAAACAGCGTGTGCCCCCCAACTTTTTCATCTTACTTTAAATAGTTCCCTGCCAACACGGGGGAGTCACAGCAACCAGAAACAAAGAAACAATTCTACATTTTCAAATATCAAGTTTAATCAGATTTTTTTGGGGTAGCTAGATTGAAGTGAGTCTACGTGAGGATAACTGAGCAGAAGAGCAGCTGTGGATCAGGAACTAGTCAGTGTTGCTGAGAGTCCCACAGAGCTCCTGAGGCGTGTCCACATGTGATCAGAAGCAGGGTCAAGCTTTCAGCATCACACTCTCCCTCTGTGGCTTCTGCTTATCTGAAATGTGATAGTTGTTCAGTGACTCCGGGACACAGCCACAGTTACAACTGAAAGCAGACACAACATCCGCCAAATATTTTGAACTTTGCATTTCTCACTTCCACCTCCAATAGATTCCACATCCCTGCTGGGCTGTGATCACAAACTCTGGCGGTGGTACTTTTTGGTTTCACCAACTACAGATCATTTCCATGTATTTGGTAGATGAAGGTGGTTGTGCACATTAACAAATTTGGTTGGCCTTAACAGTATGTTATACATTTTTCAGATCTTATCATTAAACAATTAGTAATGTGAATTGTTAGACAGTAGAAGAGAAAACTGGGGGTCCCAGTAATGAAGCTGTCCCCGGGCACAAGCAGCCTCCCTACCACGTAAACAACAGCTATCTCTGGGACTGATGCCTCCATCTCCTTGCTCATACTTTGTGGTTCTGTGCTGCTATTCAGTTTCACTGAGTGGATTATATGTAAACAACACTTCAGCGGTTTTCCTACGATCAGGTAAAAGATCCAGAACCAGACCTTCAGTGTAAGCAGATACAACAATGTGCTAACTGGTGTCAAATAAAGTATTCACGTGCACAGGATAGCTGACCTTTGACCTTGTGATGCTTCACCTGTATTGACCTTCCTGTTCTGATCTGCACTGCTTTCTGTGTTCGTGGGAATCCCAGAGTAACAAGTATGAGACGAGCTTTGTCTGCATTTCTCAGGATGTTTTTCAGTGCGTTGCTTTTGATCTCTGATCGCTAATATAAACCTGTTATTTCCCTCCATGGACAACAGCATCTCCAACAGGAACAAAGAAAAACTGGGACATAAAATCTTCCCACAATCAGGTTAGAAAATCAAAGCTGCTACTTTGTCATTTTTGCTAAATGGATGAAATGTAAGTAAGGGTCACAAATGTCCAGTCAGTCACATCACAGCACCATCGTCAGAGTCACACTAGTTTCTATTTCAGAGAGTTGTACACAGAAACCTGATCTCTGTTTCTGTGTCCGTATCAGCACTGGTTCACCTGTTGAATTCATCGGACTGTTGCTGGATTTCTGCTAAATCATGGAAAGGGGAGCATGAGGAGAACAATACCAGGAAGGCGGGGGCACCGGCCTCTTAACCTTTAGATAAAAACACTTCTTATTACCAGAGGATGAAAATGTTATTTTCAGTTTCAAGTTGCAGCGCAGTTGTCCGGCCCATCCTGCAGGGCCGGACAACTCAGCTGGAATCTTTGGATGACACTGGAAACTGGTCAGTTTTTCTAAAAATGGATACCGGCCCTCCAACAGTTATTGTCTCCCATCTGTCACACCCTTTTTCCCCTCACACAGCTGTTTCACATGAGGACTGTGACAGCTGGTTGCGGGGAACGTGGACATTACCAAGGTCAGGGTGGCGAGGAAACACTCTGAACTGTGGGAAGTCCCAAAGTGGGAGGCTTGTGAAGTGTTGAGGAGTGGCTGAAAGTGAAGTGCAGCTATCAGCTGTTACTACATTAAAATTCAATATCCTCTCCTTTCTGTTTCTCTTTCTATTCTGGATTTCTCTAAACAATCCCAAGAATTGAACCACAGCACATAAAAAAGTCCTTTTATATTTTCTGGTTTTAAAAAGTAAATCATTTTCCAATTTGGAATTCCTAGAAAGTTTTTTTTTTTTAGTTAAACCATTAACTATATAACTAACACTGATTCCATTTGTCTCTCCAGTTCTGACACCAGCCCTCTGACCCCGGGTGGCGTGAGTTCATGTTTTAGTTTGGTCGCTCTCACCTTCCACGAGGTGTTCGGGGGCCTTGGAATATTTCCATGGTGGACAGCTGTGATCTAAATATACAGAGGGACTTCCTAACTTCAGGAAAATGATAGAAGGAAGGGCTGGAATCAGATCCTCCCACAAATTTCCTGCAATAGCGTCCCTCAGTGACTGAAGAAAAACATACAGTAAACACAGTGGCATTGTGCATAGGTCGAGGTCAAACAGGTCAGAGGTTCTTCATTTATTTTTAATGACTCATTATTGCACGACTTCGCCTGCAGCCACGCTGGTGAGTGCCTTCGCAGAGCTGCTGTTGCAGCTCCGTGCACCTGTCTGACATTCCTGCGCTCACAGTTGACTCACAGCTTTGCCTACGAGTCTCATCTGTTGTAGCTCACAGAGGGCGGTTTGACACAACTGTCCTGCAGATTTAAGATAAATATAAACTAAGAGCGTCTGTCAACAGCAGCACATTATCTGTACTGATAATGTATAAACTGATTTTGGAGCACTTGTTTAAAGGGCATCTATTCCAATGATCTGTCCACTGAGGCTGCAAATATAAATAAGAGCTGAGTATCAGTTTATATCAGAGAATAACTTGTTAAAGAGGTTTTCCACCGGTGTTTCAGAAAGATCTTTTCCAAGTACGACTTTGTAGATCTTTCATTTGATGTAATTCATTTTAGCTTTTTTGTTTTGTTTTGGGGTTTTTTTGTAATTTAACTACCTTTTGTGTGCTTTCTTAGTTATAAAATAGGCCACATGAACATTTGAAAATTATCTTTATCCCATGATTAGTACAAGACACTCACCATATTTGATTTTCACAGATCTTACAATCATTTTTTTGCTTCATCTCTGTCCATACACAAAAAAAAAAAAAAAAAATCATAATCTGTCAACTGACTGAAGATGGATTCAATTAGCCGCTTTACTTGCGCAGATGACTGGTCCATGAGATTAACGACTTAATTCAACCCTTAAGTGTGCACTAAACAAACACTCTTCAGTCTTTCAGTGCAGACTCTCAGCCTCTGGTCTAACTTGTCCATTGCATGCTCAGGGTCCATTTTCCCGACAGATTGAGATGAATTGTGTGAAAGAGGTGCACTGAGTCACCCTGGGGACACCCTTGAGAGGTGTCGCTGTGCGGCCTGTGACGCTTTCCCCGGGAGCGGGAAACAATAGGCGGAACCAGCTGCTGCGGGAGTCGGTGTGACACAGTGGAGAGGCTGTTTACAGGCAGCCGGCGGCTCGGCTCAGGCCGGACACCGGCCTACGTCAGCTCTCCCACAGTTTATCACAGCACGGCCCTGCAGCGCTGCACACTTGTGTGTGTTTGTGCGTTCACCAGTCTGCAGGGATACAGGCAGCCTTCAATGCAAGGTCTCCACCGGAGCAAGGTCTCCATATGACACTCTGAATACAATGAAGTTTATCTACAGCGTCAATTTGATGAATGAGAGAAATAGATGATCTGCAAATTTTCCTTCTGCAACATTTTAAGCCGGACACTCAAGGCTCGAAGTACAAACGATATCAATATTCAATATTCACATGTCTGCAATTTTGCTAAATATTTAGGTCTTGATGAGTTTTAATGCACTGCTGGATATATTTAATGGAGCAAACTGGGATGCAGAAAAAAAATAAAATACTTTATTACTTTCACTCTCACAGATTTTTAAATGTGAGTTGAAGGAATCAGTACAGGCAATAAACTCGTCAGAGCTTGTGACTGCTCTTCCTCTGTGGAAGTTTTTCCAAAGAACTTTCAGTAAGCTCTTTTGAAATTCATCTCTTATTCAATCTCCTGCCAAACTAACCTTGATTGTGACAGCAGAAGAGCCAAATCTCTATTTTTCTCTCCTGAACAGTTTGTGGAAAGACAGCTGCCGCTATTCAGTGACAGGTAAGCAGTGTTTCACCTTCGTCTTGATTGGTCAATTCTAAAATAGGTTCCTTTAAACGGTCCTGTCTTGAACTGAGTAAACAGCACATGCCAGACATGGCCTAGCTTAGGTTACAGCGTTTTCTGTTTCAACTATTAACAGACTGATGCACATTAACATTCTCTGATGGGAATAATGAGAAATCTGTGCATGCTGTTGATGAACCAGCACGTGGACGGTGGAGCTGTGTCAGCTTGGGTTTTTTCCACTTCTGTTACTGGTGAAGATCAGGGCAAGGTCAAGTTTGTCAGAGGAGGGTAAAAGACTGAAAATGTCCTGTCAATCAGATGGGAGTGATAACAACCTAGAACTTAAACTAAAAACACCTCCACACTTTTACCTGACACCAAGTTTACAGTTTTTTTTATTTTCATGCAGTGACAAATCAAACACACACGAACGGCTATTTAATGATAGCCATCTCTATAATCCTATATTAATACTTCCATTTTTCAGGCTTTTAATTAAAACCTGATATTAGTGTTATTAGCAGACTTTTTTAAAGGTGGATTAAACCCATCAATCAGGATCAACACTTCCCTCTCACTGCTATTTGCAGCAACGCAAATAAAAGCACCAAGACAGATGCAGGAGAGTATGGTTTCCAAGCAGATACTCCCTAAATCTAAATTTAACCCCTACACTACTATTTTCTCTTTAACAAGGGGAAACAAACTGCAATCAAGGAACATGATCAGCTCCGGCTTTTCAGATGGAAAAAACGTGACGAGTCAAAGCAGCAGAAAGGGGAGAGGGGGGGGTTGCGTGGTCGCTAGTCTCTTTTTATCCATTCAGCAACTTTGCTTTGATGGTTCAATCTTACCCTGAGCCACAGCCAATTGTTTTGTGTGGTCTTGAATTACACAGAGGAAGAGCGAGTGGAAAGACAGGAGGGCAGCAGACACACGATACAATGGAAGCACTAGGGGAGAAACTGAAGGAGGCTGCCAACATCTCTGCTGCTGCTGCGCACCCCCCCCCCTTTCATTCAGTCAAAATTCACTTCCAAGCTTTAGCACTTATCCGTGTGTCACTGGAGTTCAAAATCAATTAATAAAAATTAGAAAAGTTTTGACTGGGCAGAAAAAAACTGTATAATTTCATTGTTTTATGTCTAATGTGAATTTAGAACCATGCTGCAATAATATTGTTTTTCCCACCACAAGCCATTGTTTGGTTCATGTCATGAACGCAGCTCTTTACTTTATCTTGATGATTGACAGTGACAGCAACTCCAAAGAAAATGCATAATGTACTCAGAAATACTGCACAAAAGAACAGTGCGACATTGTAAGTGTAAACAATGCAAGTCAAGATTGTCTGTTATATGGCTTTGCAGGAATTTTATTCAAAAATGTATTAAATACATTCATCAGGTCTACACAAAGTAGGTCAAAATTACGAGCTCACAAATGGCAGGTTGCCATTTGAAAGGAGAACTTTTAAATATTTCTCTACCAATTTCCACATCCAACAGTTAAACAGCAGAATGATATCCGTTTCCATCTTATGAAACAGTTTTTTCTCTTAAAGTACGGGACCTGATGTTTTCAAGTTCTGCAAAATTGAAGTGGATCATAAACACTAGCTGGTCCTCCCCTGTACTGGTCAAACATGTCATCATGTTTCTATATGCGACACCCGTGCAGTGGATATAGGCACGGGACAATGCTTGGTGTTGGTCACTCTGGACTGTTTACGGAGGCCATTGACCCACTTCAGGCATGGACACAACGCCCACAGGGTCATTCAGTGTCACCTCCTCATAGCTGATTACAGCACGGCATCGCCACATTGTTACCAGGTAGAGTTTCTTTTTCAAAACATAGCCCGGCAGCATTGTGATGAGTAGTTTGACAGTGGAGCTAATCTCCAGTTCCTGCACCGTTGGCCCTGAACCTCTAAGACCTCGGGAGGCCGTTGGCTCTGAGAGACAACGAACCTGGACGGATTCTGTGTGTCAGCTGGGCTCAGCGGACAGTATCAGGTTGGTCACACTCACTGAGCAGTAAATCGTCGTGGGTGAAGGTCAACACCGATGGAGACAGTTTACACTCCGTGCAGTGATTTAAGGCATTAAACTACCTTTAATATTCAGCCAACTCCTGAGGAGTGGATTAACTATGGGATAGTTTGGGGCAGCACACAATCCTTCTAGTTTCTCTGCTGCAATTCCTGCCACCATTAATTGTCATGTAAAAGTTAATTTCCAGAATATTAATCCAATCACCAACAAACAGTGAACCAACTGTACTTAAAAACACCGCATAGATTATTCAACCAAAGAGTCAGCTACAACATGTGTGTGTTTGTAATGAACCAACATTAAAGCTCAGAAATAACAAAGCCACAGCGCAAAACAGTCACATTAGCACATCAGCGTCCCAACTAACATCACAACTCACATCACAACTAACATCACAACTACCACAACTAACATCACAACTCACATCACAATTACATCACAACTAACATCACAACTCACATCGCAACTAACAACACAATTACATCACAACTAACATCACAACTACCACAACTAACATCACAACTAACAACACAATTACATCACAACTAACATCACAACTCGCATCACAACTACCATCACAACTAACATCACAACTACCATAACTACCATCACAACTAACATCACAATTACATCACAACTACCATCACAATTACATCACAACTACCATCACAACTAACATCACAACTCACATCACAACTACCATAACTAACATCACAACTACCATCACAATTACATCACAACTACCATCACAATTACATCACAACTAACATCACAACTCACATCACAACTCACATCACAACTCACATCACAATTACATCACAACTACCATAACTAACATCACAACTACCATCACAACTACCATCACAATTACATCACAACTACCATAACTAACATCACAACTACCATCACAATTACATCACAACTACCATAACTAACATCACAACTAACACCAAAACTACCATCACAACCACAAACGTTAAACGTTAGCTCTGTTAGCTCGGTTAGCCGCTCAGCTAAGGAAACAATTCACTTTCTGATTTTGTTGCTGTTGTTTCTTACCGTGTTCAACTGAAGCGGTGAGTCGGCGTCCTGCAGTCCAGCGGATCGACTCCAGTAGCCGCCATGTGGGGCACAGTTCAGGCCGCAGAGGAGCGAGGAGGAGCCGGCCGGAGCTCCGGCTAACGGCCCGGGGACACGGAAGCACGGAGCCGGTAGCATGTTAGCTGGGAAACTTTCTTCAGTAGTTTTATAATTTGTCAGGCTTAGCTGAAAGATAAAAAAACATATTAAATTGTGAATGAACAATATATTTTAATTTATATAAAATTAAAATAAAAGATCATCATAAAAAAAACGTTAACGGTTCGAGGGAGTGACGTCATCACGGCGGCCACAGTCACGTGTCAAGGACATTCTCAAAATAAAAGTTAAAACGTTCAAACAGAGAAATGCTTTTATTTCTATGTTAAATTAATCTTTTTACAGCTGAGGTATGCTGTTAAATACAGAGCTCGTGGGTGTCACTTTCATTAACACCTTTGTTGGCTGAGGTACTTTTTCTGAAGGACTGGAACATATCTACATCCACTTTTGGTCTCCCGTTGTTATTCTTAAGCAACCGGAACTCCAGGTTAAATTCATGTCTGTGTTTTATATTATTCACAGCTTTAAAATAAAGCGTTGATTGACAGTATATCCATCACTGTGTGGACTCTGTCTGGTGGCTTCCAGATGCTGCAGTTTGTCATTTCTGGCCTCAGACACTTGCAAACAAATTAATCTATATAGACAACCTGCATGCAGTTCCTCTCAGAACACTTCATTTTCTCAGATGGAAGTAACCTTTTCACATCCTGGGCGACATATTGCCAAATCCAGGCTTTAGTTCTTGCACATCTATATTTATATCATTTTTGGCAACCTGCTTCAACTCCTTCCAGACAATTTAAGGGAGATTTCAAATGTGCAGTTTTGGAAACAATGTCTGATTGAACGTTGATTTTCTTAAATTCCTTAATTATATCATGAGTCATTAGGAACCAGTTCGGGGAAACTAATGTGAGTTCCTGTGGAGCCAGAGTTCATGTTGCCCCCGCTGTAATTCCAGACAGCTGCAGCATCCAGCTACACACCGACTGTGGCTTAGCATGCGTGTACAAGTGAGTGATGATAGAGGGAGAGGGGGAAACAGAGGCTAAACCTGGTATGTGTTGTGTGTGTCCTCCTCTTTCCTCCGGGCCTGAGTGGTGAGTTGTGCCAGGGGGGATTCTGCCACAGGATGGTTTATAGCAGCTGAACCTGTCCGTGCCAATTATCCAAACAAAAGGCAGAGGGTGGCTTCGAGGGATGTGGCAGAGATGCGACACATGTTTGGCACCGGGGCACATCACAGAGGAGCAACAGGGCCACCCACCTGTGTCCAGGATGAACCAATTGGCAAGGTGGACACTCAGGAATAGGCCCGCTAAGGGAATACTGTAAATAGCTGCAGTATCACAGGCCAGGATTTAAATTTACTGCTGCCCATTACAGCGATTGGTTAAATCTTTCTTTTAAATGCGCAGAATCTTTTGTTTTCCTTTCCACAACAGTCAGATAGGGTTCACAAATCTGTTATGCGTAACTCACATTATGAATACTCTCCGTTTGGAGATATACTCTTCTACTGCTGATCATAATTATTGTAACTTTAAATAAAATCTGAAAGGAATAATCTTTTACTTTCAAATCAAAATCAAATCAGATGAAGTTACATCAAGACACTTTCCATACTTTAACTTCCTGCTTGTCAACCGAGGACCACAGGTCACTGCCTTGTTACACAGAATGGAGTTTTGGGATTAAAAATAGAGCGTTTTTAAGACAGCTCCTTCCTTTGACACTTTGTTAGTCATTGTTCTTCTTAATTTCGATTTACTAAGCAATTACTTTCAATCCAGTTTTTTATGTAGCTGCTCTATTCCCATTATTATCTGTGTCCCATGATGACAAAGTAGTTCCACTTCCTCTTTTTTATTTCTTTCGAATTTATTCCTCAGAAATCTGACAGGAACAGGCCCAGAGTCAAAAACTGGACCATCGAGCTGATCTGGTTCAGACTTAAGAGTGTTAGTCCGGATGGATGAAAACATTCTGCAGTTATTATCTCAATTGTGATGAGCCTCATCAGATCAGTGTCCCGTTCAGGTAAAGCTCAGCCTGTTGTGGATAAGGACACGCAATGAGCAAGGATCAGGGTTTATCAATCCTGCCGCATCACAGATTTTATTCAATAATTTCGTAATGTGGAATGATTTGATGTTCTCTTGAGTTTAATAGGCTATTCGTGCTGCATTTCAGGAGTGGGCCCCATCATGCAAGTGTGCAGGAATGTGCCTGCTAAAATGAAAAACATAAATTTTCCAATGTGGAGTTTAAGGGCCTGTATAGGAGACCTCTTGTATAGATAAAGAGGCAGCCATTTGGGGAATAGCTGTATTTTCCTGAGGGCATTAACATAGTTTCCACCTGCGTTTGGCAGGTTCACATGTCAGGAGGTTTAAGTTGTGAGTTTCCCTCCCTGCCCTCCATCCGAGGTTGTTTTGTGGCATTGGAGACAGGAGCAGGAAGCATTTGTTGTGCACAGGATGCGCCCTTAATGCACCGCTCCCACTTGGCTAATAACTTTAACACTTCTTCTTCCCCTTGGCCGCGCACACAAACGGGCATGTTCACTTCCTCTTGAGGCAGTCACTTCCTCTGTGGTCAGCAGGCTCGCCGCTCACTCTGAGTGTGTGTGGTCAGGATAATCCAGTAAAGCTTATACAAGCTGCATCCCCGGGGACACATTTATTTTATTTTTTTTATAGTTACTTATGGCCCAGATCTGTTCTGTTACCTGAAAATAACACGAAATGACTTCATCTGGCCATCCATTAATCTTGTTATTGAATTCATGTTTTTGTTTTTTATATGCTCGTCTTTGTGCATACAGGGATAGCAGCAAAAGGACAGGACCGGGACAGATATCTGTCTCAGGAAACCAATGACTCCAAAACTACCGCATTTACCTTTAACTTCAGGAAGTACCTCATCCAAAACTTCCCAAACAGCAGCAGTGTTCCTATACAAGAAGTGACAGGAATTGTAGTCACCATCCCGTTTGTTGTATTACAGTTGTCACGTTTTCATTCACTCATTAGCTGACGAAATCAGTTGGTGCTCCAAAAGCAGTGATCTGAATCAGACAGATGAGCAAATGGGAAACCACAGCGACGATGAAGTATACAGAGAGGAGCAAAGGCCAGCGAAAGGAAGCACCTCCTCACCCCCGTCAGCCTCTTCCTCCCCCAACAATCCCAACCGTACACGTCTCGCTCCGACTGATTCATCTCATTCCCACTTTCGACTAAGAAGAGCAGGAAAAACAGCATAAACACTTCTGGGACGATGCAGCAGGAGGAAGGGGCGGGGGGGGGGGGGTTTACAGGATGTTGTTTGAGTTTCAGATCCTGTTTTTTTACCTTTTACCAAGAAGCTACGCTAACGCAGGTGTACAAGCCACCCCCCACCAGCACCCCCACCTCCATGGCACCCCCCTGCCACAGAAGCCTCTTACTGTTGTTTGCCATCGCTGTTCTATTTGCAGCCTAATGAGATGAAGGAAGACGGAGCCATCAGGGATTTCTCTGAGGACTTTTGGCCTTATGTAACACTTAATAGAAGTGGGAATCTCCACCTGTCAGCCATGTCATGCAGTTGCAGGGCCATTCAGCTTCAGAAGGTTTTTGTCCGCTGCGCTGGCAGAGAAGAAAGAGCGGGTCAAGGGAGTCTTTGTTGGGTGACGTTTACAGTGAGAAGCTGGAGGACAAATCTGCATTAAGGCCTCGCATGTCTGCAGGCAAACTCCTCTTTATGTTTTCCAAGCATGACGACATAAAAGAGCTCCTGCTGCTGGACACAACAGGAAGTCAAGGCATGCTTTTGGTTTCAGAGAAACCTATGTGTCAAAAGTTTATTGAACATAAAAAAAATCTCTCCCCTCGTTGTCCCCGAGTCCGTTCCCGAACCCAAACCTCAAACCCCGCACACACGGCCCCTCCAACCCTCGCTGAAAAAACTCCAGGGCTGCGTTTCATTATAAATCATTCTCCAGTTTTTTAAGTGCTCTGCTCAGTTTCCATGACATCATCAGCTGTCAGTATGGAAAGCCAGTCACTTATATTCCGAAATTCAACTCAAGGCAGCAGCAGTGAGGAATCTCCCGCCAAGTATGAATGGCGGGATAAAGCCGGCAACATGAAAAGGATTCTTTACCTCCAAGGCTTCCAGAGACATGCACATTATTTATTTTAAAAACCTGCATCCAGACACCAGAAGAGAACTTACATAGATTTGTTAATACTTTATCAGAAGTTTAAGTTTTTTATTTGAAAGACAGAAATGCTTAAAAATTGGTTTTATGACAGAACAGAATGTATATCAAAGAAGTCAAAGTTTGATGTTAAAACTCAAATTTATTAATAGATTTAATAAATGAATCATTTTTATTTGTTTATAGATTTTATTGAACCGACGATAATAAAAGAAAGATCTAGAAGTAATCCATCCTTGACTCGTGTTAAATTTCATTGGTGTAATTCTGTGGCTCAGTGAAAACGGCCTCCGGTCCTGAATCCCTCGCCGACAGTCAGGTAAACGAAGAAACAGGTTGTAGCGTCACTGAGAATGAACGGAGCAGCATTCCAGTGGCACCAGATAGTGCTGGACATTTGGACGAGGTCTGCCATCTTCCTGACCTTCACCTTGGGGGGTCAGCGGGCTCTGTCGGGGTGCTGAGGTCCACTGATGGACAGCAGATAAACATGAATGTCTGCCGTTCCAGATGTTTGCTGGAACCTTCCGTGGATGCAGGATGGGGAATTTCCAGACTTAAAGTGAGCGCGGCAGCCTAAAGTCTGAGAGATGGTCGAGAGAGGAAGGAAGACATTGTGTGCTGCAGCATTGGCCTAAAAATATCCACCTCCCGACTTAAAAGTCTGTGTTTAAGAATTGGTTTTCGGGGGGGGTGGGGATGTGCGTCAAAACACACAGTAAGTGAGAGCAGGTGGTGTGAGGAAGGAGCGCTCAGGTGGGTCATCTCTCAGCTTTTATCTGCTCTCTTTTGCTCTCTCATCTTGCTTTTGTTTTCCATCAGTGTTATTCAGGAGATTCTGTGTTTTTTCTGTTTTTTATTTTTTTGCACGCCATATCCTCATACTGTATGTGCGAGGAAGTTCACTGAGTCCAGTTCCCAGGCCGGAGCTGAGGACCGGAGCTGTGGCGGTACGTGACTTTTCTCCAGCCTCCAGGGGAGCGTTCACTACCCAAACACACCAGGCCGAGGCCTTCGGGGCAACAACGCTAATATAAAAAGACAATTAGGGAACTCAATAAGATCTGAAGCAGTGAGAAATGATTTAAAAATGATTCTGTGCCTTGTTTAAAATTTAAATAAAGCTGTTCAAAGCTTTGTGTTTGACAAACATAATTTCATTCACCTGATTTTCTCCAACAGCTGTTGAAACAGATCAGAAATCAAAAGAAGGTTCTGACTCTGATTTACAGAGTGAGATATTTAGACCAGCTGACATTTAACCAAATATAAATGTCACTGACGGTGGCCAACTGCCTGCTGGGTAAGTTTAGAGACTCTCCTCAGAAGGTCTTCAGTGGTTGTGTTTAACTGAAGCATTTTGATGCGTTGAGTCTTTTGCTTCTCAAAATCAAAGACAGGCTGAAACAACAGAGCAGACGAGGAGCTTATTGTGTAAAAATACCTCTTTTTAATTGAATTTCTATCATTACAATTGCACACAATCAGTTTGAGCAATCTAAAATATTTATAGAAATTCATTGAGCTCTAAATGAACAGTCATCAGTCTTTAGCAGAGGCTTTAGAGACGTGTAAATATACTGAGAACTTCACTTCCCATGGGGCAAGGAGCTGAAGCCGCGACGATTCCCCCCGAAAACCACCGACAGCAAACCAAAGACCCGCATCCACGTACAGTAGCATCTCTAGATTTTATTCTGAAAGAGCAGCCCCGGACACACACACACACACACACACACGCACCCCTGCCCTGCCCCGAATAAAACAACACAACACCGCAACATCAGAAGTCACAAAGAGCTGCGTGTACCAGCAGTTTACCACCTGAAACACAGAAACAGAAAGCTCGCAGTGTTCCACCTGAAAGTCAAAGGAAACCACAAACAACAGATTCATGTGCCACACAATCTGCCAAAGGCCGGGAAGCCTTCATCCTGCAAGATTCATCTCCTGACACATTGTGAGGATGAGGAGGAAGGTGAGCTAAATTTCCTCTGATTCTCTCTGGAAGCCGAAATCTGTCTGACCTTCACAAGCTTCTAAAAAGAGGAGCTTTGTTCCAGTAAGAGCTGTTCGCCTACTGGATCTTACCGACGCATCATCCACAAATACGTGCCTGTTGCTGGGCCAGGAGATAAACTCAGAGGTTAAGAGAGACTAATTATGGGATGTGACAATAGTTGCCAGTGAGAGACAGTTTCCACTCGGACGTCCTGCCCCCACTGACCCCCCCACAGTGAAGGTTCACTCAGCAGGTGATAGAAAAACCACGGACAATTCCTGCATGCAGACATGTGCAGGTCAGTTAAATATGATAATTAACACGTAGACGCTGTAAATTCTCAAACAATCCCTCCTTCTTGTTGCGAAAACTTTGATTTTTTTTTCACATTATTTTGAAATATACAAATTTCTGTAGTTCTTTTACAGAAAATGACTGATATAATATATTTATATTTTCATTGTGCGAGACCTAAACTGAACTAAACTACATTTTTGTCTTATTTACAAAATTAAATTTTAAAATTGTACTTGTACTGTCAATCAACCTCAAATCAGAAGAGAGAAAAAAAAAAAAAAAACAGTAACATGTAACATTAGCATATTTTCCATCTAATTTTAGCATCCACATTGCATTGTGGGAGTTTTTGACGACCAGTAGAGCTACACAGCGTTTGTGATGCAAAACGCACAAAAAGAAAAGAAGAAAACTGCGAGCCAGTAAACACCGATGTAAACGAAATAATGTAAATATTCTAAAAATCAGTTTTGCAGCTTCACAAAATTAATTCAGAGGAAACAGACTCCTTCCTGTGCTTTCAGTTGCTGTTTCAGAATAAAAGCTTAGAGAAAGGTTTAGGGATTTCATCATTAAACAGGAAACAGAAGAAAGAAGAATAAGAAAACTGCCAGCCAGTAAACAGACATAAATAACACATGAAGTATTTAAAAGATTAGCTGGTCAGGATGTGAAATGTGTTGAAAGGAAACTCTCCCTTTACTTCACTGGGAGATTTTTCTAAATAAAAGCCCAGTGATTCTTCTGTCCGTCAGCAAAACAGAGCTGCTGTTTGAGAATTTACAGAATCACAATTTCACAGAACATCATCACTTTAATTTCCCCACAAAAAGCCAACAAAACGCTTTAGCTTCAACCTGCAGGCCCACACAGGTCAAAGGTCAAATGAGTGTTTTCTTACAGTAACACACAGTGCAACAACAGTGAAGGGCGACGACAACCCACAACAACAGACACGTGATTCAATGTAGATGTACACAACCGCCAGGCACTTAAAACACACACGCACGCGCACACACACACACTACAGCACTATGAAACCATGTACGTTACGAAGAATGAAAGCGAAGGGTCATGATGTTCAGCAGTGTCTGGACCAGTTCCAATTGAAAAGTCTACACACACTGCCGCTGCTGCTGACTATCTGACGGCCATCATGAGACCTTCAGGGACGTGGACCGGACCAGACCAGGACGGACCTGAGACCGGCTGCACCTTCAGCTCTCTGTTGAGCATAAGTGTGACTTCAATTTTGGCTAATTTCATCATTTCATCACGTAAAAAGCACGAAGGAAGGAGAGCAGAAGCAGAATCAGCTCCAAGTGACAGAGGAGGGCGATGGGTGAAAGTTGAAAAGGGGCGGCGGGCACTTCGAGGAACTTTAAGGAGTCACCTGGTGGACAGACAGCCCAGTCGGGAGGAGGTTATGGGGAGAAGGGTGACAAAACAGGAAGTTCCTCAGCAGCTGTTTAAAGGACAGAGCAAACTGTTCTGGACTGAAGAGTGTCTGATGGAGCTGTGACTAAACCTGGACCAGTGTGATAAAGGCTCAATCTGTGACTCCTTAAATCATCACTGAGTACTTAAAGCCCTGGCTCCCAACTGGTGGACGGGGGACCATTACTGGGCCGTTACTGGGCCGTTACTGGGCCGTTACTGGGCGATGAGCCAACTAAAGCTGACTTTTTCCTGCTTAGGAATCTTATCAAATATAAGGCTGCTCAGCAACAGGAAGAATTAAAGGCCAAAGCATATCATCATTAAAAGGAAATAAAAGTTCTCTTATTTAACAATAGCATTTATTTCTACAAGAACCCTGAAAAGATCTTGTAACTGTTATCTGTAGTTGTTATTTGTCCAACATTAGGAAAAAGGTTTTTGTTGTATGTTTTTTTTATATTATCTGATTGTATAGCAAATATATTTAATTTAAACTGTTTGGATGCTGGATGTCTATGAAAGTCACATATAGAGAAGATTTTCTTTTACTCTGTACACATTTTAATTTATTCTGCTATTTTCATGTGATTTGACTTCATGCTAGAAGTCTATTAAAGTGGTAACATCCTGTTGACTTAACGTTAACGAAAAGGTGAAAATGGAAGTCAGATTCTCGTCCTGTTGTTTGGCATCACAGATTGTGCCTTAAAACAACAGCATACAACCTCAGCACAACAAAGTGAACTAAACAGTGAAGACTGACTGGAGGCAGACACAAACAGGAGACAATCGACTGATCACCCAGCAACAGAGAGATTTGTCGGCAAGAAGGCGACGTAAAGACTGCACCTGTGACCCACCCCGCCGTTCTGTCCCCTACATTATTTCAAGTTTCCCATTTAACCATCAGAGTAGCAACTTGCATAACAACTAGAAGCATCATTCGAGAAAAAAAAAAAAAAAAGACAAACAAAGACACAAAGTCAAAATCCAAGGCAACGACAGAGATGAGCACAAACATATGGAAGATAAATACTGACGATCCGGGTCTCCAGGAATGACAACAATTAGGAAGTGGAATCACGACGCCATGCAGAGTGTGAAGTGGGAGGAGGGTGAAGTGACGAAGAGGCAGCGCTCCCTGCATCATTCTAAACACAACATATTATTTTCCTCTGTCATTTTCCATAGAGAGGCACATAGAAGGCTTGCAAGTTACAATTTAAAAGCAATTTACGAGTTCGAGCCGAGAAAAATCGCAAAAACAAGCAAAAACAAAAACAAAACAGTTCACACAAACACACAACAAAAGTCTCTGATGGATCGAGTCAAGTTTTCAGAGGGAAACAGCAGTTGTAATAAATAAGAGAAACTGCAGTAAATATGTCTGGGGAGGAAAAAACCTGCATCTAAATAATAACATTAATTCATATAATATTCATAATAATAATAATAATAATAATAATAATAATAATAATAGTAACGATAATTGTAATAATGTCCAGTTCTTTTCATGTTGAATTAGGAGTGGAGATGGTTTGATTGGCTCAGTGCAGACAATGAGGAGATTTTCTCCCACAACTGACCACAATGTCAACACACACCTCACTTTAAAATGTGTGTGTGTCACGTAGAGCTGCAGCTTTGGTTGGATTTCACTGAGGAATCTCAGGCTCATGTAGATTTGGAGCAAAACGCGACACACATTTTGTTGTTGTGGGTTGGTGCAGAGTTTGAATGTTTTAATACTCAGCTTTGTTGTTCTGATGTGTATCTGAGTTCATGTTGTATGAACTTTGCAAGATTTTGCAACACAACGTGCAAATGTTCTTCCCCTCCACAAAGACAACCTACAGCATCCAACATTTTCAGATCAGATTTGCTGTTAAGATACAAAACTGAGTGTTCACCCACTCATCCCGGTTATAAACGCTCAGCTGCACAGCGACAGGAAGTTCACCCAAACAAATTAAATTAGAAAGAGTTAGTCAGACTCAAACCGTCAAATTTTGAAATGAATAAAAAACAAACTGAGTCCGTTTGGGATCAGAAACTAACAACTGCATTTGTCAGAATTCAGGAAATAAATGATCCGACTCTGACAAAACTTTAATTACAGAAACAACTGTGACCGTCACATCTAAACACCTTCGTGTGTTGACACAGTCACAATTTAACAATCTGAGCAACACAACACAACAAGGTGAAGGGGCCAAAGTGCCGCACAATCGACAAATCTACACGACAGGAAGTTGAGTCAGAGCTGAGAAACGAGAGCACAGAGGAAAATATCATTTCTCAGTTTATCCAGAGTCGTGCAGCTCTACGTACACACACTCATATATGTATATGTGTATATGTACACACATATATAGATGTCATGCTCCAGATTACACACAACCAAACAAACAAACTCACACACACTCTCACAGGCAGCCAGAGCCCAAAAAACGTGTAGTCGACCTCCGCTGATATCAAAGGGAAGCGGCCGAAGTGCAGTACCAATCTGTGACCTCGAATGGCGGCCGTACGTCTGCAGGTCTTCAGCCGTCGGACTCACCGGAGTCCGCTTTTTTACTCCGAGATATATTCTGTACATGCAGTCAATTAATAAACCGATGCAACACTTGCTTTGAGTATACAAACATTTAGATTATACATAGATAGCATTATATCATTCATCTTTTTATATAATCTGCACCTCTTCACTAAAAGAAAAAAACAAAAACAACCTTTTGTTTGACCGTCACGACAAGCCACACAGTCACCTCGCTGACTAACAACAACGCTGCAGTAACAGGCGGCGTACGGAGGAGGGGCAAGTCTGACCGAGAAGGGGGGGCAGGTTGTATACAGACATCTTAGATTACTCCAGATTACCCATCAACCCCCACCTCCCCCCTCCCAGGTCGGGTAATGTACAAAGGAAACGGAGGCCCCTTGGTTCCTAAGGAGGGAGGGAAGGGTGAGAGGTCAGAGTATGGCAGGTTAGAGGGTAAAGGGGGTAGGAGTTGGGGGGGGGGTGTGTTCCTGCAGGTAACAGGGGCTGTAATTGGTGCTTTTTGTTTCTTTGTTGTATCTTTTTTCTTCGTCTTCGTCTTCTCTCGGACAGAATCTTCCTCCACTGCTGTGCCGGCTCAGTCCCCCAGGATGACCTTCACAAAGCTCGCCGCGTCGGTTTCTTTGGCCTCGTGGGAGGTGAAGAAGGGATGTTGCTAAGGAGGAGAGTAAAAACAGACTTCATTAGGAGGTTAGTTCACCTGATGGGAGATCTGTGAGAGAAACCAACAGTGTTAGTGCGCCATCATGCGTTCTATTAAGGGTACTGCACAAAGTGACAAAGTGACACTCACCATCAGTTCTGTGTAAGTCGGCCGCTCTTTGGAAACTTTCTTTAAGCTGCAGGAAAAAAAAAAACACATCATCAACACAGCAGGTCAGTGAAAGGTCTTTAAGGTGGACGTTAAAGGTCCATAATGTCTAAAGGTTTAAAGGTAGACCTCCATGTGGCCTTTGACTCTAAACCAGGTCCAGGTTTTATTTTAATCAATAATGAGTCCACAAAGAAATGCTCACAGTCTGGATTCAGAATCTGATCGTTAAAACCAGCCATCAGGACTTCTGGGACTTTGTGATGTCACAACAAAGAAGCCCCACCCCCAGCCACCTGAAACAACTATGGTGGACGTCTTGCAGGATTTAGTTGCTGAAATCAGAAATATTTTTATTGCGTCACTCAGAAAAGAGCCAATCAGAGGACAGGCTCAGATTCTCTCTCCTGTCCTTCCTGCAGCTCCAGAGAGAAGCCTGACGAAGGAGATGGATGGTTTTCAGGTCTTTAAGCCACAGATTTATCTTCTGTAAATCAAAATAAAATGCTGCAGAAGTTAAAATTCCTGTAATCTTTTATGTAACAATAGTAAACTTTGACTGAACTGCAGATCTGAGCTCGTCTTTTGTTTTCCAGGACTGAAATAGCAGGAAACGACCCAGCGTGAGCAAACTGGCAGAAGCTGAGAAAACATAATGAGTCACTAAAGCATTAATGAGAATAGTAGACGGAACAATTATTTGGAGTGTGTGTTTGCCAGTAAACGAGCGGCGCTTCCTGTTCGCCATTTGTTTTCAACAGAACTGTCCTGTTCGTCCTCTGACCTCAGTGCAGCTAAATGGCGTGAATAAGCATCCTCATCACCTGTTTGCGTGTCGTATGGATAAATACACACAATGAGGTGCCTTGCTCCAGGGCAGCCCAGATTTGTCCTGCTGGTTTACGACTCAGAAGTCAAACAGTTTGGAGTTTGTTGTTCAAACAAGAAAGAAAGAAAAACGAACCATTGAGAGGTGAAGTCCACAAATTCTGGTGAGAACTGGTCTGCAGGAAGCTGTGGCGAAGGTTCCTCCACCACCTGCTTCAGCTGCTGGAACGGCGTTCCCCACGAGTCGTACGGGAACCGCAGGATGGCAAGCTCGATCTTAGAGAGAGAAGGAGGGAGGTCAGTCCACAACAGACCTTTAAACTCCTTCAGCGTGACTTCAAGCAAAGAAAAAGAACGATTCTGTTGAGTTTTCACTGTTAAACAGAAGCGACACTGATCTACTTCACGATGAGTAAAACTGGTGTTCAGCTGTTTGCATGTGAACCCACACAGTGTCACATTTTAGAGCGAATCCCAGGATTCCTGCCCGTCAGATTCAGAGCGACTCAGCGTCTCATCAGCTGCTTCACCCTGAAACTGTTCAGATCTCCAGAAGAGAAAATTTGACAATCAGCACGCTTTGTGTCGCTCTCTGATTGCTCCCTCCATCTGGTCCTAGTTCAGCTTCATCTGAAGTGTTGAAGACTCCGAATTCGTAACGAACCTGAGGGAGGTGAACTCGTCTCCTCGACTCCCACAAATCATCTCAGACTCTTATTACTGTCCAGATCAGTCTGGGACATTTACTCCTCAGCGCTCGTGACTAATGAGCAGCAAGAAGGACGAGGTTATATCGCGGGTAAGCTGAGTCCCTGATGTCAAAATATTCTCTGTTCAGAGTTTAAAATGTGCAAATGAGAACTCCATGAATATTTAACAGCCCATAATAAAATGTCTAGACACTAAACATCCAGAGCTGCGCTTCACAGTCTCCTTTTTTACCCTTCAGATGCTTTAATTATTCGTTTAGAAGGACTGAAATGAACATGGAGGAATTTGAACGTGTGATGGGGAGAGGGATGAAAACAAACACAATCAAAGTAGACAGCAGTAAAGTCTGATGTACCATCGTGATTCCTAAACTCCAGATGTCCGATTTGACGTTGTAGCCTTTCTGGTTGGTCTCTGGGTTGATTCTCTCTGGCTGCAGGAACAGACAGACGGAGAACGTCACCCGACAAGAACAGTGTCCTCTCATTCATACTCTCCTTTTGTCATGTGATCTCCTGCTCACCGCCATGTAAGGTTTGCAGCCGGCGTCCATGGTTTTAGCTACGGAGTCCACCAGGTAGCCGCTGATGCCAAAGTCACACATCTTCACCTGACCCTGAGTGTTGATGAGCACGTTGGACGGCTTCACGTCTGCAGGAGAGGTGGCAAAGAGAATCATGTGAATCAGCCACCACGATCGCTCACTTACAGACCTATTAGTGCAGAGGTCCGATAAAACTTCTAAAATAATGTGAATGGAAATAATTGGCAGGATTTTCTACAACACAGCAGTACAAGTGATTTTAGTCGATGGGCCAAGAAATAAAGAGAGCGGAGGGAAGGAAAAGCGGAGCGATGATGCATCAGAGAAGGAGATACTGACATTGTCTGAGAGCTATAATGGCTTTCCATTCAAGCTCTTACCTCGGTGGATGACTTGCAGATTGCTGTGCAGATGCTCCAAAGCTTTTACTATCTGTAATAACAAAGCCCATTAATAAGCAAATGAGAGTTACATAACAGCATTCTGTCATTACGACGACGTGAGCGCGGCGTTCACAGGAAGGGGGGATGGTGTGATGAAGAGTGAACCCACTGAGACGGTGATCTTTCCCAGGATGTCCTCGGGGATGGTCATCCCCTTCTCGATCACCTGCTTGTAGAACTTGTCGAGGGACGTGTCCATCAGCTCCATGCAGATCCAGACGTCGCCCTGGCAACAAAGACATTTGGAGGGGGATCAGGGAAAACAAAAACACTCACACACGGAGAGCAATGAAAACAAAAGCAGCCGTCCGGATTCCAAACAGACAGGAAGCGGCAGATTTTCCAGAGTGGTGAGGAAATCCTGGACATGAAGTCGCTGCTGCGGGAAGTTTTCTGCATCCGAAAACCTTCAGAGGTGTTTGTGTTAATGACAAACAGGCCAGTGATGACAAAAAGGGGGCTCGAACTTCAGCTGCACGTCAACGATGGACGCACAATCAGCTAATCACAGATGAATCAGTTTTTTCATTATTGAATTATTATATTTCAAAGGATGATATTAATAATTCCCATTTTTCCTGATGTCATAATTCACTTTTCACTGTGTGCTTGAAATCTGGTTCTAATTTAAGCTCCCAAATACAATCAAAACTGCAAAGTGCAATAACCAAAAGAGAATGGCTGTTAAAGGTAAAATGAGTCTTAACATTGTTGTGTTGTTCACCAGTTCACCAACAGGACGGCCCAATGATCAGTCTCACCTCTCTGAACAGAGCGCCGTAGAAGGTGACGGTGTAGAAACAGTCCACCGTCCTCATGGAGATGTCGAGGTCCATCAGCAGCCTCTTCTGCTCCTGAGTGTTCACTGTGGCCCGGATCCTCTGAGGAGGAGGAGAAATATTCTGCGTTCTTTTATGTCAAAGTGTTTTTTGTATTTCACTCTAAAATCCTGCTCTAATTATTTTAATTATTATTATCATCATTATTCCACAACCACAATTTCTTCTAAACAGCTGACTACGAATGTGAAAATGGAGCTAATTGATGCTCGAAGCTGAGGAGACGACAAGAAGACAGCTTCAGAAGAAACTGTTTGGAGGCCGAACCGAACTGCCGTGCGTCAACATCTGGAAGCCAACTGAACAGCATCTGCTGGAGGTCTGAAGGTGAAGCGACCCACCTTCACCGCCATGATCAGGCCGCTGGGCACGTGCCTCATCTTGTCCACCACGCCATACGCCCCCCGGCCCAGCTCACAGATCTGCTCCAGGTCATCAGCCTTCACCTCGAAGTTCTGCACAGAGCAACGAGCAAAACACGGATTAAACAGAGAAGAAGAAGAAGAAGAAGAAGAAGAGTGACAACATGACTCCTTCGTCACTGAAGTCCGAGTCAGCTTCACCGAGCAGCGGTGGCTGAGTGGAGCAGAGAAGAAGCTCCTCCTTATTTTATGAGTTTAAAGTCTATATTTTCACTGGCTGATGTGAAGTAAAAGACATTCCAGCCTCCCCAAAATCACAAGATTTTGATTCAGCCGTAATGTTCACTGGGTTGTTTTTACGGCCGACAGGTCCTTTATCACGCCGACCACCGTTCGCTCAGCAGGAACCAGAAATACACAGAGAACAGGAAGTATTATGCAACAACACAAAGTCAGAACCCTTAAAAAAAAACAAAAACAGCCAAAGGCAGAAAAAGGTTGATGGTAAAATTACCTTTTCTCCGATCGTTACACAAGCTTTGGAATCCAAATCCCTGGGAGGTCTGAAATACAAACACACGTTTTATTACGTTACACAGAGGAACTATTTAAATTTCAATGAAAGGAGAAAAACCTTAGAAAGAATAATATGATAAAAATTAGATCAACCAAAATGTACATAAATTAAAATTTGGAAATCAAGATAAATATACATTCCAAAATTGGATTTAAAAATCTGAAATAGAATTAAAAATTAAAAAAAAAAACAACTCTCAATTAAAAATACAAACAACATTTTTGAATAAAACTGAAACACATGACATAAAATGTATTTAATCATTGCAGCAGAATGACTTCACATCAAACTGGCCTGAAACCAAAACGTCTGTGCTGCTGCATCTGTTCTAATGAAGACAATTAAAACAAACGGAATATTTCGTTTTGGAACATCAGAATCATTAGCAGAGGAGACGACTCTCAAACAGGAGGACGACTCTGAAAGTGTTCAACTATCGGGGGGTTGATATGAAGAAAGGAAAATTACAGCTGATGTTCACGCTACAACACGAGCTGGGAAATAATCAGCTTTTCCTTCCACAGGATTCGGTTCGTGCAGAGCAGGATGGACGATCAATAAAAGATGATCACAGAGATATAAGGTCAAAGGTCACCGAGTGTTTATGTAACATTATGGAGTAATGTGTCTTACACGGCGGCGGGGGCGGGCTGCTCAAACACCTCCTTGGAGAGCTTTAGAACTGGCTTCCTCTTACCTGAAAACACACAAACATCATCAGAAAAGTTTGATGAAACCTGGACTTTAAAGTAAATACAGAAATATACATCGCAGAAACAAGTTAAGTTTTGTGTTACTTAAGGAAATCATTAAATTCACGCTCATGTCTGCTTATTTTACCAAACGTTACGAGAATGATGATTTTTCATTATGAATGAATCTGTCTTCTATTTTTAAACCACTAAAAGCCTTCAAAAATTCAATTTACAATCAAATAAAACTGAAAAAACAGGTAATAGCTGTAAAATACTTCCATGTGACACCTCAGGAACAACAACAACAACAACAAAAGTACAACAGTCAACAGGCTCTTTGTGACACAATGAGCCACAAACCAAACACCTGAACACACAACAACAGAAGGTCTCCTTGACGCATCACATCTCCTGTTGACATGGCAACTGCAGAGACAACCGGCGCTCCATCTCAACATCAACGCTTACAGTCGGAGGCAGCAACTCCAGGACTGAACGAAGCAGGCGTTGAGAAAGAGACCAGGTCTGCTCCCTCCATCCGGACATGCTGCCTTGACGGTTTATTAACGGTGTGTTACTGTGTACTGTGTGTTAGTGTGTTTTTGTTGTTGCGTGTCTGTCTGCAGCACCTGGATCTAACCTTCTCAGACTGGATGACTCCAGCAGCAGCTGACTTCAGTCAGATGTTGCTGCAGGAAACATGACACAGAAACCTGCTCTGACAAAGGTGAAAGTTAAACCAGCTGTCCTGAGGGCGTGCACGCACACATGCACGCACGCACACACACACACACCAGCGTGTTGTAGTTTATTCAAACTGGGCGTGACGCTGCTGCTATGTGGCCCTCAACTGGAGGCCTCCTGCCTTCTGCTTTGCAAAACAGCTTTGTTGCAGTGAAATGTCAGCATAGGCTCCGCCCACAGAGATTTACACAAACAACAATAGAAACTGGAAACCAGCTGTGAGCCGGCAGCACCACGACCAACACACACCGACAACTGGAAAACACCTGCAGCACGTCTCTCAGGTCAAAGACCACCATAACTGGGACGTTTGGATCAGGAAGCAGCGCTGAGCCAAAAGCTGCAGTTCCTCTGATGACCACCAGTCACCAGAACCCTGAGCGTTTTCTTAAAACTACGAAGAACTGAGGGGGCGTGGCCTCTTTCAGAATCAGAATGGAAACGGAGGAGCTGTCCCTCTTTACACCGAACGCCACATGACTGATTTACCGTCTGTGTTAACGTAAGCTCGAGACATTTTCAGCAAAAAACGTCTAAATGAGATCACGCATGTTGACGGGGAAGCTAAACGACATCATTTCTTTCAGGCTTCAGGATGCCGAAGTGTCTTTCACCTCCATCAGCTCCACCTTCTCCTCTTTTGGTTTCAAAGCAGCAGCTCGTAAACTTGGCGGGAGGAATTATTGAATGCACTGAATGTGTGCCGATCCAACTGAAACCTGCTGATGAGTTAACCTACAACTGGAAAGATGAGCTGTGCAGCAGAAGTGCAGAGATTGGTGCAGGAAATCTCATGTGCATTAACCAGACGTGGAAGTGCCGTCAGATGATTGACCTCAGACAGTGTGAGGAACAAAAGCTTCTCTGTGTGATTACAATGCAGCGACAACATGCCCTCTTCTCTGACTGACTGAGACTCTTCTGCCTCACAGCTGCACTGAGATCACGCGACGAGGCAGCACGTTACGCAAACGCACACACACGACACACAACACACAACGAACAGCAGCCGGATGGAGAAAGTCCAGAGCGGCAGGTGCTGCTGTCCTGTAGGCCGCCGCAAATCAAATCGAAGAGATGTGTCTCGACATGAGGAGGCCGAACTGCTCCCAACAAGAGTGGAGTAAACAGAGTTGATGGAAACTAAGTGGGGTGGGGTGGGGGGGGGGGTTATGTAATACATGAAGTCCAAACAAAGATCCTCTCATGTCAGCGTCTCCAGTATGAGGGTTGTCTGAAAATTTTCATTAATCACATCTTTTGTTGGGAAAAACAAGCTAAAGATGAACTGAATGGATGTTTTTGGCCAACAGGAGGGAGGAGATGAAAAGGCAACTGAATAAAATCATCCAAATAGTTATAAAAGAATGGATGGTTAAAGGTCTTCCTGCTCTTTTAGCTCAGTGTTTGGTCTCAGCCAGCTGCTGCTGGAGACGTCAGGACTGATGTGTTAATGAGGACTTCACATTTGACCTCCTGAACTCTGAGTCAGAGCAGGTCACTGTCCAGAGGGCAGGGGTCCTAATGATGATGATGATGATGATGAGGCCTCATCTGCACATCAACATCTCAGGAAACATGATGAGCGAACTAAAAATATCCTGTTTCAGGCTTTCTCCAGATTATGTTGCATAACTCAAATACACAATTCCTTCCTTTACTGGTGCATAGCTCAGCATCAGGCCTGCGGGCTGCGGTCGGCAGAGCGGGTTAATGGAAAGCAGCAGCACGTATCAGTCCTGATTTGCAGCACATGGGCCGAGGTATGCAGCGAGATGCCGGAGGGAGGCCACAGGAGACGAGCGGTGGGACACTCCTTGTTCCCACTGAAACCAGCGAGAACAAGGAAGAGAAAGAATTGTTCGTGCTGTAACACGAGCAATTATCATTTTCTCAACAGCTGAGGACAACAAAGCTCTCAGTTTCTGCCACGCCCAAACAACGAGTGCACAATCAGCATCGTCATGCATGCATGTCAAAAAAAAAAAAAAAAAAAAAAGAGAGAGAGAGAGAGAGAGAGAAATGCTGACAGGATGGTTTACAGGAGAGTCAGTCTGAGCGCGTGCACAAAGAGAGACCGAGCACAAGGCCTGGATGACAAACACACACACACACTCCGACAGGAATTCCAATAATCCCAAATGTTCCTCAATGGAATTCCACAGAGCTCGAGAAAGATGGATCAATCACTGGGGAGGGCGTTAACCGCAACCACTGACACAAGAAGGGGCAGGAAAAGACACCCACACGGGGGGGCGGCTTTGAAAATAACTCCAGTTGGAGCTCTGGGCTGTTTGCCGCCCTCCGACCGCTCTGGCAGTTTGTGAGCTACTCTACACTTCCAAAGATGGCAGCTCCTTTAGGTTACAGCTGTTGGGCGCCCCTTTTGGGAATCATGTCGTCAGCAGCTCCCGCTACACTTTCTGAGCTCTCAGCCCGACCGGAGCTGAGGCGGCGTGGAGGCGTCGGCTGCAGGTGGCATGTTCCTAAAGGCCAAACACGGTGTGTGACGTTAGAGAGCCGTCTGTTTTAAACTGAGAATCACTAATATCTGTTACTTCCTTCGTTAGTCAGGAAAGAATTTGGATCAAATCCTAAAACCCAAAAAGAAGCATGAAAGCATCTGGAGAAATGCTGAGATTGGAGGCTGAAACACTGACGACAAAAAGCAACAGTAAATAAAAAACTACAAGTTTTCATTACTTCAGCAATTTTTAAGTTAAAAAGCTCATCCAGAACAAAAACTTTTTGCATTCTGTCCATCAGCCACCTGACCCACTCTGTGCTCTGATTGGATGGTCCAGTCTGTCAGTCACAGTGTAGCCCCGCCCCCCTAACCCCTCCCCTTTCCCTCTAAATGAACATCATGCTGTATTTCAGACTGAGACCGTAAACTCATCAGGGAGGAGGAGGGACATTTTCCCATAGACTTCAATACAATCTGACTCCTTTTTACAGCCAGCGGAGTCTACAACTAACACTCAGCAGGTAAAAAGCAGGTTTTAGTGTTGAAATATGTTTTTTCACAACACTTTTATTAATTAATGGAACAAAAAATAAAAATTTGAATCTGCAGCTTTGTGTGTTTGTAACTCAGCGCTCTTCGGCACTGCTGCCAATTTTGTTCTGAGAATTTCGCTCAGTTCAGATGTTATAAAAAAAGGGGGGGGGCACTTCACATGTAAGCAGGCATAAGTCACTGATTTACAGCTGAGGCGCTAATTGCAGCTGTTTTATTCAACACAAGTGGAAACGAGTGCTTTAAAAAAAGAGAAAGAAGCAAAACAGGTGTAAAAAAACAAGCCGTTAACAGATTCAGCCGGCAGAAAACAGTCACGTCATGAAATCACCATCCAAACGTGGATGATCTGCTGGCTGAACAGGAAGACGTCACAAACTAATTCCCCTCCTCAGAAAATGGACCAAATTTTATCTTCGTCTATTTTTCTAAGTTTCGCAGAAATAAGTAGCTGAAAGTGGAGAATCAGAAAGATGGCGGGAAACAAGTCAACGCGGTTTTCATGTTGGGATCCACCTCCAGTGAACTCATTTATGTGCCTCCCCCCATCCTCACCCCCCCAGTCCAAACATTTTCTACATCTGTGCTCGCGTGTAACTCTGCAAACAGCTGGAACAAGCAGGAATGATTTCGTGGTTCTTCCCATCAGAGAAGTTGCTGCATGCATGCTTACTCAGTAACCCCCCCCCCCACAAATCTGAAAAGAGAAGTGCAGTTGGTGGATCATCTGAACAATTCTACTGTTATTGCAGCAAAAAAGGCCACTATAGGCCTGGAGGGAGACCAACAATCAGCCCGTCGAAACAGCAAATTTAGTATCAGTGCAGCTGAAAACGCAGCCTCCATTTGCATGACAAACGGGACGTTTGTGCAGGGGGCGAGGCTGCTGGGCGGGGGGGGGTTTATTCTCTCCACCGGACGGCCCCGACACACTACAGCGCACAATGGTGAAGGTGCACAAGTGTGTGGGCCACACAGGCAGCACTCAAGAAGAAGGAGACGTGAGACTTCACATGAGTGTGAGCCAAACGATATGAAAATAGAAGGAGAGCGGCGGCAGGACGAGTCTGGCAACGTTTTCCTCAAACACCACGACTCCGTGCTGCTTTTTTCAGCGCCGCACAGTCGCACTCATTCCCTTCACTAGTTACATGTTACACTCTAATTCTATGTTGCACTATCTGGGCTGAATGTCGGGAGTCCAGTTCAGTATCACAAAATGACAAAGTACAGAGTTTTCTGAAACAGTCAATGTTTCAGAAACTTAAAAGCTAAAGTTTAACTGATCTTCTGATCACTCGAGGGCCGTGAAATGGGCTCATAACCAAACAGGTCATCTAAATGACAACAAGCGATGTCCACGTTATAGCAGCTGCTGTATTTTTATTGTAAAGGTATAAAGAGACGCCCCGAAATACAAATCTTCACATAAAGGACCCAAATCAAACCGCAGTAAAATCAAAACAAAAATAATCACATCACTCTAAATATTACAAGAATAAAAATATATCAGCAGCTATTAAAGTTAACGTTAGCTCTGACTGTTAGCATGTTACTGTCAGTCTTTACACATAACAGCTATTGTTTTTTATTTCCATCGACACAAACAGAACAAGATCAGTATTTCTGAAAAATAATCAAACCAGAAAACTGAAAGAAATGATTCAATCACAAAGTCTCCATCAACCAACAATCCAAAAAACCCAAAAGGTGACCAAACAGAGAAACAACGCAAAAATTCAAATGTTGGGCGCTGAAAACAGCAAATATTTATACATTTTTTGATGTTTACAATAATTATAATGTGCTGTTTGTTTGACCCAAGAATCTGTTAATACTCATAAATATGAAGTGAAACTCATCATTACGGTTGCATGTCATTTTGACGTCCATCGATTAACCAACTAATCGCTGGCTTTGAGCCGTCCCATCATTAGACAGCGGTCCGTTCCTTTCTGTTTGCAGTTCAGCAGAAAGTCAAGATAAGATTTGATGAAGTGAATAATCAACCTGCTGATTGATTGACGGCACAGTTCCTGCACCAAAGGCAGTCACTGGATGACAGCAGAAAGTCCCAAAACGACACAAAGACGAAATGTGTGTGCAACTGAAGCAGACAGACTCTCCTACCTGCCCGTGACCTGCACGACCTCTCACTGTGTGTGTCTGTGTGCATGTTGTGCAACAAGCCAGCTTCACTGTGGACTTCTTGGAAAAGAAGTCCACAGTGAAGGGAGTGAGGGGAGGATCTTCTTCTTTTAAGCTACAACCACCGAGGAGCTGCAGGATGTTTGTCCAGCTCCTGTTGTTGTTGTTGTGTTGATAAAGTTAGGGGTCAAAGTGCACATCAGCGGACAGGCACCCAGGGGTTTGACACATATCCAGTGTCCCGGACAGAAGCAGCAGCTGACCGACTGTGTATTTTTAAAAGCCCAAAGAAACGAGCTGCACCTTAAAGCTGCTGGCTATTATTAGACTGAGCTGAAACAAACAAACAAACAAACAAACAAACATTATCTGCAGAAGGCGCGCGCCTCCAGCTTATTTACCATAAGGCAGCGTGCACGCGCCGTGCATCAACTCGTGCAGACTTTATCATAAAGAGTTGTGGTGTCCTTGTCCTGTACACCCCCCCCCCCCTCCCACACACACACACACACACACACACACAGCTAATAACGTCAACAGCAGTGAGCACACACAGCATCGTCTTACCAGGAACTGTGCAAAGGGGAAGATCTTAAACAGGAAATGCAACTGACCTGCTGAAAACCGTCTAACTTTAAAATGCACCGGCCGTGCCCGAGCTGCAGCCGTGCACGGTGCACGCCGTGCAGCACTGATTGTGTGTCGCGCGGCCGTGCACGGACCGGATCCGCTCGGTTCGGTTCGGTTCCGTGTTCCTTACCTCCCTTCGGCTGAGACATTTCCCCTCTGCTCTGGTGGGGGGGAGGGGAAGCACAAAAGACTTTGCCTTCTCTCTCGCTGCCTCCCTCCATCGGAGCTTCAGCGGCTCTCCCTCTGCAACAACAAAGATGCAGAAATTCGAGCCTCGGTCTTCATGCACTTGGAGCCTTTTTGCGTCCGCCGTGTGCGCGTCGGTGCAAAGAGCGGGAGCTGAATTGCACAGCCGCCACCGGCGCCGGGAAAACGGGGAATTTTGTTTGGGTTGGCTTTTTCTGTTTTTTGTTTTTTGTTTTGCAAATTGCACTGCAAGGAATTCTCCGCAGCACTTACATGATGGGCCGAGGCTGGCAGCTGAAAGCTCCTAACTTGGATCAGTGTGAGCCCCTGCGAGAGAACGTTCTTCCTGCTCCGAGCGCAAAGGACGACGGGAAATGTAGTGCCGCGGCTCGGGCTGCAGATGGAGCCATCGGAGGCCGCTTTCACTGTGGTGGCCAACATTTTACCTTCAAACCCAGCCACTGGTTTATGAAACGTGATGCATTGTGGGTCAAGGTACCAAGATGACATCATTCAAATTAATAATGTTACAGGCCTGTTTAACAGTTCTGTTATATTATTATTGATAGTTTATTTACTAACAGCAAGTTTGACGTGTAACATGTAATGTTCTATTTCTTCAGTTATCCATCGTATTTAAAGCTCAGACTGCACATATTCAATAAAAGATCAGAAATCATTCTGATTTCAGTTAAAATGTTTTTTGTTTTTTTTATGACGATGTGAGTTTCGCTCCGAGGAGCAGAGAATAAATATTTAGGTATCTGAAGTAAATGTGCTTCAGGTTGTGAATATCAGCAGCACGGCCATCAACTCAAACATTTATTTCAACAGTAAAATTCACTTCATTTACATGTATAATTGTAAATAATTGTAAATTTATCTTCTGATAACATTTTGTTGACGATGGATGTTTTATTTTGTAAATGTGGGAGTTTTGCTCGTGTTTTCGTGGTGTGGGTGTTATTTATTTTGTGCTGAATCCTACTGAATCTTGAAATCAGGAGAATTTTCAGTTCAGCTTCAAAACATCAGTAAAAACCTTTATTATGATCTAATCTCACAACAAAGGCTGAATGATGAGGCTCTCTGACGTCTACAGGGAGGTCTGTAAATAAATGAAGGACTGAAGTTAAAGAAAAGTGAGAAAATGTTCCTGTCAAACAGGAAGAACGTTTGGAGCCCAGAAAACAACGATGTGGCGTGTCATGTCAGCGTGCAGCAGTTCCTAACAATATGTTGAATTACAGTCAGTAAAACCAACCACATAACCACAAAGACACTGAATCCATGTTTACTGGGTTCTGATTGTGACCCCTTAGTGTGAATGAGGTATAATAGCACCGATACATATATATAAAAAACTACAATTATGACTAAATACAACCAAAATGTAACAGGAACTTTTAAAGGAGGGGCCTGCTGATAGTTTTTATTTTTCCTTTACTCAGCATATCCAATGAAAAGACCAAAACCAACCTGTCTGCCATCATTTCTGAATATTAAATATTCAGTTTTACTTTTTGAAAAGCTCAGCTGGAAACTGCAGCTTCCTGCAGGAAGAACTGGAACACTCTGAACTACTTTCAACAGCAGATTAATCCACACCTGGTACTCAAGTGAGTGTTTACAACAGCAGGAAGGTGTGTGTGTTTGTAGCGATGAGGGAAGATCAGTGATGTGCTTTTAAATGTTGAGAACGATGGACGGCCCCCCAGGATGAAGACTGGGGGGCCAGCTTCACCAGCTTCAGCAGACACATCACACTCCGGTGTGTCCGCTGAAAACAGATCACACATGAGGAAGAAGCAGATTCATGTCCCCATGATGTGATATGATTGAGACGTCGGGGTCGGGGGGGGTCGTGAGGTAAGAGGAGGATGTGGGTCAGTTCTTGGTGGTGATGAGGCTTTGGTACAGCGGCTTCACCACAACGTGGAGGAGGAGGGAGCCGTCGATGAAGTATTCAGACGTCCGGCGGTAAATGTCGGCCTCGGCTAAGAAATCGCCGTTTTCCTCCGTGCTCTGGTGGAAGTTGTAGACGTTCTTCACCACCACCTTCCCCTGCTGCGTGGCCATCACCAGCACCGTCTTCTGGAAGTTCACCCCGGCAAAGTCTGCGCTGGACGTGGCCGGGGTGATGATGATGCGAGGCCGCCCTCCCTCCACGCGTGTCGGCTGCATGGCGCCCGTCTCCGTGTACATCGGCCTCATGCTGAGGGGCAGCCAGCGAGGCGAGAACAAGGCGTTCCAGGTCACCCGTTTGCTGGAGTCGTGGCCGCTGGGCCCCAGCTGGGTCTGGAAGCTGGTGCTGCGGTCGTCTCGGGTGGGGTTGCTGATGACCCAGGGCGACCCCCACAGCGGGGACAGGTAGTTCCTGGGCACGAAGAGGCTGCAGTTGACGTCGAAGTATTTGGCCATGTGAAGCGGCGAGGCCGAGTGGAACTGGTAGGACATGTAGAGCAGGTCTCGCACCGACTCCTGATAGCGAGCCAGGACCGAGGACTGAGTCTGCAGGCGGAAGAGCTCCCGTGGAGGCATCATGGCGTAGCGTACGGCTCTCAGGGCATTCTCAGCCATCAAACCGTCCGGCTCGTTCTGGATGATCCAGGCCTCCAGGCCGGCGAACAGCTCCATCTCGCTCTGCAGGATGAGGTCGGAGCGCTGCAGCAGAGACATGAGCAGCCGGCTGCTGATGGTCGTCCACTCGCCGCTCTGCAGCACAGACGACAGGTTCCAGGCCAGATACTGCAGGCAGCTGTCCCTCAGGGTCGAGTCCCCCGCCTGCACGGCGTACTCGTACCAGCCCGCCACGTGACCTGAGGGGGAGTCCCGGGCCAGGTTCTGGGTCATGTACTGGGTGATGCCCTGCTGGAGACCCAGGACCTGGTACTTAGAGGCCAGTTTGTGTAACGGAGTGGCCTGATCCAAACGCAGGGAAAGCTCTCCACAGTACAGATATCTGCAGAAAGAGAAGAGAGAGAACATCCTCCGAATCTGAACATCATGTTGAAATTAGAGACTGAGACCGTGAACTCATCAGGAGGAGGGACATTTTCCCATAGACTTCAATACAACCCAACCAGGACAGATCCTCCGTCACTCCTTCTCCTCCATGGCTGACAGGAAGTGAGTGAGGTCACATGGTCTCACCTGATGAACTTGTCGAACACGGCGGCGCAGTCGGCGCTCTCCTTCAGGACCAGCACGCTGCCGTTGCGGCTCAGCAGCATCTCCTCGAAGACGGGGCTCTGCAGGGCGAGGACCAGAGCGTGGGCCTGGATGGTCTTCACCTCGTCGGCGCTGGGCGTCTCCACCCGAAGGGACACGTCGCTGCCGTTGCCCTGGACCAACAGGCTCTCCAGACGCTGCACCAGGGTCAGCGAGTGGCTGATGGTGTCCCCGCCTCCGCCACCGCCGCCATCCTGGGCGCCATCGACTTTCAGCACACCTGTGGGCAGAGAAAAGGCGTAGGTCAGGCAGTGGAAGTGACTGGGTGGATGCTCAGGGGGGAGTTGATTATTAGGACAAACTGTGACCCAGATCGGAGTCATCGATCGGCCGTGCTGCTCGTCTGGATAATGAGGGATTGTGGGTCACGTTTAATTAAATCTTTGTCTCCGCCCAGCAGGACTCTCTGACTGATTCGTGTCATCATATCAGACGCGCTTCCTCCTTTTCGGTTTTGATGAATATGTGTCACTTCCTCTGATAAAAACAGAACGTTTCTGCTTCAGGAATCATCAAACTGGAGAGAAACACATCAGCAGCACCACAAACCTTTACAACCATTTATTGCAGCAGTATATTGAAGTCTAGGGGAAAATGGCCCTACTTTTAATTTGATGCCTTAGCACGATGAAAGACTGTTGGTTTGGTTTCAGTCCTCATCTGGCATCCGCGATAAACTGACAGGTGATTATATCGTGACTAAGATCTGGTTTTATTAAAGAAGAAAAGATTGAAACTTTACAAAAGAGATGAGAGAGCTGAAGTTCGACGGTTCAGTGTGATGGATGTGATGCAGTTCCAACCCCCCCAAAAAACAGCCGACAGCTACGAGTCAGATTACACCTCGGATTTTAGAAGCAACAACAGCTCAGCTCCGTCTTTCTCAGATGGACTTTCTGATGACGTCATTGACGTTAATAATCCACACATCGAAATGACCGCCCTCATTTAGACAGAAATATACTTCTAAATACACAAATCAGCTGATCTGAACTGAATGATCTGTTCGATTTATCGGCATGAAGAAGAATGTTTTTCTCTCTGAAAACTGAATCGAGCGTTTCCATTTGGCCTCAGGTGAGTAAAAGAGAGCAAAGACAAAGGAAGGCCTGATCCTCACCTGCAGCGGCGCCCCCCACCTGAAGGCACAGGGCCAGGAGCAGCATCCCAGCATGCACCTGGGCATCTGGCATCACCATCTTCTTCTCTGTCCGTCTCTCTGCTCTGCTCTGGAGGACTGAGGTGTCTCTGTGTGAATGTGGGACGAGGTGGGAGTCTCCTCTTCGCACACAGGACTCCATCGATCGGTGGGTGGAAACGGGCCCGGGTTGTTGCCATGGCTACCACTTTGATTCTGACTCTCCCATCCTTCTCCTGTTGTCCAATGTGGCATTGGTTCAGCGGGGGGGGGGGGGGTTACACCCTGTTATTTGACCCCCGTGCTGGTCTGGAGGTATTTGGGGGCATCTTCCAGTTTGGAGCTGGATCTCAGACCTCCTCTGTCACATTATGTGTGTCAGTGTGTTCACCCAGTTCAGCACATGTGCGTGACACAACAACACAACACAAGCAAATTATTCACAGCTTCAGGCCACAGCAGCTTCACCGAGGGGGGGGCGCTAATCAATATCCTTCTGATTAAAATCCTGAACTGCCATTTGAAAAAGATGATCCCTCTGTGACTGATGGTCTTTCCGCAGAATCCACAAATCCTGAAACCCGCTCATACAAAGCATTGGTTTCATCTTCATCTGGAAGAAAGTTGAATATTGTTCAGTCTGAGCTGAGAAGACTGAACATGAAGGTGTCAGACGGGGGGGGCAGTCCAACAACCAGTCAAAAAACATATTTAAATAACTGTGTCGACTTGTTTGTCACTTAGTGCTTTGAGTGTAAACTGGTGTTGATCTCTGTGTGTTACACTGTGGACCACATTGTGTTACACTGTTGTGTGAAAGGAGCTGCACTAATAAAGACTGATTGATTAATATATGAAAACTGAGTGGTGGATAAATAAATAAAAGCTATATCATTTTACAAAGTGTTTAAGTGCAGATCAGTCCGTGTGTGTGTGTGTGTGTGTGTTTGACCTTGTAAAGTGTATTTGCAGTTCATGTCCACTGGAGGGAGGACAATCTTCATCTCATCAGAGCTGAGATTTAAATCCGATTTCAGTTTTTTCTGTCTTGGATGTTTTTCATAATACAAATAACACACTCCAGTGGAAACAACAGGAAGTTTTGGTTTCACAGACACACACACGAGTGTGAAAAATGGAGGAAATGAAATAAATGAAAAGGATGAAATGAAAACAGGATTCAGCTTTCTACACTCAATACTACACTTCCCACAATGCAGCTGGGTGCATCATCAGTCACTGCCACAAACCGAAGACGTGACTGTTTTCACATCTCATGGTGAGTGAACTGAACTTCACGTGTAAAACTAAACAAAATCATCATAAGGTGGGATTGTTCTATTTGTTTACCTGCCTATGCTTTCAGTTCTGTTCTCCCAGCTTTTCCTCTCATTGTTTATTCTCATCTTTATCTTTCTGCTCCTAGGTTGAGTTCCTGATATTGTTGCATCTTTTATCGTTTGTATGACCGAGTTGGCAAAAAAACTACTTTTCTAACTGAGGAAGTCCAGAGAGGGGGAAAAGAAAATGAGAGTTTTTTCAAACAGAATAAAACAACCTGTCAGTCTCACAGTCGGAGGCAGACGAGGTTAAAAATTGAAGATGGAAGTTTTCTTCAAAGCAGCAGAACCAAATGTTCTCTGAGGAGAACGTCAGGCTGAGACGTCTTCAGTACAGCTGCAGCAGATGTTGGTCGTTGGACTTACAGTCTCTGCTCTGCACGTCAGTGAGTCCAGTGAAAGGCTGGAGCTGAAAAGGTGGATGAGTGATGAGCAGATATGATGACGGTGTTGGTCTGGACACCTTCCTCAGAGTCTTGTTGCTGGACTCTGCTCCCTCTCTGTTTTCTGTCCAGGACTCGTCTTTTAGTGGTTCAGGCTTCAGTATAAATCTGAGCTGCCAATCGACTCTGCAGGTGTGAAATTGGATCCGTGAGTTATACGTCCTCCACAGAGAGGGTCATTATATATTTGCATATGACCTACTTGTGTAAATCCAGTTATGTAATCGGGGAGCGGAGGAACATTTAACCGATTCCACAACATCCTGGAGGTGTTTTTATTTCCTTCCGTTAATATTCTGTCACTTTTGCAAATTCATAATTTGACAGGTTGAAAAAAAAGGTTTCAGGTGAAAAATTAAATGCAAACTCATGCTTATGTCTGGTGTGCTCACTTCACTGGCTTGTTGGTTGAAGTTAGTTACGGCTTTCTCCTTTTTAAAAGAACATTTTTCAGACATCACTGTGCGTCGATGAAGCCATAAAAATGTCCTGAAATGACCTCAAATGGTCCAGAAACCTGAATGGGCTTGTTTTATCTCATTTTCAGAGGTATTTAAATAACTCAGGCAGCGTCTGCACATTTTATACTATATCAGACTACGCAAACAACAGATTTGGCCCCAAGAATTTATTCCCGCAGCATCAGCACCCTCCGACCTGAGAGGTCACATCAATAACGGGTCATGCTTGTGTATGATCGCAGGCTGCTGAGGTTCATTATCCGCATCACCGACCACCAGCGCTCCTGCAGGCCTCGGGTTCAGCCTGATGGATGAGTTCGCCGCTCACGTCGGCTCGTTTGCTGCACTGTTTGCTTTGGAACGAGCTTTCCTCGAAGAGTTTAGATTAATCAGAGACTCAGATCTGGTTCTGAGCTCCCAGAGG
Source organism: Echeneis naucrates (assembly GCF_900963305.1). Classification (NCBI taxonomy): domain Eukaryota; kingdom Metazoa; phylum Chordata; class Actinopteri; order Carangiformes; family Echeneidae; genus Echeneis; species Echeneis naucrates. The sequence continues at coordinate 1,036,214 of NC_042529.1, read as the reverse complement.
TGAAAGCTGCAGCGTTTGCTTCAAATGCTGTTATGAATACAACCATCAAATTAATAAGCTGCTGGCGTTACGGTTGGGTCCTGCAGTTGTTGTGTGTCACTGTGACCCACTTCCCTGTTAAAAACTGTTATGTGTTTATGTAAAACGGGCCAGTTACTGTAGAATCTTATTTAACTGATCCACGAAAAAAGAAATAAAATAAAATAAATGTATCTGCCTCCATTTTACTACAGCATTTATGTCTCAACCTCCAATTTAGCTGCGGTGAGCTGTGGTTGTAATGCTGCTGTCAGCATTCAACTCAATGAACCTGCAGCTTCACACACACACACACACACACACACACACACACACACACACACACACACAGATTAGGGAAAATGGTTGTAAAAATGTGCAGAATTTTCTTGCTGAAGCTTGAATTACGTTTTTAAAGCTGCTCAGCTCATCAATCCAACTGCAGTTCTGACAGTTGTGCATTATCATCATGCAAGTACACAAACAAGCAACAACGCCACAACGGTGACTGCAGTGTTGAGTCAGTGTTGAGCTTTGTGTGTATTTTTTCACACTCCGTTCAGACTTGGATCTGGACCTGGACTCTTCCCCGTCAGACTGAATGTGGTTTTCCATCAGGTTTTCCTCGTCTCTCTCCATCCAAACATCCAACCCTCCCTCTCCCTCCTGCCTCTCCCTCCCCTCCTTTTCCTCCCCCTCTCGCTCTGCTCACTCTTTGCTGTGATGTACCAGCTGCCTGGACTCCACTTCTTCTTCTCGTCGTCTCCTCGGTGTGCGTCCGGCAGCGATGTGGAGACCAGAGGACGGCTCGTCCCCCAGCTGGATGTGAAGGTAGGAGACCAACCATAGAAGGACAGACGGTCAGAGTCTGAGCTGTTTCTGTTTCTTGTCAGCGCTGTTATATGTCAGTGAGCTCAGATGTTGATGCAGGTACAGTCTTATTATCAAAGTTATTTAAAGGAAACTGGAGGAGAGTCTGGATTTGATCACATCCAATTGTTTTATAATTGACGCTGTCCTGAGCTCGGAGCTTTGGTATTAACTGAATCACAGTGTTCTTATTTCGCTGTCTAAATCATCTTGTGAGGAGACATTTTGTCATTACATTAGTCTGTAATTTCTGCTGCCAGACCGTTTTCTGGTTCCTATCTTCCTAACAAGCCTGCCTCATGGACGAACTTCCCACAGCAGCTCAGATGTTTGTGTCAGTGCTGCATGGAGGCCATCGATCCCTCTGTGTGTCCAGGCATTCACGTTCCCCGCCAGCACCTGAACGCATCCTCCTGGCTGTGATGAGAACCGGCGACGCGTTCACTGTACAGTTATGCTGTTGGGTCCTCTTCACCGCCCCCCTCGAACTCTGTTGTTTCAGGTGCTCCGTCTCTTGATGAATAATTAAGAGGAGTCAGTGGAGCACAGATAGAGTTCAGTCTGCCCCCCCGAAGCCCCACACACACCCCTCCCATGCTGAGACAAGTCCCTTCGCCTCCAGCTGCATGTCAACCCTGGGAAGAGCATCCAGACGGGGCTCTTAATGAGAACCAGGCCTCGGAGGATTCTCCTCTTTTTCCGGGTCAGCATGTTCTTTCATTTCACCGGCATGGAGCGACTTTGGATTTAATAAAACACCTCCGAAGCAAGAAGTGCTTCATTTTCACATCCAGACTCTGGAGCTCCCAGAGGGACCGAACTGGAGATTAGTCTTCACAGAAGACTAAAACACGTGGGGAGCAAAAAAAAACAAAAAAAAGCAATTTCATTTGCTGCAAACCAAGAGGCTGCTGGGATATCGATCGTCCTTACTGGTCCCTGGTGCCAACATCACGACCTTCTATCCATAATGATGCTCTTTCCCACTGCGGCTCCTCGGATGAAGCTCAGGAGGAAATGGATCAAATGTCTGAGCAGATGAAGACGAAGTTGACCGGTCAGTAGCAAGGTGACTTTTTTTCTGTCATCGCAGCAAACATTCTTCTCCTTCAGAGTAAATCAGGAAGAGCTGTGATCAGCTGTAAGAACTTATAACCCTCGAAGGAATTATGTGTAAGTAACATCCTGTGCCAAGCGAGCTGGTTAGCACACGAAGTTCAGCAGAAGATGAAGAAAGAAACAAAGAGTCGTTCTTCTCTTAGCGATGCAGCAACAGCAAAAACTTTAACAGGTCCTTTAAAATATCAGACTTTGTGGCTCCGCTGGTCTTTGAATGCCACACTGAGCTGTGTCGAGCTTGTGAAGGTCACTTTTTAAAATACTGATGATATGTAATATGTGTGCAGCTGCAGCTGCTCAGAAGTAAATACTTCCTGTCGTCATACGATGCAGTTAATGTGCATTTCATATGATTTCCATCAGCGACGCCGAGACAAAGAGGTGTCACACTCTGATGATGATGTACAGTATCCTATGGGAGTTCAGCCCCTATTAATACTGAATAGGACATCCTATCTCAGCACGCGGGACATTATTACATAACAAAGTGAAATATGAGAATGTTTTTGTTGATAAACAAAATGACCAACCTGCAGTGAAGTCACATTATTCAGGAGTCCTGTTTCCTCAGGATGTGTTCTTTCATTTATAGCCCGGATTTAAGGCGTCGTGCCAACAAAAACTCCTCTTACAACAATGAAGACAAATGCAACGAGCGCAGAGACTTTTTAAAGGCCAACCTTCTGACATTTTGTCAGACTAAAACATAAAGATCCTCCAAAATAAACAAAAGAGATTTTCCTTTTTGAGTATGTAAAATATTATTTCTGTTGGAGACTGCAGATGACAAAATGAACTGAACAAATGTCTCTTCAGTAAAATGGAGTTTACCCAGTTAGTTTTAAAACGTCAATATTTTCAGAGCATTTTTTGTCCTTGTTGGGTCCAAAGTTAACTAGAAAAGTCTTTATTCTGCTCAGCTGCCTTTTCAAGGTCAAGAATAAAATCTAAAAGTCCTCAGAGAACTGGAAATCGGAGCGTGGAAGAAGATAAAAAAAAAAGAGCTAAGAAATTGAACGCAGAGCCACCACACACACCAAACATCAGGAATCACTGATGCTTTTTTATGATCACATTCCTGCTTCAGGCTGTTAAATGTGCCAGTTGTGTTGCATGCGCACGGTTTCAGGACATAAATAGCTTTTACAATGCTGGTAATTAAATATGACAAAGAGAGCAGCAGTGATCGCCCCGTTTCACCAACAGGGTGATTGTGGCTTCATGATGATGTTTACGTTGGCCCGGCATCTCCAAATGGTTTGAGACTGAAAGCTCGGGGAGATAATGCAGTCCAAATATGGCTTCATGGATGAGTGAAGCAAATTAGGCGCAGAGGCAGACGGAGAAAAACAGGATGGATGGCACGCAGGTGAAAAGGTTGGATGGGGAGACGAGGTGATAATGACTCGGGCGGTGGGGGGGCGTGGAGGGCAGCGAGGTCGTCGCTGGCCGCCCATCTGTTGTTGTTGACCTGAAGTTTAATTGACTGAGTCCAAACCGTGTGGACTCACCCAGTTTTGGTTTCTGGAAAACACCAGTTTGGCTGAGCAAACATCATTTACTGCAATGTGGGGCACATCGCTTTCTGTAAATGATGATTTGTTCAAACATCACTTCGTCATATCAGACTCATCGAAATATTATATCAGACAGGTCGACTCCGTCGCTGATATGAAGGTCATTTTGTTCCTGAGCAGGAAATCGTCAATATCGGTCAAGTAAAAATATTTAGCAGTTATTTCAATAATTAATTGAAAAATTTTTATAACTTGGGGTTCAAGCCAACAGAAAAAAAATGATGATTAAGTGGCAGATTAATTGAGTCCAATAAAATTACATTTACATTTCTTCCCAGCACAACATCTTCAAATTTCAAGCCATTCATGGGTTTTGTTTAAATAGTACAGAATCAGATTTCTCATGTTGAAACCATTTAAAGTCTTTATCATATTCCTCAGGGGAAGCGCCAAGGTCATGCTCGACTGGCCCAATGTGACGGCGTCCAGCCACCAGGACCTGGACCTGAGACCTGAGGAGCCGCAGAGGTCCAAATGTGTGCTGGGCTTCATCCCCGTCATCTACTACAGCATTCTGCTCTGCGTCGGGGTGCCAGGTACGCCCAGGTGTCGCCCGAACACCACACATCACACGATGCCAGTTTGGAGGCTGGAATCTTTCATTTGGTCTGAAACCATTTTGTTATTGTTTTTTTTTTTTTTTTTTGTTTTCACTCATCAGGAAAACAGGTAAATCAGGGAGGAGGAGGGACATGTAAATGATGTGAACTGAGCCGCGTCGTTTCAGCTATCTTTACAGTCGATTTGTAAACAGAACACTCTTTAAATCTCTGTTTAGAACAAAAGAGGGAACAGAAGCCGACAGAAGGAATCAATACTGAAGTGAGTTAGAGCTACATTACAGGTGTTCTAATGGACCTGAGAGATGATAAACAGAACCAAACGCCGTGAGCTTTTAATTATTTAATGATCTACTGAGGACTTATAATTATTTATCCATCCATCCATTCAGAATGTCCCAACAGAGGGAATAACCTGCTCCGTTCTCATTCTGAACATCGATGGCAGCGAATTGGTATTGATGCAGGAAGGATTTACACCAACCAGCTGACCTTCAGGTCACATCATGTGATCGTCCCCAAAGGGGAATAAATCCACATCTGCAGCTGAAATATTAAATGGCATCGTCTGGTCTCTTCCAGTCAACATCCTGACGGCGGTGGCTTTGAGCAGACTGGCGGCCCGCACCAAGAAGGCTCTGTACTACTACCTGCTGGCGGTGACGGGCTCGGACATTCTCTCCCAACTCTTCATCATCTTCGTGGGCTTCCTGCTGGAAACGGCGGTTTTCCACCGTGATGTCCCGGCGCTCCTGCTGCACTCCGTCAGTGCTGCTGAGTTCGCCGCCAACCACGCCTCCATCTGGTCCACTGTACCCCTCACCGTGGACCGCTACGTGGCGCTCTGCCACCCCCTCCTCCACCGCCAGATCAGCTACCCAGAGAGAGCTAGGAAGATCATCGCGGTGGTCCTGACGCTGTCGCTGGCGTCGGGCATTCCTTTCTTCTGGTGGTCGGACATGTGGAGGAACAGCAACCCGCCGACGGCGCGGGACACCGTCCTCATATGGTCACACGTGACCATCATCTACTTCCTGCCCTGCAGCATCTTCCTGGTGCTGAACTCGTTGATTATCCAGAAGCTGAGGGTGAGGCAGAGGCAGCAGGGGTGCAACGACCACTGCGGGCCAAAGTCGGCGCCTCCACAGCGATTCGGGAAAACCACGGCCATGCTGCTGGCCATCACGTCTGTGTTCTCCATACTGTGGGCCCCCAGGACCGTGGTGGTCATCTACCACCTCCACGTGTCCTCGGTCCACAGGGACTGGCGGGTCCACTTGGCCTACGACCTGTCCAACATGCTGGCCATGCTCAACACCGCCGTCAACTTCTTCCTCTACTGTTTCGTCAGTAAGCCTTTCCGGGACGCCGTGCGGGATGTGGTGCTCCTCAGGGGGGGGCCCCTGTATCCTCACCGCAGTCTGCCACAGCAGCACGCCCCCAACAACGCCTCCATCTCGTCCCTTTACTGCGGGAACATCAAGCGTTCTCAGCGGGACTCCACCCCCTCGTCACCTCGCAGAGACAGAAAGCCCTCGTGACCCGGTGACCCCCCCCCATCGTCCCACGGCCCCTGAAGCAGTTTCTCCGGGTGTTTGTACGTGTAAATCTGATGAGATGACAACGTATTTATTTTTCTTCTGCAGAATTTGACAAAACAAAAACTTTTGTTTTCTTTTGTTTTCATTTCCAAAGATGGAAGAAATGTGGCAGTAATATTTTTTTATGATTGTGAGAGAAAAGAAAAGAATAACATTCAGTTTCTCGGGGATTAAATCAGTAGCTGTTTTAGGGACGTTAATGTTCTTTAAAAAAAACAGAAATTAGTTTTCATTTCAGCTGGCTGCTATTTTCTGCAGTTGTTACGGATGCTGAGTCCGCCTTGCTGAGCGCAGCCAATCGAGCAAATAAATCCTCCGTCTCTGCAGCGAACGGCCGGGCACAGAAACCACAGCTGTCGGGGAGAGTGTTTATTTTTCATGAAATGCAACTGGATGAAGCCTGAAACGAAAGCTCTGCTGTTTAAGCTGCAGGAGTGAAGACTCTTCAAACACACTCGTCCACACCGGGCCTCAGCTCCGGCTAAACAAACCACAGATTAGCCTGATGGACTGAAAAACTGACACGAAGACAACGCACTGTCACACATATCCAAACATGTGCAGCTTTCACACCGACGCCATAAAGAACTTCCCCGCCTGAATCAGTTTTTACCCTCCTGACCTTCATCTCGTTCTTCCTGAACTCCCATTCAGGGTTTAGGTTTCCAACACAAGCCGCCCACCTGCGCTCGCTGTGTTTAGTGTAACAGTAAGAGACACGGCTTCGGATCCCCATCGTGTCCCCTGTGTCAGTCTGCGTCACACTGAGTTCTGAGATTCGGCCAGCAGATGTAGATACGCGCCGTTTCTTTGAAGAGGCCTCCCGCTGCCTGACAATAACAGAGGCGGCGTGGAGAGACGGCGACATCAGGGCGGCAGGGTTCGGACAGATGACCGGACAAACAGTCCCGGCTGTAATATGATGTTAAGAACCCGGAGCAGGCTTTGATTAAAGCTTAATGGAGCCTCTCTGGAGCGCTCACACATCCAGCTGGCTGTTAGAGAGCAGAGAGGCGGACATTAAAGAGAAGGTTAAACCTGCTCGTCACACGGCCCCCGTCAGCCCGCCATCTGTCCTCTGAGCCTGTTCAAACACCTGGACCTGCTCCCATTCAGTCCGGCAGGTGACAGGGGTCGGGGGGGGGGTCCACCGAGAGGACAAAGAGAGCTGACAGTCACAAACCTGTCCTATCAGACACTCTTGTCTAAATACAGGAAGCTCACACTTCACGGACACTTACAGGAAGTAATTCAAACAGAACTCTGGAAACTGGCAGACAGAGCCAGAAACAAGAGTCCTGATCATCTCCTGTCAACGATGCCTCTGCTGAAGGCGACCTTTTGTTCTGGTGGCTTGAAATAACGAGGGGGGGGGGTGATATTGGATTTAGGGGAGATGATAAATACATTAAACTCATTAAAAGTTCAAAGTCAAGCAGCAACAACACCTGAGACACCAGCAGGTGTCTAAAAATATCTAAATGTTGTGTCAGATAAACGTCCACCTCATCAGCTCGGAGCTGAATCTCCAAAAAGCAGCATCTTTTAAAATACAATCTGTTATTTATTAAATCCTCAAACCAGGAAAATAAACTGAACAGCAACGGCAATCCACAGAGATAAACCTTCACTGGAACTTTTGTTTAGTTACATTTAACTTAGAATATATTTCAGATGATAAAAAAGTGCTATTTTGAGCAACTTGGACATTTTTAATTTTTATGTGGTGTGATGAATTTGGATGTTCAACATGTACAAATCTAAAAGTGTTGACACAAAGAAAAGAAATGCAGAATAAACCGGTTAAAGAGACAAATTCCCTGTTAAAGAGAAATGATGTGCTGAATGTTGAAGCACGTTCGCTGCATGCTGGCCTGCTGTTGTTAAAGTGGCTTCATGTGCATTGTTTCTGTGGGAGTTTTAGATGGAAATAAATGTTTAATGCTGATTTATATTGGTGTGGAAATGTGGAAGGTGTTTACTTTTCCAGCTGGACTCTCTGCTGCTGTAACAGAAAACTCAGACGAATGAATTTGTCCTTCGCAGCGGCAGGATGAAGGATGATTCACTGCAGGCTGCTAATGTCTCCCTGGGGTTTTGGTTCAAGGAGCGGCGAATCAGAAACTCATGTGGCTCGGGCCGAGGAAATGACGTTGAGGTGGAGGTCAGATTCGGACACTGTGATGTGAGTGATGAGGGGCGGCGTGGAAAATGGATCTGATCTAGATCTGTGATTAACGGCCAAGATGGAGGGAGCCACAGGACAGAAGCTAAAACATCAAAACAAGATGTTCTTTTTCTATACGATGCTCCAATTTAAAGGGAAACAGTCACCAAACAGCAACACGCAGACCATTCAGACCGGAGTCAGTTCATTAGGACTGCTTTTGTTTGGCATCGATTAAGAAAATAAAAACAGATGATCAGAGCTAACAGTGTGAACTCAACCTTCGGTCTGAGCCTGAGCATGAATAAAGGAAGAGGCTGAACAAAAGGAAGAAAGACTGAGTCTGAGAGGAGACAGAAGAATGAGACTACGACTGAAACTCAAAGGAACATCCAACTATCACAATCACTTAAATAGCTTTTTAGACTTTGTGATGTTCCTTAAGTAAGAGGATTTATATTCACTTTGACTTTTGTCTTTAAAAACATATTTTGAAGAAAAGAGCTGCAGAGAAACCAGAAAACGTTTTTAGTGTCGACTGTCGAAGCAGCAGCGTTAAAGGAAGCTTCTTACAGGTAAACAGGAAGACACGATGACCAGAGCAGGTGGAGCCGGGAGGAAACAGGTGTGTTTGAGTGGGCGGGGCCAGGAAGGGGACTGACTGGGAGGCGGAGCCCTCTGGTGGCCGGATGGAGAACGACAGGTGAAGACCAGCAACTCGTCAGGAGGAGGGGGGACATTTTCCCATAGACTTCAACTTTTAGCGCTGACTTTACTCCGCAGCTCCAGAGTCAATACTAATCATGAACATTAGGAGCACATTTATTTTACATGTGAAAATAAAACACAATGTCGATTTATTTTTTTTTATTTTTATTTTAGAAGGAGAAAATAAAAAATAAAATAAAATAAATAAAACGTGGTGAAACTAAATCAATTTAAACTATTTATATAGAAGGTTTCTTCAAAATTCACTCTCATTAACTTTACTGGTGAAGTTGCGCGATTTCACCATCAGGTGTCTCTACATACCACAGCAAACAGGTGTGTGTGTGTGTGTGTGTGTGTGAGAGAGAGAGAGAGAGACAGAAAGACAGACAGAGACAGAGAGAGAGAGACAGAGAGAGAGAGAGAGAGACCATCACGGCTCTCGGCTCAGGACGAAACGCTCGTTAAAAGACTTAAAACTTTTTTTTTAATCATCCTCCGCTGAATTTCAGAGGATCTGATTCGGGATCAGTGTGATTCAGTGAGGAGAAGAAACTCCTGTCTGACTTAGTCTGTCTCTGTCCGTCTTGTTCTGGGTGATTTCTCTGCAGCAGCAGGTGAAGAAGAAGCGTCTGAACAGAGCTCATCTGCAGAGAACAGCCAGGTACGTGAACGCATCACAATTTCTGCTGTTCCCCTGAAGATGGTCAGCAGCTTTAAACCTGCTGATTATTTAATTTCCTTCCAGTCTCTGTTTGTCACTTTACAGATCTACTGATATTGAACTCAGGACTTTTAATCTTGTCAGTTCAGTTTCCTGCTTATTTTTCTCTCAAACCAACGAATGCATCATTTCATTTCATTCTAAAAACAGCAGAAACTTTAACAGCACAAAGACCACAAACACAATCAAAAGCTCAGAAACTGCTCTAAACGGAGGCTGTGGTCTGATTGTTCTCTCCACTTAACTTTCAGAAGTCGATAATGAACCTTAAACCACAGTCCAGGGTCGCAGTTGGTTTGTTTTCACTGCTCACATTCATCACATGAAAACTTTTACTCGTCCTTCGTCTCTTTTGGGGTTTTGAAACGTGTGAGTCACATCCAGTATGTGAGATATTTGGATAAAGCAGACTGTTTCATTTTAAAGATATTCTTATCTGCACACTGGAATGAAAATCCACTCTCTACCTTGAGTCATTAAGAAATTTCCATCATGCCATAAATCATCGGAGGTCACACCCCTGACTGAAAACACAAATATTACTAAGTTTGGTTTACTGAAGGACCAGCCGGGCCTGCCTGGGTGACTCAGGAGTTGGAAAGACCGAACGTCCAGCATCAGACTTTTATTGATCTGGCTCAGAGACAGTCCTCCGATCGATGTAATTGGACCTGACGGGGGACAAAGAGACAGAAACAAGAAACTGGGACTTTGTTACTTTGTTCAGGTTTGTTCATGTCGCTCCTCCGCTGATTTGAAGTTCAGCTGAGAGTCTCAGGTTGGACACCCTTTGACCTGTCCTGTTACATTCACATTACATGTGAAGAGTTGAGGAAAAAGTACGGACTTTGACGTTACTGTACACTGACTCATCCAGGGATCACATTTACTCGTGTGGGTGTAGTCTTCTGTATCCTAATCTACATTGGTGACGTATCTGAAGATATTTTTAAGACCTTTCAATGTCAGACTTTCTCAGACTCTCTCTGTTTGTCCACCTGAGCAGGTGCTGCTTGGAGCCACTTGTCCAAACCGGTGTGAAGCTTTTACGGGTGCCAATGGCTGCCAACAACACCCCCAAGGGCTGCGGCTCCAACCTGGACTCCCTGTATTACAACCTTTGCGACCTCAGTGCGGCGTGGGGCATCGTGCTGGAGGCCTTCGTGGCCACTGGGGTCATCTTCTCCTTGGTGCTGTTCATCGCGCTGCTGGCCAACGTGCCCTTCATGAAGGACAAGAACCACAGAAGCTCAGTGGCCCTCCACGCCTGCTTCCTGGTTTTCACCGCCGGCCTCTTCTGCTTGACCTTCGCCTTCATCGTGGGAAAAGACTTCTCCACCTGCACCTCGCGGCGGTTCCTGTTCGGCGTTCTCTTCGGCGGCTGCTTCGCCTGCCTCCTGATGCAGTGTGTGCGGCTGAACATCCTTGCCAGATGCACCAGCGGCCCCCGGGCTTGGGCTCTGTGTCTGGGAGCGCTGGGGCTGTGGCTGGTGGAGGTGGTCATCAACACGGAGTGGCTGATCATCACGATTGTGCGCCACCCACAGCAGCCGCTGAATACCACAGCCGAACCTTCCAGAGCCACAGCTACGCCGTGCAACATCGCCAACCAGGACTTCGTCATGGCGCTGATCTACGTGATGACCCTGATCCTGGCTGTGCTGATGGCCAGCCTGGCCGTCATGGCGGGCAAACACAAGCAGTGGAGGAAGGAGGCCGCCTGCGTCCTCCTCACCAGCCTGCTGTCGTTGGGGATCTGGGTGGCGTGGATCGTAATGTACGTCTACGGGAACGAGAAGCACGGGGAGCCCACGTGGGACGACCCGACCTTGGCCATCGCCTTGGTGGCTAACACCTGGGTGTTCATCATCATCTACACCATCCCTCTAATCTGCTGTTTGACCAGCGATGACGAAAGCCAGCAGAGCATCGGAGGAGATCTGTACCCGAGGCAAGGAGCCGGATACGAGACGATCCTGAAGGAACAGAGCTCCCAGAACATGTTCATGGAAAACAAGGCCTTCTCCATGGACGAGCCCAACTACGGTACGTCATGAACGCTGCTGCCTCTGCGCCATTTTCACTGTTTAATAAACATATGACACATCAGACACAAACCTGGAAGTTTGCATCATATTATCTGACCTATAGTTTGTTGGGAAACATTGAATGTCTTTGTTTTATAATATGCTTATCAGGGATTATACAGGCTTGACCTTGTCCAGATACGTGATGAGTGAGATTCTGAATCCCACAAAAACTCCAGAACAGAACAAACAGTCCGCAGAATGTCCTCAAAATGTTGTTTATGTGATGACCCCACAGAATCTGATCCGCTGAGCTGGACCGGATCTGATGCCGCAGTAAAAGAATATCCAGATTTTAGAGAAGTCACAGTCTGCCGTGTAGCCGCTGATTTACTGGAAGTGTACGGGAGGTTTTCTCAGCTGGGGTGTAGCTGTCTTCACCTTTTAGATATTTATATTTCATGATTCTGTCTACATTTATCTTAAAGGTATCAGTTTGCAGGTTGAGGTTCATGTTTAGAGGGTTTGACTGCCGGTTTTATTTATCAGTAAGAGATGATTCTGTCCTGTTCTCTTTGATTTTAGCAGCTGGAGGACACAGTCCTTGTAAAGGTGTGGCCGTTCATAAGGCTCAGCTGAAACACGTTACTTAAAGCCCACAATCAGTCTGTTGGGTCCTTTGTCATCCAGGAAGGGCAACACATTTGTCATCTGCATATGAAGAGGCCTCTGAATCAGGACACAGATATTGTGGATCTGGATTTATGACACCCCCCCCGCCTCCCCCAGATAAAGGCCCTGATGGTGAAATCATTTCCATTCATTTTGCTGGGACAAGAAATGCCAAGTTTGAGGCTGATTCATCCAGCTGGTAATGAGTGTCCCCTCCCTGTCACACACTCTGTGAAACACTCCCATCAGGAACATCACACCTTGTGTTTGCAGTCTCCAAAGCAACTGAGGTGTGGCAACACTTTTATCTCCATCTGCAGCAGTGATCACACACAGCCTCATGGTCTCCTGGTGATTAAGCTGCTTAAATGATTCTGATAAACAAATGATGGCGGTCGCTGCAGATATGACTCAGGAGGGTTGATGGGCGACAGCTCAATGATGTTTGTCGTCTCTGTGTCTGTTACAGGAAACAAACCCGTGTCTCCGTACAGCGGCTACACCGGACAGCTGCGCAGCTCCGTCTACCAGCCCACCGAGCTCGCTCTCATCACCAAAGCAATAGGAAATGTGAGTGCATTTTGTTTGCAGTGGAACACATTTGAATATAGCATGAGACACAAATAGCTGTTTTCCTGCACACCTCTGCAGCTGTAAGCAAATTATCAGGCAAATCATTTGAACAAACTCTGGCAGAAACCCAGAAACGCTTCAAAGTTTGAAACTCTAATCTGAAGTAGAATCAGTGAGTGATTTAGATGGATTTGAATCTGGTTTTACAGCCACACCCCGAAGTCAGATTTCTATATTTCTATAATCTACACACACACATCTACAGGTAGATTGTAGTTTGAGCTGTAGAACCCGTCCTCCTCCTGTGTGTTGGATGTTTTTGTCATTGGCCCGTGTTGTGACTTCACGCAGCCTGCTACGGACGCGTCCTTTGACATGGTCATTCCCAGAGCCTCCACCACCAACTCTGCAGCCAACAGCGGGAGCAGCACCCCCCCGACACACACTGAGACCGCCAACACTGCATTCACACAGTCAAACGGAAATAGCGTAGGTCTCACCTAAAGCCCCCTCCGACGTCTCCTCCTCCTCCTCTTCTTTTCTTCTTCTTCTTCCTCGTTCCACAGTCGTCCTCATTCCAGACAGACAGATACTTTATTAATGCATCCAGTAGCTTACACAGAAAGGTCCAAAGCACCCACATACAACAGACACACAACCCACATATCAGACATATGACAGCAGATAGACAGGATATATGAGAAAACAGAACGGTCGAACGGTCACTGTGATGAGGGAGGGGGATAGAGAACGGTCTGTTTCACACCTCCTCTCTGGATGTTGTTGGATGGCCCAGTTCACCTTCTTACCTCCAGATTGTCTTTTATTCTCCTGCGTCTGTCGACATCTGTGCTCCTGCTGTCTCCATGGCAACTTCATCTGCAGGTCGACGATGAATCACGTCTTTGTCTGAGTTTTTGGGTTTTTTTATATCTTACCTTGCTGCGCTCTCTCTCTCTGCAGACTTTGTGCCTTTATTTTGTCTCTTTTGGAATCTTAGCTGACTCTGTTCTGTTCTTCCATCTATTCTCTTGTTTTAATGCAGGAAATATTTGGGGGGCATTTCATTTCTGTGTACTTGCACGTGTCTCTGCACTAAACTTATTTCATCTAAATCTTTATCTTTGCCCATTAAACAGGCTTTAAGTTTGCTCTGAACAGTTTGTACAACGTTTCATTTGTTTAAAACAGCTGAACATGCTACCAGCAGACAGGAAGTTAGTTTTGCCACTTTAGCAGTAAAATGTGGTTTCAGACATCGACAAGCCGTCGTGAGGTCACGTTTCATTTTCAGATCTATTAAAGTCGCTGAGAGCAGAATCTGTGTGACTGAGGGATTTAGATTAAACGTAGACTTCAGTCGGTGACAAACAGGAAATGATTCTTCCGTCTATGAACGGTATGAATTTTGAAGTTGCAAACTTTTCAGAGCCAACTTCTGCCTTCTGAGGGCTCTTCAGTTTATTGATTTAGAATCGTATTGGTTGATGTCTGCACTGTTGCTTTCCTCTGCAGGGGAACGGTCTGCATAGGACGCCCCAGTGGTGAACACACTTCGGCCTTCAGCGCCCCGTCAGTCTAGTTCCAGTTCACATCTTTTCATTTGCTGTTATTTGAGGTTCCCTAAGCTGGTTTAAGAGGAACCCTGAGCCAGACATGTGGAGGGGAATGGCCGTATTGGCTGGTGGAAATAAAAGATAAACCTTCTATTGACTGAATTGCCCTGTGGCACCCGGAGTCGGACAGCTTCATTTGCCAGTCAAAGCGAGGGGATGAAGCCACGGCCTTACTGCACAACAAAGGCTTATATCATTGTGCAATGATTGCCATTTAATAGGAGTGAACTGGGAGTGAACTGGGAGTGAACTGGGAGCCAGTCAGGCGATGCTGACGGCACAATAATGATCGAAGATAATATTTTTAAAGGTCTCCAGCTGAATATGAGCAGGTACTTCATGTGCTTTGCTTCCCTCCAGTCACACTTTAAACAAAACAAAAAAATCTTGCTTTTAATTATTGGAATTTATCGCTGGGTTGTGAATAATGTTAATAACTCTAAAAATTCATATATTCAATTGTTATAAAATGTAAATATGTTGTTAATGTGTCAATTCATGTAAACACTGTGTGAATATGTATATTTAAAACTATTTATAGCGCTGCAATGTGCTAATGAATTATTTTATCTAATTTCAGCCAATTAGACAATCAGGAGAGGAGACAGGCGTAGTCCCGGCCTGTTAGCTTGTTTTGCTATTTTAAAATGCTCAATGTGATTTTATTTGTGGTTAATTGCATGTTTACCCTCCTGAACACAAACTGTTTGGGCACGCTGTCATTTAGTTAGCGTGCAACAGCATTTCCCATGAGGCCGTTGGTTTGAGAATCACTGTTGAAATCCTCGTGGGAGTTCTAGCTGTTGAATGCTAACCAGCTAACTAACGGATGTGTCCAAATTATTCAGTTCTGCAGGAATTGGTGAGAACGTCGGCACTGAGGTGTGAAGTTTGTTTAACGGGTGTTTTGGTTAGATGATGGAAATACGGCTTGTGTTAATACATCAAGAGACATCGTTGTGTTTTATTCAGGAACATAAAGATCCGTAAATAACTGAGTCCTGTTCCCGAAGCCTCTCTGTCTGCTAACAAAGGAAGTTCAACGATGCTCAAATCATCACGTCTCACCTGAAAACCGATTTTTACAGCCTCGTTTTGTTATTTACTCTGTCAGAGGAAAGGCTTCAGTCGAGAGGTCGGAGCTAAATAAAACAACAAGGTGAAGCTCAGCAGATCCAGAGCCAACTCCCAGTGGGCCTAAAAAGGCCGACAGCTGCGTCCCAGTTCAGGAGCTGCAGCCTGAATCTCAACATTCACTGTGTGCTGTGATGGAAATGGCACAGAGACTCACCTGCTTAAACATTTATTTCCCAACGTCACACTTTAAATATCCTGTGTGACAGAGGCAGACGGGGTTTTACAAAATAAATATTCACCTGTGAGTCCACGAGTTGTGTGTTTTCTGAATCCGGTTTTATTGGGCCAGATAAACATCCTGTGGAGATTCTGTCGGCAGCAGAATGATTTATTTGAAATCAACTGTCGTATGAGATGAACGACAAATTCAATCATGTTCATCAACTCCTGCAAGCATCCCGATCGATCCGGCCTCGCTGACATCAGACGGACGGATTCACCAAGGTCATTACGGAAAGAATTGATCATGGCTTCAGTTCTCTGCTCCCAACAAACCCAATCAGCTTCAATATCTGTGCTGGGGAGGGAAACACGGCAGCTCAACTTCATCTCTTCACTTGTGTTGTTGGTTTTGTTAGACATCCAGTTAACGGTAAAATTACTGGTGACTTTTTATCACATTATGTAACAGGTGATATGATGATGGACTTCTGTCCTGGAACATGAAGTTTTCAGATTGGACTTTTCTTAGTCCTTGGACATTGTGTTGAGACTTCTTGTGTTTACTTTGGAGCTGCTGGCTTCCTTTAAATGTTTGGACATTGTTAGCTACTGAGTAACTTCAACTCACTGATTAGTTCAGCAGTCCGTCTGAACGGAAGGTGACAGGCACATGGATTAAATGTTATAATAGTTAAAATGCAAATGAAGGTTTATTTATTTTTTATTATAATTTGTTTGTATATATACATATATATATATATATGTAGTGTCATGATGCAGAAAAGACTCTCTGTCACATTATTACCAACAATAAGCCTCCAAAGGGCTGCTCATAATAACTTTCATTTGTGTAAGCTCTGCTTAAATAACCAAGTCAATATGTCAAACATTTATTTGTGAATTAATTAACCACACAAAATAAACATGTCAGCCAGAATGCCCCGCCTGTTTGAAATTGATCTCATGACTTTCAGAAAGCAAATGGATCAATTTCCCAAAATGCTGATCCCTTTCCAGTTCTTATGTAATCTCCTGACGTGGATCCCCAGACAACAGAAACACAGATCTGGTCCAGCTCGTATTTCTTCATGCTGCTGTGATTTAAAGATCTGATCCAGCTGCTGTGGCCCGATAACCTCCAGGTCTCCTGAGGAAGTGAAACAACACCAGGTCCAAGGTCTTTCTTCACCTCAGCAGGTCCTGCTGTCACTTCTTTTTTTTGTGCCATGTGACAGATGCTGCAGTAAAAGTCCTGCTACAGCTCAGATAACACACGTGTCAAGATAAACAGAATACACAATATGATGCTTTGTTGTTTCCAACCCTTTATGTCTCACACTTTTGTGATCATGTTTATTGATAAAAGCTCTGCCCTCAATTTATTATGCAGCCGCAGCTAATAGAACCAATATATTATGTAAGGTCTCCTGGGTCAGAGTAAAAAATGGAGCTCTCCATTTCAACCTTTATTTAGATTACACAACTTGCTCCTCATGACAAAGCATTCCCCTCACAGCTATCATCTGGTTTCCTGGTGGAAGGACATTTCCCCGAGGAAGAGGAACCTTTTGAGGGACCAAGTCAGCCCGCTGCCAGCCCAAGCTGTCAGCTGATCTGACAGCTCGGTGGAAATGTTAGTTTTAAATGAGGACTGCCACGGGAGCGTGAAAATGAAGCCAATGTGGTAACAAACACCTTTCTGTTGGAATTATTGGTTGATTTAAATTACTTACAAAGTAATTTTTTTCTCTAAACCAGATACTCAATGTCATTTTTAGAGTAAGCTTCACAAAAACAGGACACCCCTGTGAGATCTGTGTGCCCATAAAATCCACTAAGCCTCAGTTTGTGGTCTGACTCACTCAGGCGGCTGTGAACATGGAAGGTAACACAACTTCCTGGAGGAGCAGCGTCAGGACTGTGAGAGCTCATTGGGGGCCTGCATCCTGCTGATAGTACAAATATCTGAGCTGTTCAATCAGCGAGTGGCACACAAACACATCTAGCTCATATATAACACACCTGATCTAAGTGGCTTTAGTATCCACAGCACAGTGACACAGATCGTACACACTTTGCATCATGATGTAAAATGCTCCATTATGAGTGCAACAAAGACAACATTAACGAAAAATATGGATTAATGCAGCTTTAAAATGGAAAAGTTCAACCATCTCAATACTTTGAAACTGTATTTTCCTCGACTGCTTTGTGCCTTTCTTTTGTTTACTCACTGACAAACTGCCCAACCTGAACTCTGGTACAACCTGAGAGAAAGCCCCTCTGTTCAAACACACACCCACTCCCTCCAAGTGTGTCGCTGCCCCTCGCGTCCTCAGCACCCCCCAACAACCCTCAGCCACCCATGACTTCACATCAGGATCAGAGATGAACATTCACAGCCCTCGTTTGTTCTGCTCCGCTCTCTCATCTTATAATGAGCATTCAAGTTAAAACAGCTCTGCAGAAGGCGAAGTGAGTCTGTTCATTAACAGCTTCACATCCTCCACAGAGCTGCTGAATGGAGCCCGAGGCGTTTAGTGACGGAGGTGTTAATGTCTGGGGCCACTGAAACACGCCGTACATTCACCTCCCTTCATTCACGGTTACTTAACCCTCGCAGAACTTCATGTGACCTCGTCAGTAAAACTCAAGAATGATTTACCAGCAGTTTGAGCTGAGCAGTATTCAGAGTAAAGAGTGTGTGGATATAACTGTGCTGTGTTAACGCTTTTGGATTTATGATATAAATAAGATCCATTTGCATTCACCTATTTGAAAAGATGCATTGATCCCTATCTCTCTGTTTATCTATGGACCCAAGTGCCTCATTAAACCAAACAGGAAGCACATTGGTCTCTAACTTTAGTCTCGGTTTGACTTTTATTGGGTAAACTCCAGCCGCTCTCCTGTTTCAGCCTCCTGACACACACAAACATGTTTCTGCCAATTCTGACAAGTTGCCATTTGAGGTGTGCCATTGACTTGTCATTTGAGGGCAATGACACAGCTGCCATACACTCCGGGGTAAATGAACAGTGGGGTCTTTGTGCACTCAGGACAAAGCTGGTGCTGTGAGTCCAGCAGGAAGACCTTGAGGAAGGACACCTGAGCACCAAAACAGCTCTTTGCTGCCTTTTTAGCCGAAGCTGTCAGATTTTCAGTTCATCAAAAACTCAACTCAACTCTAAAACAGCACACTTTATTATCAGCTGGATTAAATCTGGTGCTGCCAAACAGAAATGGCTTGTTGCCACTTTACCCAGTTTTAAGGGAACCTGTTCGCCCAGACTGTTGACACAGCTGCAGTTAGAAAATATCCCTTCATTCAAGATCAGACCTTCATTTCAGACAACATATCTTTTGCCTTTAATTTGGGGTCATGAACTACTGTGAAATTCTTATTTGTTTGGTTTACATTCCTGGAAAAACATTCCCATGCACTGTGGAATGGTGAACTGCTCTTTAATGTGCAACAAGTTGTTAGAAATGCACGCTCCAGGTCTCAGTGGGATTATCAGCAACGGAGCAATTCCTCAGCTCTCATCAAAGGCACCTTCAGTTTGCGTCAGGTTGAACTTTTTCTGTTGTGCCAGATCAGCCAACAGATTCCAAAAAATGACCCACAATGCTGCTGTTATGTTTTCCAATTCATGAGTAAAAATAACAAAAGGCAGTCTGGAACCCCCTTAAGGACCCAGAGGAGTCTTCAGACCGTATTTTGGGAACCACTGGGTCATGTGAAATGTTTCAAACTTTATCTAAAATGGTCTCCCTCGAGCTTCTTTTCCTTAAGCATTTATCATGTGCCTGACTTAATCTGTCTTCCACCCAGTCTGCAGGCGAAGGGCCCCTCAGGAAATGCCTGCCAGGACTGAAGGGCTCCAGGATTTCCAGGGAAAAGGTGGAGAGAGAAACCTAATCCATCAGCAGGAGCAGGCTGGATGTGGGGTGGGGGCGGTGAGGAGGCTGGTGGCAGTCAGAGTCCTCAGCCTCCTCTGTGTTCACATACCTGACATACCTGAGAGATTCTGGGCCAAAGGAGCCGACCACTGCTGGACCATCTAAACCATGACCGACCTAAATTTAGTCCCCTTCTGCGTGGACGTCATTCAGATGTGAAGAATGAACGAACCCCTGACGCTGCACTTCCCCTCAGCTCTACAGAGTCTGTGCTCAGTGTTTTGGTTTTTTAGGGACAACTTTAATATCACGTCACTGCTGTTTTTACAGATTATCGTGACAAACCTGCAGCTCTCCTTATCTTAATGATTTAGCTCATTGTTTGACTTCTTCACCTACCTGTCCACCGACTCTCCTACCTGCCTTCCAAACTAACTACCTACTAATGTTCCTCCCTACCTATCATACCAACGCACCCAGCTTCCTACCTCCCTTCCCTCATACCTACGTTCCCACTCTTCTATACCGACCTTCCCACCCACCTACCTACTGTCACTGAAGTAAGACAAATCTGGTCATTGTGTTTGCCCTCAGGTTGAAATATAAACCATCAGGGACAGCTCATGTTAATAAAAACCTCTATGTAGTGGAAGCTATTGTATTAATGATTAAACCATTATCATTAGACTAATACTGTTGAATATTTGTCTGTTCATGCAGCTCCCTTCTATTTGCTACTATTAAGATCCTTTCATGTTCTTTCATCGTCTGCTTCAGCTGCTTTTATGCTGGAGTTGGTTTTATGTGTTTGAATGAAGGTCTGAGTTTCTATGAAGAAAACGAGCCTCTCCTTTGGGAGAAAGTCTCATTGTGAGAGGGGCCTGTGGTGAGATAACATGCCCCACCACACACCTGGTATCTCATGCCCGGCCCAGCAGCTGCTGTGTTTCCACACCATGTTACCATGGCTGTGGCTTGCAAACACTGAGGCCTGTGGGGAGCTAAGACTCACGCTCTCTTCCATGTACCAAACACACACACACACACAATCTCACGGATCAGTAAATGGGTCACATATCTGGGAAAGTGGTATGGTATGGCCGGTACAGCATCACGGAGCCACAGTCGCACAAAGAAAGAGGGTTTACACATTCACTCCCTAAATCTGCTTTACTGTGGTTTGAATGCTATTTCAGCACAGTGCAACATAATTCATCATGATCTAGGCCAGTGGAAACACTGCAAGGAGACCCAGAAATAATCATTTCTTCTTACAGTATGAAACCTAACGCAGGTGTATGGGAAATGGAAGTTACCTCTCAATGTAATTTAAGTTTTAAATCACATGTGTTATCATTAAAACAATGTAATCTGTGAGTTTAATGTTTTGGATGTTGCTGTTTCTATCTGTTTTTTATTATTATTTTTAATTAACATGTACAAAACTCCAGCTGGATTGTTACGTTATTCTAAATCATCAGCTTTGAAAAGACTCAGATTAGTTTTTTATTGTGAGGATCAAATTCATGACTCGAAGTTCCTGTCCTGGTCCTCACAGGGCACCTGGGAAAAAAATAAAAAATACAAAAGAGCTCAATGAAATCAGATCTGGGCCTGGAAAACTGGTGCAGGCAGCAACAGGAAATCAAATGAAACCGAGCTAAAGTGATTAAATCTGCTGTATATTTTCTGCCAGAGGAGGAATAATATTTATGGCACTTTAGAATTTCTGGCCTACACCTTGTGTGTTCTTGACTAATGATAAAATATTAGTAAAATCTAATTATAGCAGGAAATATTGATGAAACACTGACACCTTCTGGACGGAAAGTCGGACATGCAGCCAGATTCCTAGGACACGCCTACATACCGTTCTCTTCTTCCTATTGGTTAAAATCGCCACATGATTTTTGCCTCGGCCAATGAACTCTTTTGTTTACAATGATGCATTGAAGGACAAACTGGAGAGACGCAGCGCGACTAGCAGGCGAAACGGAGAAAACAGAAACGGCTCGTAGAACAATGTAAACCAACCACATCGGAGACACAACCGGCACCTCACGTCCCTCCTGTCCGCCCTGATGCTTCCTCTGGGCGTAAAGGCAGTCAGGGCATCGGTGTCTCTACCGAAGGTGAGCTAACGGCTAAAGCTACTAGCCTAGCAAACATCATTCCGAGCCGTTGACTTTCAGTTTACCTCCCTTTATTCACATTCGTTTTCTCTCGTTCTGTGTTTATTTTATTCCTCAATTTTTTTAGCTACAAAACTCTGCTGGCAGCTCTGTTAGCTTTAGCCTAATTTAGCCAAGTTTGACCTGCTGAGACTGTTGTTAAAAAAGATATTTAGAAGCTTTAGAAAGCACCAGAACATGTTGTATTTAATGATGATATCTGATACTTCACTGAGGAGGGGGGGGTCAGTATTTAGTCATGTCTTTGGTCCTACTGTTACATTCCTAAATGATCACCTATAGCAAAGCTATGAGAGAAGTCACAGCTTTGTCTGTCTCACTTGTTTTCCAAATTTGAATGATTCTCCACAACCAGAAATACATAAAGAATACAAAATTCAGTTACATGGCAGCCAGCTGTTTTCAGCAATTGATCATGTTGTATTGTTTTTCAGCTGTGCATCCTCTCCCTGCTGCCCCCGAGACATCACCTCTGTCACTCCCCACAGCCGTCATGGAGGAGAGGTCTCGACATCAGGACCCAGCGCTGCTTCTCTACGGGACCACGGTCCCCTCCTCCCCCCACACTGACTGACTCCCCGATCCCAGAGTGCACCGAGCCAGGACCCAGCCACAGCACCTCCTCCACCTGGTCACCTGACCAGGGTCCTCCGCCGGCTCCCACATACTGCTGCATGAGTGGCTGTCACAACTGCGTGTGGATCGAACACGCGGAGCAGCTGCTGATGTACTACCACGATGGAGGAGACCGGGCACTCGCTGCTGTTGAGGAGAACGTCTTCGATGAGAACCTTAAATCCTACTTAAAGATGGAGATTAGGCTGTTGAAGAAGACGTGACTGCCTCTGGCCTCCAGTCTAAACATTTTGTAAAGCAGTTGACATTTTCACCTCCACCTCTGTTGCATCTGCAGAGCTTTTAAGAAAAAGACCTACAGGCAATTTAGAGTCACCAATGAACCCGAACAGGATGTCCTAGGAGGCCCCAGGCCGGGAACTGAACCCACCACCTTCTTGTTGTCGAGCCACAGTGCTAACATAATTTAATATATTCTGTTTAATTATTGTTTTATAGATATTTTGTCTGGAAAGAGCTTTTATCAATTACTTTACTGTTGCCACATAACAGAAGTATTAAATTATTTACAGCCACAATAGAATTTTAATATTTCTCAGGGAGCAGCTGAGGCTCAGGAGGTTGAGCTGCTCATTCACTAATTAGAGGTTTAGATCCCAGGTTTCTTCGGTCTTCGGGCCAAGGTCAGCCATTATTTATTTACTATGGCTAATACAAAAACAATGACAAAAAATCTGATTAAAACAGCGTCTGCATGCTACACTCCAGTAAAGAAAGTATTGAAAATGTAGTATTTTTACTATAATATGTTAATCCTAAAGGTGTGTAGAGTTGTGGGTTTCTGAAAGTGTGTGACTTCCGCATTAATCACTGGCTGAAAACATTTTAGCTTGTGCTTTCATTTAAGTCTGTGAATCATTGCTATAAATTCATTGTTTGATTGTCATGAAGACCATTTGTGTGTCAGTTTGTGGGATGCTTGAAGAGTCTGTTTGAAGTTTATTTTTATAATTTTGCTTCAGTATATTGAAAGATATATTTAAATTATTTGTTTATTTGTTTTCAGGAATGAATTTATTGGCTAAATAAAAATTTCTTTTTCAGAATTGTTTTCAGAATTTTTTTTTTTTTCAAGTTACAGCCACTTGGGGGCGAAACATGTCCATCAAACCGTCTACTCATGTAAGGAGACAGTATTTTGTGCAGAAGTATCAAATATTTAAATGATCTATTCACAAATTTTGTGTGAGTGCATTTACTTATATATTCATCTAATTATTTCTTTCTGTAGTGAACACAACCTGCTGCCTGTTCAGGACCAGTTTCTGAGGCGATGCTGACCCCGATCTCTCCTGACTGAGTAAACGTTCGTCCTGTGATGGTGATACTGTAAGTCCTGATTACAGAAGAGCCAGTGGGCAGCTCTTGTCTGCCCTGACAGCTTGCCACTCACCTATTCTTTGATCTGGGTTAAACGGCGGATTACAGAAGAGGCCTTTCACTGATCACACGCAGCGCAGTGACTCTGACGTGATGGAAAAACTCAGGACAGATTATTGCCAATGCCACTGCGTTAATGTGTCACTTCACATCATGCCAGTGTAAAATTCTACCAAAATGAAGCTGCATCTGATCACATGAGTAAGCAGGAAACATGGGGTTACCCAGCTCTGCAAGTCAATGAGGAATATTACTCTGTGTGACATTTAAATCAATAATTCACCAAAAATCCAACTGCTAATGTTTGTCACTTGATTATGATTTCTTCTTCACATTCTTCGCTTTCAACTGGCACAACCAGTTAGAGATTCATGCGAGGCAAATTGCTCACTGATATACAGGGAGTCAGACACGTGTGCCCTCATGGCCCCCTGCTGAGAGCTTAAGGGTCATCAGGAGCAGCTATGGAAGGACACACCCTCAGACAGTGATGTCAAACTGTGAGCTCCGCCCACAACACGTGCCCCCTAAAATAAAATGTGGAACACACTGTTGATAAAAAATGGAAATTTTTTTAGTCCTTTGGTTGCTGAATGGAGCAGATCTGACCCCATACTCCCCGTTACAGTGTCATGACCGCTGGCTCTCTGTTGGTGTTGTTGCTTCCATTCAGTGTGTAATAAATCTTGAATATGCTGAGCCATGAAGGCTCCACCCTGAGGAAAAGAAGGAAGCTGTCGACCTTTAAATGCTAACTGTGAAGGATGCAGCTCCTGAAATGGGACCAGGCTCTGCAGGCTCTAATGAGAGATGCTGCTGAATTGCATTGTGGGAATGGTCCTGTTTGGATTTTGTGTCTTTTTTGGGGGTGGGGGGAGTGTTTGACCTATTAAAAGGAAAATATTTCAGTTATTGCTGCCTTAAGATTAGATTATTGTCACTGCGGGGCTTTACTCTGATGATCTCAGAGGTTCTGCAGGTGGAGGATTGGAGGGTTTTTCCGAAAGCAGATGGTGAGATAGTTGCATAACAAAGGTGGAGTGGGCGAGCAGACCGTTCCAGAAGCTTCCTGCTGCATCCACGATCATCAACAGGCCGTATCATCTCATTCGCACTGATGCTAGGAGACGCCGCCTCCCTTCAGTGGCCTGATTAGCTTTGCTTCTTGAATTTTCTGGAGCCCCACTTTACAGCTGGCCCACACCGAGCCGTGTTATCTACTTGTACTTATTCAGATCATACATTTTAAAATATGACAAAACACTGAAAATGAAAAATTACACCACACATTTAAAATAAGGCAACAAATCTACACAACAGAATGACATTACATGCTCATAAAAAAGTCCATTTGAGAAAGGGAAACAAATTCATTCATACATAACAGCCCAGATGAAGGACTTCTGCTATACCCTGAAAGAAGCAAGTAGGAGAAGCAGTTTATCAGACACTGGAGTGGAAAAGGGACACAGAAGGTATATAATCAGGAAATGGGTAACATTTCCACCACACCTCCACACATGTGAAGTGTTGACATTAAAACTGGGAGGCGGCGCGCTCATAATCTTCCGCAGGGCTCAGCATATAAGAGGGGCCCCTGTGCCCCCAGTGGCCCTCACAGCAAGACTAGCATAGAACTCCACTCCATTTGCTAGACAGACCAGTGGTGCGCTCACACCTTTTCGTCTGGCTGTCCTTCACCCAAGCAGCCGGTGAGTAGACCACCATGATGACAACACTTATCTCAGACACATTTGGGATTTACGACAGAATCCATTTTGATGACTCTTGTGTTGAACGGAAGTCAGTGGATGCTATAAATGTTACTCTTGTTTCCTCCTGCAGAATCACTGTCTTAGGTTTTTGTATTTTCGTTTTAATTCAAGAATTTATCTAAAAGAATATCCGGTCTGTTTACATTTTATTTGGCAAGTAATCAAAAATTTATTCCACCAAAGATAAATTGTTTGACAGCTTTGACCTCCATCAGGCGTTAAATAATGCTGCAGTGATGACAGATATGATCTGGGGTACTTCGGAAAATTAATTCATTCATTAGATCAGTCTGGTGTGAGATGTGAAAATTCTTCAAGGTGACACTGTTGGTTCAGAAGATTTGAGTCCAGTGCAAATATCTAAAAGAAACCTGTAAATAGATTTTTTCTTTTTCTTTTTTTACTTAACCAGACTTGATTTGTTTCTGTCTCAGAGCTGGCATTAAAACATATTTATCGTATCCATAAGAACATATTTAAAATTCTTACTCTAACTAAAACTGTCTCGCTAAATGCTAAATTTAGATTTTTTTTTTTATTTAATAATAAGAAGAATAAGTACAAGGAATCTGGCTTGTATTAAAGTTTAATACCTTTAATATTCAACAAACAGATGCTTAATATGAATGTTTTTAAAATACTATTGAGGGTGCAGCATCATCTGCAAACATCCTGCAAGCCTGGACAAACCAGTTACTTAAATATACTCAAATGCAACAAAATGTCCCTTTTGTAGTAACAACTTTATATAAAGCAGCATGGAATCTGGCCGTCTGTTGTCAGAGCCCCCGTCAGGATTAAGACCTGTCCAGCTGTGTCATTGTCGCCGGGACACGGTGAGCGGATTGCTCATTTAGACCCTGAGAGCGCACTCAGCAGATCTACTGTGTTGTCCTTTCTCTAACAGGATTACATGTTGTTGAGAGGCGGTGGTGATGGGGAGGGTGGGGGTTCTTATTAACTTGAGCCTGAGATTATGGAGGAAACTGGGTCATCCTTACAGTGAATACTCTTGCAAGGTAGTCCAACTCAGACATTCACTTAGTGGGAAATGAATGTAAATCTAGGCGTGCTGGTCTGATCAGTGAGAAGATTAAGACCTGTAATGTCAGACAGAGGAGATGGACTCTGTGTGCAACAGTTATATGAAATGAATGGTTAGTTAGAGAATTTTAGAAAGTCATTTATTCTGTTAGTTTTTTATATGAAACTATATAAAATAAATAAACTACATTCATTTCTCGTTTGCTGAAATGAAAAGGTATCACCACCACGACCTCACTTCAGAGAGCTGTCTCTGAACAGTAACTGCTCACTATGAATCTTGAGCCGCCCAAAACTGAGATCAAGTCGGCCACCCGTGTCACCGGTGGCCCTGCCACTCCACGCAAAGGACCGCCGAAGTTCAAGCAGAGGCAGACCCGTCAGTTCAAGAGCAAGCCTCCCAAGAAGGGCATCCAGGGGTATGCTTTGGACTTACTGCAGTTTTTTTCTAAGAAAATACAGAAATGCTAAGTTTTGTGGTGTAATCCATGTTTCCTTTGCAGCTTTGGTGACGATATCCCTGGAATGGAGGGCTTGGGCACAGGTGAGCTCACCTTAGGTCTGAAAGTGACAGCCATTTTCAGTTTCTGGGAGCTGCACAAGCTTGACCAACATCACATCTGCACCTTCTCTTGCAGACATCACTGTCATCTGCCCCTGGGAGGCCTTCAATCACCTGGAGCTGCATGAGCTGGCCCAGTACGGCATCATCTGAGCCTTCATGCATCTCCCTTCAATCCCCTGAGGATTACAGGCCACGTCCAAGCACTTCGCACCACCTGCCTCAGGCTCCGTCTCCTCACGTCTCATGGAACTATTCCAAACCACAAACTACCACAATAAACTGCAACAAACACAAAAAAGGAAAAAGAGAAGAAAAAATCAAAAAAAAAAAAAAAAAAACAACCAACAAACTTTCTATCTTACGCTGGATTCTTCCTCTGATTCTGCAGTTCAATCACAGTATCTGCTCGTGTTTAGGATCTGTTGTTTTGATTCTCATGACATCACTAGATCTGCACTGTCACTCTAAAACCTCACCAGCATCCTCTTCTTTTCTGCTGCTGTATCGATATCCTTTCTGTCTCTGTCCTCTTCTTTTCTGTTCTTCTCACGGACAAAACATGAAACTAATGCAAGCGAGGCAGCCTCAAATTGAGTTTAAGTGACAGACCCGTGAAGTCGATAGCGGTTTTGGGTTCCTTCTTCACGTGCTTTTGGCGCCTCTTTCACCAACTTCAGAGGCTCAAACCATCAATGGCAAACATCCAATATACAAATAAGAAAAAAAAACTGTATTCTGTAGACTGGACACCAGCTTGCCATCGTAAACCTTCAGTGGGATAATCTCTCTTTTCAGCATACGTCCATGTTCTTCACCCTTCCATCCATTTTTTTATGATGTGTTTATTTCTCATACAACGCTGACACTGTGCTGTCCTCTGTGTTTATTCCTGTGTTTGATTTTAGAACATCTGACATTTTTTCCATTAATCACAATGTTACATATATTTGTGTTTGTTTATGTTTCATTTCTACTGTCCTCCTCTTCAATGACTTGACTTTCCCTCACGATCAATTATTCAGACCACTTTCCCCTGATGAAACATTACAGAAGAAGAGCAGTCGGTAGACTTTCCTTCAAATGATATTTCCAATGATTGCACTATAACAATGAAAAGCTGGCAGAGGGATGAGTGGAGGTTTAAGTACAGATGTGAAGGAATATGGAATGGAGCTTTGTCCTCTCTACAGGATGAGGAAAAAATAAAGCATAAAAAGAGGAAAAGATAAACTGTGATTTTATTTATTGATCAGATTTTATAGTCTCATATTGACTGATCTTTATCAGTCAGAAATAATAATTATATGTACTCTAATACAGTGGCTTAGGCTTACTACAACTGCTTTGGGATGTATATGATACATTAATAGAAAAAGGCCCATTGAGAAGAGAGACCTGAACAAAATATCACACAGGTGTTACATAGTTCCATGTTACAGTATTACAACACAAAATAGGGATGTGAAAAATTGGATTAAATGAAAGATTACACAATATTTTAAAAAGACAAGGTAAAATAATGCAACACAATACGTTTTACACATATTATATTAATCTACAATGGACTTCTATCTTCAAATATGTGACATGTGACCATATTATAATGATTCTACAATTAGTGCATACATTGTTTGGCTATATGCAATGTGTGTATAAATAATTATGTCTTTAATGGGATCCTTACTAAATTTTGCAACTACAACGACACATTTGAGCAGCATCAGTATTAATTAATGATTAGATGAGTCATCACTTTCTATCAGAAAATATATAACCATTCAGAGGAAAGGCGGAACAACCTATCCTTTCCGGTTTTCCGCCGGGGCGGCTTCAGGTGCCGGACCGGTGGGAAGGGGTCGGACGTCAATGACTGTAACACCCGGTGTTTGAGTTGTGGGATGGAGTTTCGTTGACATACACACAGCGACGCTACGTGACTTTTGTATACAGGTTGTGTGTCCACCTACACTGCGGCATCGGTCGGGAGAACTCACCGGAGCGACATGGCAGACAACATTGTGAGTCTGCCGGCCGGGTTGTGTTAATGCTAACCTGTTAGCTAGCCGCTTAGCCCAAGTCCGGAGTGATGAGGCAGCAGAATTAGCTTAGCGGCTAACGTTAGCCGGCTATCATTAGCGCTGAGTGACTGCGGCCTGTGTCCGCTACCCGGCTAATCTTAGCTCCGTGGTTAGCTGGAAACATCCCGAATAAAAAGGGACTTTGTTGGGAAACGGGAGACGCCGCATAACCGGCACCGTTTCAAGAGTCAAAGCGACCCGACTGTCGTTCGTTGGGTTGAGCTAATTAGCCAAACAGTAAATTGGCTGTTCTCGGTGGATGTCATGAAAGCTAAGATGTTGTTGATTCACTCATAGTGACATTTTGTCGCTGTCACAGTGAGGCAGTTCCAGTTAGTGTTGTGTTGCTCTCAGCCAGCACCTTCCTGTGACAGGTGAAGCAGAGGCTCATGTGCTAACGTTAACATGACTGTTTTGCACTGTCATCGTTGTCACAACGTCCTGACACTGACACCACTGTAAAGACGGGAGGGGGGTGGCTGTGACTGACAGGTATTTGGGAGGGGGGGGGTTCATTTTTAATGAATTTTGAATCCGGTGTTCTGTTTGTTGTCGTCTCCTCAGATCATCAGGGTTCAGTCCCCAGATGGGATGAAGAAAATTATTTCCACCAAGAGGGAGACCGCTGCTGCTTTTTTGAAGAAGGTACTGTCTGAATAGTTAGAACATAAAGTCAGTGTCAAATGAGCTCCTGCATCAATTTCAGAATCAGTTGTCAAAGAACAACTTAGATATCAGCATACATACAGCTGAAATGTAGGTAGGTAACTTACAGTAGGCATTTACCTACTATGCACAAAAACAAGTTAGTGTATATAAGTAAACCATGAACATACAAGTCAAGCAAAAATACAGGATGCTTGAGTGAGGACTGAATACCAAAGAGCTTCAGCAGACTGTGGGGGCCGAAGCCTATCCCAGCTGACATTGTGTGACAGTGACGTACGGCCCGAACAGGTAGTCAGGAAACACAAAGAGACATTCAACTATTTACAAACCTGTGGGACCTCGAGAGGAACCCAGAGCATTTGGACGGAAATCATGCAGCCACAGACCGCACAGGCCCAGGGTTCAAACCCAGAACCTTCTTTATGTGAGGTGACAGTGCTAATCCCTGTCCCATTGTTGTCTAATTTGTGTTTGGCCTGCAAAATGTTTAGTTTCACACAACACTTAGTCTTTTCAGACCTCTCGTGCAACCACAGAAATAGAGGTGGTCCTTCTCAAACACTGAAACCTTGTGCCCTTTTTTGCAAAACACAGTTTCTTTTTATGAGTACACGCTACAGCTTTAATGTTTAATTTCTACTGCAGCACAAGCACTAACACATAGAAGTGCCCTTACGTTTCCCTAGGTTTTTGTTTGCCTTGGCTCATTGTCCATTTACGCGTGAAGCTGGGCAGGAAGTACCAGAGCAGGTCAGAATAAATACATGTATAGTGTAGCCTTGAATTTGGATATTAATGCAAGAAGGACATCTGATCTTAGTTTGGTTCTGTCTGACCTCTATTCACACAAAAATAACCACAAATGAATTTGAGTCATTGGGTTTGAAAAGCCTAAAATAGAAGCGTCTCCCAGCAGATAGGTTTCAGTGGACCATTCCAGCAGCACATCATTAAAAATGCATGTCTGTGCAAAGGCAAGACAATGTAGTCTGCAGATCAATGTTAAGAGTAGTTTTCATTCCCTGCTGACGTGCAGCTGACGATAGGCAGGAAAAAAAAAAAAAAAAGAGAGGCATGAGGCAGTGAGGGCAGCTTTTATTTCTGCTGCTGAGAGAATAAAACAAAGTGAAGTGATGCTCTGTGTTGCACAGTTTGAGCTTACAGTGGGAGCACCTCACTGCTTGTTTCAACGACCTTACCCATGAATAAATCCACACTCAATTTTTCAGTTTTCCTGGAATAGAGGGGAATTGGGGGAAGAGCAAATGTTGCAAGATAATAAGCTCAGATACATTTAAGACCCTCTAAGATTCGGCCTTTTGCTGGCAATGGAAACGACTAAAAGTGTTCAGATCCAGGTTACATGACTCTGCAGTAGACAAGTATTTTTATCTACTCAGAGCTCAGACACACACCTGCCACCAGTCCAGCTCAGTGCTGTTAAACCAGAAACACCACAGCTACACCGTCCTCTCAGTCAGCACGCTAAATTTTTAAATGACACAATTGCTGATTGAAGTGTCTCACAGAGAGTTTTGACTTTTTTCAGTGGCACCAACCCAGAAATGAGACATGCCAGACAGTTTTTATCAGTTTTGTTGTTGCTAGCAGCTCAATCTCCCTCTCCTGTCAAATGACACTGATCGTCACAGTTGTGTATCTTCATCCTGAGCAGAAAGGCAAAATTATTGGCAGTGGAAAAGTGAATTGGCTGTATTATCATTTTAGAATGTTGAGACTGCAAACTGAATGACACCATGTTGTTGCTCAATCTAATCAGCTAATGACATCCACATCTCCCATAGGTAGCCAAAGAGTTCGGGTTCAACTCAAATGGATTTTCTGTTTACCTGAACCGAAACAAGACCGGAGAGATCCTCTCCCAGAACAAAACCCTCAGCCTGCTCAAGATCAAGTAAGGCCAAGTCACGTGTGTTGTTATAGAGTAAAAGTGACATATATTTAAATGATGCTGGCTGGTTGTTCCATGTTGATTCCACGTTCTTTCCAGATTTAACCATCTTATGTCTTTGGGCCTTTTTAGGCATGGCGACATGCTGTTTCTGTTCCCTTCAGGATCCTCCACCTCTTCCGGAGAGGTGATGGACACAGCCACCCCACACACGTCTTCATCACTACCATCTGTTTCATCGTCATCTTCGTTGCACTCTGTGACGATCCCTCGGTCCTTCTCAGCGCCTCAGGTCCAGGAGGACGAGATCGATCAGTATCTGGCCAAGCAAGATGGCAAGATCTACAGGAACAAAGATCCACAGCTGTAAGAGAAAGACACCGCCCGCCACCACCATTCATTTGTATTTCAGGACAAATCTCAGATCCCTCACAGTCTCTTTCCTGTTACAGATGTCGCCATGGTGCCCTCGGAAAATGTGTGCACTGTGTCCCATTAGAGGTAAAAATACTCTGACCTTCATGCAGCTGTCATTCCTGTGACATTTTTAGCTGCAACATACTTACGAACATGTTTCTCTCCTTCTCAGCCTTTTGATGAAGACTACCTGAATCACCTCGACCCCCCGGTGAAGCACATGTCATTCCACGCATACCTGCGCAAGCTGACAGGCGGAGCTGATAAGTTAGTTTAATTTAGTAAAAGATTTTCCTCCAGTTGAAATACAGGTTCCACTGTGTTACCAACTCTGACACCTTTTCACCTCCTGCAGAGGGAAGTTTGCAGCTCTCGAGAACATCAGCTGTAAGATCAAGTCGGGCTGTGAGGGGCACCCACCCTGGCCGGAGGGGATCTGCACCAAATGCCAGCCCAGTGCTATCACACTCAACAGACAGGTAGGCAGCTATATCCTGGTCCAGGAAAGTGGGCTCAGACTTTTGGGTTTCTGTGTGTGTGTGTCTGAGACAATGAAGCTGTTTCTATGGAGAAATGCAGCAGAGTTGATGTTCATTTAAATAGTCACAAAGTGCTTTACAGGACAAGATAAGATTGAGGATGAACTATAATAATGATTAAAACATTTTAAACAGTTTGGAAACAGTTTTAGTTCTTTTCATGAAAAAAAAAAATCTAGACTACATATGCAAGCATGTGTGTGAATAAAGCTCTATATATACTAAACTGATTTTTGAAAGATGACACACCAGCTGCGTGTGAGAGGGTATATAAGACGATGAAGAACATTTGTTGTGTCTTTCTCTCAGAAATACAGACATGTGGACAACATCATGTTTGAGAACCACACCATTGCAGACCGCTTCCTGGACTTCTGGAGGAAGACGGGGAGCCAGAGGATGGGGTACTTGTACGGCAAGTACACAGAGCACAAAGACATCCCGCTGGGTATCAGAGCTGAGGTGGCTGCCATTTACGAGCCCCCACAGGTGACGTCAATGCATAACCTCTCACCTCAGTGATCCTTTTTGATGGTTGGACACTCATTACTCCTCCCTGCTGTCTTTCAGAATGCCACCCAGAACAGCCTGGAACTGTTGGAGGATCCCAAAGCTGCAGCTGTGGATGAAATTGCTGCTAAACTCGGCCTGTGCAAGGTCGGTTTCTCCAGGCTGCTGTTTGATTTTGTGTCTAATTTTAACTTGAGATAAGGCCTTTCTATTCTTTTAATCCTGTTTCTGCAGTGATCACCCCAGCAGTATGACAGTTATGTTTGTCAGTCAAGGTCCTTTGTGATTATTTTTATTTTTTTACTTTTTTATTCAGACCATTTTGAGCAAATCAAGTTGTTTTTATATTCGTCTGTGAAGTCTAATGGAAAACTGGCAAATCTATTCAGCACTGTCACTGTGCTGAAGTTTGTTTTTCAATAGTGAACACACTGATTCTTCATGAAATCCATTTTCAGAAATTCTGATCATTAAAACACCTTCCACATTAGCTGACTCGCAGCACATGCCGTATTTTTTTCATCAATATTGAGTTAAAATCCTTTTCAACTGCCAACGTTATTGAACTTTAATTGCAATTAAAAGTAAAGTTAGATTAATTGCCCAGCTTTAGCATGACGTGTTCTTGTTTTTTGTTTTTTTTTTTGGAACCTTTGTGATGTGGTGGTAAACCAACTCTTGATTGTGTCTTTCACGTCCAGGTGGGCTGGATCTTCACAGACCTGCTCTCCGAAGACACGAGGATAGGCACCGTCCGCTTCACGAGAAACAAGGTGAGGACGCAGCTCGGCCAAACATCCACTCTGATCCAGTCACCTTTGTAACCAATCTCACCAATCTCCATGTTTCATCGTCGTACTCACTTTCACCAGGACTCTCACTACCTGAGTGCAGAGGAGTGCATCACAGCAGGATACTTCCAGAACCAACACTCAAACCCCTGCAGACTCTCTCGAGACGGCCACTTTGGCTCCAAATTTGTGACTGTGGTGGCAACAGGTGAGTTTTTATTCACTCTGTAATTCCAAATATGCTGTATTTAAAAGCTTCTTCATATAAGTTAGAATTATTAGGGGAGATAAAAAACAGAATATGTACATTAAATCAGGAGGAACACTCTCGCTCTAGTGAACTTCTAATGGCTGTTAAAACTGGTGAAGACTGATCTACAACGTCTCATCTCTGGGTTGATGCTCCGGAAAAAGACTTGAAGTCTCCATGAGATATTTCTATCAGCTGCTGTGCATTTTCAAGTAATCTTAGAGCGTAATTTTTCTCTGAGTAAGGGGTAGCAGGAGTTTTTGGTTAAACAGGACTGTGCTGGATGGATGACAGAAGGAGAAGAGTCCAGGAAATATTCCCCTTTTGATTCTGTCGAGAGCCTCGTCCATTGCTGACAAAAGCCCAATGTTAGTGGACATTGTGTTTGTTATTGGTTCATTTCTCTCATGTATCCACACTGTGCAGATAGTAAATAGAAGGCCAGAGGAACATTGTAATACAAACCGCAGACAGCATTTTAGTCTGTGGGGTCAGTGCCAAGTGTTTACACTCTGCTCTGTTATAATCTCACTCGACCTCTTCGCATTCATTACACAAGTCTGTGAAAGCACGAAGCGGAGCAGTGACCTCAGTGCTTGATTTGCATTAATGAGGTGCTGGCAGCCAAAGCTGATGTCATGGCTCCACATCTGATGCCAGCCGGGCCAAAGTCCATCTGTTTCACCCTCCGCTGTGATAAAACATTGCCTGTTTACAAATGAGTTGCATGTGTGAGGTTTTAAGTGCTGAGTGAACTGCAGTGACACTGACGCAGTCAGTTAATAGTTTAATTATGTTGCAGTCGTGTGTCATTTCTTTGTTGTTCTACATGCTTTTACAAACTGGTTCTGACAGCAGAAGCCACAAAAAGTCTGTGATTGATAAATCAAATTAGATCATTAGCTGACAGATTAGTAACCAATTAAGTTGCTTTTGTAGGTCAAAAACTTTCTTTCTCCTTCTCTCATGTCATAACCCTAACCCACTTAATGCAGCTTATGCAGTTAAATCAAACATGAGATAAGTTAATAGTAAGTTAATAAGTTAACAAATGAGTCTGTGTGTGTCTGTGCTCTCTGCAGGTGGTCCAGATAATCAGGTGCACTTCGAAGGATATCAGGTGTCCAACCAGTGCATGGCTCTGGTGCGAGATGAGTGTTTACTGCCCTGCAAAGACGTTCCTGAGCTGGGCTACGCTAAAGAGTCCAGCCCTGAGCAGTACGTACCTGACGTCTTCTACAAGGTGAGGCCTCATACATGTAGTGCAGTGACATCAGTACACTGATGATTGGAGCCCAGTTAGTCAGCTCATCCATTTCCTCCTCCACCCTCCAGGACAAAGACAAATTTGGAAATGATGTTACATTTCTTGCCCGGCCTCTGCCGGTGGAGTACCTCATCATAGATGTGAGTGAGCAATGTCATTGTACCAAGTCAGCGCATGAATGTATTTATAGAGTGTTGTGAACAGTAGCCCTGATTTTTCTTTTACCTTTTAAGATTACCACCACTTTCCCAAAGGATCCTCAGTACACCTTCTGTTCCACACAACGCTTCCCCATCGAGAATCGTGACATCCTTGGAGAGACACAAGTGAGTGAGATCTGTCCATCTAAACCTGAAAACATCTCCAACACGAAGAGTCCAAAAAATCTTATCAAATACATATTTATAGTTGGTAAAGGAACCGTCTAAACTGTCCAGTAGGTGTAAGATTGGATCATTCCACTCTTCCAAATCATCATCAGGTGTCAAATCCACGCTGCAAAGGCAGCAACCTCATAAAACAGTTTTCTAGTCTTTCTCTGGTTTCTGTTATTTCAGCCTGACATGAGTAAAGTTGGTGTCACCTTACCTCCAGAGCGGAGACCAAGTTATATTTTTTGTTATTCATGTGTGTCTGCAGGACTTTCACAGTTTAGCAACATACCTGTCCCAGTGCACCACCGCGGCATTCCTGGACATCGTGTCAGATTTTCATCTGCTCCTCTTCCTCGTCACCAATGAAGTCATGCCTCTGAGAGTAAGCGGCCACTTCAAAGGCTCTTCGTGCCCATTTGTTTTCCATTAATAAGACAGAAACAGGTCAGAGAGAAGGCCACATTCCTTCCCAGCCTGGAAGTGGTTACTGCTCTGAGGATGTTTTCACTCAGACCTTTCTGCTCGTGCTCATTAGATTTTCATACAAACTCCAAAGGGTGTTCAATAAAAATATTGTTTTTCTGTGTGTAGATAAGAACAAGCTGCTCAGTCAGAGCTTTGCATGAGTCCAGACTCAGAAAATCAAAATCTGGTGATGTGCTTTATGTTTGTGCTTGTTGTTGCAGGACAGCATCGGACTGCTGCTGGACGCTGTGAGGACTTCTAATGAGGATCTGGCTCAGACCTGGAAGAAGTCGGAGCAGTGGGCCACCATCGAGCAGCTGTGCAGTAAGTCCCTGTAGATCAGTGAGGACACCGTCACAGCACACAGATGAACTCGGATGGTTTCAGTTTTTTTATTTTATTTTTTTTATTAGCATCCTGCGTGGAGACAGCGACATTTTAAAGCCTTAAACAGATTTGCATTCTGGATTTAAAAATCTTTTCAATTGAATGCATTGATAGATCAATCAAAGACCAGGGTGCTGTCCCTGTAATTCCTCTCCTGTCCTTGCAGGTACGGTGGGGGGACAGCCCTCCAGCTCTCTGGGTTATGGGGCCATGGGGGGTCCCTCGGTCCCGGCCTCCTCCTCAGCCATGTGGTCCTGCCTCCACTGCACCTTCATGAACCAGCCTGGCACAGAGCACTGTGAAATGTGCAGCCTGCCCCGCAGTTAAACCCCACCCCCCGCCCTTCCCACCCTTTGCCACCATGCCATACCCCCGCCCCCCCGCCCTGATCTGACACAGTCCCGCTACGCCCTCCTCTTAACTTGCCGATGACATCACCGCACCAGGACCAGCTCGGACCCTGATTGTTTTTCTTGCGCCTCACTTGGAAGCTTCTGTCCTTCCCACCTCACAGGTTGCTGTGACCTGCAGAGGGATGCACTTGTTTACGTGTTTACATCCAATCCATGAGTAGATAAAATAAAAGGAGACTGTGGGTTGTTTTTTTTTTTTTTTGTGGTATCCCTCCTCACAGCGGCTCTTGTGAGGGGCGGGGTACGTCTGTGTAAAGTACTTTCAGCTGAGGCCCTTGTTCCCGCAACCTGCCGCTGCCCTGAATTAATGCCCACCCCCACACCCCCCCCTCTGTGGGTCAAATAAATCCTGTTGTGACTCAGGACAACAGCAAAGACTTGAGTGTTTGGACGTTCTCTCACATCTGCGCCCCTCTCACTCTCGCAACGTCTCCTGGAAAATCTTGCTGTGTATAAATACATTTGAGGAATGATACTGTTATTTAATTTAGTGTCTTTTTTTTTTTTTTTTTTTTAATTTGATTGTAGCGATACCTGAAAATTTTGAATCTCCAACATGGACTCTGCTCAGTCAGGTTTTTATAGGTCTTGGTCTCTTTGACAAGCCCCTTAAAAGTACAATCATTGGTCAAGTCCCAGACCTGAAAACACTCAGAGCTCCAGAGTTATTCCGCTTAAACAGAGTTTATTTTCAGTATTAAGTAACTTTAATAACGTTTGGAAATCAGCCCCAGGTGTGAGGAGAAATAGATTCAGAAAGCTACTCTCCACCGACTGCAGACACGAGGAAGTGGTTCCTAAACATCTTTCACTGGTTTGTTGTAGCTTTAGGATTTTGGTGGTTTGAACTTGAGCAGGCACAATATGTAGCTTCTTCTATCAGTCTGTGAGAAAAGGCCACCATCCATCCTCCCATCTCTCCATCCACCTGTCGTCACGGTCGCTGACCGACACTGTATTCCCCGTGAGGTGCTTCTAGAAACAACTGGTGCTCGCCACTTACTCTCGGTCGCTCTTTACCTGTTCTGCTTCTTGTTTGTTTCTCTCGGTGAGGCTGATCCAGAGGCGTCAGACCATCACCGCTATTCCTCCACTGATGGGCCTTTGTCCCTCCATCCCTCCGCCTTCAAAGATTTCGCTGCTTGGTGTGGAAGAGGTGGGGAGGGAAAAGATGCCCGACGTTTCTGATGTTTGTACTGTTCAATAGTAATAATCCCTCTGTGTTGTTTCAAGCTGCTTCCAGCAGAAGCAGAAAGATGGCTGGCGGTCAGATTCACGTTTTCTCTGCATACGTGTAGGAAGGAGATGAGCCTGGAAACAATGTGAAAAGCTCTTAACTCTACTGAACAGCACTAAAAGAGGCCTGAAGGGTCAGTTCACCCGTTATTCTCACATACCTCGAGCTGTATTTAGCCAAGCTCTGAAATTTCTACTCCTCAAAACCTGGAAATGGACAAATGACAGATATTTTTGGTGAACTAACCCTTTAACACGTCACAGTCAGATGTGGTTGGTTAAAACTGGTTCTTGGCATTTATTTCAGATTTTTGCGACTAAAAACGGGACCAAAACTCCAACAGGATCATTTTAAGTGATGAAAGTTGAGGTCATTAACTTTTGTGACCTGCTGTCACTCAGAAAAGGCCAGTCCAGCAGAGAGCGGGGACCTTTTCAGATCCAGGATCAAGGATTCAGTTCAGATCACCTGCGGTCCAGATGTAAAAAAAAAAAAAAAAAGTTTTCTATGATCTAAATCAGTTCCACCATGTGAACCCTTTTCGTCCTGACAGAATCTCTCGGGTTCACCTCCTCCCTCATGACTGCAGCTCAGATGCTTTTTAGGGCTTTTTGTTGTGGAAAGGAGCGTTAAAGAGGGCGAGCGGATTTAGCTGTTTGAGATGTGTGCTTCTTTCTCAGAGTAATTCCATTGATGAAGTGAAGAATATATTTTCAGCTGTAGATTCATTTAAAACTGCTTGACAGAGGAAAAAAGTTAGCTTTTTATTTTCTTATTTTTTGCCCGGTGATATCATCCTCACGGCCCCCCCTCCATGTGAATTCTTGGAGTGATTTATCTGATGTCATGTTAACGGAGAGCAGCGACCTGTTCCTTTTGTATCGCTCCAGGGGCCGTTTGCTGAGCAAGCATGCTCTTGGAGTCAACTTTCCACTGAGCTGACGGAGGACTCTGAACGTTGTATGCTGTTCACCTGGATTTGAAACAAAATAATAATAATAATAATAATAATAAAAATAAAAAAAACTACAACGAAATCCTTCTGCAGATCCTCTCTCTCTGATTTGTCGGTCATCTTCTTGGATGAAAGCTGTAGCTTACAGTCACCGGACTCCAAATCAAACCGCTGTTACACAACTCTTCAGAACAAGTTTATTATTTTATTATCATTTTTTATTTCTTTATCCTTTGGTAGTGATGTTCAGTGTCACCATAAAGAAATTCAACAAATCAGGATCTCCCCCCAAAGCCAACCAAAGCTTTACGGCAGTGCTGTCACATGATTACAGAGGGAAGAAGTTTTATTTGGTTTATTTATCTTCTCCAAGGTCTCACACATTAAAGGACTGATTTATTCAACACATATTTTACTGTAATGTGATTAAAGTGACATTTTGGCAAACCCTGTAAACAGAAGGGCAAAAATAAAGAGGCTCATCTGAACCAGATTTGGAGGACGCTGACAGCCTTGGTCCACTTTTCTAGAGTCTGTGGCGTTAAGTGTGTGTTTTAAAAATTAGACACAAAGTGTTGATGCTCATTCTCATCACTTCACAGCTTTTAGTGCACAAAAGCAGCTCAGTGAAGAAATGAGCTCCTCAGCTCCATCAGCCTCTGGCTGACCTTTTCTCCTTCACATCATCCATCAATGTCAGCATTTTATTTCTGCTGCGTTTTTCACACATCAGTAAAGTGGTCAAAAGACACACACACACACACACACACACACACACACACAGCCACACACAGCCCAGTTTTCATACAGGACCAATAAGAACAACACTTTGTGTGAAGTGAAGAAAGCACAAATGTAGTAAACAAAACAAATCCGTTGTAATGTAAAGATATGGAACAAAATGGGGGAGACTGGGCTGATGTTTTCAACAGGTAGAGTTCGGTCCCGGTCCCGGTTCTGGTCCCGGTCCTGCTCCTGGTCCTGGTCCTGGTCCCGGTCCCGGTCCTAGTCCTGGTCCTGGTTCTGGTCCCGGTCCCGGTCCTGCTCCTAGTCCTGGTCCTGGTTCTGGTCCCGGTCTCGGTCCCGGTCCTGCTCCTGGTCCTGCTCCTGGTCCCGGTCCAGGTCCTGGTTCTGGTCCCGGTCTCGGTCCCGGTCCTGGTCCTGGTTCTGGTCCCGGTCTCGGTCCCGGTCCTGCTCCTGGTCCTGCTCCTGGTCCCGGTCCCGGTCCTAGTCCTGGTCCTGGTTCTGCTCCTGCTCCTGCTCCTGGTCCCGGTCCCGGCCCCGGTTCTAGTCCTGGTCCTGGTTCTGGTCCCGGTCTCGGTCCCGGTCCTGGTCCTGCTCCTGGTCCCGGTCCCGGTCCCGGTCCTAGTCCTGGTCCTGGTTCCGGTCCCGGTCCCGACTCCTGACTCCCCTGAGACCTGCAGATGGGCAGCAGATGAGGATCAGGAATGTGCAGGTTGGATGTTAAACGTCAGCAGAGGTCACACGTCACTGCGTCCACTTCCTGTTGTGTTAACTGTCCGTGACGGTGAGAAGTGTGTGTCCTCCTGATGGGAGGGGATGAAACCACGTAAAACAGACCCGTCCTTCCCTTCCACACAGTTGGACTCCCGTCTCTCGCTGCAGGTGCCTCTCTTTGTGTGAAACTTTACATTGTTGCCTTGTTGTGTGGCTGCAGTGGTTTTGTGTGTTTCCAGATTCGGGCTGAAGGATGAAGGCTGCCGGAGTCCTCCTCATCCTGTCGGTGGGACTTGGTGCCGCTCAGAGAGCAGAAGGTCAGTTTGGTTTCCTCCTCTGCTGCAGTTTATGTTCCACCACAGTGTGCCGGATCAGCCTCAGACTAAAACCACATGACCTGCTGCTCCTCACCTGCAGGGTTCAGTTTAGGGCTGAACTCCAGAGGATGTACCAACCTCACGCTGGTTCTAGACAACTGGAAATACGCCATCACGACGCAGGTGAAAGATCTGCTGCTGCACGACCACAGCACCGTGCTGCCGGACTACGGAAGGTGAGCCCTCTTTGGACCCTGCTGGGTCGTCCCAGTGTGAACGGTGTCTCCTGTCCGTCCTCCAGGATCCAGCCGCTGTCGGAGGCCGTCGGGCATCTCTATGAGGAACTCAACGCTCTGAAGCTGCGCCTCGCTGAGCTCACTGATAAGTTCGGAGACGTGGAGGCCTTTGTGGATGATGCACGCAGAGGTGGACCTCCAAGGAGGAGAACCAGGGTGGTGGTCCGGAGAGTCCAGAAAGCTGCAGGGTCACTGGACTGAGCTTTTTGTTCTGTTCGGTTGGTCGTCACACCTTTTGGCTTCATTTCTCAGACAGAAGAAGAAAACATCAGCTCCCACCAAACACCACATGCTCCACATCTGGGTGGATGAGCCGACCTCCACCACTGTTCACTGGCAGCTGTGTGCACCAGAACCGGTCCAGATGTGGAAACCAGACCTGGGTCCACACGGACCAGATGTGTGATTCGACTTGTCCATCATGCTGCAGCATCCATCATTTCTTCACTCAGCTATTTAGTTCTCTGTCGCCACTAGATGGCTCCCAAGCATCAGGCTGGATGTGGAAAGTTTCCAATCAGATTTCCAGACAATATTTGATGGAATCCAGCTAACTGATTTCTGTAAACACACAGTCACACTTATTTTTCTACTTCTGACTATAATTCACATTTTAATCATTTTATCTTCATTTTTAGAAATTTAAGTAGTCTGTTTTTCAAAGTAACATTTTGTATCATTAGCAAAATATCAATGAAATATTAATGTTGAAAGTTCAAATTCTGATCCTGATTAAACATTGATATGTTCACATGTAAATAGTTTTTATGCTTGTATTTGGTTTAGTGGAGCCAATTTTAATCTTTTTTTCATCCTGAA
This sequence comes from Echeneis naucrates, assembly GCF_900963305.1. NCBI lineage: Eukaryota > Metazoa > Chordata > Actinopteri > Carangiformes > Echeneidae > Echeneis > Echeneis naucrates. The sequence goes on along the minus strand of NC_042529.1, from coordinate 994,034 downwards.
TTTATTTTTTATAAACTGATTAAATGACTCAATTCAACTGTCAAGTCTGTGAAAGAGTTGTTTAAAGTGTCTATTCTTTTCATTTAAGTTCAGGAAGAAAAAAAATCTAAAATGATGCATACAGAATTAAAAACAGAAATGCTGAAGAGCTCTCAGTTTCCACTTTCTCTTGCATCAAAACAGAAAGTGGAAATGTCCGATGAGACCACGAACACAACATTATAGATATTTTTTAAAACAACTTTATTTAAAACATGTTGTTGTGCTAATAAAAAAATACAAAGTTGTTTTATGAAATATGTATGAAACTAATTCAATAATTCAAAACAAGCGGAAAAGACCAACAAGAGAAAATAATGGATGATAAATAAACCAAATAAAAATAATAATGAGCACAGCAGTAACAGTGACTGATCTGTTTCAGTAGGTTTCTTATTTGATGAGACTCAAAGAGAAACGAAACTAAAACTGCTGCAGGTCGTTTCAGGGAGCGTCACAAAATGATTCTCTATTTCCACCCAGAAAAAAAACTAACCTTTATCATCAGCTGGTCACATCTCAGAGAGAAGCGACGATTATCGCGTTATTGCTGATTTCACTGATGAAATCAATCAGATTTTTACCCAATAATCTGATTGATTTGTTGCTGTGTGCCTCGCAGCGTCGCTGAATTTGTTGGCGCTCCCTTCAGCTCGTACAGTTTTGGACTTCAGGTGGGGAAACAAACAGAGAAGATCCGAACTGATGAGCAGACTCTGTGCAACTTGACTGAAAGGTGAGAGAACCTCAACACTTCTGATGATTCCCTGTTTCCATGAAACTACAGTGAACTCTCTGTGTGCCTGAAAAAGAGGCGACATGTCTGAAATGAGCCGAATGAATTCACAGCATTTCTGATATTCTCACCGTGTTTTTATTTCCTGTCATGTCACAGTAAGAGTCCTTCGGTCTGTTTGTAAACTCCTTTATTCAATAGTTTGAATATTTACTTCCAGCTGTCTCGTGTTGTTCTCTTGAGAGCTGTACATTTCTGCCTGCTGTCATAAACTCCAGCAGACATGACATTCACAGTCACCACTGAGAGGCGTTAAGCCTACAAACACAAACAGGCCTGCAGATTTCCTGTGGCTGAGATCTGAGATGTTTGTTTTCAGAGACAGCTAACAGGGATCTCCGATGGAGGGCCGACCTGGAGCCCCCCAGGAGACCAGGACCGGGGAGCAAGTACCGAGAAAACGACCCCGGAAACCAAACAAGGTGGAAATCTCTCTTCTTTTCTCCAACAGTTCAGGCGCTTCTTCAAAAAATAAAATAAAATTATAACCTCATACTCTTGTGTGTTCCAGGAACAAGGGCCACGCAGTCCAAGCAGGAACGTTCAAGACAAAGACGAGAAGAAAAGAAGGAGAAATCGAAGAAGGAGAAAGAATGTTAAAGAAAAAGAGCAGATGGAGGCTGAGGAGGGGACAAGCTGCCAAACTCAGACTGCAGAACATGAAGCGCCCCAAACGGGCCAAAAAGGGCAAACCGGCAGACAACAGCGCCACAGAGATGTCGGTATGGTGGAGGCCGAGACTCAGACCAAGAAACACAAAGGTGCACACAAATTCACACAAACTGCAGTCGTTACTCAGAGCGACAAGGAAACGCAGACAGATTTCCCTGCGTCAAAACAGGACGACGCAAATCTGGACAAGACTCAAACTGCCACAAGCAACACAAGCGAATGCACACGTGAGGCCTCCGTGCAAGACGACAGCGCTGCTCAGACTCTGTTGACAAAAAGTGAAAATCCGGACAGCAAGGAAGCAACGACTGATTCAGCCAAGGAGCCAAAACCTGAGAGAGAGGTCGAATCGAAAGGCGAGGCCGCGGCTCCTGAAGAGGCTGCAACAAAGTCCTACGCCAAAGCTGCGTCCGGAGACGGGAAGAGCAGGACGCAGGCCGACACATCAGCGGCAGATAAAACCCAGAAAACACAGAGGTAAGACGAGCAAAGGGGGGATGAAACCTGAGACCTTTGTTGAATCTGAGAGTGTAAACAGTGTTTGTGCCTCCACAGAGATCGAAGCCCGGTGAGGCCGCCGCCCGGCGCTCCCATGTTCACCTTTCACATCTACGCTGTGCTCGACAAGAAGTTCAAGTTCAACAATCAATATGACAAACTCATGCTGTTTTTGGGAAAAAGGTCTTTTCACCTTGAAGTGAAACATTTTGTGTGAGTTTTCTTTTAAATATTCTAATCTCTCTGGAACTTTATTTTGAAGGGTTGGTGTCCATAAGAAGATATAAAACTTCTTATGATATCATAAGATATAAAAAAATCGGACAGTCGAGGAACTTTCAGTATTACCTGTTTCAGAGTTTTGTCTTTGTGTTCGTGCAGCTGTTAAATATTTCACTGCAAATGGAAAGCAGGAACAGTCAATAAGTAAAAACAACTTTTATCTTCAGTGGACTGAAGCAGGAAGGCTACCTGGTAGAAGCCAGTTTTTCCGTTGAAGAAAAGAGCCTCCCTAGAGGAAGCTTGTTGACCTACAAGTACGGTGTCAAACAAAGACAGAAAGAGATATTAGAAGTTGCTCTACGACATGCTGAAATTCCCCCAAACACCAATATCAAAGGTAAGATAGTCAGACTGTCACGTTCCTCTTCCTCCTCTGTTGTTTCAGCCTTTCTGTAAACTCAGCATGTTCACTGCTTCATCACACAGAGCTGCACCTTTACGAAGGCGTCATCAGTCACGAAGGTCGCATGCAGAGTTGGATTCAACTGATCGGGATGAGAGGGTCCAGAGGTTATCAGATTGCAGACACCTGGCAGGCATCAGGCAGAACGCTGCTCGACAGAATCTTCCAGAAATGGTCTCCATCTGACAAACAGAGCCGAGACATCCTGCTTGAGAACCTGAACCATTTTATGATGAGCCTCGGCTCGGCCCATATGAGGGTGGTCTACCCGGACAACTCACGCCCTCCCATGATCATGGTCGGTGCCACGAGGAGGTTAATATCTGATACCTCCAGTATTCCACCAATAACCAATCGGCCTTTTGTTTACAGACATCAGACCTGATTTCAGAGAGCTTGGTCCAGATGTTGAGAGCAGACTCAGCAGATGAATACCGAAGCATCAGTCCTCTTGTTCTGGGCCTGTCTGTCTTCCTGGTGACCAGGAAGTGCAGCATCAACCTCGGAGTGAAAGGATGGGCGGAGCTTTGTGTCCTGGTGTCCACTGAGACGTTGGACAAGAACAACTTGGACGTGTTGAGTGATAACTTCCTAAATCCACTGTTGTAAGTGTTTCAAAACGCTTGAGTCCAGTCCACTCCTTCTTTAGGTCGTCTGACGAATGTTAAAAAGCATTAAGGTGAATAAGAGCTTCAGGTTGGATGGACCAAAGAGCTTCTCGTCTTCAGTTTGTGTGAAAATGTTTGATCTGAACGTACTGATCTTGTTGAATCTGCCCCCCCAAAGCACCGTGTTGGGGCTGATGAACCACTGTGCTCAGTTGTTGGTGTCGGAGCTCGTCCTGCTCGTTCCTCTGCTCTTTAAACTCAAACATCCCGGAGCTGATGCTGCCAAAGTGGGTCCAGCTGTGGAGGAAGAGAACTGGTCTGGACTGGAGAATGTGAAGTTCGTCGTGTTCAGACAGCGTATACAAGCCTTCCCCGACAAAAGAAGGTGAGTCCTGTCTCAAAGCTGACCTTAACGTTATTGTCCCGAAACAAAATGTCAGTCCAAAGAAGTAAACTGTTTTCTACAGGAGGATGATGGCTCACGTCCAGCTGAACTTATCGATGGCTGAACACACGCCTCTACTTCTGCTGAGCTGGTTAACTCTGCTTCCCTTTGAGGATCTACCCGAATTCTCAGACCTGACCGGAGTCCCAGCAGAACACCTGATCCAGAGTCTGTTGTACAGACTCCGAAAATGTGGAGATCCAAGAGATCAAGATAGAATGAAGGAGATTTTGGAGGTGGAAATGACAACATTTAAGATTCATCAACATTCATGACCTTAAGATGACCTTCTGTGACAGTTTTGGCTTGTCCTTCCTGCAGCATGCTGAAAAATCCTTGGCTCATCTCCTGCAGAAGGTGGTCAGGGAGAAAGACCGGTACGGACTGAAATACTTCTCAGACTGGCTGGTTAACTGCGGCTTTGTCCTCACTGCATCTTCTGCTCTCTGTCTGCAGGATGATCGAATCTGGAAACGTCCATCCGGCCTTGATGAGCAGCATCAGAGTGGTGCAGAGCACTTGCAGTATCGTGCGACTCGTCTCTGGGTTCGCGGTGGTCGTTCTGTCCTACCAGCTGGTGATGAAACTGGCAGAGATTTTAGACGCTTCGCTGAGAAACAAAGTGAGAACTTCCCCTGCTTCCAAAGTGACGTAGAAAAAAAAAAATCCAAGAGTTGGAAACGTGCAGCAAACGGTTTTGTGTCTTTCAGCCCAAAGACGAACAGTTTGAGCAGCAGCTGCTGAAGCAGCTCGGCGACGTGCAGCAGCAGATCAGCGCCTGGCGAGATGAGCTGCTGCACAAACCGCTTGTATCGCCGTCGAAAACGCTGACATACTCAAAGGAAATCGAGGTAGGTCGTCTAATCAGCTGATTTTGGCTTCAGTCTCTATTTTTCCTTCAGCTTTTGGATTTCGAGCTTCGCCCTCGTTTCATGAGCCCAAACAGTCAAAGTTTACTGTGATGATCAAACAGGGTTCCTTTGAAAGAGGAAAGAGAGCCGTCCCATAAATCCATTCACAAACCTTTTACTCTGACTGGAGGATGAGCAGATCAGATGTTAAAGGTTAAAGGTTGAAGGTCACTGTGACCCTCCAAACACCTTTAACCATTACTCAGGACTTATGAACTGTCTCTAAATGTCATAATGAGTGTTTTCAATCATCAGATGTGGGACGCGCTGCTGAAAGTCGAATGTTCTATCGAAGCGGTTTCTTCCCGCTGGACTCAGATTCTCACAGAAGACCTGAGGAAGAGGATCTGTCAGGTCAGTAACTGTGATCAGCAGCAAAGATTCTTCTGCTTTCCTTTTACAAACACATCTGAGTTGTTTTTCTCTGCAGACCAGTGAGGAGAATAAAGTGCTGGTGTGCTGCCGTGAGTCAACGAAGGCGGCTCTGCTGAAAAGCCACGGTGTCGTTCGGACCTGTTTCGATGAGCTGTGTCTGGACGCCATCAGACTCATCTGCCAGGTACAGTTTTACACGTTTAAAGGCCTTTGATTTAAATCAGGTCCAGGCTCTGTGTTAATACAGTGAAAGTCTCAAAGGTCTGCATTCTGAAACGGGGTTTTCAGATCAGGCAGGACTTCTAGAACTTTGTGATGTCACAATAAAGCACTCGGCCATGCCAGTACATGACAGCCTGAATAATGATTCTTCGTCCTTGTCTGTGCTCAGAAACGGCAGGAAGGGGACCTGATGCGGAGTTTTGGCCAGAAGCTGAAGGATGTTCCTGCTGTCATCATCTCCACCGTCCTGGTTGAGTCATCAACGCGATTCAGAGGCGACCCGGTGACGCAGCTCCTGGACCCGCAGTCGGCCGTCAGCTGCCTGCTGTTACAGGGTACGCCACCGGTCCTGCTTTCTGCCTGAGTCTTCTCTCATCACTCTGAGGGAGTGAAATGGTCACAGTGTTGTTCTCATCCTGGTGCAGATGACTGGAAGGCGATCCAGGTGGACGACTCTGCAGGGCATGTTGTCCACAGCTCTGTGGAGGCTCTGCGGTCTCTGGTGGACTCTCTGCTGCAGGGAAGCGTGGCCCTGGGACACCTCCAGACCTGCCTGAAGCACAAAGAGCAGTTTAAGAGACTTTACCTGCAGTGTACGAACACAACTGGCCTTCTGTCATCACCGCAGTACATTTCCTGCCATCAGGAGTGAACTGTAACTGTAATGTGTCGTATCTCGTTCACAGACAGGAGAAATACCAAATCTGAAACAGTTGCTGTGGAAGCCGAGGCTCTTTTAGCTCAGAGGGAGAAGGATTTAACGCCTTTCAAGCAGCGGAAACAGCAGATAGACACTCTGATAAAGATGATGGCCAAGGTGAAAGAAAAAATTACAGGTGAGTTTCACGCGAAAAAAACACGTACACGCCTCTCAGTGATTATTATCAAGAGTGAGGTGGTTCCTTTTTTTTGTTTTCCCAGCTTTAGAGCTGTCTGCTCTTCAGCAGCAGCACACTGCAGATCTCCAGACTGTGAGCCTGAACCAACTGGTGCTGGTTCAGCCTTACGATGCCAAAGGAAGGCTGAAGCAGATGGGTCCTCCTCAGGTCCGCTGGTATAAACTCAGCATGAAAGTCCTGAAAATGGCCAGTGAGATGGACAAACTACATCGCAGCACCTTGATTCTGTCCTCATGGGTCAGTGCAGCAGCGTCTGTGGCATCAGCGAGCGTTCAGCTAACCCTCACTCAGGTCTGCGAATGCATCTGGGACCGGATTGTGGAGTGGTTCTTTCGGCTGGGAGTCAGCATAGCAACGGCAGACATCACTATTGAGCAGCTTGAAAGGGTTATATCGATGTCTGGAGACCAGGGAGACGGGGAGCTCATGAAGGAAGAGCTGCTTCTGATGTCTGAGGTGTTTTCTTTGAACTCACAGCAGTTCTCACCTGAGAAGGACTGGGTGGAGCAGAGACTTATTCAGATCCTGGCGTACTCGCAGCTCCGCCAGGCCGCGGCTGCAGCCAGCGCAATACTGAAGATCGCTGAGAAAATGAAGCTTTCTGGGAGCTTCACAGAAATCAACACTCTGAGCCAACTGGTAACAGCCTCTGCCGCCTTACACCACAGCTGTCTCCCAATTCAGGGTTACATCAGAGGACAGATTGTGAAGTAAAACAGCTCTTTTCTTCAACTGAGGTTTCTCTATAATCCTTGAATGTTATGTTTCAACAGGAAGACGACACCTTTAAGCAGCGGGCCTTGCGAGACCTCGGCCCTGACCTGTTTCATGCTGAACAGAAGCTCTCCTCAGTCACCAAGCAGCACACTGAGTGCCTGGAAGTGTTTCTCTCAAGCCAACCTCTGATCAGCTGGGTCAAAAATAACCTCAGAAGTAAGACAGCTTAAATACCATAAAAACAGTCCACGTGATCACCAAGACGAGCCCCTAACAGTCCCTCCTCTGTCCCAGATATGAGCGATGTGAAGGTTTATGTCGAGTTGGCTTCAATATCAGCCGGAGAGAACGACAGGGAGATTGACCAGGTGGCCTGTTTCCATGATGCTGTGATGGGCTACGCTCCCCTCCTCTACTCCCTCTCCCCTCAGGCTGGCTTTAAGGAGTTCATGAGTTCTGCTCAGCAGGTGTGGGAAACCCAAACCAGGGATGAGAAGCTACCGGACAAACTGGTATTTATTTCTCCGTTTAGCAACCCAAGCCCTTTTCCTGTAGCAACGTGACAACGAAGCTACTGCGTTTGTTTTTCAGAGCGAGTCCACCCGGCTGCTGAGCTGGCTGAAGGCCCTGAAGGAGACTCACGGCTCTGTGGAGCAGTCCTCACTCTCCCTGGCTTCTTCTATTAATGCACATGGAGTTTACCACATAGGAGGCTCTGATGGAGTCACACAGAAGGTAAGAGGACAATCTGACATGAGCAGGTGTGTCCACGTCTCACCCAACCATCTCACTCGTCTCCACCTGTTTGCAGAGATGCCTACAGAACACGGTGCAGGTGACGGTGATGAAGGACGAATACAGAGAGACGAGCTACAAGCTTGAGCAGCTTCTGGAGCTGCAGAACAAACTCATGCTGATGTCGTCCAAAGGGGAGCACGGCAGAGAACAAGTCAACAGGTTCACGGAGGTCGGTGGCATTGAATGTGTGGACAGAGAGGGCGGAGGAGTCGGCTGTTTCCATTAACGATACGAGTTGATGTCCCCTTTTAGGTTTTTGAAGGCGTTCAGAGACTCGGCACCATCCTTCTCCAGATGCAAACATCTGGTAATTTGCTCTTCAGGGAATGGCACGCTGAGGTCCAGTGCGATGCAGAGCAGCAGCCGTGCATCAAAGTCACCTTCCCTTCCCTAAACTGGAAAGAGATGCTGTACTCTGGCGGAGTCACAGAGCAGCTACAGAAGCTGGCTCAGTCCATGGAGAGCTGCCAAAAAGAATGGCGTACCTTCATCAGCGAGATGCGCTCCAAATTCAGCTTACTGAACCACTACACCTCAGAGCAGCTGGTGTATCTGAGCTACTGGATACACAGAGCGTGTCAACGGCAGGCGTCGGCTCCTCAGCAGCTGTGGCTCTTACTGTTTCCCATAAAGCCTCAGTGCACTTTAGGCGAGGTCAGATCCGCTTACGAGAATGCAGCTCGTGCTGTACAGGACGAACTGGATGATGATGAGTCTGATGATGAAGATCAAAGTTCAACGGGACCACCTGAAGAAGAGGGTCATAATTTGATTGAGTTTTCTACTGAGGATGAAGATGATGGTGACATGAAATGTGATGATGATGATGTGAGGAAGCATGATGAGGCCGTTCTTGAGAACCTCTGGAGGAGATTCAAGAAGGACATGTCCAGGTACCTCACTGAGTACCTGGACATCTCCACTCTGGGCCACTTCCTGTCATGCCTCTCTGAAATGAACCAGCAGCACATGATCAGGAACCTTCAACCCATTTTCCAGGAGGGGAAGCCCAATCTTTTTCTTTGTCCCACCGAGGAAGTTTTCACCACCACGCTGTGGTTTTACATGAAGAGTCCAGAGCAGCCGCTGCCGTCCACTGATGAGGTTCTAGCCTGCAGAGAGGAGACCACGGAGGAGGAGGTTGAGATCTTTCTCCGGCGAGTTCTCGGTCAAGGCTCCAAACAAAGCTGTCAGAAGTTATATTCCCTCGTGAACCCAGGGCTGCTGGGGTACGACGTCAGCGTGGCCTTGGGGGAACTCTTTAAGAACCTTGAGCGAAGTGCCAGCCCACATTATCGTCTGCTAATAGTCAGTCCAGTCATGCACCAGCACAGATATGTGCCGTCTTTCTTCAGCAATGAGAAAGTGCAGGCTGGCGTGAACATGACAGCAGACAGTGCCAAGAAATATCTGAATCGCCACTTCACACAAAACGCACTTCTTCACAACCCCGTGGCACAGGTTTCCCCAGATCAGCTGTCAGTCTGGATGGTGTCCTCGACACGCCCTGCTGTCGGTAAGGATTGACTATGGTTATGATGATGTTATGAATTAGGTAAAAACTGAACATACACAACTTTGGCTCTTGGTAACATCAAAAAACGATGATAATATATTATAAATATATAATATTTCTGTGTTAAAATCCATTCATACAATTATTTCCTTGACCCAGTTTATGTTCTTTTTTTTTTTTTTTTTAACAGGGAAATCCCTTTATGTGGATCGGTTTTTTGAAAAGTTCCAGAAAAAATCTCCCCGAGCAAAACACATCAGGATCAGACTGATTGAGCCATCAGTCGATATAGACTCTTTGTTCAAGAGCCTTTCGGACAGGCTGGTCTGCTTGAGGGAGCAGGATCCCGTACTGCTCCACATTGACACCGCTGGGGTGAGTGTGGAGGCCTTCACCTTTTCAGACAGCTTACTGCCGTTGGTCGTACCTGAAAGTCTTTGTCTGTCAGGTTCGTTCCGGCCTGGAGGAGCTCCTGTTCCGTCTGCTGGTTCTGGGCTGTTTGACTGACAGTCACGGCATGGTGTGGAGAAGAAACGCAGCTCAGCTGATCACTGTCGAGGTCCTGAACAGTCACACGTCTGCTCAAAACCCGCAGACAGAGGTAGCTACGTCTTCCTCACAACAATTTACTCTCTGTATAGTTCTTAATGTGATATTGTTCTGTTATGTGGCTTCAAACAACACACAGGATGGATAATGTTTCAGCTTTAACTCACAGCATGCCAACAGTACAGTTTTTTATCAAAGACCGATCATTCATAGAACCTAGATATTAGGTAAATGAAGCAAAATAAAAAAAATCATAAAATCACTCAGCTCCATGAAGGATTTCTAATAAGATCTAATTCATTTCAATTTGTTCACGCAGAGGAGACTTGGACTGCTGGACATTCTGCCTACCATCCATTGCAGACCTCCTAATGAGGTGATGCAGTTGCTGGCGAAAGGCAAACACAGTTTGGATCCTCTCATGGACGAGCAGGAGTTTGAGAGTGAGGGGATTCAAAGACCTTATCAGTATCTGAGGCTCCACCACAGAAACCAGAATCTGGACCGCTTTAACTACCAGGAAGGATCCAGAGCGGGGGATCACAGTGATTGTCTAGCTCACTTCCTGTTGTACTCTGGAATGAAAGATCCATCTTGGGCTGAGCTGAAGAACTTCTCCTGGTTCCTCAACGTCCAACTGAAAGACTGCGAGAACTCAATTTTCTGCGATCCAGATTTTCTGGCAGACCAGCTACCTGGTTTCAAGGGCTTCATTGTGAAGTTCATGATTCTAATGGCAAGAGATTTCGCCTCGCCCTCTCTGGACACGTCTGATGAAAGCCCAGGGATGCACCATGAAAACATTCTGCAAGTTGACCTTCTCGATCGTCTAACAATTCGCAAGCGCTGGGAGAACGAGTCTCATCCCTACATTTTCTTTAATGCAGACAGATTCTCAATGTCTTTTCTGGGCTTTCATGTAAAGTCCCAGCGGCACTCTCTCTGTGCAGTCGATCCTCACAGCAATAAGATACTGATCGAGAACGTGATGTCTCAGAAACTCTTTGAAGATCTGGAACGTCAGAGGATCTGTCTCACCGAGGACTTTGATCAGTTGCCCCGGCAAAACAAAATTAAAAGGATTTCACATGTTGTTGGGGCAAGAAAAGGAATGCTGGACGCCACGTTTGATCCAGACCCGACATATGAGCTCACTGCTGACAATGTGATGAAGATGTTGGCCATAAACATGAGATTCCGCTGTGGAATCCCAGTCGTCATCATGGGAGAGACCGGCTGTGGGAAAACCAGATTAGTCCGTTTCCTTTGTGAGCTGCAGAAGGAGGAGAGAGCAGTGGAGAACATGGTCCTTGTCAAAGTTCACGGTGGCACCACGGCAGAGATGATCTACAGGAAGGTGAGTGAGGCAGAGGTGCTCGCTGAGAAGAACCGCAGAATGCACCAGCTGGACACAATTTTGTTCTTTGATGAAGCCAACACAACTGAGGCCATTTCTGCCATCAAGGAAATCCTGTGTGATCGCTCTGTGAAGGGGGAACCTCTGAGAGCCGACAGTGGCTTAAAAATAATAGCTGCTTGCAATCCATACAGGAAGCACTCACCTGAGATGGTGGAACGTTTGGAACGTGCAGGATTAGGATACCGGGTGAAGGCAAACGAAACAGAGGACCGTCTTGGCAAAGTCCCCTTGAGGCAACTGGTGTACAGAGTTCATCCTCTGCCACCCAGCATGGCGTCTTTGGTGTGGGATTTCGGTCAGCTGAGTGACTCAACTGAACTTTCTTACATCAAACAGATCGTCCGGAAGAAAATTGCTGATCATGATCTGCCAGGAGACTGTGTGGGCGTCATTTCAAATGTACTGGCAGCCTCCCAGAATTACATGCGAAGCCGGAAGAATGAGTGCAGTTTTGTGAGTCTGAGGGATGTGGAGAGGTCTATGAAAGTGCTGGTTTGGTTTTTCCAGCACAGTCAGCTTCTTTTCAGTAACTCCCCCGCCCTCCATGAGATTAATAAAATACTGAAGTGCCTGATTCTTGCGGTTGGTCTCTGCTACTACCCGTCCCTTGTGGCCAAGGAGGAGTACCTTTCTGTCATTTGTAGGTACTTCCCAGAGCCTTTTCGCTCTTCAGCAGCATTACAAGAGGAGATTTCATCCTGTCAAGACTTCTTCCTGCAGAACATACAGACAAGGGAGACCATAGCGAAAAATCTTGCACTGAAAGAGAATGTGTTTCTCATGGTGGTTTGCATCGAGCTCAGGATCCCACTCTTCCTGGTTGGAAAACCAGGGAGCTCTAAGTCACTTGCCAAAACGGTGGTTGCTGATTCCATGCAGGGCCAGAACTCCCACTGTGAGCTGTTCAGGGAACTCAAACAGGTCCATATGGTCTCCTTCCAGTGCAGTCCTCACTCAAGTCCAGAGGGCATCATAGGGACGTTCAGGAACTGTGCCCGGTTTCAGAAGGACAAACACATGAACGAGTATGTGTCAGTGGTGGTACTTGATGAGATTGGACTTGCAGAAGATTCTCCTCAGATGCCCCTGAAGACCCTTCACCCTCTTTTGGAGGACGGCTGCATTGACAATGACAAACCAGATCCACACATGAAGGTTGGCTTTGTTGGCATCTCCAACTGGGCTCTTGACCCAGCAAAGATGAACAGAGGAATATTTGTGTCCCGATGGGATCCAAGTGAGAATGAACTTGTGGAAACTGCCAAGGGAATCTGTTCCTCCTCCAATGACATCCTCCTGAAAATCACACACCTCTTCCAGCCCCTGGCAAAGGCCTTCCTGAGCATCTGCAAAGAGACCTCAAGGAATCAGTTCTTTGGTCTAAGGGATTATTACAGCCTTGTCAAAATGCTCTTTGCCACAGCCAAATCCACACACCGAGAGCCGGATGGTGGGGAGCTGGTGGAGGCCATCCTGCGTAACTTCAGTGGACAGCCAGAAGGATTTGACCCTGTCGTATTTTTCCAAGAAGTTCTCCAAGGTCTTACAGATATTCCCAGACCAAGCACCTTACAAATGGTGAAAAAAAATCTCAATCGTGACACCGACCAGGAGAGCCGTTACCTCCTTTTGCTGACCACCAATAACGCAGCTCTCCATATCCTTCAGCAACAAGTCTTTGCCAAAGGAGGCTGCACACGGCCTGAGATTGTCTTCGGCTCGGGATTCCCGAAAGACCAGGAATATGCCCAAATCTGTCGGAATGTGAACAGAGTGAAAACATGCATGGAAACTGGCTGCACTGTCATCCTGCTCAACATGCAAAATCTTTATGAAAGCCTGTATGATGCCTTGAACCAGTACTACGTTTACCTCAGCAACCAGCAGTATGTTGATCTTGGTCTTGGGTCCCACAGAGTGAAATGTCGCGTCCATACAAACTTCAGACTGGTGGTAGTGGAGGACCAGAGGAAGGTTTACGAGCACTTCCCAGTGCCCCTCATCAACAGGCTCGAAAAACACAGGCTGGATAGGAGCACTGACCTGGAGCTGTGGCAACACCGGGTTCTTGACAAACTGAAGAAATGGGTGAAAGAATTCTCAGACGAGGCGTTCAAGCTATCTGACGTCTTTGTTGGCTACCACGAGGACGCCTGTGCCAGCGCCCTGCTGCAGGCACTTGAAAGGAGAGCACAAAAACTTGAAGACAGTCAAGGAAAACAAGATGAAACTGTTAGCTCAATGGAAGACGACAAAACAAATTCTAACACACACAGCGAGGAAACGGACACACTGCAACACGGCACAGACATTGATTTTGCTGTAGAAGAAGAAGAAGGAAGTGGGTCACAAGAAAATGATGGTGAAAAATCCACTGATGAGAACAAAGTGATGCCAGAGAGTGAGGAGATGGTGGACACTGAAAACGCTGCTGGACCAGTTTGGGACAGTAAGGAAGAAGAAGTCTTTGATCTTGCCAAGCATCTCTTGTTAAACTGTGCCACCCCTGACGCTGTGGTGAGGCTCAAGTGTTCAGGTTTAGCAAAGCATGAGATTGGAGAACTCCAGAGGATGTACTTCCAGCAGCAACATCACCACTCACTCCGAGATTTCCTGGAGGACCAGATGAAAGAGACACTTGGGTCCACCAAGTTTGTAGAGGTGAGCTAAAGACCACTGCTTCAAACTTGTCTTGAATAATCTTCACAAATGTCTGATGTCTCTGCCTGCCTGGTGTTTTGTTTAGATAACTACCTTCTCCAGCTTGTTAACCCGATTAGACGTCAGGGTGGTCGCCCACGCTCTTGGACTACATACAGACCGGATCCTGCTGATCTCACTCCACCAGTTTGACACTGAAGTCTCTTTCTGCAACACAATACGGTACCAGCTGTTCGGATAACAACTGCCTCTTTGTTCGCTGGTTGTCTTTTAATATTTATGTCCTTCACCTCTCCGTGCCAGGGACTTCATTCAAGGTGCTGGCCATTCTCGTCACATCCTGTTAATCCAGATGGACCTCGAGGAATCCCACTGCAGCGACGAGCTCATTGCATCCGCAAAGTGTGTCAACCTGCTGAACTCATCTGTTTGTACACATGTAAAATGTAAATCAGACATATCTCATTTTAGCTTCGACTGAATCTGCCAACAGATACTGCACCATGAATTTCCTGAAGTCACTGGAGGATCAGCCCTGTTGGGTGATTTTCATTGTGAAGGTTTCCAGGATATCAAGTCAGTCTCGATACATCGGTTTCCAAGGAGGTGAATACTAAGTGGATAATGATTATTGATTATTGGAATACAGCTATCTGCTAACGGCATTGTCCACAGAGTATGATGAGATTAAAACTGTGTTTGTCATAGGAGCCTGGCAGTCGGTTCACATTGATGACCTGAGGGATTCAGAGGACATGAGCCTGAACCTGCTGAGCTTCTGTGGGACCCTCATCAGCAACCTGCTCAACCCGGCACTGTCAGGTAAAAGTGCTTTTTCATCACAAGCAGGAAGGAAAGTGGTTCACTCTGCTCTTTGAATTCATTTCTGATTTTTGACTTTTTCTAGAACACGATGCGGACGGAGAAATGGAGTGGAAAAGAAATGATTCTCAGGTGGATGAAGCTGGTGTTCCCTCAGACCTCGAAATGTAGTTGAACATTTCGGAAATGAAAAGTAATTATATTTTTACACAGGCCGAAGGAGTCCACCTCCACAGATTGTCCTTGGTGAGATCCTGTATCCAAAAGGCGGTGGCTTTGCTCAGGGACCCTGATGGCATCCAACCACGGGGCATGCAGCGGATTACTATCCTTCTGAATCTCCTGGGCGCCAGTCAAGGGGACGTAGGAGGTAATGATCCCGTACTCCACTGGATCAACTCGGATCAAGATGTTTCTTTTTAAACCTCTGCTGTTGATTTTTCAATTGTTTTCGATCTTTCTGGAAGTTGGTTTTCAGAAGGTGTTGTTGAGTCGGCTGACTGAGGCCTTGGCGCAGAGGGAAGCGTGGATGGCCTCTCCGAGGGAGTGGGTGAGCAGGGAGGCCAAGAAACGAGAGGCTCTCCAGGAAGGGGGCACTCTAAGGTAACAAAAAAAAACAACACCCAGTTAAAGTCCAGCGAGTACCTTTATCACCAGTAATTGCTCATTTGCCTGAAAAACACCTGACACCAATCTCTGTTTTTCATCTTGATCATTTCTTTTCTTTGTTGCCGTCAAAAAGATGTGTAATAGAAGTTACTCTACACGTGTGAAACCTGAGGCCACGAGTCGATCAACAGCTCATCAGAATGTTGTGCTTTCTTATTTTTACCATCTTCACCTGGTAGACAAACTCTGTGGCGCTGTCTGCAGTCCAATGTGACGCAGATCTTGGCCCGTATGGTGGAGCTCATGGACAGGTATGCAAATTTGGACCTGCTCTCCCATCAAAGGCTGAGTCCAGGTCTGATCAAACTGTGGTTGGACATCCTGGCAGATTCTCAGATTTCAGACCTCACTCCTCTCCAAAAACCAAGGTACAGCAGATAACTTCCTCCCTCCGATCCACACAATTGGTTTATTCAGCAGGAGGCATCATCCGTCATTCTTCTCTCTGTTAACTCCGCAGTGAGCCCGACCAGGAGCTGCTGGTGCAACCGTGCTTCAGGTTAGACGGTGAAGAGCAATCCTGCTCTGCTCCGTTCAGTTGGCTCATCTGGCAGCACCTTCAAAGTCTGTGGGAGGAATCTGAATTCATACCAGGTTGGTTCTGGTCTCACACAGTGAAATGATAAAAGACCTCTCAGGGTTTGGTAAAACTTTCAGGGCCTTTGTAGATCCTGTAGAAAGTCTGTTTGGTGGGTTTGGCTCTTCTTTCTCCTGCAGTGACCAAAGAGGATGACACAGAGAAGATCCTCCACCTGGTGGGCTCCTTCAGCAGCAGCAAGCTGGGCGGCCATTTACAGTCGCTCTCTGATGAGGAGCGACTGGAGTTTGGCCTCCACTTCCTGCAGGACTTTGTGCTGCTGACTTTAAAGGCGAAGTCAAAGGATGAGCTCGAGGTGCGGACCTAACAGGTCGCAAGTTAAGCTCAAAGATTTTGGGAGCAGTTGAAACAGCCTCGACTTTTTCTCTGTGTCTTGTGCAGGTGATTACCCGAGCCGTGTTGGGCTGCGTGTCTGAGCTTCAGAAGTCCATGGGCGTGACCCCTGACCTCTCTCCTGCCTGGATAATGGCTGCTGCCGAACATTTTGGCACCAGATTGGAAACTCTCTGCCACATGTTCCAGCTGCAGCCTGAGCTCGCTACCGATGTCTTTCAGAAGAGGATGAAGGATGAGCCCCAAGAAATGGTGAGAGTAAAATTCAGTTTAAACATCATCAACATCAACGGGTCAACTGTCCACCAGTCCAATCAGCTTAGAGTGCATGTCCGTTGCTGTCGGCAGGTGGAAGACATATTTGCTTTGGGCGTCTGCGTCGAACAGACCAAGCTACTGACTCTGTCGTCCCTTCAAGAGTGCGAGTTGTTTGTGCGCAGAGTTGAGTTCCTGCAGCCGTGTCTGGACCGAGCGTTCGGGCAGAAATACAGCGCCCTCTGCAGCCCGGGCTGCCTGCAGCACCTGGATGCCATCAGGTGGGTCTGCTGCTGCTGCTCTGGAAGATTACATTATTCTGTTTCTGACAGAACTGTAAGCTAACGTTTTATTACTTGGGCTGTCAGGTCATTGTGGCTCGGTATGCTCGTTGTGGCGGCGTTCATCCAGCACGTCGTGTTCAAGGTGAACAATAACGACGGCGGGTTCAATGAACTGGCTCTCAGACACTGCAACCTCCACCTGAATGTACGTGAAGCAGTTTTTATCTGGAAAACACCTAAAGTCTCCATAGTGGGGTCAGATGTTTGAGTCTTTTCTGGTTTTCACACAGCTGATGAAGGAGTCAGCTGATGTGAGGAGCATGGACACACTACAGAAGCTGATCCACATCCTCAACTCGTTCCACGACAACTGTATCAGCAGGGATCTGAGGTCCGATGCTAAATATTCATTCTCTGTGAACATTTGAAAAGTGTCCATCTTAACACATCAAATTCACTTCTGCCCCCTCATGATATCGTCTCTACAGGTTTGGGATTACCTGCCCAGTTTGCTTCCTGGAGTTCAGTGAGCCGTCTGTCCTGCCGTGTCAACACGTCCTCTGTGTGCCATGTCTTCAGCGCTGTCTCCAGACACAGAGATACTCCTGTCCCATATGCAGGGCCAACCTGGCCCCTGACTTAAGGCCGACCGTTTCTCCCAAAATCAAGTGAGTTGGAGATAAATGGCCGAGTGATAATGGTCATGGAAAAGTGTGTTAACATTGATGTCTTTCTGCTTCGTTATGAAGAGTAGCAGTCAGCCTGACGGTGTCTCTCTCTGTCTGACTCAGGGTGTTCCTGCAGAAGCTGGCAGCTGTCAGGAACTGCTGTAACTCCTTCTTCCTGGAGGTGGTGTCCAGGTTCTGTCTGTCTGAGGGGCAGGAGCCCAGAGAAGGCGTGGTGGAGCTGCTCCTCTCCTTACTCATCTACGCTCACGGTCAGTTGTGCCTGTGCATGATTTTCACCAGATGCCACCTGATGCTCTGATGACGCTGACTCTTGTGTGTGATGCAGGAGATGTGTACAGGACCAGACAGCTCACTCCCTTCCTGGTGTGTGTGGATAACAACCCAGTGGTCCGATCAGTGCTGCCCAAACTCCTCCTGCAGTACAGGTTAGAAATCACAGGAGCTGTGTCCTGAGACAGTCCAACTTATGGACTTTTTTGGTCACAGCTCTAAGAAAACGGACGCTCATGTAAAAGTATGAATATCTTGAAATGTATTTGCCGTAGCTGAGGTAAGAAACTGTAGGAAAGTGCATGCTGGGTAACAGATGTGCGTCTTTCAGCTACGACCAGGCAAAGGTTCACATTCAGGCCTACCTGAGGAGCCTGAAGGAGAATCTTCTGGACAAGAAAGACCACACTGAACTTTACCTGCTGTTTGTCAACTGTTTCCAGGTGAAGACACCACACTGATGTTTCTGAAGCCACATTATGTAGATGATGATTCTTCTGCCCCACCCTCACAGAACCTCCTCATAACCTCCTCTCCCTAACCCTACTGAACTGCAACTGCTACCTGAACTGAACACATCACCTTTTCACCAAACATGAATTGTGTCCTTTCAAAATCTTCTCAGGACTCTCTGTTGTGCTTGGAAGCGAGAGGAGGAGAAAGTAAAGAGCAACAGAGACAAGGAGAAATAAGGTTCCTGAGCAGGATGGCTAGGAAACAGACTCCAGACCGCCAAGAGGACCCGACGGGGTTCCTGCTCAATGTGGCCAAGCTGAGGATCTGCCTGAACACAGCTGCCCAGCTGCTGGAGACAGCTGCATCTCGAGGTATGTGATGCTGATGCAAAACTTCATGTTTTTAAAACATGAGAGTGTGATTTTTTTTTTTTACTGTTCTTTCACATAAATCAGGTGGCGTTGAAGAGGTGGAGGGTCAGTACCTGGAGCAGGTGAGGGCGGTTTTTGAGTACTGCGGTAACGACTGGCACAAGGTCTACCTGCTGCGAGCCCTCCACAGCCTCTCTGGTACATCCTGCATACAGTCCCTGATGAGCAGCCCGGCCTGGAGGTGGCTGTTTCCTCCAAATCTGCTCCAACTTCAGGTGAGGACACGTCACATAAACACTGAGCTGCCACATTTCAAACAGCAAGCTTCGGTAACGTAACGTGTTCCGTTTTCTTCGTAGACAATGACTCAGTCCAGTGACCAGTTCCTGTGCTGCGGGGCGTCCTACCAAGGTGTGAGAGACGTCGTGGTCCAGGTCCTGCAGGGAGACGGATCGGACACCTTCGCTAGAGAACTAAAGGTCAGAGATACTCCAGAACCAAAAACCAGGCCGAGGAGGAGAGATAAGACTGAAACACAATTGCTATCAAAATGTCTCACAACAGCAACAACAGCAATCAAATGTGGAGGTTTAAGCAGCTGATTGAGGTTTTTATTGTTTCCGTTGTTTTATTCTTTATGTGTAGAAGCTCAACAGGTCGCAGATCAGCCTCCTGGCCTTGGCCCTGTACCGACACATCACCTGCCGCTACAAATCACCTAACACCAGCATACGTCCCTCCACACAGGTCAGTGTCTCCATGACGTCCATTTGTGTCAGGTGATACATCCCTTTCTTTTTTTACAGTCTGTTTGAACTCACAGGAGACAGCGATGATGGGAGATCTCCTCAGAGACATCACACCCATAGAGTTCAGGGAGTTCTGCACTTCACTTCTGCAGAACCGGATCGGTGGACCGGGATCAAGCTTGCAAATCAGCAACAATCTTCCTCCTCAGACAGAAACGCTGCTGGAGCTGCTGGTCCACCTGGACTCTGTGCTCCTGAGTGGAAACGATTTGCTGGGTCCTCTCTATCAGATTTCCTCCCAACCTCAGAATGCCACAGTAAGAAAACCTCCCATCTGCATCTGACATGTACTGTCAGCGTCATTTTACTGACTATCACAGTTAAAATAATTTCTCCTGTTCACTATGAATCCACACACTAATCCAACATCTTCCTCCCAGAACTACTTTCTGCCAACTATGGCCGACGATCACACGGGTGAGGCCAGGCAGTGGCTGCAGAGAGAGAGGCTTCAGGCGTACAGTAAGGTTTTTGAATTCTGAGGCTTTGAGTCATTCCATCTGTCAGAACATGTCTGATGTCCGTTTTCCTTCCAGCCTGTGCCAATGGACATCCCTGCTTTGTAGGAGAGGTATGAGCTTCATGTCCTTTTTACACCACTAAACAATGAGGATTGAATTGTTAAAAAAAATATTGATTAATTACATTTGTCTGTATTTTCACAGTGCGGTAAACCGATGGTTATTTCCCGATGTCCCGACTGTGGAAGTCCAATTGGTGGCATGAACCATTTGGCCGTCTCTGGGTTCGCTCCAAGCGGTGGATCGAGGTATTAACCCTTCGGTTTGTGAGCTGCTGCTTTGAAATCTCAAGTTCAAAACAAAAGCCATCTTGTTTTTTTGGTACCATATTTGGAGGAGAAGGTGGAGCTGACCTTCTTTGTACTGTGTCCTGATTGGGTGGTACAAACTGTCAATCACACACGGTTCATGTGTAAATGTTCAGAGATCAAACTCGACCTGGACACATTTTGGGGGAGGCAGCTGGGAGGTCCGATGCCCCTGAAAGACAGATGACTTCTGCTCAGTCCCACATGCTGCGGCTGCTGATGCACCTCGCCATGCTTCAAGGAACCACGAAGAACCTGAGAGTGAGACCTCCCTTCAGTCTGCTGCAGAGCTAACATATCTCTGCTACTGAAAACATGCATTGGCATCATCCACTCCTGTTTTATTGTGTGTGTGTGTCGTAGGGAGTTGGAAACATGATCCACCCCAGGCCCCCTGATACCGTCAGCTTCCTGTGGCGCCACCTGGAGCGGGACCTGCTTGTGTTGGGGAAGGCGTTGGATCAGAACATGGAAAACACGGCGCTTGCTGTTCATTTGGTTCTTAACGTCTGCGCTGATCTCCCTGCAGGTGATACCGAGCTTCCCTCAGCTCACCGTTCTCCTTCTGTTCCTCGTGTAAAAAACGACATAAGTATCCGTAACGCTGACTCTGCTGAATCTGAACAAAGGTTCTCGTGGAGCAACACCTGGTCTTTCCTCCAGACAAGAACGCCAGCAGTGGGAGAGGCATGTCTGTGATTCTGCCATCAGCCCAGTGATTCAGGTAAGGTATTAGAAATTAATTAGATTCTCTACCTGGACTGAGAACAAGTTGCTTTTATTTCAGTTTCTTCATGTTCCTGTTTTCAGAATCTGCAGAATTGTCTGGTTGAGGCTCAGGATAGAATCCGTGCTAATGATGGACTTGCTGGAACTCCCCTGATGACTCTTCTCTGTGGGGATCCGGGGAAAATGCTGTCCCTCCCCTCGAACTGCCCGACTCATCAGTCCTCCTTCTGGACTTTCCCAGAGCTGATGACGGTGGATCGATTCTGTAAGATGATCGAAAACCTGCAGGGAGGCAGCTCTTTAACTCTGCTGAGGCTGTTCGTCATGAAGGTACGGATGGCTGCAGACACAGTGAATAAGAGCTGACAAGTCTGGTCAGGGTCAGATTGTTTTGAAGTCTATGGGAAAAAGTCCCTCCTTCTCCCTTGATTTATTAACCCAGTCAGCATTTTCCTGGTGATTACCACACTTTCTGTTTTTGGGGTTTTACTTTTGTACTGATCGTTTTTCTTTCTGCTCGTCTCCTCAGATTCCCTGTGTGAGGCAGCTCCACCACCTGCCAGAGCTGGCTGCAGTACAATCAGACCTGCTGAGGGTGTTTCCTCAGGTATCAGGTTCTCCACCACAGACCATTGCACAGATGATACAGCAGATAAAAGCAGGTATATGGATATTTCATTTAGAGAGGATGGAAGACTAAAGAAAAAGAAAAACACAATTTTAAAACTTTGCTCATCATCCTCTTTAGGATACCAGAAGAATCTGCTGGTTGAGAGAGTTGAGAGATTCATCAAAGTGTGGAACAGCCTGAGAGAGGAAGTGAAACAAAACTGTAAGCATGTTCCCATAAACACTGAGCTCTGATGTGATCCACTGCTGGAGTGGTGTGTTAAAATCTGTCTCGCTCCAAAGGGAAAAGGGAAGCAACAGAAGCCAGATATTTTTGGAACTACAGTCACAAGATACAGTATAACCAAGGCAAATTAAAAGAAAAACACTGAAGGAGTGCAACAGAGAAGTAAATTGAGCAAAAGGCGCTCTACACACTCACTATAAACACACAAAATGCAGAAAACTGCAACAGGTAGTGTAGCACAATTAATATACAGACATAATCGTACAAAACCAAAGATAACTAAAGACCTATAAAGTAAATTAAAAACGGTAATCTAACTTAATGAAACAGCAGCAGCACTGTGGTACAGTGGTTAATACGGGGGGGTTGCTCTACAGCCCATCTCATGTACGTCTCCCTGCCTGTGTGCTTATATTTAGCTGAAGCTTTGGGTGTGGATGTGAAGTTGTGTGAGAAGGAGTTGACGACTGAGAGCTCTGGGGACTTTCTTACGCTGAGCCGACATGGACCAGGATCCTGTCTCCAAACTCTGGTGAACTTCCTGATGGAGACTCACAACAGCCTGGTGAAAGAAGCCAGGAAACTGAGCCGCCAAGAGGACAGGTCAGCAACCGCTGCTGACTTCTACATGTGTTTGAGCAGGTTGGGGTGATGTTAAAGGTCCATATGGTCTAAATGTAGACCTCCATGTGGTCTTTGAGTCTAAATTGGGTTAAGGTTCTATATTAATCCAGTTAAATTATCAGAGGTCTCAGTCTACAGAGAATTGCTCACAGCCTGGATTTAGAAACTGAGCCTTAAAACCAACTGTTAGGACTTCTGGGACTTTATGATGTCACATGCAGTCATGACTCAGCCGCTCTCCAAACCACGCCCACTTGGACCCATCATCCAATTAAACTGTTACCTGACACTTTACATTTCTCTGCCTGCCTTAGTCCATTTTGGAAACAGTCTTGATGATGAAAGCTCTTTAACATCACCATAAACTTAAGTTGAGATTCTTTTTTACACGCATTGAGGTAATTTTCTGTTTTCTTCCCTCAGTGACTACTCTGTTCAGCTGGACTGGATGTCAGAAACCCAGCTGACTCTGTGTAACCCTGAGAGGGAGCTGCTGCCTTTGGTTTTGGCCCACTATCACTACACCTTGAAGAAAGGTGGGGAGACCGTCAGCAACTACGATCTGCCAGGGATCCAAACCCAGCTCGCCCGCCGCTTCCTGGCCGGAAAACCGCTCATCAAAGAAGTAAATATTCAAAACCAATCATACATCTGCATGAGGGTGTCAATGTAATACCACATAACCTTAAAACTCTTTTTGCCCTCTTTGATCAAATCCAGCACACGTCGAAGCTCCTGAATAGAAGTCTACAGGATTTCTCTGTGGTTCTTTTGGAGGTCAGACAAAAGATCCGTCAGGTAAAACCAGCTCCCTCCTGAAGGAATTCACTGTTTTACACTAACAGAGTCTTCATGTGGAACTGACTAATGCCAGCTGGATAAGGTTCACACTAGTTTCCCTTGTAGGATTTTGTGAGGCCACTTTGCTAAGAGGTTTCTCTGTGCTGCAGGAGCCGCTAAAGGGGTCCGTGTGCAACGCCGTAAGAACGGTGCTGCGATCATACCCAGATGTTTGCGATGCCGTGTCTGTGGTCGAGATTGGCCTTCGCTTCCTCGGCAAGACGGGCGGTGATCCTCAGGGTCAGCTTTCGATCTACCTCATCGATTCCCTGCAGATGCGCACACAGATTTCCAGCACTGTAGCCAAGGTACAATCCTGGAGGCCCACAACTATTTCCACTGCAGTGCCACTGCACAAAAACTGTGATTATGTTGAAGTCATTTAGTGAGAAATGATGAAACACCCGCTTGTTCCTCTTACTGACTATTTCATACAAGAAAAGTTCTACTTTTCTAAAATATGAAATAGGTGAAGTTAAGCTGTATGTGAATCTTCTCTGTTGCTGTTTTACAGAAAAGGTTTGATAGACCATGAAATAAAACTAGTGTCTAGTGTCTAGTATCTTATTCTTTCTGATTTTGGGGTTTTGCTGAACAACCCAGAAATCTTTCATCTTTCTTGTTACACTTTAAAAATGATCTTAATATTCAACCTTTATTTTTTGTATTTGTTTACATGTGTAATATCTGCTTCCTACAATTTATTTTGAAGTGTGTTGTAGCTCCATCTTATATCTGTCCTGCTTTTATTTTTATCTTAGAGTTAAATGTTTTTACAAGGGCTTTAGTAATAAAACTATTATTAATATTATTGACATACAACTTGTTTGCTTCTTTTTCATTTTAGAGTCTTGGAGAGAGCAAACTGGAACACAGCGTATTCACCTGGCAGCTGCTGACTTGTTGGAAATCTGAGCTTATGCTTAACAGAAAGCAAGTAAGTTTAAAAAAAAAAATCTGAATTCAATAAGTATGACCAAAAAACACACTGAATAACTATATTGAAGCTAAAACATTTAAATGTCCCCTTTACTGACTTAAATTTGCTAAACGCATTGAAGAAACTCCACCCACGGTGACCACATAATCACCCGTGACCCCTGCTGGCTGCGAGTAACTGACCCCAAACGCCACAGAGTTAAATTTTCTAGGCTGTAAAGTGTGCCGCCTGACACGACAGGCACTCAGAGTTTGACCCCAATAAAAACTCTGTTTAAGGAATTCTGTCGTTAGAGCTGTTTCTGCTATGAACACCATTATTTGCAGGTTTTGTTTTTTCCAATATAGAAAAAAGAAAACATTTATTATATATCTTTAATTCGTGATTGTCTGTCAGAACCCATTTCAGAAACTATCTTCAGAGTTCCAGCAGAAACTGTCGGAGGACCAGAGAAAAGATCTGAAGGTTTTTCTCACCGGCACAGACGTTGACACATTCTGTTTGGAGCTGCATGAAATCCTGCTGCTGAAGACCAGCAGGGCCTCCCCTGACCCTTACCAGCCACAATGGGAGTAAGATCAGCCATTTGTATTCACTCCTCTCTAAGTTGACTATTTGTGAGTTTAGTTTTCATAGGACTCACCAAATGGTAAATCATTTCCAAAATATTTACTTTACTTGGATGAAAGAATTCACCACTTTACCCCAAGGCTGTTTTTAGAAATAAACATTTATCGTAAGCTCATGAATGAAAGAAGTGTGCCTATTGTCAGTTTAAAGATTACCACCTTCTCTAAAGGAATTCATTGATTCTTGGCAGCTTTAATCAGAGTAAAGTGTGGAGGTCTCACCCAGGGTTCTCCCTTGGGATTTGGAGCCTTTTGACTTCCAGGGCCAGAGCGTGACCCCTCCAGGCAGCCATCTGTCAGGGGGAAAGGAGCTTAAGTTGTATTCCTTCAGCCACAGGTCACTTATATTTAAGCAGCAGCTGGGCAGGGCAGTGAATAGGAATGCTTGTGGTGAAAACAAAGATTTCAGTGCGAACCGCTCTTCATCGCCCCCCTTCTCACTCAACCCTCCCTGCTGTTTCCAGCATCAGGTACACTTTAGAGAGCCATTTGGAGCAGAAAGACCTGCCACCTCTGCTGGGTCTGGAGTCCTTATCAGAGGAGATCACACTGGGACAAGGAGCTGACGTGTGGATGGCAGCTGTGGAGTTTAAAAGAAGATAAATCCTTATCATCTGTACAGTGAGCTGAGCATATTCAAGTAGTTTGCTATAATCTGTTGTGTTGTGATTACCATGCATAAGAAAATATCTTAATTGTGAAAGAGTGATAATAATAAATACATTCCATACATGGATGGACAACGGAACAGGCCCTCCATTTCAGGAGGCCTCGGGCCAGAGCCTCCACAAAGACCTTAGCCACAATTCACAAAATGATCCTAAAGACAGGAAAACAACCACAAAGACACACAAAATGACTAAAAAGAATAATAAATAAACAGCTGCTGTTATAATCCAATAATGCTACCAATCCATATAAAAAGAATTATTCAGATAACTGTGTCTTCTTCCGATGTAAAGAATGTAAATGCACATTTTGGTGTTGTTTTTTTTAATTGTAATTGTTAAATTGGTGTTGTTTTTTTAAATCGTTATTATTCCAAGGGCTAAATTAGACAGTATTTAATCAGTGTGGCTGAAAGTGCCAGGGTTAATAAACGGTAAATAAATAATCTGAGTGTAGACTGAGTTTGCTTTGTGGTCTTGTTTTCCTGTAAATCTTGTCCAAACACCGGCAGCTTCGGAAAAACGTCCCAGCCCTTCACGCCTCCTTTTGTAGAGTCAACCAAACGGTTCTCCCCGCCACGCCCACCTGGTGCTCAGGGTCGGACTGACAGCTCCGTCTAGCCTATCAGATACGAGAACAAGGACACGGCGTTCCCGCTCCACCAATAGAAGAAGAGGAGAGGCGGGGCTTACTGGTGTTGTTGCCACAGAGATGCTGATCCGCGTTATTACGGTTCTCTGATCCGAGCCAACGGAAGACTTTCCTCCGGCAGCAGAGCACCGAAACCCCGCTACGGCTCCTCCACAATGTCCCCCTCCTGCTCCTGAAGGTGCGTACTTCAGCCTTTATTTATGTATTTGTTTACTCCCCGGCCAATTTTGTTTTTTAATTCTGTTATTATTTTTTTGCGTCATACCGGAGAGACCCGTTAAAAACGTTAGCCAAAAAAAAGCAAGATGACAAACAACCAACTTTTATCCCCCCAAAAAAAAACCTAAAAAAACAAAAACAAAGACAAACATGTCTGTAAAGTTTTCCAGCTGAAGGAGAGATTTAGCTACGTTTCCTCCCGGTTTGTGCCAGGTTTGGAGTCCCGGTGAGGTCAGGTCCGCGTTTACCTGCCTTTAGCATCGGTGTAATAACCGTGTTAGCTGCCGGCACCGGCGGCTAGCTAGCTGGTGTTATTGTGTAGTAAACTGTTGTGTACCGCTGAATTTGTTGGACTTTTATCACACCTGTCGTGCTCCACAAGTTTGTCTATAGTGATGAAGGGGAGGGTGCTAGCTGCTAAAGCTAACATACACCTGCCACAGTGCAGCATCGTGATTAGTTTCCACCTGAGCAGCGACGGAGGGGTTGTTGTTTACTGTGCATCCTGTTTACAGGCTGTGTATGATAGCAAACAACTCATGGCTGTTTATTTACACAGCACACTTCAGCAAAGACAACAAAGAGTCGTCAAAACATTAAAACAAATGGAAACAATGCTAAGTTCCAGTACAATACAAATATCTAAGATTGAAGTGGGAAAAAAAGATAACGGCAAAAAACTAACAAATAAACAAACATGTCAGTATAAGGAAGTAAAACTAATGAGTAGTTTTGTTGTTGGTGACCACTGGATCCAACCACTGTGTCTCCCATACAATTCAGTTTTACTTTCACTTTTCCAGGGGTTCCAAAGGATGCATACAACACGTGGGCCATCGTCCATCCCGACGGGTGTCTCGGGAGACGCCTTGGACCTCAGTTTGTCTGGCTCTCAGCTCTCAATGTCCAAACGGCCGAGCAGTGCATCACCTGGGAAGTGCTTCTCTCGCTCTGTGTCAGTTTCTGTGGCGAGCGACAGCCGGGGAAAACGCAACACCCTGGTGAGTAAGTGTACTGCCACATGTGCGAGTTTGTACTGGAAACAGAAAGGAGCTGCAGATTGTTTATGAGTTCAAAGATAATCTGTTCAAGATGTATGAATGAGCAACTCAGAACTGTCTTCTAAGATATTAATTTCAGGATTCTGT
The DNA here is from genome assembly GCF_900963305.1 of Echeneis naucrates. Taxonomy (NCBI): domain Eukaryota; kingdom Metazoa; phylum Chordata; class Actinopteri; order Carangiformes; family Echeneidae; genus Echeneis; species Echeneis naucrates. The sequence continues at coordinate 966,533 of NC_042529.1, read as the reverse complement.
GTAATGTTGACACAAAATCTCTTTTCCAAACCATCTCCACAGAGTGATGTCAGCTTTGGTAGCTCTCGCTCCATCAAGAACCTGAGGCGGTCCAACAGCACCACTCAGGTCAACCAGCAGGCCAATATCAGTTTAAGGTATAATAACACACATACATACATTCTGCTGGTAAAATTGAAGCTGTTTGTGTGTCTAGCATTTTTATATGTGGAACAAATGTACTCCATTCTGAATTAGCTGCCTCCTTAATTCTCTGTGTCAGACCTCCTCATTCCTTATCACTGACATTGACACACTAAACTGCATGTGGTACATTACGTGCTGACACATGTCTTCTGCAAAGCCCAAAGCAAAACTTGCCCTTAAGATTCACTCAGATTAATAAGTGACCTTTAGAGCAGCATCCATGTGGCTGAAATATGAAGGTCGTGTTTTTGTAAATGATAAAAAAAGAATTTGCACATTTTAGATAATGTGCATTTGGCAGTGTTGAAGAAGTGCTCTTGTTGAAATGTCTGAAGTTATGGCCTGTCGCATGAAGCTCTTTAAACCGGGCCGCTTCTCTTCACTGAGCAACAGCTGGCAGCCCCGAAGCCTCAGCACTTCAGACAATAGGAATTGTGGCGCGCCAGCTCCTGCATGATAAAGAGCAGCGGGAAGCTGGGTGGCTGTTGCTAGGGTCGCGGGGTGCAGGGACTTGCTTTGTCCAGGTTGTGGGGGAGCAGGGACTTGGGGGTCAGGTTACCCCCACCAACAGGAGCCAATGAAAAGAGAAGTGTGCACGCTCTGGTTCTATTGTCTGGCAGCTGCCGTCATCCCCCCTCCCCTCTCTGCCTCCAAGGATATAGAGGAGAGGGGGCTTTAAATTTAAAGACATCCTAATGCCCCCAATACCCCAACCAAGACTTCAGGGATGTTACTGGGTCACTCGCCACCTACCTCCCTCTCCATTGCTTCGCCCCTCCATGCATCACTCTCTTGTAAAGCAAAAAGTAGAGGAATGTGCTGCCTGAATAGTGTTGTCAGATTGCTTTTCATTGGGCCAGCTGGCTTGACCTCCCTCCGGAAGACACACACCCCCACGCACAAGCTCATTGATATACTTAAAAACACCACTGCACAGGCCGGCTGCAGCACAAAAACAAGCAGAGGCCAGGCCAGACAGGAGGTCACCCTACATCTGTGCCTCTTGATGGAGGTGCTGGTGTGTGCAGCTATTTGAAGGATGAATGACACAGTATGGGGATCAACATATGTGCGCATGCATTTACATGGAATCCATAGCAGGATTCTCCCTAACAGACGGTCAGCTGCTCTATATTGAATTCCAGAGCTTGTGGGGGGAGAGGCGATGAGGATGAGACCCGTTCCTGCAGCTGTCATTACAGCATTTAATCACAAAAGCTGCCACTAAAAGCTGTGACTGGAGGCCCCAGCTTTGTGTTGTGTTTTTTGATAGTGGTATGCACCTTTAAACCCTTGTTATGTGAAAACTGAGCCCAGAATGTGCTCTCCCACTTCTAAGGACAAATTATTTTCCTGGCCCACAGTGACCAAGTAAGCTCTTTAAACAGTCTGTTTACCTTCTCTTGTGTGCTCCCCAGTCAGGACCAGAGTGAGGACTATCTCGCCCTGTTTGACAGCAGCTCAGATGGACGAAAGAAACTGGCCAGCCTCAGCAAGGCCTCCCCAGACAGGACGACATGGAACATCCTGGTATTTAACTTCAACTACATAGTTTTTTTTTTTATCATATATAAAATCATAGGATGAATTACAATAATTAAATGATTAATTACAATTTAAAATCACAAGGGGGCATTTTCAATGTTATTTCCTGTTTCTCAGGATGATCAGCCCAGAGCTCTCCCCCCACACTCCAGCTCCCGCAGCACTGGCAGCATGGACTCTCCCACTAGCCTAAAGAAAAGGGAGCCAGGCATCGCTCTGGCTGCCACTTTCACTGCTAACAATAGGTGGGCAGCGTCTCTCACACAGCCACACACACAACAGTGCAGGTAAAACTAAGAGCTTCGCAGTAATCACCCAGATGGCTGGATTTCTACCTGCCTCTTGTGTTTCATTCCTGTTGGATCACGGCAGCTGATATGGCAGTCAGGAATTCAACCCACACACTTTTTTCTTCTGTTAAAAAAAAAAAAAAAACTGTGGGGGCTCAGTTTACAATATGGTAAGAATTTGCGTCAAAGCATGAACAGTATCAGTTGCTGTAACGTCTGGAGGGGGCTCAAGTGAAAATAGATGGAAGAGGCATTCTCAACACTTGACGCAGATGCCAACACATGCCTGATGTGTAAGCCAGAAGTGTGTCATGGTGCCTGTTTGTTTTCCCAGGAGCAATAAGGGAGCTGTGGGAAACTCTGTCACCACCATCTTACACAACAACTACTCTGAGAAACCTCTCACGCCTAAGAGCTCCAACCAGAAGCCATCCTTTAAGTAAGTGCTGAAGTCAACACACTCGTTTGGTTGGCATGATTTTTGATATTGTTTTCTCACAGGGTAAAGCCAATGTAACAGGCTCATATTGACCATAACAAAATTCATTCACAATAAATGATTTTGAAGTTTGTTTATGATTAGCAGTGCTACACTTGTTATGTCTAGTCATTCAAAGTATCTGCTTTAATGCTTTAAATTCTCTATTTTAGTAACATCCTGAAAGCCACAGCAAACGATGAGGTCTCCCTTGATGGTTCCCTCACTAAGTCCCAGAAGAATTTCTGTTCAGCTTCCTCCACCTCCAACAACAGATCACCAGTGTCGGCCCAGCGTGGCAGCCCTGTGCTGCCTCGAAGGAGGGAGGTCACTGAAGAAGAGGCAGAAAGGTCAGATGCTGTTTCCTATTTGTTTACTGATTTATTGATGTAAATTATTCTGTGACTCATAGCTGTTCTTTTATGTATTTGAAGGTTTATCCAGCAGGTGAATCAGGCAGCAGTCACCATCCAGCGCTGGTACAGACGCCATGCCAGGCAACAACCCACAAACCATGCAGTGCTCAAACGCATGCTTGCCAGTAAAAAAAAGGTCTGCCCTTCTTTTTTTTAAATCCTTCATAGTCTTCAAAGGGCTCATCTGTCCTTTTCTGGGGCTGCTGTATCAACACTGTCTGTGCCATCACCTTGCAGGAGTGGGAGGAAAGAACAGTGGACAGCTGCCTAGAGCAGCAGCAGAAAAAGGATGAGGACAGAAAACGGATTCGTGAGGAAAAAGCCCATCTGGCCCGCCTTGCTGCCATCCAGGTGCCCAGCTCTTCACTTTACTTCAGTGGTCTCAGTGTTGCACGTCCAGAAATTTAGACTTACAGGAGATTTTTTATGTTTCATGTAGTGCAAGTTATATGAAGATGTGGACCGATGTGAACAGTGGATGTTTTCCGTTGGTTATGAGAATTGACATGGCTGCTTTGTGTCTCCCTCTGGTGGTTTGGTACAGGAGCTCCAGCAGAAACGAGCCCAGCAGGCGACCGATCAGCATGCAGCAGTGGTGGAGCAGGAAAACCTGAGGCAGACTGCTGTGTCTGGACGTAAGAAGCCACCCAGGATATCTCCGACCAACAGGAGTCCAGCCTCGCCAAGTAACAACAACCCGCTGTCACCCACAGTTGTCAAAGCCAAGAACACAGGTGTGTCCCTGAATTATTTCAATATTCAAAGTAGCTAAACAAATGTTGTATTTGAGAAGTGGATTTATAATCAGTTCACCAATAGAGTTTTGTGTTTCCAAAGACTCCAATGTGAATATTGTGGCCGACATCAGTGAGCTCAGCTTCAGAGCCATTTCTCCAGCTCTGTCCAACCCTAGAGGCTCTCATTTTTCCCAGGTAAAAAACTCCTTTACATTCCCAGCTCAGCTCCTTCATTCACCATCTCTGCCTTTCTCCTGATATTCAAAAAACATTGTATTTATTTTCTCTTGCAGGAGCAAGAAGACAGAGCAGAGGAGGACATTTGTCTAGAGCTGCAGCACCAAGAGAATGACAGGAAAGTGACCCGCAAGGAGAAAACTCGTCTGGCTCGTCTTGCTGCTTCCCAGGTCAGCTCATCTGATGCCATACTTTAGACACCATGACTGATGTTAAAGTCGAACTATTAGACAGCTTGTTTAATGTCTCCCTCTGGTGGTGCGATGCAGGAGCTGCAGCAGAAAAGGGCCCAGCGACGAACAGAAGTGCAGCATGCAGCTGAGGTGGAGGCACAGGGGCCAAGGCAGACGGCTGTGATTGGACGAAAAAAGGCACCAAGGATTTCCCTGCCCAATAGGAGTCCATCTCTGCCAGGCAACAACAGTCCAATGTCACCAACAGACATCAAAACTAAGAACACGGGTTTGTTTGAATCTGTGCAGTTATGTGAAAGTGACCAATTTTATCTATCAGAAAACTTGGTATAAATGTTTTGGTCTAATTTTTCCACAGACTCCAATTTGAATGTTGTGACTGAGTTAGGAGAGCTCAGTTTCAGAGCTGTTTCCCCAACTTTGTCCAATCACAGAGGCTCTCAGTGTTCTCAGGTAAAAAATTAAAACTTCTAGCTGCTCTGAAATGATCAAAGTTCTAAACATGACCAATTTTAAACATGTTGATCATGTTCGTGTTCTAGGACACTCTGCAGAGGTCAGTGAGTGTGGAGGATCAGCAGCAGGGAGCTTTGTCCAGCAGGGCTCAGTCTAAGACCACCCTCAACGAGCTGCTGGACTCTCTGAAGCTCTTAGAGGAGGAGCCAGAGCGACTGCCAGAGTCAAAATGTTACCGCAAAGAGAAATACGCCTGGATAGATGAGGTCAGCGTCAAAGGTCCACTTAACTTTAACCGTTTATACCCATGGGAAAATATATTTGAGGTTTTAGGAACCAAACACCTACATCTACAAAACATTGGATGGACCTTTAACTTCTACCTTAAGACTGTATGGGCCTTTAATGTCTTAGTTTTGTTGTGCAAGAAGAAGCTTTTGAACTACTAACAACATAAAAACATGTCTGTAGCCTGAATTACCCCCTCTTCTCATTCAAGGATGGAGACTCTAACTCTTTGACCACTGACAACCTGGAGCGTCACGGGCAGCTAAGCCACCACCCTGCTCTGCCAGATGGGGGTACCCTGCTTTCTGAAGCCAAGCTACAGAGTATCATGAGCTTCCTGGATGAGATGGAGAAGTCAGAACAGGAGAGACCTCGCTCTGTAACCTCAGGGTCACACAGAGAGGTCAGTGTCAACAGACATAATATATCAGCATCAGTCAGTGCAGATCTGTCAGATTATGTTCATCACACACTGATGAGCTCTTTGTGTTCTCAGGCTGTGCTGTCTGAGGAGGAGCTGGCTGCTGTTGACCAGGCGTCGGCCACTGCAGCTGAAATCACTGGCTCCATGATGAGAATCAAGCTGGAGCTGGATGAGAAGAAACGCACCGTTAACATGCTGCAGGCTGCTCTGGTAGGGTGATGCAGACACACACATCACCAACTAGTAGAGAGCAGAAAAATGTTTTCGGCCTCATTTGGTCCTGATGTTTGCCCATTTTCTGTATTTTCTGTCAACCAGGCGCAGCAGAGGGAGCTGACGGTGAGGCACGTGAAGGAAACTGAGAAGGAGTTGAGCAGAAACTTTCAGCTCCAGAAGGAACAATATGAAGCCACCATCCAGAGACACCTGACTTTCATTGATCAGGTTGGTGCACAAACGCACACAGTCTAATCCTAGCTGCCCATTAGCGCTCCATTTACTTCCCTTGGCTGGTTTTTAACGTGTTTTCTTCCTCCAGCTGATCAATGACAAGAAGGCTCTAAGTGAGCGCTGTGAAGGAGTAGTGGGAGAGCTGAAGCAGGTGGACCAGAAGTACACCAAGAAGATTGCACAAATGCAGGAGCAGCATGAGATGGTGAGGCGGCCAAGAATCACAAGTCATGACACAATTGTTTCTGTGAAGATTTCAGAATCTGCAACTCAGTTGTTTTCTCACTGGCTCTGCTTTGCCTCCTGTGTGACTGTAGCTTGCTTTTCTTTTGCTTGTGTCCTGCTGCTTTTGTTTAATCGTCTTTTCTCTTTTTTGTCCTCTTCCCTTCCTCACTACCTTTACCTGTCCTCGTCTGTGTGTCTGTTTTTTCCTGGCTTTAGGTGTGGCAAATTCTGGGTCCCTTGTGTGAGGTAACTTTGCTTTTTCCCTGTAACCATTAATTCATAGCATGATCACCTCTTTCATTCCACTACTCTTCTCATTTCATTTGTTTGTCCCATGCCACTTCTCTTGGACAGTGTGTCTGCATGTGAGTCATCTCAGTCTTTCTCTCCACCCGAGATTTAATTGTTAAGATAATATTGACTCATACCGTGTTGATTGTCTTTCCCAAATATTTGTCTATTGTCTTATTTATTTAATGTGCCGAGTTTGACTGTTGATGACTCACTTTGTAATAATTCCACCCTGTCTGTCGACCCACAGGAAATAAAGAAGTTAAAAGACTTAATGAGTGCCACAGAAAAGATCCGCCGGGAGAAATGGATAGATGAAAAAACCAAGAAAATCAAAGAGATCACGGTTAAAGGTGAGATAGTATAAGATTCAAAGATCTGCAGCAAGGCTTTGTAAAGTTAGGGTAATAAATTTCCTGTGTTTAATTCTATGTTGTTCAAACCTATATTCAAATCAAAACCCCTCAATCTAACCTTTGGCAGTGAATTGGTGTAATATTGGCCCACTGGTGGCTTCGCCTTGTTTTATGCTTTCGCATAGACCCCACAGTCAATCTCTGATTGGGTCTTATCAGCCCCGACTACCAGCGATGGAAGCAACATGGAGGATGATCTCAAACTTTACTGACCTTAGTGTCTTTGGTAGCTGTTGTTCAGTTATATTCTGGTTTGAGGAATTTTAGATGTAGCAGAGTGGATGCAGCCTTAGGATACACAACAGAGGCTGTCAAACCTTTCTAAGACCGACTTTCTGCCGGAGGTCTCATGATCTCAACTATAGCAAGACGGGTTAGGGTTAGGGCATCTGTCCTTTGGCTTGGGCTATTGTCCGGCTTTCATAAGGCAACATTAGCGAACAGAGTACAGTTCGCTTTCTTCCAACTTACTGTATTGTTACTACTTTTTCTGCCTGTGATGAGCTGAGCCCATGAAAAGTCACAGGCACTTGTATGACAGTGCTAATGAGGTGTTTGTACAGTCACAACTCCAGGGAAACCAGAGTTGTTTATATGTCTTCACTGTAGTAAGTCCTGTAGTCACAAATTTGTCAAACAAATAAAACTTTCTGACAGTAATGTGACTTATGAAATCTGAGTTATACTTAATCACTGTGGCATTCTTCAGCCACAGGTCGTAAACTCCTTTCTGTTCCTTCTCCTCCTCCCTCAGGTCTGGAGCCAGAGATCCAGAAGTTGATCTCAAAACACAAACAGGACCTGAAGAAGCTGCGGACGCTGCACGAGGCAGAACTGCTGCAGGTGGATGACCGAGCAGCACAGCGCTACGTCCATCAGTGTGAGGAGCTCCGCCAACAGCTGGAGAAGGAGAAGGAGGAGCAGTGTCAGAGAGAGAGGGAACTAGCCAAACAGAGGTGGGCAAGTCACACCATTATTGATTGTGGCGGTCTTCTCTCTCTCTGTACGGGTTTCTTGATGATTTTCAACATGTAAACACAAGAAAAGCACCAATAAATACAGTAGATAGCAGCTTACAAATGGTTGTAAGATTATCAAACAGCAACAGCTCAGTTACTCAACTTCAGTTAGAAACTGAAAGACACACAGGATAGCCTTTGTTTAGCTTAATGCATTAAGCTCAGCAAGAGAGAGATGACCTTCAGTCTTAACAGTTTATTCCTCTTAATCTCTGCCTTTTGAAGCACTGAAAAGAGACAAACATAAACGAGAAAGGTCTTTCAGTTTACTTGCGTCCATGACACATGAGGGAACATGCTGTCAGAGTTAATGAGTCTACCAGACATTTGTTAATTACTCACTTCTCTGTGTTTTCGGGCGGTGTATTATAATTATTGTTTATGCTACTTTTAGCAGCCTAAATTTGATGAATGTGTCCTTTTGTTTGTGTGTGCGTCAGATATGAGAATCAGCTTCAGGAGGAGGAACTGTGCCTGCAGCAGCAGAGGCGGCGTCTATACAAGGAGGTGGCTGAGGAGAAAGAGAGGCTGGCCCAGCTGGCTGCAAGGTGAGGTCAGAGGTCGTCTGCACAGCCTCGCTCTTTTTCCATACACTGAGACTGTTACTCTTGGTGTTAAATGTTTCAGCACTTTGTTCCCATTAGCGTTCTAAGAATAACACGCTGATTCAGTGGAAAATCAAGGCCATAGTTAATGTTAGATTCCATGGTGTTTCCCACATGCTGAAAATGTACTTGCAGTGGAGGATGGTGTGGTGGGAGACCGATGTGCAGGAAGAGATTTTTTTTAGTTCCAGCTCAAGTGTCCAAAACGTCTGCTGTATTTTTACAGATGATGCATGTAGTAAATGTTGCAGTTCTTGTCAGTGATGATCTTCATGTGTGCGTTGCAGGCAGCGTGCCGAGTTGGAGGAACTGAGGCAGCAGCTGGAGGAGAACAGCTCTCTGGCCGGACGAGCCCTCAGAGAGGAGCTGGACAAGACGCGAGAGGAGCAGGAGAGGAGACACCAGGTGAGGACTGACCGTCAGTAGTGTTCAATGGAGACTTCTATGTCTCTTCTCTGTCTGGTATCGGCTAAGCCAGTTGGCAGGTCTGCAGCTAAGTGAGGATTTGTTTGTGTAACTAGATGGAGATGAAGGGGCTGCAGGAACGTTTGGATGTCGAAAAGCAAACCTGGGAAGAAAACTACAAGAAAAAAGAGGTAGGTCAACTCGCTGCCATGAAGCTGCTTCATCTGTTGTCAGTGCTCCTTTCTTTTGTTCCCAGTGAAGTCTAAGAAAGCACTGACTGTCATGTAAATATGAATTATAGTGCTCGTACGACCCTGCAGACCGTAAATGTAGGATTTCTAGTGGGAAACATAAATGGAAGAGGAGCTGAGATTTTTCCACCATAAGAAATGATGTCATCAGGTGGCACAAACTCTTAGTGTAGTCTCAAGAGTTCAGAAAAAATGACGTAGTGAGAGGTGTATCTTAATTTTTTATCTCCCTGTGTGTACACATGATGTATGTATGAATATCAGCAAGCAACTGATATTTATGTCTGCAGGAAGCATGGCTGCTGAGCCGGGAGCGTGAACTCAAAGAAGAACTGCGACGGGAGCGTGACAAAGAGATCGAGCTCGCCATCTGGACGCTGGAGGAGGAGACCAGCAAGGACAAAGAAGAGTGTGAGAGGGTGGCTGACAACAGGTCTGTCTGACGATGTTTCTTCTGCGACTTCATCAAAACTAAGAAAAGTGTGCAGCACCAACCTGTTGTGTGCCTCATTCTCAGAGTTAAGCGCGTGAGGGAGAAGTATGAAGCGGAGCTGAGGGAGCTGGAGTGCTCCGAAAGAACGGCCGTGGAAAAGCAACAACAGCTGAGAAAGAAGCAGATGGAGACGGAGGGAGAGCTGATCAGACTTCAGGCCCTGCTCAGACAGAGAGAACAGGAGCTGGAGGACATCACACAGGTGAGAAGCAAAGTTCCTGCTGTAAAGTAGAGAAAATAACCCTGAGAAAGAATCTAAATGAATTTGTCTGACTCGTCTTCTCAGACCAGGGACAAGCTGGCAGATGAGCGCCGCAGCCTGGCAGAGGTGATTAGGCAGGAGTTTGCCGACCGGCTGGTGATGACGGAGGAGGAGAACTGCAGGTTGAAAGTGGAGGTGTCAGAGGTCAGGGCGAGGCTACGCCTGGAAGTGGAAAAGGTCACCAGGGAGAAGGAGGAGGAGCTAGCTGAAGTCCATCAACGGTAGGGTGGAAGAGAATTAAAAAGAGTTTGTAATTAAGTTTTTATAGCTGATACTATTTACATGAAAGGGCAGATAGTTCATCTGGGTAAGACACAGTGTGATGATCTGAGGTAAAAGCAAAACCTGTTCTCCATCTAATATTAAGCCTTCTGTGTCCCGAAGAAAAGAATCACTCCATGATTGGGCTTGGCAGCAGATGGTAAACATTCCAAGTTTTGTTGGCCGACTGGTTATGTCCTTGTTCTGTCCAAGGTGTGACCAAGAAACCTGATGCATGATTTAAAGCCCCAGCTTAAAACTAATAAAGGAGGAAACTTAACCTTGCCACTGAGTAATCTGTTTTCTAAAGGAGGAGAAATATGAGTTGGATGGGCAGTTGTCCTGAAGATGGCACGCCTAAGGTCACCTGAGCCCAGGGCTTTTATTGTGGCGGGTGGTCTGGCAGCAACAGGATACTGACAATTGGCTGCCCTGTTTTCAGTGATTCACTCTGTTCACACAAACACTGCACAAAACCATTTTACAAAAGGAAGCCATTCTGACTCATAAGGATTTTCCAATGCGACTCATCAGGCTGTGGAAACGCCTGACTGTCCAAAGTTTGACAGAATAGTCTACAGAGCCACACTATGTTTATATGGGAGGATTGAAGGATTTAAATCCTGGTCACAATAAAACATTGGTTCATTTGATTGTGGGTTGGCAGACAGATTTCACCCAGTGGGAATTACTGAAAGCAACAGATCACACTATCTGTGGCCATTTTATGCTCTTATTTGTTACGGACACTGCAGAGAGGCGGAGTGAAGGGCTGACCAACAGTCCGTCCAGTCTGGAGTCAAACCAGCAGCTTCCTGCTCAGGCCCCAGTTTGGCTTCAACCACTGAATAAATCCATCAAGTTATTGACGCTTCTTTTTTTGTGATTGGCCAGAGTGAAGTCGGCCATCTTGAAGAAGGAAGAAACTGTCAACAATCTTCGGAAGCAGTACGAGGTGAGAAACTAGGTCTTTGAACAACAAACTGCAGCTCTGTGTCTGTGTGCATGTGAGTGTGTCGAGGGGGTGGGGGGTGATGATTGACAGGGTGTGTAAATGTCACCCTCTCTTCTGATAGGCTGCTTTGAAGAGGGCGGATCATCTAGAGGCCTTGTGGGAACAGCAGAGAAAACAGCTGCTGGAGAAGTGACTGACAGGAAGGCCAAGTTCCATCCTTGTGGATCTCTCCCCTCCGCTTGGAGCTGGAACTGTCATGCCCCCTCCCTCACGTGACTCCCCTTTTTGTTCCTGCCAGCAAGACTGAACCTGTGGAGCCGCTGAACCTTGTCCTACCTCATTTGAAAAAACATTAAATGGGGGAATGCACTTGTCCTGCCTGTACAGCCCCTCACCCCCCACCACAGACATGAAGGAGTGGATTGTGTTGAAACTTCCTAATTTAGATTCCATGGCCTAGGTGGAACCAAATAAACAAAACAATTCAGACGGACTTCCCATTCTTTTTCCCTTTCCAGTGGATGACTGCTGTTGTTTTATATGGCTGTGCCCCCCCCCCCCCCCCCCCCCACACACACACACACACACGCCCTACCCCACCTCAGTGGGAGCAGGAATGCCTCCATGTTCCCCACAGAACAGCCACAAAGACCAGTTCCAGATGTTTCTGAAACCAGCATAGACCTGCCGCTGGGGAAGTGGAGAAGGTGGGGGTCGCTCTTCCTGCCGGGACAGCGTTACAGCTACAGTTTGTGCCTGAAACAAGTCGAGCTCCTGCTGCTCCTGCTGAGCCCTTTCATGTGTTGACTGGTGTGTTTTGTACCAGTGCCCCCTCAAGGCGAGCACTAATTACAGGATCCATAACATCTCCCTGTGCTTCGACTCTGAGCAGCTTGTTTCATGTGTCTAACACTAAAACGAGGAGCCAACGAAGAGGTTAGAGGTGACGCATCAACACAGCTACAGACGACAGTAGAGAGCATGTAGAATGTTGATAGAAAGAGCAATAGGACGTTTAGGCAGCTTAAAGGAAAATGAGTGCTGTGTTTGAGGTCAAATGCAAATACTGGCAGAGTGGCGGCTTTGAAAGTTCCCAAATGTAAGAAAGAAAAGGAAGCAGAGCAGATGAAGGGAAGCAGGAATGTGCACAGAAAATGTTTGTAGGATTAGGAAAGCAGAGCTGGTAGAGGCGGCATGAGGCATGTGACCAGAGGCATGAGAATTGCCATGTAGGTTTTTTTTGCCCAGCCTGATTCTGAGGCCGCACTGTGACAAAACATATGAAAGTCAACAAGGGCGGTAAACGTATTTAAGCCACCATGTTTCAGCACTTCTGACTCTGTTTCGTCTATTTTTTTCTTTCTTACCCTGACCATTAATGAAGACCCTCTAACGGAAACAAAACGTCTTTGTGGATAAGATTTCAGTTAGAATGGCCCATAGCTTGAGTTAGTGAGGGGGGTGGGGCGTAACAAGAGTGTGCTGCAGAGAGAAACTCTAAACCTGGAAGAGAAGCCTGTTATTTAGGTTCAACAATGATGTGAAAGACCACATTCTGATGTGACTGTGAAAGCCTCCCATCAGAACATATATTTATTCTGCCTTTATTTATTTTTGTCCAATCCAGCGCTCGTCCCCGACCTTCGTAGAGTCTCTGGTCCACAGAAAAGGACGAGGGTTGTCTTGATAACTGTCACAGTGAGATTTTATACCCTTGCCATTTTTTTATGGTGGTAAAAATACAGTATGTTAGATTTTTCTGACACAAATGTTGTCCGAGCCACAATGTGAAAGGTTCATATGAAGTGTAATGTTACAGGAGGGGGGTGGTTGATGAATGCAGCTTTATGGGTGATGCATGACAGTGATTGCCACATCAGCCACCTCATTAACCATCATATCAAATATTATTTTAACTTCTCCATGTGTTTTATGGGAGGTGTGCACGCCCATTAGAAGATTTATCTGTAGTTTTAAGAATCTAAAAACTTGACAGTGTAGTTGTACCAGTTAGCCAATCAGGGCCTCTCTTCTGATTGGCCTACCGTTTTCCGAGTAAGTGAATAAATGTAGCAGATTTGAAGTAACCATTGAAAATCCAGCAAAGGTTGGAGGGTGTGTCTGGATGGGCAGGGCTTGGCAGCATGGCTGAGAGCGGTGACTGAAGAGAGAGAGGTACAGAAGTCCTGGCAGCTGGTTTTAAGGCACAGTTTCTGAATACAGGCTGTGAGGCCTTTGACTCTTTTACTGTTATCAATACAGAACCTGATCTCTAATGTTAGCAGGACTTTGGTGGTGGATTTGTGTCCCATGTCCACCAGCCGATCGGCCGTGGGTCATGAGGACTTTGGTTCTGAGGGCCCGAAGGCACCTGAGAGCCACAGCAGATGTCGGTGCTGGCCTCAAACCAAGAGGGTGGTGATGCCAGTTGACATTCCTCACACACAGACACGTCCTACAAGTGCCAATAAGCCCTGCTTTTGTGTGTGTGTTTGATGATTCCTTCTGTTGTGTGACACACACACAGGGCACATACAGGTTTTGTAAGTGTACCATTCCAGCTGTAATGGCTCATTGTTTTTTTTGTGTGTTTTTATTTCTCCATGTGTAACTCTGTTGCCCGAACATGTAGCTCTTTGAATGCCCTTAATTTTTTTTATCTAGATTTTTTTTTAGTGCTTTGCAATGATGCCTAACAACTGCGAAGAAGACGGTGACTAACTTTTCAGTAAACAAAAGAATAAAAAGAAATTGTTGTTTGAAAAACATGTTGTGTTCTTCGTCCGTGTTGTCCGTTGGTAGAAACACAGTTGTTCATGTTGAACCCGCCTTCTCTCTCGCTCTCACACTGTAACTGGGTGGAATTTAGCAGACTACTTGTCTTAAATTAAAGCTCCTATAAACCAGCGGCTGATGATGATTCATCTGTGTTTCAGAAAAAGGTTTTTGCTGCTGCATTAACTATAAAACACAGATGAGGAGTCAGCAGGAGTGTTGAGCCACAAGAGTTCTCCACCTCCGGGACGTTTCAGCCTATACATGTGGAATAATGTCCACAGCTGACCCACATCTTCTCCTCTTCCTCCTTCTCCCCCTCCTCCTCCTCCCCCTCCTTCTCCCCCTCTTCCTCCTTCTTCTCCCCCTCTTCCTCCTTCTTCTCCCCCTCTTCCTCCTCCCCCTCTTCCTCCTCCTTCTCCCCCTCCTCCTCCTCCCCCTCTTCCTCCTTCTTCTCCCCCTCTTCCTCCTCCTCCTCCCCCTCTTCCTCCTTCTTCTCCCCCTCTTCCTCCTCCTTCTCCCCCCCCTCCTCCTCCCCCTCTTCCTCCTCCTCCCCCCCCTCTTCCTCCTTCTTCTCCCCCTCTTCCTCCTCCTTCTCCCCGTCCTCCTCCTCCCCCTCTTCCTCCTTCTTCTCCCCCTCTTCCTCCTCCTCCTCGCCCTCTTCCTCCTCCTTCTCCCCCTCCTCCTCCTCCCCCTCTCCCCCCCCCCCTTCTCCCCCTCTTCCTCCTCCTCCTCCCCCTCTTCCTCCTTCTTCTCCCCCTCTTCCTCCTCCTTCTCCCCGTCCTCCTCCTCCCCCTCTTCCTCCTTCTTCTCCCCCTCTTCCTCCTCCTCCTCGCCCTCTTCCTCCTTCTTCTCCCCCTCTTCCTCCTCCTTCTCCCCCTCCTCCTCCTCCCCCTCTTCCTCCTTCTTCTCCCCCTCTTCCTCCTCCTCCTCCCCCTCTTCCTCCTCCTTCTCCCCCTCCTCCTCCTCCCCCTCTTCCTCCTCCTTCTTCCCTCCTTCCTTGTCCTCCCTCTCTGTTTTAGTCTTCGCTCTAAAGCAACTGGTGGCTCCTTTATACAGAGGAAACGGAAGGAAAGGTGGAGGCTCACCTCCTCTGGATTTACACAGAAGGAAGCTCTGCTTCCTGTTGTTTCTGCTTACCACCTGACAGTTCCTGTGTCTTTGTCAGCTCCTGTCATTGTGCTGTGAATCTGGCTGGGGGTGGAGTTTTTATCTAAAGGGGGGTTTGGGGAGGGTCTCCGCACATTGTGAGCATAGCAGAGATCCTCAGAGCTGCCTGCTCATGCCTAACTTTACTGCCTGCCGCCTGGAGTGGCCTCCTTCCTCCTCCTCCTCTCCACGCTCTGAGGTTGGGGGGGTTGACCAATTGCCAGCAGCTGGTTGCTCATTTATTTCACAGTGGCCCCGCCCATACAGCGCTGAGGCTGTACTGCTGCTCCACAGTCAGATGAGCGGCAGAGCTCCGCTAACTTCAGAGCCCCATGCTGACATTTACCACAGCAGACTGAGATCAGACAACATAGAGGAGGACTTCCTGCCGGTGAGGGACACCTTAATGTTTCTGGGCCATGATGGGAGACTTTTGTGTTTCTGCTGGACGAGGACAGAGACAGACAGAGAGAGAAATGACATGAGTGACTTACCTCTGACTGGGCGAAGGGCTGTGACAGTATGATGCAGGTCTGCTTTGTCTCTGCT
This sequence comes from Echeneis naucrates, assembly GCF_900963305.1. Classification (NCBI taxonomy): domain Eukaryota; kingdom Metazoa; phylum Chordata; class Actinopteri; order Carangiformes; family Echeneidae; genus Echeneis; species Echeneis naucrates. The sequence continues at coordinate 951,176 of NC_042529.1, read as the reverse complement.
GTTCGATGCTGACATTTCCTGCTGTGTGTGTGTTATCAGAGTTGGCAGCTGAGTTTATCACTGGATCACTCCAACACATTTTTTCCATTCCCCTCAGCTGGAGCACCTTCACACCAACCTGGGAAACTGTGTCCCTTCACTGACTCAGTGTCATCGCTGCTGTTGCTCTTTAACTCATTCACTTCCTTCTTAAACATTGTCTCTGTCTCCCGGGTAAAGAAACCAGACTCCACTCCACAGCAGCCCAGGGGTCACATTTTGTTCGCCTCAAGTTCTGTTTATTACACTTACTGACAAAGAGGTGAGAAGTGGAGGGGGGATTGTCGGTGTCTGTTTTAATGCCTACCCGCTCCTCCAGATCTCTGCAGTGTTCATTCACCTCGACAGGTCTGAGGACCGACACGTTCCTGCTTTTGTTTTGTCACTTGGGAGATTCAGTTGCGTCTCCTCAGGCACACCGAGTGCAGAGAGGAGATAAATCAGCAGACATGAAGATGTCGACCCGACACTTTGTGTTCAGTCTGATGAGCAAATCTTCATTAAAAAGGGATTATTTAGGACTCTAGGAGATAACGTTTCGCCCTCTCTTTGTCTCCCCCTCACTGTAGCTGTGCTGAGAAAAGCCCAGATTGGAGCCCAGATCCCGATGTGGGCTAATTAAACCCCCGCCCCCACCACCCCACCATCACCAACCCGCTCTCTTCTGGTGGACCAGGAAAGTGTCGACCTCCCTTCCTGCCTTTTCATGCTCCTTCAGGCGGGGCAGAGGGCACGGTGATCACACTTTGTGACGAGGGGATGGCGTTCAAGAGGAAGGTGGTTCTTGGTGTGATGACTGCCATCTTTATCCTGTCCATTTACGTGCTGTGTGTGAACCTGGAGGGGCCCCCGTCCTGGTCCTTCATGATAGGAGGGACCAACAGGTGAGCGATGGGACAAAACCGTCATGAGTTTCAGCTGATGGTTGTGGATTTTATGTCACGCTGTATAAATAGTTGTGTGAAATGGAATTTCCAAAATTACTGAAGCTCTCCAGGAAGTGGTGGATTTAAAGTGTCATTCACATTCAGCCAAAAATGAACTCCAGTGATTTGGTTTTTGCATAAATTGGAAAAATTTGGTAAAAATTGAAGCAGCATTTGTCCCCAGCAGGATTCCAGCTCCAAAAACGCTGGCGCCATCCTCTCCCATAATTCAACCAAATCCTCCCTGAATATTAAATTGAAAGCCCTCAAACTAAACCGCCCAGAACTTTGCATGCTGGTTGTTGGCGCGCTGACTGTGCAGACGCACTTTAATTTACTCCACACATCAGAATACAATATGTCTGGCTTGCCTGATTTTGGTGCCCATATGTTTTCTAAATTACAGATTTTTCAGGAAAATATTTCAACCCTCAGATTGTCAGTGGTATGAACGTTTTTTTGGAAGCAGCACTTACCGCCCCCCCCCTCCAGTCGTATCATTGTGGTTTTAACAAAGGAGCCATACAGCTCCAGCTGCACTGATGAAAAAAGAGAAAGCCTGGAGCTATTTCACTGGAGGTGGCCTCTCACACATCTATGTGAAACATAAGCTCTGTTATTAAAAGACAGCGCTCCAGCCTTAAAAGCCTGCAGGTCTAGATAAGATGCATTAAGTCGAGGGGGGGCTCTTTCTTTTTAAATGATGCTCTTTAACTAGCCTCTTTAAAGAGATCTTTTATGTAATTGAGCCGTTCATTCTAGATCTGGTTAATCTGACTTTATTTCTGGGTTATGTACCTCAGGCACTTAAGACTGCGGTCATCAAACCCCAGCTTAAAAAGCCTAATCTTGATCCAGATGTTTTGGCAAACTATAGACCCATATCGAACCTTCCATTTATTTCTAAAATCATTGAGAAAGCTGTAGCAAAACAACTACACGAGCATCTGGATGGGAACAGTTTGTTTGAAGCGTGTCAGTCAGGATTTAGAGCCCATCATAGCACAGAAACAGCGCTGGTTAAAGTCTCCAATGACATTCTAATGGCCTCAGACAATGGATCAGCCTCCATACTTCTCCTTCTAGATCTTAGTGCTGCATTCGACACCATAGATCATAATATTTTACTACAGAGACTGGAACATGAAACTGGAATTAAAGGAACTGCACTAAGGTGGTTCAAATCCTACTTATCAGATAGACATCAGTTTGTTCATGTAAACAACAGCTCCTCCTCATGTACTGTAGTCAGTCATGGAGTCCCGCAGGGTTCGGTACTTGGACCAATCCTCTTTACGCTTTATCTGCTTCCTCTTGGCAACATTATCAGGAAACACAGCATCAATTTCCACTGCTACGCAGACGATACTCAGCTGTACCTGTCAATGAAGCCAAATGAAGTCAGTCAGATAGTCAGACTGCAGGCATGTCTTGAAGACATAAAAGTCTGGATGACTGGAAATTTTTCACTTCTCAACTCTGACAAAACAGAAGTTATTGTACTCGGTCCTAAGCACCTCAGAAAAATACTATCTAATCATCTCATCAGTATGGACGTCATCACTTTGGCTTCCAGCTCCACTGTAATAAACCTTGGAGTAACCTTTGACCAGGACATGTCCATTGTCCCTCACATAAAACAAGTTAGTCGGGCAGCTTTCTTCCTCCTGAGAAACATTAGGAAAATCAGAAACATCCTTCCTCAGGATGATGCAGAAAAACTAGTCCATGCATTTGTAACTTCTAGGCTGGACTACTGTAACTCATTACTATCTGGATGTCCAAACAAATCTCTAAAAGGCCTTCAGTTAATTCAGAACGCTGCTGCACGAATATTAACAGGAACTAGGAAAAGAGATCACATCTCTCCTGTTAGCTGCTCTTCATTGGCTGCCAGTAAAATATAGAGTAGTAAAATCCTTTTGTTAACATATAAAGCTCTTAATGGCCAAACTCCATCGTATCTCAGAGAGCTCATAGTTCCTTACTGTCCTAGCAGGCCACTCCGCTCTCTAGATGGAGGTTTACTTGTGGTTCCTAGAGTCTCCAAGAGTAAATCTGGATGCAGATTGTTCAGTTATCAGGCTCCTCTTCTATGGAACCAACTCCCAGCATCGGTCCGGGGGGCGGACTCTTTAGTAACTTTCAAGACCAGGCTTAAAACTTTCCTGTCTGACAGAGCTGATAGTTAAAAAGTTAAAGTCCTCTACTCTTTAGCTCGGCTGCTGTAGGCCGAGGCTGCTGGGGGAAGGACTGAGCTTCTCTCTCTCTCTCTCTCTCTCTCTCTCTCTCTGTCTCTCCCTGTCACCCTCTCCCCTCATTATATTTCATGAATTCTGTATTACAGCTCAACTCCATGAACTTCATGCAGCAACATGTTCCTGCCTACACCCCCCCCCTCCTCCAATGCCTGTCTCTCTCTCTCTCTCTCTCTCTCTCTCTCTCTCTCTCTCCCACTCTCAACCCAACCGGTCGAGGCAGATGGCCGCCCCCCCTGAGCCTGGTTCTGCTCGAGGTTTCTACCTCTTAAAGGAAGTTTTTCCTTGCCACTGTTGCCAAGTGCTTGCTCATCGGGGGATCTGTTGGGTCTCTTTAAATCATTTTATAAAGAGTTTGGTCTGGACCTGCTCTTTATGTAAAGTGCCTCGATGTAACTCTGTTATGATTTGGCGCTATACAAATAAATCTGAACCATGAACATTTTGCATTTACTTTACATAAACAAATTTACATTTAACCTCTCAACAAGGAGACAGTGGTGTTTGTGTGAAACAGAAATGAGAGAAGGAAACACCTTTGGAAGTAAAATGGTGTTCATGTTTCACAATTTAATATCCTTCTAGTCCATCCTGTTTGCTTCTGCCTATGCTGTATATTTTCTCATGACTGTGACATGAGACAAGCTGTTGCTTTTGTTCTGTGTGGATGTGTGTGTGTTTCCAGCTCATGACTCATCATCAGCTATTGTAACTCAAATCATAATCAGTCATGCCATTGCTACCTGAGCTGCACAACTTCCTCCTCTGTCAGGCTGCAACACTGAATTTTTACTGATTTTTTTAAATTGTCATGTCAATGATCAGATTGGCTGTTAGCCATCACTGAGCGGGCCAAAAAGAAAGAAAAACACAAAGAAACAGAAAGTGGCCACAAACGTGAAAAACTACATGATTTACTCTTTCTGGGTTTGAGGCTCAAAAGGAAGTAGAAAAGTTTAAATATTTTGTCTTTCAAAGTGAGCAGAAGAATCATTCATGTGTCATTTTTCCAGTCCAATGCTTCCACACCGCTGTTTCAGATGTTTCCAGCCCTGAGCTGCTGAGCTGATGTTCATCCCGTCCATGTTTCGTTTGTCTGCAGCATCTCAGGAGACTCTGCACATCCTCTACAGGGACAGAGAAGCAGTGACGGGCGGACCCATCAGCCACCCACATCCACCCGTCACCCAGATACAAACAATGCAAATGGGGATGAGTCCAAGTCTGAATCCAGGCCCAATGGGCCCGGTAGAACCAGGACTGATGTCGAAACCCCCAAGCTGCAGCCTCCACGGTCCACAGAGCCCCCCTTCATCGGAGACACCTACACGAGTGAGGACGTCCCCCTGCAGACAGTGAGTCCTCTGTCTGTCTGCCCCCCCCCCACCGAGCTCTGACCACATTAATCTGCAGCCACAGAAGATGAGTCGTTCACTTTGTGTTTAATGGTTTCAGCTTCTCTAACAGAACCGGATGGGTTCAGAGGTGGTTCAGAGGAGGGAGGCACAAGGTCTTTCTTCTTCACTTCTTCTTTTTTTAACTTAAATACATCACCTTTCTTCTTTATGAGCTGATGGCAAAAAGTTCCTGCTGGTCTCCGATTGTCTGGGTGGACCTTTCTTACAGGAAATAGAGTCATGTCTCTGAGAGTCTGACTCTGTTTCTCCAGTGAGAACACCTCTGAGGGGAATCTCAGGGTTCTGGGAAAATGAAATGACTCTCTCTCTCTCTCTATATATATATTTATTTTTTATTTTTTTTATGTGAATCTCACTGAAACTTAGTTGAAGCTGCAGTCGAGCCGTCACATGCTGAATCGATAAGCAGGAGCAGAGAGCTCAGGCAAGGAGAGTGTGGAACCGTTTCATATTTCATGCATCAGCAAAGTGTCCATGTAATTTTCATAATGAAAATATGTCTTTGTGCAGATGAAACCACCAGCTCCTGTTAGTGCTGCTCGCTATGAGGCCTCCAGTGAGAGTCTGCTTAATGTTGAGGTTGCAAAGCCTCCTAAGAGTGAAGGTCCTGTGACCAAGTTTGTCGATGGGGGAGGAGAATGGGCATGTTTGATAAGAAATCTGCTCCCCGCAGGACTGCACAGAAAGCATACGAAGTCACGTGGCACAAACTGAATTCGGGGCCCGCTTTCTGCCAAATATCCCGGTTCTGCAGTGGGCCAAACACCCCACACCTGAACAGCACCAACGCCTCAGCCAATATCAAGGAGTGCACGGCTGGGCCAGCTTTGATTTGAACAGTGAGTCTTTTTCAGTGTATTTTTTTTATTCTGACGGAGTCGTCCTGCTGATGGCCATTCGATAGAATGCAGGTTTAAGGTTCCTCAGCGTTGGCTCCACTTCAACATGAATTTTTTATTCAGTTTCCAAACTGTCAACATGTGCTGTGTTGCGTTTAAGTACCTGTCAGGATGTAGGAAGGAAGAGAAGGCCTCTGGTTTCTGGTATTTAATTAAAAATATTCTTATTCAGAAATATGCAGCATGTACACAACTTTTGATGTTGGTGTCCTCACCTTCATGTATCCAGACAGAAGGGATGAACTAATTTGGGTGATTGATGGAGGAAAACCTGGAACTTCCAGTGTGTGAATCTGCACACAAGGCCTCACACTTTGTGTCTCTGTGTCGACAGTGCTGGTGGACACTCTGTCCGTCCTCAACCTCTCAGCCAACAGCCAGATGTTGGACGGCTGGAGGGAACTCAGCAACGGCTCCAGGTGTACCCGCTGTGCCGTGGTGGGGAACGGAGGGATACTGAAGGACTCCGGGAAAGGGACGGAGATCGACGGACATCATTACGTCTTCAGGTGGACGAGCTCGTCTGGCACTGAGACGTGTTTTAACAAGAAAACCTGCTGTGTTACTTCATGTTCTTATGGAGCTGCATGTCTGAGCAGCAGCCAACTTTCCTTTATATGAAGCATTTGGGAGATTTTCATAATCACAAAAATTGGATTAAAATCCCAGAATCCTTCAGTTTGTAGTTGAACCTCCTGCTAGCTGAATATTTGAGAGAATTTAGTGTTGGATATTTGGTTTCAGGTTGCGGAGGCTCTGTGTGGGAATAAAGAGAGTCGGGGGCCTGATGTCTCCTGACATGAGTTTCTGAAGTCGGTTTGAGGTTGAGCAGTTGAAACAGCTTCCAGCTCTGTTCTGGTTCTGGTCTGGGCTTCCCGGACTGACTCAATCCTTCTGCGTCTGTGTTTGTGATGCTCAGGACTAACGGGGCGATCATCAAAGGCTTCGAGCAGGACGTGGGCTCTCGGACGACCCACTACACCTTCTCCACCAACACGTTAATGAACTCCATGAGGAACTACGCCAAAGCCGGGTACGGAGGGCCGCCCGTGTCCAAGGTCAGGGCCACAGTAAGACGTCTCTCCTGATGAAATGATGACATTCCAGCTTGAGACTCATCTCTCTGCTGCTCGACAGGAAACACGATACGTCTTCCTGCCTGATCATGATCGTGATTATCTGATGATGAAGGCTGCAGCCACACACACTTTGGTGAAGAGTGGCCATGATAAAAACAAGGAGTGAGTTCGTCCTCCATATCTACACACACGGAATATCCAAATCTGTTGGTGACCAACTTTGTGGTTGAATGATGGTTAAGATCTTTGCTGAAGTTTCATTTCCATCTAGACAAAACAAACACAGCAGCAATTTCATCAGAGAATCTGCTGCTGTTTTCCCTCCACAGCCCTCTGACGTTATTTGGAAAGGACGTGTCGGCCGCCAAGCTGAAGATGTACCACCCAGACTTCGTCCGTTACCTCAGAAACAGGTGAGCAAGCCAGCCAGCTGTTGTCGCTCTTCTGTCTGTGCATGTGTGTGCGTGAAACTTTCTGTTCCTCTTCCATATGTGACCTCAGTTAAAAGTGAATCTGCGGTTTGTTTCTTTCAGATTCCTCCGATCTAACACTCTGAAGGGCAAATACAAGGACATCTACCGTCCGTCGACAGGTGCTGTGATGCTGTTGGCTGCCGTGCATACCTGTGACCAGGTGACACCCATCATTCAGTTCTTTATTCTGTTTACTGTGGGATAGCGTGGGAACGTTTTGCTTTCCAGCGCTCAGGCCTGCTGTGGCCTTCAGTGGGTGCAAGTCGACACGCACTGGCACTTTTTGCAGATCTCCCTCAGAGATCATTAAAACCTGTTGCAACATGCAGTGAAAACAAGAGCTCCTGATCTAAAACCTCTTGTCATGCTTGTTGTCTTTTCTTGGCTGCTGAAGGTGAGTGCGTACGGCTTCATGACCCCGGACTATAAAAACTACTCTGACCACTACTACGACAGCATTTATCGGCCAGTGGGCTTCTACGCCAACCACGACCTGCGAATGGAGATGAATCTGTGGCAGCAGCTGCACCAGACGGGACTCATCCGACTCTACATGCACAAGTGAGCGTTCAAGAGCGCTGACTGCTGTCAGAATGACTCCCTGAAGCGAGCACAAGTTTTCTTTTGATGAAGGAAACAAACACTCCTTTCCTTCGTCTTCCTTTAAGTGACAGCTGCTGCAGGAAGCAAATTTAGTTTTATTTGTTTAAAGGATTTAATTTTCCTAGAAAGCGTGGCTTCCAGGGATTTGTAGGTTGAATTGTTCTTCCGATCTAGCGCCAACAACAGGTCAAAGATTTCACGTGTACAGTGAAAATTTTCCATTTGTGGTTGTGGTCATACACGAACGCTGGCCTCAGCTCTGCAACTGACATTTCATTTTCTCACTTATTTGATTTTGTCTTTTAAGGTTTTAGAGGTTTTTTAATTTTAAAGATCAGTTCTATCCACTAAACATTTGAAATGAATTATTTATCTTTTTTAAATCATTCCTAAGGAACAGGAGAATGATGATTATTCCTTTCTTTTTATTATTGTGGAAACAACTGAGCTGTTGTTGATTCTAACCAGTCATGTTCATTTATCTGGGGACTCACCAAAACCATGTCAGCTGGGACTTTTCGAGCCTCCAGAGCAGTTTTCTGTTGTGTTGAGTGTCGCCTTGACTTCGACTTGGTTAGCTGCCGGCCCAAACTCCAGCGTTCCCCCCTGAAACAGACAGAACACTGCTGGCAGTGAACGAGCTCTCTGTCTGTGGTTTTACTGTGGAAGGTAACAAAAGACATTTGACTGCTACTGTCAAACTCAATTAGACAAATTTTTGTGTGTTTCCGTTCAAGCTTGTAATTTATTTGCTGTTTGGCTTGACGCCTGACGGGGCGCCGCACTGTGACGACAACACTGTCAGCACTACGGGGATTTTCGGTGCCTTTTCTGTTTTTATTATTTTAAAATGTGAATCGGTGGTTTGGATGAAACTTGGTGAGTGAGGCGATTCAAGCCGTCTCCACGGCAACGCGAACCAGGAAGTCGGTTTGAGTTTGGAGGCGTCACCAAGGACTGTCACCACTGACGTCACCGGAGGAATCTGCCGGACTGAACTGATCTGAGACAATCAAACGTGTGGATTCACTCAGGTGAAATTAAACTGCTTTTTTTGGGGGGTGTGTGGGAGGTTTAATCAAACTGACAATCACCAGTAACTGTAGAACTCAGATGGAAGAAACAACACACCAAAGATCATCAGGGAATATTTTAAACGTAGCTACTTCCTGTCTGATACTGACAGACTGAGATGGAGTGATCCACTCATCTGAAATCATATTTTCTCATTTTCATGTTGGTGTAAAAGGAAGAATTGGGAACCTTTCTGGTGCAATTCCTAACTCTTGATTTTCTGAATAAAAGTACTGTGATATATATATTTTTTTATCTCGAGTGTCTGATTCTTTCTCATTAAAATAAGTCCTTCTTTTTTCTATTTCCTAATAAACCTACAAAAGGCTCTTGAATATAGATGTAATAGGAGAGAACTAATTAAAATAAACTATTTGTAAAAAATGTAGAACTGATTGAAACAATCAGCTGAGTTGTTTTTTTTTTTTTTTTTATGTCGTCCAGATTTCTGATCCAGCTCAGGGCCGCTAATTGAATATTTTTGTTTTGGTAAAGTGTCACTGAAGCAAACAGTCAGAAGGCAGCTGCTCTGTGATTTTATTCTATTGGCTCATATCAAAGTCAATAAGTCCTCAAAATCCTTCCACACGAATACTGTTTCTATCTGAACTGACTCCCTCCGCTCCTCATCAGCAGGATTTTCAGGGGCAGATCTGGAATGCAGGGCCTCTCCGTCCTCAGCTGTCTTTCACTGTCTCTGGAAAATACTGGGACACCCTGTGTGAGAGGGCGGAGGTGTGGGGGGGCCAGATGTGGTGCAGTGTGGTCGGGGTGGGGGCTGCATCAGGGAGTTACCAAATCCATGAGTCAGAATTTGCAGCGCTGCCAAAATGTCTGTCTGGCAGCAGGACGTCACAATTACACACCACAGTTGTTACTGTGCAGCCATCAGCCTGAAAGATGAGGCGTGCTCTGCTGACTGTGGGGGGGGGGGGGGGGGCAGAAATCCTCTAAAGAAGCAGCTTTAGAGGATTTACTGAAGTTGTTTCTAAAGTTCATTTCATCAACGTTTGATAAAAATGTATGAAAATGGGTGGGACTTTTAATTACTGCAGTCTGTGCTAACATCACGATTACAGCGTATCTGCCCCCCCCCCCCCCCCCACAGACATGAACACTGACTGACTGCTGACACTCAGAAGTGTCAACAAGTCGGTGGTCATCTCAACCTTCATCCACAATGAATTCAAAGCCGCCGTGACGTCGCTCTTTGGTTTGCTTCCATTTGAATTTTGAATGAAATGAAACCAGAAGCGAAGCCACATCTTCATCTATAATGTGATCTGATACCAAGAAGACGAAGATCAACCTCATTATCACCAATGACCCGGTTTGGACACAAAGAGAGGCTCACTGGAACCATCTTCATCACGTCTGAGAACTCTGCTGTGAAGTCGGGAGTTAACTCTGGACTTTCAGACTGTGGATGAATCAGATCGTGTTGAAACAGCTTGATTTTCTATTAAGTATGACACAACTATAATCCCAAATGGCAGCCAGTCTCTGCAGAATCAGCTCCTCCCAGGAAGCCTCACCCAAAGTCTGAGTTTGTTGTGTTGACAGAATAAAGACAGTCAGATTTTATTTTTTATCATTACTGCTCCAAAGAATGAGCTGCTCCTGTTGATTTTTTTTTTTTTTTATCTCTGCTCTGTTTTTAAATGTTCTCCTGTTTATTTGTTAAAATGGTCCTGTTGTAAAGCTCTCTGGGCAGCTGACTGCTGCCCCTCAGTGGCAGCTGTATGTCAGTACGTCCGTCTCCATCAGTGTCTGACAGGATGTACCCAAGAAAAAACAAATCTCACTTGTGTGTTTTAATGTAACAGAGCTCCATTTGAACTGCAGCAGGTTGTGTTCTTCTCTGAGAGCTGGGTGGTTTCTGCTGGTTCCTGCCTCCATGATGCCATAGAGTGTAACCAGGGCTGCTGCGTGTTCACAAACAAGACAGGAAGCTGTTATATAACTCAGCTAACCACTGAAAGATGAATAAGTTATGGGGAGCTGATCACAGCAGAGCACACTGAGTGCAACGTGTTTATTTATAGAAGGACAAAATGTCTACAGGCCTGAACGAGCCGAGGCACACACTGAGGTCGATCCGGAGGTTTGAAATCAGATTCCAGCCACAGTCGGCCTTCAGAGTCCGAGTCCAGAGACCCAGTCTAGTTAAAAAACTGTTTCAAACACAAACACAACCACAAATCTGAAAGTGCCTTGAAAAATTGTAACAGATTTTCAGTATGAAAGCATTCAGCTCGGACTGTGTGTGTCTGTGTCTGAGTGATGTTTTGTTGTGCTGCACTTCAGTAACAACTTACATTATTGATCTGTAGGCTCAATGTTCTCTTTCAGAAAACTGAAAACAGGCTTTTCTTTTTTTAAGTCTTTGTTATGAGCAGCAATTAATCCCATTAAGATCCCAACAGAGGCGTGAAAGGACTCGTCCAGCTCGAGCCTCTGGGACTAATTGAGATTGACTCCATAAAGACTCACTCAGCTGAGGCGTCACAGTTAACAGACACACATTAGCGTGATGGATTAGCAGGCCAGAGTTTAGCAGACAAGGTCCTAATGATGTGTGAACGCAGAGAGCTGTCAGTGTGTAACTCTAATATGTTGAGTCAGGCTTCAGTTTTTATTCCTGCAGAACAACAACGTCCCCAAAAAGACCAGGAGGGAGGAAAAATCATGTTGGACCGGACAGATGTCCCACAGAGGGATTAGAAAGCTGGCACTTTCACCCAGTTTGTGATTCAGGATGGTGGAGCCACAAAAAGTGTTGTTGTGCTTCAATCCTCCGAGCAGCAGGGGGAGCTGTGGTGTTCAAAGCCCCAGAGGTGCGTTCAAGGCCTCAGATGAAGGCAGCATAGGCAGGTTGTTGCTGATTAGGAGGAGGAAGGAACCTCCTTCAGGACATTTCTTCAGTTTTCATGTCACTTCATGGATTTAATGGAGGCGAGTGGAAGGTGACACACACACACAGTGAGTTTTGTTGATTGGTTGGAGTAAATGTTCAGACTGACTCTTCTGTTAGCTACAGAAACAGACTGTGTGGATTCCCAGCAGCAGCTTCAGCTTAGAAAACACCCAAAACTACTTTTCACAAATATAATCCTGGAAATGTTCCTGCAGCGACAATGTTAAGGCTCTGACTGTACGAATGTGACCTCACTGCTCTGTTCTGCAGCCACAAACAAACATTTAGACGCCCTACTCTAATTATTTTCTCATGCAGGAGGGACATTGTTGAACGAGCAGTTTGAAACTTTCGCCCTTCATTTCCACATTTCTTCTGTCAGCTGTTTATATTTGATGTTTAAAATACAGCATTTAAAACAAGGCAAATCCTTTTGGTTAAAAAAAATGGACTAGATGCTTTCAATCAGCGCTGACTAATTATAATAATTTCATTTATAAGGCAGTTTTCTGAATAAAAAAGAAAATTTTAAGTAGAGCAGAAGGGACTGACAGTCAGTAAGAAGACATGATTAAAACGTGTCTGAAATACTCTTCAGCTCCTCAGCAGCCTTTGAACGCAGGCCTTGTTTCCAGATTCACCTCAAAGTCATTTTAAATGTGTCCTGACAGGTTTTCACGAAGCGGAGGACGCTCAGTTGATGCTCTAAAAGCCAGTTTAAAATGTCGGCACTACAGGCTCAGCGCCCCGCAGTGAAACCAGAGGAGTGTAACTGTGTTCACAGCTGCCTGGGTGCTGAGTGACTCCATTTCCAGAGGGAGAGCTTAGAGCCGGGCCTGGACCCCCCTTTGGAGACAGATCAGGGTTGGGGCGAGAAAACATTCAACATCTGATCTGCTCTTCTGCAGATCAGCGTGAAAACTGCAGTGATATACTGAAGTTAACTTATTTCTCATCACGTCTGATGGAAGATGTGAAGTGGAAACGACGACCCAGAATTCCTTCTGGTCCTTTGCTTGCTGTTTCCACGGAAACAGCAGACATGCAACGCAGCGCATTTATCAGAGAGGAGATATGACGTGATGAGACAGGGAAATAAGAGTAGGAGGAGGAGTGAAAAGATTCCAGAGGAAGATATCAAACGTCCAGAAATAGGCAGTTGTAAAATAAAAACTGTGTCCTTCCTCCTCTTCCTCATCTTCCTCATCTGAGTTCTCACTCAACAAAATGTGGCTTCATTAGAACGTAGTCAGATCCAAAATGGACTCCCGTTCACAGATGGCAGAGATGTAGATCATCTCGTCCTCTCCTTCCGCTCCTCCACTGGCTGCAGACGCCCCCACCGTCAGCAGATAATAACCCCCCCCTCCACGTGGACTGACTGTTGATGTTGATGTAGATGTCCCTTCTGTCAAAAGGTCACGGGGGCTGGAGTGTCACCATGAGGACGCCCACAGACTGAGGGACAGACAGTCTCTCCTCTCATCAGCTGCAACCAATTCTACACAAAAAACAAGTGTTTGGAAACTCGATGGTGTCGCTCACACCAAACACAACGCAGAGGGGTCTGGGTTGGACCTGGACCAGGACCAGGATCAGGACTCCTCGGGGGCTCGCTGCCGTTGGCCTGAGGCTTGATCAGACATTGGAGGAGAAGAGATGAAGGAAGACCGCACACCTCCACGTGAAGAAGAACGGGGCGGTGCTCCAGCTGCAGACTGTCTGTTTGTGGGTCACTCAGCTGATTGTAATGCATCAAAGTGTTGTTTTGTTGACTACACATGTACTGACATTCGTCTTTCTCTTGTTTTTCAGCCAAAACTGCTTCTTTAATTTTCTCAGCTCTGGGCCAAAAGAGAAGCTGCAGGAACAGTTTGTTCAAATCCATAAAATCACTGAGACTGTATGACTATTAATAATGGATGTTACATTACGTATCATCCATCCATCAAAGAGCACGAGGCTCCATGAGGATCAGAGAGAGACCGGATGAGACAGAAACCGGATCAGAGAGAGACCGGATCAGAAAGAGACTGGAGAGAGACTGGATCAGAGAGAGAGACCGGATCAGAGAGAGACCAGATCAGAGAGAGACTGGAGAGAGACTGGATCAGAGAGAGAGACCGGATCAGAGAGAGACCGGATCAGAAAGAGACTGGAGAGAGACTGGATCAGAGAGAGAGACTGGATCAGAGAGAGACCGGATCAGAGACAGAAACCGGATCAGAGAGAGACCGGATCAGAAAGAGACTGGAGAGAGACTGGATCAGAGAGAGAGACCGGATCAGAGAGAGACCAGATCAGAGAGAGAGACCGGATCAGAGAGAGACCGGATCAGACAGAGAAACCGGATCAGACAGAGAAACTGGATCAGACAGAGAGACTGGATCAGACAGAGAAACCGGATCAGACAGAGAGACACATCATGTGTTGAGCCTGTACAAGATGCAATGAAAAGTTGATTGCTGCTGCCAGGAATCCAACCTGAAGGGGGAGGGGCCTCGTCCACGTCTGCAGGATTACAGCCCCTCCCTCAGTGTTACATCACGGGCTGCTGATGGAGGTTTCTCTGGATGTGGCACCAAAGTGAATGTAGTGTAGAGCTGCAGAAACAGACTCTCAGCCTCTCCGGCTCGGTACTGTACATTTCAGTCAGCTGAACGTGCTCAAGCAGCACAGTAGCCAATCCAGAGCCTCCTCCTCCTCCTCCTCCTCCTCTTCTTCCTCCTCCTCCAGCCAGGGTGCAAAAATAAAAAAATAAAAAAGACAGAATTCTGTTCGGGCTCATTCCAGAGCAAGATGGCGCTCTTGCTGTCAGCACCTCGGACAGCTCCCGGTTTTTCCGCGGGGGGGTCACATGTGAGATGATCCGGTCCGGTCCAGGAGGTCTACATTCTGGATCAGCTCGACTGATTACGAAAACAGGACTCCTCTTCCTCCTCACCCTCCTGCTCTTCATCTCCCGCAGCGACGGTCCGCTGGATCCCGGAGTCTGGGCGGGAAATAAAATAAGGAGGTGAGAGTCTGCTGGAGGAGGAGGAGGAGGAGGAGGAGGAAGAGGAAGGTCCAGCATCTTCTCTCTCCAGCATCAGGACCACAGAGACTCGGAGAAGGAGGGAGAAGATGAAGGCTCGCCGTTTCGCGGCCGGTTCGGACGGAGCGATGAAGCCGCGCTGAGGAAATAGAGCCGCTGAGATCTTTGCCCCCCTCCAGCCCCCCTGCCCCCCCCCCGGTCCTCGGTGATGAAGATGCTGGTGCTTCTGCTGACGATGACTTCGGCCGTTTTCAGCCGCGGCTTTGCCCTCAGCTCCCATTTCAGCCCAGGTGAGCCGACATCCCATAATAATCAGCTTTTCATGCGATTGTAGTCCTCCTGTCAACACCGCCGGCTCCCTCTGAAGCCATAAACACGATGTAGTTATTCATCTCATCACATAAACTGAGCAGAACACACACAGAAGTGATGTAATGCAGCTGGTTGTGTGTGTGTGTGTGTGTGTGTGTCAGCTGATCAGGAAACTGAAGGTGAGAGGTGAACAGTTTTGTCCCATCAGTGCAGGAAAAGCAGGGAATTATGGGAGATAATGGACGGAGACAGTTTGTCTTCACTGAGTCTCACATGATGACGGAATCAGCAGAAATCTCTGGAAGCCAAAAGCCTGTTTGTTTAAATATTTAGTCCCCCCCCCCCCCCCCCCCCCCCCAATGCAGCATGAGCAGCTGCTGGCCTGTCAGTCAGGTGGTTTCTATGGCAACCAAAAGGTGCAGCATCCTCTGGCTTTCCCATCGAGCGCTCTCTCTCTCTCTTACAGTGGCAGAGCGTTTGACAGGTTGCGTTGACGAATCGGGCAGCTTTTCATTGTTGTCGCTGTTCAAACAGAAGCTTAAAGTGTCTTCCAGCTCTGCAGCTGGACCTCCACCAGGCGGGTACGTCGGCGGGTACCTCGGCGGGTACCTCGGTTTCATAATGCCCTCCTGCTCCTTTTTCAAAACACATTAATTGAATTGCACAAATCCTCCCGTCCATTCTGCAGCAGTTGGTTTGGACCAGACGGCCAAATCCTTTTTGTTCTCCTGCCTGCATGTTCTGACTCACAGCTGAGATAACGAGTGTCATCTTTTTAAATGGCTGTGATGTTGGAGGACTGCTGTCCTGGGAACGACCCTGAAATCAGGGCCGACCCCCCCCCCAAAGGGAAAATCTCTCTCCTGTTGTGCTAACGTTGCACTTTCTGCCTCCGCTGTGGAGCTGAATGCGGCCTTTAGCCTGACAGATTATTTCAAACACAAGAGCGGACGTTAACATGGAGAACTGCCTCCCACTTCCTGACTGACAATTAGGATTCTAACTCTAAAGAGGCTTTCACTGTTAGGAATATTTATATCGATATGGAAATACATCAGAGTGCTTCAGGTGTTTGTTGAAGCTTTTTTTTTTTTTTTTTTTTGTGGCTTCACTCTGTGAATCATTTCTCCACACTTTTTTCAGATCATGAACAGGTGATCAGATGGTTTTCTTCAGACTTTTCCAAAAATTGCTTGTTCAACATGCGTCTTTATTGCACGAGTAGATAATGTCGTGGTCTGATTGACTCAAAAAAAATGACTGTGGCTCGACATTTGAAATATATTTAAATACCATCTAATATTTTATCTGCATGTCTTTTTCAGTGCTCAATTAATATTTTCTGCATTAAGCAGGAAAATTATGAATCATGATTTATCAGTCGTGCTGACATATTGAAAGTGCTCCACTACAAAACAAAGAAATCTGACTCATAAGATTTACTACAAATCACAAAGAATGAAAAATACCCATAATCCTTCATTCCTCTGATTGTTTCATGCTGTTGAGCTACATTCATGCGGAGCGTGTTCGGTCCGTTCATCTCTGGGCTTTAAAATAATTACAATCACTGTTTGTCAGATTATATTGAAGTGTATGTGAAAATGGCTCTCCTCACTTGGTTTCTGTGTGTTTGTTGACAGAAAATTTGCCTCTGCAGTTTCTTTTTCTTTTTTGGAGAGAGAGCTGGGAATGTGAAAGTAAAAGTGATGGAAAGTGAAAGGGAGAGGCTTGGATGTTGACTCGGTGGGGGGGGGCGGGTCCAGGGATGACATCACAGCCCGCTGGAGGCAGGGCTGGGTTTCGCTGGTGGAGGATGGGGTGCTTTTCCTGGAAGCGCTGGCGGGTTTCTCACGCCCCAGGTTATCCATTTCACATTTCTCAGCGGGCTCCTGGCTGCGCATCCAGCGGCACACTCTAATTATATGAGCACACAACAGACGGGGGGAGCAGGACGTGGTGCATGTGGAGGCCCGGCAGACTCCTTTTTCTCTCTGGGCCTTTGATAAACCACCAGGTCCCGCTGCTGGAGGAGCAGGTAAACCAGCTCCACAGTTCTCTGATGGACATTCGTAGAGGGATTCAAATCTGGGTTAGAGCTAGACTGAGACTTGACAGGCTGTGTGGTGTGTCTTAAAGGTAAGCTCACTCTTTGGGGACGTGTTGACTGAAAGAGAAGCTTGCAGAATAAATTACTGCTCCTGTTGTTTGGCTAAAGCAGCAGAGGGCACAAAGCTAAGGCTGCAAATTGGAGTCGTGCCATTTACAGCAATTGAACAACCTCTAAAAGCTTTCTCCTCTGATCTCCACCCTGGAACCTGAAAGTTGTGAATATCTGTTATGTTTCTCCTCCTGCAGTGTTTTCTGCCGCTGCAGAGCTGCTTTTTCAGAACATCATTGTTCCCGCGCTGAAAGGCCCAGAGTGTCTGAAGTGAGGCTGCTGCAGACAAGCCTCTGATTGCTAATAGCCTCAGTCCTCTGAGAGGGTCTGTGTGTGTTTGTGTCGGCCGTCAGAGTTCTGTGGAATAACAGCCCCTGATTGCATGAAAACAATTTCCCAACAATCAGAGCGGTCTGTCTCTCTCACACACACACACACACACACACACACACTGACATTTTAATGACCTTAGTGTGTCTGAGCTGCTGCATTTGAACCTGATCGATTATCTATTATCTCTTATTTCAACCACGATTAGATTCTCATCCCAGTTTTCCGAAGAGGCAACAACGAGCGTTTCTCACAGTATGAGACAGAAACACACACGTGGTGTTCACACACATATAGTGAACATATCCATATAAGTACAAGTTACATCTGAAACATCACTGTAGATATACGGCCATAAACGTCGCATATTCCAATTCTGCATGAGAAACACACTTTTTCATGATAAATAACTAATGACACACACAGACACACAGCTGAGAGGCTGCAGACTCAGATTCATCCCTGTGGATTTAAAAAAGCACACAATCTGAAAACATGTGGAGCCACAACACTTCTTGAAATAATAATGAAATGTAAATGTTGTTTCATGCTTGAGGGAAAATTTCTTCCTGTCTTTTTTTTTTTGCTCTTCGTCCTGCTGCAGGCGAACGGCATCTGTTGTCACACCGAGAGGCCGGGTGTCCCTCATAGGACACTTTAGTCTTCTTCTTTAGGACACTTTAGTCTCCCGCTTTAGGACACTTTAGTCTCCTGCTTTAGGACACATTAGTCTTCTTCTTTAGGACACTTTAGTCTCCTGCTTTAGGACACTTTAGTCTCCTGCTTTAGGACACTTTAGTCTCCCTCTTTAGGACACTTTAGTCTCCTTCATAGGACACATTAGTCTCCTTCTTTAGGACACATTAGTCTTCTTCTTTAGGACACTTTAGTCTCCTTCTTTAGGACACTTTAGTCTCCTTCTTTAGGACACATTAGTCTCCTGCTTTAGGACACTTTAGTCTCCTGCTTTAGGACACTTTAGTCTCCCTCTTTAGGACACTTTAGTCTTCTTCTTTAGGACACATTAGTCTTCTTCTTTAGGACACTTTAGTCTCCTTCTTTAGGACACTTTAGTCTCCTTCTTTAGGACACATTAGTCTTCTTCTTTAGGACACTTTAGTCTCCTGCTTTAGGACACTTTAGTCTCCTTCTTTAGGACACATTAGTCTTCTTCTTTAGGACACTTTAGTCTCCTGCTTTAGGACACATTAGTCTCCTGCTTTAGGACACTTTAGTCTCCTGCTTTAGGACACTTTAGTCTCCCTCTTTAGGACACTTTAGTCTCCTTCATAGGACACATTAGTCTCCTTCTTTAGGACACATTAGTCTTCTTCTTTAGGACACTTTAGTCTCCTTCTTTAGGACACATTAGTCTCCTGCTTTAGGACACATTAGTCTCCCTCTTTAGGACACTTTAGTCTCCTGCTTTAGGACACTTTAGTCTCCCTCTTTAGGAGACTTTAGTCTCCTTCTTTAGGACACTTTAGTCTTCTTCTTTCGGACACTTTAGTCTCCTTCTTTAGGACACATTAGTCTTCTTCTTTAGGACACATTAGTCTTCTTCTTTAGGACACTTTAGTCTCCTGCTTTAGGACACTTTAGTCTCCTTCTTTAGGACACATTAGTCTTCTTCTTTAGGACACTTTAGTCTCCTGCTTTAGGACACTTTAGTCTCCTTCATAGGACACATTAGTCTTCTTCTTTAGGACACTTTAGTCTCCTTCTTTAGGACACTTTAGTCTCCCTCTTTAGGACACTTTAGTCTCCCTCTTTAGGACACTTTAGTCTTCTTCTTTAGGACACATTAGTCTTCTTCTTTAGGACACAGTCTCCTGCTTTAGGACACATTAGTCTCCCTCTTTAGGACACATTAGTCTCCTGCTTTAGGACACTTTAGTCTCCCTCTTTAGGACACATTAGTCTCCCTCTTTAGGACACTTTAGTCTCCCTCTTTAGGACACTTAAGTCTCCCGCTTTAGGACACTTTAGTCTCCCTCTTTAGGACACTTTAGTCTCCCTCTTTAGGACACATTAGTCTTCTTCTTTAGGACACATTAGTCTTCTTCTTCAGGACACATTAGTCTTCTTCTTTAGGACACATTAGTCTTCTTCTTTAGGACACAGTCTCCTGCTTTAGGACACTTTAGTCTCCCTCTTTAGGACACATTAGTCTCCTTCATAGGACACATTAGTCTTCTTCTTTAGGACACATTAGTCTTCTTCTTTAGGACACTTTAGTCTCCTGCTTTAGGACACTTTAGTGTCCCGCTTTAGGACACTTTAGTCTCCCTCTTTAGGACACTTTAGTCTCCCTCTTTAGGACACATTAGTCTTCTTCTTTAGGACACATTAGTCTTCTTCTTTAGGACACATTAGTCTTCTTCTTTAGGACACAGTCTCCCTCTTTAGGACACATTAGTCTCCTGCTTTAGGACACATTAGTCTCCCTCTTTAGGACACATTAGTCTCCCTCTTTAGGACACTTTAGTCTCCCTCTTTAGGACACTTTAGTCTCCCTCTTTAGGACACTTTAGTCTCCCTCTTTAGGACACATTAGTCTCCCTCTTTAGGACACATTAGTCTTCTTCTTTAGGACACATTAGTCCCCCTCTTTAGGACACTTTAGTCCCCCTCTTTAGGACACTTTAGTCTCCCTCTTTAGGACACTTTAGTCTCCCTCTTTAGGACACTTTAGTCCCCCTCTTTAGGACACTTTAGTCCCCCTCTTTAGGACACATTAGTCTCCCTCTTTAGGACACATTAGTCTTCTTCTTTAGGACACATTAGTCTTCTTCTTTAGGACACATTAGTCTCCTGCTTTAGGACACATTAGTCTCCTGCTTTAGGACACTTTAGTCCCCCTCTTTAGGACACTTTAGTCTCCCTCTTTAGGACACTTTAGTCTTCTTCTTTAGGACACATTAGTCTCCTGCTTTAGGACACTTTAGTCCCCCTCTTTAGGACACATTAGTCTCCTGCTTTAGGACACATTAGTCTCCTGCTTTAGGACACTTTAGTCTCCCTCTTTAGGACACTTTAGTCTTCTTCTTTAGGACACTTTAGTCTCCCTCTTTAGGACACTTTAGTCTTCTTCTTTAGGACACTTTAGTCCCCCTCTTTAGGACACTTTAGTCTACTTCTTTAGGACACATTAGTCCCCCTCTTTAGGACACATTAGTCCCCCTCTTTAGGACACTTTAGTCCCCCTCTTTAGGACACATTAGTCTCCTGCTTTAGGACACATTAGTCTCCTGCTTTAGGACACTTTAGTCCCCCTCTTTAGGACACATTAGTCTCCCTCTTTAGGACACATTAGTCTTCTTCTTTAGGACACATTAGTCTCCTGCTTTAGGACACTTTAGTCCCCCTCTTTAGGACACATTAGTCTCCCTCTTTAGGACACATTAGTCTTCTTCTTTAGGACACATTAGTCTCCTGCTTTAGGACACTTTAGTCCCCCTCTTTAGGACACATTAGTCTCCCTCTTTAGGACACATTAGTCTTCTTCTTTAGGACACATTAGTCTCCTGCTTTAGGACACATTAGTCTCCTGCTTTAGGACACTTTAGTCCCCCTCTTTAGGACACATTAGTCTCCTGCTTTAGGACACTTTAGTCCCCCTCTTTAGGACACATTAGTCTCCCTCTTTAGGACACATTAGTCTTCTTCTTTAGGACACATTAGTCTCCTGCTTTAGGACACTTTAGTCCCCCTCTTTAGGACACATTAGTCTCCCTCTTTAGGACACATTAGTCTTCTTCTTTAGGACACATTAGTCTCCTGCTTTAGGACACATTAGTCTCCTGCTTTAGGACACTTTAGTCCCCCTCTTTAGGACACTTTAGTCTCCTTCTTTAGGACACATTAGTCTCCTGAGCTCTTTGAGCTCGTCCTTCCTCTTCCTGTTTTTGACTCGTTCACCAGCTGAACAGGTGAACGTAGCAGCACGTGTTGCTGTGACAGCCAAATCACCATCTTTTCTCAAACCTTGCCAAGATATGACCGTTACTATGGTAACCGCCGCGCTCTTGGTACACGGAGTGTGCTCATTGTTGTAACCATGACAACCAAGATCCAGGACACCTTCCTCCATGTTTCAGTTATGGGATGTGTCAGTTTGTTTTCAGTTTTAATACTTCAACATGAATTGTCTGATTCTTTTAAACGCATCACTGCGACACTTTGAGCTAAAACCGTGTTGGTTACAGACAGTAACGTGCTGCGAACATTGAAGAGCGTGATGATGATGTTCAGGTCCATCCTAACCCGCCTGCTGATCGCTCTGTTGATAGACCGAGCTGGGCTGTTCCTCTCATTTCTTCCCTTGAGCAAGCTTTACGATGGCCAGCCAGAACCAGATCTTGGTCCGTATCAGGTCTGACTAATGGGATGTGTGTCATCCATCACCTGTTTAGAGCTCCTCTAGACTGTTTATCAGATGTTTCCTCAGTGAATTCCATCATTTACCTCAAAAGAGGAATTTCAAATTGCAGCTCTTCATTAATCCAATCTTTTCCCTCTCAGCTCTCTCAGGTCGGCCATCTTAAATGCGTTGTGTGCTATAATCTCTGCCTCACGTGTCTCACCTCTGGCCTGCTTTTAGAATATTAAAATAATAATAATTTGCTCCGCGGTGAAGTCTTGAGCTGTTAGTCTTTTTAGAGCTCCTCCTGTCCGTGTTATTGGGAGCGGTGCTTCGTCTCAGCTGAGCCGTTCATGATGAATTGATTTTCTATCCAGTGACACACTGTTAGAGGCGTCCAGTTATCATCTGTGCTGTTTGCAGAGGAGGAGCTGATCATTTGACCGGAGAGTCAACACATGACTGACTGACCGCTGAGCATTTACACCTTCAGTCAACAAACATTTAGACCTTTCTGCTTGTGTGTTCTTCTGCGTCCTTATCGCTCTCTTTGTTTCCTGTTTGTCCTTTTCCGTCCTCATCCCAGTCCATCTCTGCAGCAGAGGGATTCACTGTCGGCTGGAACGGGGTGATGGGTTCAGACGCCAAAAGCTTTGTGATGCAGAGAGAAAGAAGGGAGATAAAGAGAGGAGAAGAAGAAATGGTATCTAGAGGAAAGAGAGGAAATCAGCCTGCTCTTAACAGAGCAGACCTGCAGCTCCTTCTTGTTTCCATTTTCTTTTTTTTTAAATCTTTAGAATCCTTCAGAGCCTCGTTCCTTTTATCCAAAATCGTACGACAGTATGAAGCCATGTTAGTGAAGTGGAGGAGGATTATTTGTGTCCCTCAGAGGGACCCGTACAGACTCACTGTGGGACCGCGTCAGAGGTCGACCCATGAGTTCAACGCCCCCGACAGGACGCCTCGCACGGTCATAACAGCAGCAGGTACTCCTTCAAACCGTTGCCATAGCAACCCATCCAACTGAACGCCTGTTTTTCATTCATTACAGTTTAATTCAGCATTTCAGAGTTCTGTGGCTGACTGAGGTCTGAGCACGTGAACAACACTCAGCTCTCTCTTTGTCTTTGTCTGTCTTGCTCTCGCTCAAACAGACTACATTAAAATTTGCACGTGAGCGAGTCGACACCACACGTGAGGCCTCTGCAGCTGGAAGAGTTCGGTTTGTGTTATGATGGAGAGCGACAGCGAGGGCACGCTCACATCTCTGAGGGCCACGACACGTTTTCTAATGTTGTGTAGAATGAGCAGGGGAACAGAACGACCATCTGTGTCGCTCTGAACGTGGGAGGATGTGTGAGTGTTTTCTTGTTGTGTGACAACGTTTGCTCCAGTTTCTGGTTTTGCCCCCCATCTTGGTCGCAGATGAGATCATCAAATATATATGATCTGTCACCCTGATCACAGCCAGTCCGTTCCTCCAGGGCCTGAGCTGGACCGCCAAGTTGTGGCCGAGGCGTTGAAAGGATGCTGGTGTTATAGAGATCAAACCACCAGCTGTGGAGTTTGTTTGTTTGACTGTGAACGCTCTTCAGTCAGTTGGTCATTCCAGGGTTTAGGTTTAGTCCAGTCTGAAACGACCGCTGCAGCATTTTTTTTTTTTTTTGAAGTCTTCGCCGATGTAGCCGCTCACTGTGAAGTTGTGGGAGCGGTTATGTAAGGAACCAATTAGAGCTCCGAACAGTGAGCATAAGAAGGAATAATAAGATATACTGTTTGTACATGTTGTTGCACATCTGCTGATTTTATTTCTTACTCCTGATCATGAGTCCATATGTTGGTACCACATGAAATCTTATTCTGGCTCTGAACATGTTGCCCCCCTCAACTGTAAAGCCATTTCACATTCGTAAAATCATTAAAATGGGCAGCCTGATATACTAAAAGTGTTTCCATGGAAACCAGGCTTTCGAACAACCAGCGCACAGCGGGGGGGTTCCTCTTTAGAGAAGGGGCAGCTCCCTGTGATCACACTTAATCACGATGGACACAAACACAAACACCACAGAAACATTTCAGGGTTTGTAAAACACCACCATCATGAAATGTGAAATTCAAATGAATCGATTTTATGGGATGTGAAATCTCTCCTGATTGGTTTCCTCCATCTGTGTTTTCCACCTTGACTCTTAATGTCATTTAAGTAACACGGTGAGTCAAGACTCACTGTTTTCATGGAGCTGATCGTTTCCTGCTTCATGAAAAAAAGATGTGTTGAGGTCAGCTCAGGGAGGACAGAAACTGTTGTTGTCGCTCTGAATAATACTGTTTTACATCTAGTGGAAGAAGTAACACGTTCGTCTGCATAGAAATTGTGACAAAAACCTGACAGAGGAGATTTTAAACCACACTGAGACGGTTTTGGTTCTTAAAAACACAAACATTTCTTCTTATGAATATCAACCCTCCAAAATGAAAGGCTGAGGAAGATGAATTATGGACCTTTAAATCTTTAATCTGTTGCTTTAGTGCAGCTGATTCAAAATGGAGGAGAATTTGCATTAAAGAAAAGAAAATAATGAGCTTGTTATCAACACGGTGTTACGTAATCTGGTTCACCATGTGAATCGACTGTACGTGGACATATGATGCTGCTTCATCGCTGTCTGCAGCATGTGTGTGTTGTGTAATCTTCTTTGCATGGCGTCCATGACGTGATGTCACATCTGAACGCTTTAGGGACGGAGGGCAGGAAGAAGAGATTCCCTTCTGCTCCGGGCAGATAAAACGGGGCAGCTCCTGGGAGAGGAGATGGACGGAGGAGCAGTACTTTCTCTGCTCCGTCGAGCCTCACCGGCCGGGATGATTCATCCAGAAGCACAAACAGCCGGATGCGTTCACGCTCTGCTGTCATGCTCTCCGCGGTGCGTTCAGGTGAACCATGTAATTCTCCTGCGTGTCTCCAGCCCTCCTGTGCGACTGCCCTCCCACTTCACTGGTACCTGTGCTGTGCATGTTGGCGGCTCCACGCATTAAAGGCTCGTTTTGTTTTCACGCCTCACCGAGCTCAGCTACACATGAGCTGCAAGCACCAGAGACCCACAATCCTTTGCTGCTCTCCTCAGTAGAAGAGTAGAAGCCTTGATGATTTTTTTTTTTTTACTGTGGATGACAATTCATTGAAGCTTTCATTGAATCTTTTCACTGGAAACTGATCTGTTTATTTAAAGAGCAGCTGCGTCAGGAGGAGAAATTATTTTATATCATGATGGTTTTATTTTATTTTTGTGAATCACACAGTGAAACAGAAATCCAGGTTATTCTTTTTTTGTTGTCAACTACAAAACAACTACGGTGTTAAAATCAACCCAGTAGAACATAATCTCCAGAAAAACACCATCTTCAGATCTGGATCAGTCCGACTCTCTGACTCCTTCTGTGTGTTTTCCATCCATTCTCATCCTCCATCTTTGATAGTGATGTCTGGAGTCACCTTTCCTATTGGCTCCAGTGCGTGATGTCACAGCCAATCAGAGTTTCTGGATCAGTCCTGAATGTTTCCGAATTTATTGTTTTGACAGAATAAAGACAATCAGATATTTGGAGCATTAGAGGCTTTGGAGCTGATTTTTCTGAAGGAAAATAAATCCTGCGTCTCCAAATTTCCCTCTTCTACGGTCCGCTGGGATTGGCTCCGGCCCGCACATGACCTTAATGTGAATTTGTTCCAATTATACTGAGAGAAAATTTTTAATTTGTTGCTTTTCATTCACTTTTCTTCAGCAGTTTAGTGTTTCCTCAGAGGTGGTGTAAAGCTCCAGCGGGTCATGAATGTCACAAGCAAGAGACGACATTTTAACAGTCATATGCGGAACAAATGCATAAATATTCATCTCCATGTGTCATGTTATCAGCTGGTGCAGACACATAATCTCCCTCCACCGCGTTGTTTGCTCAAACTTAAGTCCTCACAGCAGGTTTCCTGATTCTCCTCTGTGACAAAACAAACTCACGGAAAAACAACATAACTGCTGTTTATCCCCACACAGACTCAAAGCGCCGAGCTCTGGCTGTTTCCTGAGTAAGAAACACACACGTTCAGATGTGGCAGTGTCCCTCCATCCCCCGGGAACACCGCCGCCGTCTAAAGACAGACAGAAAGAAGAGACATTCCTGTTTGTTGTGATGGGAGGTCAGTGGGAGGGATGCGTTGTGACTTTCAACCCACAAACACAAACACACAACAGTTGTTGATAGCATCGTGGCTACATGACTGAAGGGAAAACTGCAAAATCCCCATCAAGACAGTCGATAATTTGAGGAGGTTAAACCAAGAAAGTATTCCGTTTCTGAAGTCAGTTGACAATGAAGAGGAAGATGATAGGAAATGTAATTAGGACACGAGGAAGGAAGGAATAGAAGGGAGTCAAAAAAAAGTCAATAGGAAAGAAAATGACGCAAAAAGGCAGAAAAGAAAGTTAAAGAAAGCGAATGAGCTGCAACGATCTCCCATCTCGAATCGAATGAAGTCTCAGTTAAAGTCTGAGCGGAGGGAAAGCGTCTCAGACCTCAGACCTTCGGGGCCTCCAGAGAGCTTCCTGCTGAACAAACCCGACCAGGCCGAGGGGAGGTGTGAGCCGAGCCTCAGGTGGCGGCTGCAGCACTCAGCACACTGAGGTGTGTGTCTGCCACGGCACAGCAGGAAATATCAGCTCCGCTACACACACACACACTCAGAGCCGACACGGCTCATCCAGAGTACTCTTGTCTTATTTGTATGAGGTTGCTGAACAGAGAAAATGCAGCAGCTCGGGGGTGAAGCGTGTTGTGGTTAGCAGCTCCGATTTACAGCTTCCTGTGTAATTAGGTTGCACTACGTGGGCTGCCTGCTTATATGGGCTGAAGGTAGACCCGACTCCCACACGATCTGAATAGCTAATCCTCCAGATCGTCCTCTGTGAGGCGTGTCAGAACAACAGCAGCGGGATGTTTTGTAACCACGGCGGGGCAGCTCACATTGTTTTCTGACAGCAGACGTGCTCTGAATCTGACTTTCTGGACGGATCCACAGCAGAGAGGTGACGTCGTCAGTTCAGGCTGACTTGGTGACAGGTGTGACAGAAATCTGCATTCAGCTCCCACCAACATCCATTCTCATCCGGCTTTTTGCCGTCAGTGGCATCAGGATTCATTCCTAGTCACAGGTGTCCATCAGGAACATGACGCCAAGGTGGACACGCTGATTTCCCGGCCTCCATGTTAAGCTTCATTTACGTCCAGCTGGAAGGCGGCCTGAGGCTGGACCCACCACTGCATCCGTCAGGAGGAGCTGGAAAATGTTGCTCCACAGAGAGACGTGTGGAATTCCCTGCCGAGAAAATGGATGGAAAACCGGACTCTCTGGTCCCGTCACTCCTTTATTAGGAAGACCAAACTGAGACTGGGGTGAGCTCAGATCTAGCTGATATCCTGACTGAGGCATGACTGACGGATAGAGGGAAAGAAGGATCATTAATTTATCTGCTCTGAAAGATAGTCACCTCGGGGGGCAGAGCTGCAGCTCGCTCACAAATTCACAAAATTAGCATTTTTGAATCGTTCAAAGAAAAACAAAAATGTAAATATTTAGGTGTCACATCAGCTGAGCGGATGTTTTCGCTCAAGTGAGAGCAGAAAGTTGATTTCCTTTCTGGCAGCGCAGTCAAGTCGTTCTTTGTCTTGAGCATCAGTTGGAACATGATTTTGGGAGGAAGCAGTCGCCATGGAAACCAGCTGATTTTATCCCCCCAGCTCGTTCTTGAGTCACAAACCTCGGCAGCTGTTCGCCAACATTTGGTTGTGTTTACAGTGAGCTTGCTGATGACTAACCAAAGATGAATCACAGTCTGTCTGTCTGTATGTCTGCCTGACGTTGATCTGGATCAAGGGAAGACCAGAGCAGATGGGTTTGGTCGCAGATTGTTCATGACCCGGGCCATCATCCTCCACCTCTCCTCCGTGGTCTTGTTTTAAGTGGTGGTTCCTCAGTGCAGCGAACACTGAGGAGCGGCCATGACTGTCCTTCAGCCAGCAGTTTGGATTCAGCTTCATCTGCATCGCTGCTTTTAGTCTGCAAATATTTTACTGTAAGAAACTCCTTTTTACTTCTGAGCCTGAGGTCGGTTTGGTCATTTTTCTTTGAATATGTAAAAGTAGAAGAACCTCTCTGAAGTAGAGATAAAGATTCTGAAGTTTTTATTTTGACCCACTGACCCCTTGAAGATATGAAAAAGGTTGGATGACCTAATTCTAAAGGTCAAAGTGTTTCACAGGGAGAGAAAAACAAGAGGACGTCTGGAAGTGTCGCTCAGCTGTCAGGTCTGAGGGATTCAGACATCCAACACTGACTTCTGCTCCTGATGAGGCGGAAACAACTACATTCACAGTCAGATGGTATTGAAGAGTATGGGAAAATGTAGCTTTATTATTCCTCTCTCTCTCTGTCTGTCATCCTTAATTGGGATCGGTGTAAAATCATCACCGGCCCCTCAGGTGGTTTAACATCTCTCTGATTTACCCGTGGTGAACGCTGAAGGTGGCAGGAGGGTGTCCACAGCCCCCCAGGCACACTTCCTGCTGATGCAGCTACATGAGACTTGATCAGCGACCCCCCAGACCACAGCTGCTGCATAAAACTGCATCACTTCCTCTATAATGGCCAGTCAGCGTTTCTGAATGGACAGGCCTTCACACATCTCACTGGAGGCTGAATTTTACTCCCTGTGGGGCAATTATTGTACAAGCCACTGAGGAAATGAGGATTTATTTGGACTCTTCTCACTCTGCCAGCTCGGATCAAGATGTCTTCTATCCCAAACACACTGAAGTTGAGCTGACAGGCCGAGTCACCCCAGCATGGTGACTCACACCTGTTCTGTACTGCTGGTGTCTGGGCAGCTTCGTTACTTCTTGTTTTCTCGGCCACATGGGAAAGAAAATACGGGCTAACAACCTGTCGGTGACTGAACGTGCTGAGTTTGCAGCACCAGCTGTGACTCGGTGACTTGGTGCTGCAGGACTGAATGATGCACAGAAGAAATGATTTGACATCTCAGCCACAGGCCTCTGCATTCCTCCTTGTTATACATCCATTTTTATATTAACGGTTATCATCCATCCAATCATCACGAGAAGAGCCAGTCTGGAGATTCTTTGACTTGATCTTCTAACTGTAGCTGCTCAGCCTCCTCTCTTTTACTGTTAATGTTGGCATTGGTTATGGAGCAACAGCAAAGCTTACAAACAGCTCCTTTATCATGATGCTGCTCCACCACATCGTGGATTAAAGGTTTTATTTCACCAGTTCTGTCCTCCTGACCTCGTCCTCGTTTTGGTCATTTTCCTAGCAGCTCCTCTGGAGTCGCCGTGGACCGGCCGCAGCGTCGGCCCTCTCATCTAACTTGGCAAGAAAGTAATTCGGCATATTTGCTGAAAAGCAGCTTTCCTCACTGGCTCTTACTCAACCTACAGACCAACTGGTGTTTTGACAGGACAGAGCTTCACGGGTTGTGGAGGTGTGTCATGCATCCAAAATCTGCACACGTGTTCACGCTAACGGCTAACTCATCGCGCCTCGTCCACACGAGAGGCTGTCGCATCGACTCGAATCTTTTTCACCTCTCGCTGTTTAAGTTGCTGCTCTTCAGCTCAGTGCTGAGGAGGTTCTCCAGGGGCAGACGCTGCAGAGCACACAGCTCTTCAGCCTCCTCTTCTTCCTCCCCACATCCTTTCTTCTCCTCTTCATCATTTAGTCATCAGGATGCTCTTCGGCTCTCTGCCTCGGGAAGCTAAAAATGGCTACCACCTCTGAGTAGCTGAGAGCTGCACGGTACTCGAGCACTCAAAGGAGAGAAAAATGCAGCAGCTCGGAAAATGTCAGTCCACCTTCCTGCATCCTCCGCTGCAGACGGGGGCCTCGAATTCTGTGCTGAACCTAATGAAGCTCTCAGGGGGGAGCCGTCCTCGGGGGCTCAAAGACCTTTAGCAGAACACATTTATCTCTTTTGGAATCAGCCTCATTACAGCTAACAAGAGGGCAAATCCTTTCTATTTCTCTCTTTTTTTTTTAAATGAACTGTCAGTGAAATAGATTTTTCACAGCTGGGGGAGGAACCACAACAACAAGGTATTTTTGTGTGTTTCTGTGGGAGGTTGGCTTGTCTCAGCCAAAGAGAGGACGTAGTACGGCCGCAGAAACGGCCTCTTAGCTGCTAATCTTTTTCAGAATCACATCTCTGCACCAATAAATTCCAATCTCACCCCCCCACATCAGCCAATTTACTAACTGCTGCACTAAGTGATGCTCAGCTTTTTCTCCGCCTTCCCACACGACCTCAGAGGGTAAACGAGCTCCGGTGTGAGATTAGATAACTATTGTCTTTCTCCTCCTGTTTTTTCATCCCTTCTTAAAAGATTCAGGTAAAACAGGATCTAATCTCAGCTCTTATGTAAACAGATCGGCCCCGTCTCGTCTCTGTTTCCCTGCTTTAAGAAAAATTATCATTGTTGTTATTATGATTATTATCATTATCATCTCCTAAAACAGCTGGATGTACAGCTGCATTTGTTGGGGACTGTTTCTATTTCCTAATAGTGAGGATTTGGATGAAGATGTAATGGAGCAAATATAATCAGTTACTTCAGATTGGGGTCAGTTCATTGATGGTTTTTGTGTTTTGACCGGATTTAAAGACAATGAGGGGACAACGTTCCTTAAATCCATCATTTGAATTGTGTGATCCTGAAGGTTTATTCCCACACTGAGAATAAACGGAGCAGCTGTGGTCATCATGTAAACTCGATCATCTGGGTTTAAACGCTGTTTGGTCTGTTCGCCCGCTCGCGGACTGTTGTGTGTTTTTCAAATATTAATACAGAGCAGCCGAATGGTCGCAGTCTCCCACTGCTGCTGCTGTTGGGGGCATTGTGGGATTTAAATAAACCACAACAGAGCCGGTATAATGTCTCTGCACTCCCCCTTGACAAATAAAGACTAATTAAATCTGAAGTTCTTGTCCAGCGTTTCGAAGCACTAAATGGTTATTGAGTGATTTAGCAAGCTGGCTTTTTCCACCTCTTCCTCCCACGCCTTCATGTGTATCATGTTTTTCTTTCTGCGGACAAAGTGAAAGAAAAAAGGAGTCAAATTCAGATTAGAACTGTCTCCCAAATCCCCCCAAGCTGACCGGCTAATCCTGCATTTAATGGTTGTGTTTGCACGTTTTTATTTATTTATTTTTTCAAAAATATCCTCTCCTCTTCCTACTTCCTGCCGGCCTCCTAAGAGCGTTTGCTCTGTCAAATTAAACTAAGAGGCTGATACTCGCTGAGAGCCAGTCGCAGCAGCTTTCAGAGGATCAGCACAAATTGGCAGCAGAGATGACTCTGTGCTGTTTATTATTTATTTGTGTGTGTGTGTGTGTGTGTGTGGAGCTGGGTGGCACTGTTGTTGGCAGGAGTCGTTTTTACAGATTTACAGCTGAAGGCCGTCCTGCATGGCCGTGCGTCCAATCTGTTTCCCTGGTAACCGTTGCATTTCAGGAGCCATCGCAGAATGAGGAGAATAAATCACACCCGCTGCTCAAAATTGGGAACAAAATATTATTTATGATGCTGGACGGCACACACGAGGCACACAGCGAGGATATTCCCAACCATCAGACTCTCCACATTGGCTTTGCTGATACAGAATGAGAGAGAGAGAGCCTGAAGGAAATATCTCAGGACTCTGAAGAACTGAGTCTGGAAATGATGGAAATGAACTGAATTAATGTCTCATTGTTATTTTACGTGTATCTCACGTTTAATCCAACCTTAACGAAGTCTTGGTTTGCAGGTTAATGTTGTTAAAACACAGGCAGAAAAAAATCTGAGCAGTCTACAGTAACATTGAAGCCTTTTAGCTGAATCTGTCTCTATGCCCGTTGTTTCCCTCATGTGAGAGATATTTGAAATTTTACAGTCCAGTGGAGAAGAATAAAAAAAATTACGGAATATAAACGCTTGACAAAAAGTGGAATGAGAGCAGGAGAGTTAACGTCTGCCGTGAAACTTTGGTCTGGCTTTCTGTGCAGATGTGTAATGTGTTTTGAAAATCACAGGGGCATAATGTTCCAGACTATTTCATTCTGAGCAAAAGCACGACGCCCAGCTGTAAATCAAACATGTAGATGTCTAAATGGTTCTTTAGCTGCTGTGTACTGCATTAGAAACAATGGTTGCTGTGCTCTAATTGCTCTTTTATTTTCTCTATGCTTTAATATGCGTTTGATCATGTGACGCTCTGACAGCAGATTGTGACTCCTGCTGTGTCCTGCAGATGGCGCTCCCCTGAGCGAGCTGTCCTGGTCGTCGTCCCTGGCCGTGGTGGCCATCTCCTTCTCGGGCCTCTTCACCTTCGTCTTCCTCATGCTGGCCTGCCTCTGCTGCAAGAAGGGCAAAACCGGCTTTAAGGTGAGAGTGTTGATGTGCAGACCGACACACTCACACGCACAATAAATCATTTCAGGCTTTTATGGAGATGTGCACTCTAATGCTCTTTGGCCGCAAGCATTGCTGAAAATGGCCCAAACACAGAACATCAGACTTCCATTATGTTCGGGATGGAAAGTCTTCCTCCATTCATATGTGGGAAATGTTGGAGGGAGGTAAACACAACTGAAGATAAAGGTGGCGGAGGTTGTGTTTACGGAGCGGCAGGAGGCCTGCAGCTTTTCAGGGCAATCATCGAGATTCCATTTCTGAGCAGCTGAAATGGGTCACGGCGCTGAAGAAAATAGGACAGGGAAGAAGAATGATGGTGTGTGTGTGTGGGTGCTTTATTAAATGATGGGACGGAGCACATAAACGACAGAATGGGAATGTTCTAGTCCAATTTCCTCACCATGTCTCTCCCTGTGTGCTCTCATCGAAGTCTTCTTTTTTTGCTGCCTCATCGTTGTGACTGACTAAAACACGACTTACATGCACTTCCTCCTCAGGAATGTGACTCAAACACATTAATCAAGACCAAAGATTTCCCTCTGCCTTTCAGTTTCCAAGAGATGCCCTCCATATTCCCTCTCTGCACCAAAAAGTGTGTTTGTTCCACAACTTATGAATTCATGTCACAACTTTAAATGAGCCATTATCATAATTGAAGTCGTGCTGAAGGAAGCTCAGTCAGGGACGCGTCAGATTGTTTTAATAATGCCGTTCATTCGGCTTGTCTCCATCTTCAGAGTTTATTTTCTCCTTTTAGGTGTTTTCAGAAGCAGCCAGATTATATCACATCTGTAACATCTGTCCGCTCTTTAACGCTGTTTGTCCATAAATGCACAGAAACTGTGTGTCATGTCTGGTTTGTGTCTCGGGACGGTGGACCACCCATGTCGGACCTGTCAGGGTGTGTCCGAGTCCGAGTCGGGGGGGAGGGAAAGAGAGGCCATCCCCATGAGCCCACGGTGCATCCGGCTGGGGGGGCCTCATCTGGAAATAGACACAGCCGCTCCCGGAGCAGGAAGAGGGAAAATCAGGGGGGGAAAAATATAAATATATTTTTTAAACTTCAAGCTGAGACAAGAGAGAAAAGATATCAGGGATCAGCTTCCTCCTGAG
The DNA here is from genome assembly GCF_900963305.1 of Echeneis naucrates. Lineage (NCBI taxonomy): Eukaryota > Metazoa > Chordata > Actinopteri > Carangiformes > Echeneidae > Echeneis > Echeneis naucrates. Next base: position 917,656 of record NC_042529.1, on the reverse strand, counting down.
TCCTCACTGCTGTGATAGATCAGTTCTGTGATACGATCTCAAAATATCCTGAAGAGATAAGAAACCAACCTGCAAATTCAGCCTACCCCTGATCCAACTGTTCTTTTTAGTTTGAACTATCAAATTGGTCTAAATATATTTACAGTCCAGGTCAGGAGTTGAAGGATAATGACCTTTAACCTTGAGTCATTTTAATAAAACTTTATGAACAGAAGACTTAAACTTAAAAAATAAAATTTCCCTGATCCTCATCAATTTTAAAGTCGAAGGTTTAAGGGACCGTTGTGGCAATAAAAATAAGGGTTTTCTTTATCAAAGGGAAAAGACTTGGGTGAAGTTGAGGCTGACAGTCGAGGTCAGAGGTCAGAGAGGAGAGTCCTCACGAGTGTAGTGTTGACAGAAAAAATATGTGTGAGGAAGGAGGGACTGCCCTGCAGATGTTCTTCAGCTTTTGGGAGAGAGAGGGAGAAAATAAAGAGGGAGAGAGAGTGATGTCACATGTATAGTATGTGAACCCCCCCACCTCCTTTTTATTTTTCTGCCTCTCATTTTTGCGAGGCTGGTTTTCTCTCCTTTCCCTCATGAGACGACGGGAGATAGAGCCGCCCCCCCCGGCCTCATTTTCTCTCCCTCCATCCAGAGTCAGTGGTCAGCCACAGAGCCTCTTCCTCTTCCTCATCTTCCTCCCCTCTGGACTCAACAATGAGGCGCTCTCTCTGCAGAGTGATGCTGCCTTTTTGCTGCAGCCGCTCTCCCTGGCACCGCCGACCTCCTGCTGCCCATCGCTCCGATGGGAGGGACGGGTGGGGGGCTATAAGTGTGTTTGAGAAGCAGAAAGATCTTTGAGATGCTAAAACCAAAGCTGAGCCCAGCTGACATCCACATCCTCTCACCTATGGACTCTCAGGAAAGGTAAGACAGCAGGAGACGCAGATTAAATCTGAAGCATGAATCTAACTTTTGGCAGATTTCTCTGTGAAACAGCAGAATCTGATTGCTCAGAGCATCAACAACAAAACTTTTTCTGAACTGGGTTTTAGCTTGTCAATGTTTACAACGTTTATCTGTGTTCTTTGTGCTTTGGAGCTCTAAATTGTTGCACAGACGTTTGCAGACGTCACCTTTCATTAGTTCACATTTTCTTGAAGTGTTTGATACCTTTTCCTGCAGGACGTGTGAAAAGAGGGGGATCATTTTTCTTTTCTGTAATTGCTGTGTGTGTGTGTTTGTGACAGTGTGTGTGTCAGTGTGAAGAGTGAAACCACATGTTGAATGGGAAGGGCGAGTGAGGCCGTGTGAAGATCTGGATGTGAGGCGGTGGGAGGGAGCCTGCATTCATTCTTAGGGGACAGGATGAAGTGAGAGATGGAGCTGTGTGTGTGTGCGTGTGTGTGTGCGTGCGTGTGTGTGTGTGTGTGTGTGTGTGTGTGTGTGTGTGTGTGTGTGTGTGCGTGTGCATGTGTGGGTGTTGCAGAGGGCTGCAGCAGGTCACATTTTTCCAGCATTGCGACCCCGCTGCTCCCGACTAAGAGACTTTTATTCTGACATCCGGTCTGAGGACGCGGCCAACTCCCTCCCTCTCTCCCTCCTCGTCCTCGTCTCCTCCGATCTCCACCATCAGCAGACTCCAGGATTCCTTCAGCACTCCTCACAGCTCATCATGTCTTATTTCATCCACCTTTTCTCTCATGCGAACCAGCGACACTTCTCTGCTTTATCCAGATGCTGAATCTGATTTGCCAGATGTCTGCAGCCGGTTCTTGGTGCTTGCAGATGCTTGTTGAACGTTTATAAAAGAGCTCGACTGTCAGTGATGTGAGTGAGATCAGGCACTAATCTTTTTTGATTGAAGGTTTATTGATGATTTGTCTGTCTGGGGCCTTTTTGGGCCAAACTCTGGATCAGAGTAAAAAGGATTAAACATGGAGTCTTTTTCTTTTTTGTGCTTTATTTCACCAAGATGATTAAAACATTCTGTGAAACTCTTCTCTCTAGTTCTTTCACTCCAAAATCAGCAGGCTTAATTGTGAAGCAGAGGATTGAGATGTGTAATCTTGGTAATCTGCGGGTAAATCAGACTGACTGTGTTTATTCTGGGATGTTCCAGCAGCCTCACAAACAGCTCAGAGTGATGCTGGATGGAGCCAGGACAGCTTGCCTCAGTTTATCTCAGAGCGTCTTCAGCCTCTGCAGCCAGATAGTCATCAACTCTCACCTGTGTTGTTGTTGTGTAACTCTTTGTGTTATATCTACAGAATACAGTATTGACTGCCGGTCGGATTAATGCAACCTGTTTTCTTGCGTGACCTTTGACCTCTTTCACTTATGGCGCCTGTGTATGTTCCAGGAATTCAAAAATGTGGACGGGGAGGAGTACCACGCAGACATGTCCACCTTGGCCTCGCCGGCCTCCCAGGGCAGCCCGGACGTCTACATCCTGCCGCTCACCGAGCTGTCACTGCCGGTCGCCAAGCAACCAACGCGATCAGGTGAGTCGCTTCACGGGTAACACCAACCCTCTGTGACATCACCCATCAGTTTGTGAGTTTCTCCCTCCTATGGAAAGAGATAATATCCAATATCCAATCAGGAAATCCTGTTTGATGGTGTCGTCTCTTGTCGTTTGCTCTGAACTGATGCAAACCTCGCCAAAGCTTTGTAGAAGTCGCACGCAGGGATTTCAGGGGTGTGAGGGTAAAACGTCAGTAAATGTCTGTCCCCGGAGTGAGCGCCGCCCTGACACCGGCCTCAGCCAGCTGGACTTACACCTATCCCACAATCCCTCACTGCATGTCCCCGCAGAAACGAACTCTGTGCTCTTTAACTTTCACTGTCTCCCACAAACATCTGCCCGTTGCGTAACGATGACCAGGCAGCCGGCCTACAGTGCTGCCTGTCGGTATGTCAGGCATGTGAGAGCACAAAACCCCAGTGAGAATATCCCTCTCTCTCTGCTACTGTGAGACAAAAGTCCTCGTTGTGTGTCGCTGGGCTGATGTTGTGAGTGTTAGTGTGGGACTTAATGGATCGAGCCCACGCAGTTAACGCTCAGATATTAACGTGTTTGACATTATGGTGTGATTTAACACTCCTCAGATAAGTTTAGATCAAATCGTTGTCTTTCTTCTTTCGCTCTTGGTGTTGCGTTTATGTGTTTTTATGTTCTGCTGCTGCTCGACTAATTACTCCAGGAACAAACAGTGATTGATGACGTTGGCTCCGCCCGCTAGCATCCACCCTTGCAGATAGACTTTGACAGATGAGGTCTCCGGCGACACTTCAATACCAGGAAGGTTAATGGGACTTCACTTGCAGTTCATGCAAGAAAAAGCTCCCGGTCCTGGTGGAAACACTTTCAGAGCAGATAACTCCAAACCTCAGCGATTCGAGCCAAAACTGCCTGCATGGCTGAATGCCATTCAGGATTAATTCACCACCATTCATCAGAGTCCATCACCGTCTTCTGTGTCATGGCCGAGCTAACCCTTTCACGTATGCTTGGTGAATAATACAAAAACCATTAAGGGGGTGTTAGAAATTGTGGATTTATGACTGCACCTTGAGGACTCCTGAGAATTTGCACATTACTGCTCAAATCTGTGTCCTCGTTCACTGTTATCTTTGTTTGCTGCCAGTTTCTGCCTCTTCCTCGTGTTTCCAGCTCGGATTTATTCTGTGCACAGTGATAAAATATTTAGGCGAAAAAGTCAAAATGGAAAACGAGCGACTGAAACAGAGGCTGAAGATGAAAACACAGGAAGGGAAATTATTACAGTACAAGAAAAGAAACAGTTGCCTTTAACACGCTGTACGCCTCAGATCCTGAATCTAATCATTCCTGAGAGCTGAGGTAGATGTGGAGATGAAGCACTGAACAGCTCTGAGTGAGTCTGTTTCCTTCAGCCAGTGTTCCTCTGTCGTCCCGTTGAGCACTGAAGGATATAGGTGTGGCTCCTAATGAGACACCAGGACTGTAAGAGCTTGGCTCAGACCGACCGCGGGGCCCGGTTCCCCAGGATCCACCCCGATGCAGCTGTTCTCTGCTGCTCTGCAAAGCCTGCCAGAGCTCCGACCCGCCCAGAGGAGACATGAAAACACACAAAGGGACAAAGCCGAGCCAAAAACGAGTCCGGTTCTCATGTCCGTCCTCCCGCTCAGGGCTGATGAAAGTTTTAGATGATTCCTGCAGAAGGGCGTCACACAATCGACTTCGAATGATCGACATCTAAAGCCTCTCCAACAACAACGGGCAGATGATCCAGGAAGCTCTGGAGTTGAAGAGGATGATGGAACTTCCATTTGGCTTTGAGTGGTTTAACTGCTGTGCGTCTCACTAAAGATTTCCGGTGTACTTTAATGGATAAGTTACATACATCCTTCAGAGAGACGCACACATTGGCAGCAGAGGATTTGGGCCAAGGGACTTTTCTGACATTACAGTACGAACAAATCCCAAAGAATCATCTCTCATCCATCCCCAAACACATCATTTCTTCTTTTAGACAAGATGAAATAACAAATGTTATAGTGCAATGTTTTTTTCTCCCAGCATGCATCATCTTGTCCTCGTTGCCCCAGCGTTATGAATATTGGAGGTTAGGACAGTGGTGTAGGCCGGACTCATTGCATGCCGCTGTTATCACCGAAGCTCAGTTCATTCTTATGTCAAGGAGCTGCAGGATAATGGGCCCAGTGTGTCACACTAACTGGTCCTAACTGGTACCATGCTGCCCCACGCAGCCAGACAATGGCGGGTATTCTGCCCCAGGACGGAGAGAGCGTGAGTGGGTGTAAGGAATGACCAGTCTGGGGAAGGAGACGGGGGTGTCCAATATGGCCTCCACACAGTGACTGGACTGTGTGGCAGTCTGGGGGGGCTGGGGAGGAGAACGCTGCTCCACAAAGATCTGCCTGTCCGCCTCTACAGCCACAATCTTACTGTCATCGTGGGAGATGTAGAAAGAAAGACAGAAAAGGGTAGATGGTGGGGGGGTTGTTGCTGTTGCTGTCAATCCGGGCTCATTCGGCTGAGCTGGAGCAGGACGGTCGGGCGTGTTCGTCCAGCAGGAGAGACTCTGGGGATGCAGACAAAGAAGCATCAGGGAGTTGGAGGACGGTCAGACAGGTCGGTGCCTCCAGACAGAGTAAGAATCAAACCTGCAGACGGTTTTCTTTAACTCACCGTGCACCGGTGTGTCCGCGCTGCCCTTTAGAGCCTGTCAGCCACTTAGGAACAGGGATGTGGTGCGTTCAAGAAGCTGACATTAGTTTTGTCAATATTATCTGATTCCCATCCAGAAAAGTGAGGACACACTGAATCTACCTGGTGTCTCGTCTTGTCTCTTCTGTTTTGTGATGTGTAACACAACAGTTCAGTTTCAGAGTGGTTCATTCTGAAAACTAAAAGAGTTTAGTTTAGTTTACGTGGAAAGAACTTAAAAGTCAGATGTGACTGATGTGACATTTAACTTAAAGATTTTTATTGACTGAACTGTTATTTTAATTTCTGGATTACTGAGAAAGCATGAAGAATTTTTTATTATTTGTCATTTTTCCTCCTCTGACTTTGTGGCCCATATCCAGTCTCCAGTGCGACATCCCTGACAGCAGCTTTTTTCAGGCTTTAAGAATAATTTCTGAAATATTTTTCTCGTAGAAAGTAAAGCAGCAACGTTTCAGATCCTCAGATGTGTCTTTATATCATCACGACGTGACACAGTCTCCTTTAATGTGACACGATTTGATTGAATCACTGACACCTCTTCGTCTCATCTTCTCCTCTTCCTCCAGTCCAACTGCTCAAATCCACAGATCTGGGCCGCCACAGTCTGCTCTACCTGAAGGAGATCGGGAATGGCTGGTTTGGGAAGGTAAGCTGGCAGGATGATGTCATCAGGGCGGTCAGTTTCCGCTCTGATCTCCGGCCACCTTTTAAAGTGTGCTCGGTGTGTTACCTGTAATGTCTGATCTTCACACCTCTGATGTCAGCTCGTCCCTCCAGAGAAAACTTTACGCTGATTAAAGCCGGAGCAGGCTGAACCGTGTGGTGTGTTTTTACAACCAGATAACATGCTGTTGTTGTTGTCACTCTGCTTCTTTGTCTGTTTCTCATCGTCTTCTTCCTCCTCACTCATGAATCCATCCTTCTGTACCTTGACTTGGGTATGTCCACCTGTATCTGTTTGTCTGCATTTTTCTGAACCCCTGCATGTCTGCTTCCTGTTTGTGTTCCCGGTCACCCCCCCGTGTCAGTGTCCCTGTCGGTGCCCACCCCCCCAGGTGAACACGTGTCCTTCTGTGCTGTTTCAGGTCCTGCTGGGGGAGGTGAACGCCGGCCTTCACACCACCCAGGTGGTAGTGAAGGAGCTCAAAGCCAGCGCTAGTGTGCAGGAGCAGATGCATTTCCTGGAGGAGGCACAGCCTTACCGGTAAACCTTTTCTTTGGGGTTGGATTTCTGAATATATTTATCTTATTACTCCTCTTAATGCATCCAAAGCCTGCAGTGACTGGTCACCTTGTGAGTGCAGATTTTACTCAGCGGATAAGCTGAAATATTGATGAAATATTGCTGCCGCTCGGTTGTTGAATAAATGTAATAACTTTTCAGCAGTAGTGAAAAACAATTTTCCTCCAGATACAAATGTGCCTTTGAATGTAACTGATGTTTTCCACTTCCCCCATTCTTCATTTTCTCATGATTAGAAGTTTATAAATATACCAGATATAGCAAGAATATGGCTCAATAATGATATAATAATATATTTAGTTTATACTTTATTGAAATGTATGAATCTTCCCAATTTTCACAGTAAACTATAAATGTGTCATAAGTGTGTCATTGACATGTAAAACTATACTAGAAATTCATACCAATAAAAACAAACCAAAAAATACAATAATATAATTATATTGGGGCTGGTTTGTATCACGATATTAAATTCAAGATGTGTCCCAGAACTAATAAACACTGTCAACATGATTCTTTGTCAATGTAGGTGGAACTTGTGTGTTGTTGTGTAATCTCTGGCTCTTCCTCTCCAGAGCCCTCCAGCACCCGGCGCTGCTGCAGTGTCTGGCCCAGTGTACCGAGGTCACCCCCTACCTGCTGGTCATGGAGTTCTGTCCTCTGGTGAGTTTCCAAAGCTGAAGTCTGAGTTATGGTTTAATGCTAGGGGGGAAAAATTTCACTTAAGAATGTGAATATTTAAGCAAAATGTGCCTCTGTCACCTCTTTTCTAAATGAAAGGATCTGTCAGGACTGATTCACTGAAAATCTTTTATTGTCAAAGTCGGACATCAGCTCAGCAGGACTGATTAGAGCAGTAGATCTCACACAGACGCTCAGGGTGATATTGATGTAATCAAAGAACCAAGAACTGGCTTTCTGCCACTTCAGGCCATCAATTTTTAATTCACTGCGCAGGGTGGTAGCTAATGAAATATGTTGTTCCCAGACAAAATTCAATTTCAGATGATTCTGAAAGTTGAAAACAGCCGGCAGCACAAACTCATGATGACAAAAGCATCCAGAGTCAGTGTGGCTGTAGATGCTAAATGCCTCCTGTCTGCTGAGGGAAAACAAAGCTCTGCCAAGAGTACGGTTTCAGTCCAAAAGTGAGCGTAATTCAATCACGAGAAATCTCCCAGAGCGTCAGGAAATCTCTGTAACACCAAGACAAATTAACACAGTTGAACAAAAAGTGTCCCAGCATGACCAGACTGCCCCCCGGTGGTCAGAGGACGTAGCACACTGACGTGTCCTTCCTCTCTGCTGCTGCAGGGGGACGTGAAGGGTTACCTCCGAAGCTGCAGGACTGCAGAGACCATGACCCCGGAGCCCTTGATGCTCCAGCGGATGGCCTGCGACATCGCCTCGGGCCTGCTGCACCTGCACAAACACAACTTCACCCACAGGTGCTGCACAATTTCTCCTAGTTAACATTGTAAATCTGTAAAAAAAAAAAGATAATCGGCCTTCTGCTCGGTTTCTTCCTGGAACAATATCCTGGTGCTGCCCGAGTGCTCATTACAGACTCCAGCATCAGTGATTTTGTTGCAGGCGGCGATCCTTCATCTCCAGGACCGATCAGCTGTCACTCTGTCTCTTCTCATGCACAGTTTCTAAATATTTTGAGCCCCAAGAAGTATGTCCTGTAATGTGATGTCCAAGTCCTGTTTAGTGTATTTATCAATAATCTGGAGATGTAACAGCTGCCCCCCGGCTCCTCTCCCTCAGTGACCTGGCTCTGAGGAACTGCTTGTTGACTGCTGATGTCTCAGTGAAGCTTGGAGATTATGGCCTGTCCCACACTAAGTATAAGGTCTGTATATCAGAGAATAGAATTACATTTTGGTTTCAAATTTTGGAAAAAAAATAAAAAAAGAATCAGAATTGAATGTTTCCTTAAAGATTTCACGTGAATGATTTTCAGGATGATTACTTCGTGACTCCGGATCAGATGTACGTGCCGCTGCGCTGGATCGCTCCTGAGCTCGTGGATGAGGTTCATGGAAACCTGCTGGTGGCTGATCAGACCCAACAGAGCAACATCTGGTAGGCTCAAACACACGTACACATCCGTTAACACGTTGACAGGCGCCGGTTTACAATTTTTGTTTTTCCATTTTGTGCCTTCGCTCTGTTGTCTGTAGAGTTCCTGACAATTTATTTGTAGATGTCCTTTTTCTTTACACAGAATTTTATGGAAATAATTTTTATCCTCTTGGATGAGACATAGATTTTTGCACCATGATGTCATTAAATTATCATTCAGCTGTACTTCGTCCAAACAAAAGGCTGCAGATGGTTCTCCTGCAAACGCACACCAGGGAAACAAAACATGGAGGACAGATAAATCTTCTCTCTCTGGAAATTTAGTTCATTTTTTGGTTGATACTTTAACTGCAGCAGCAGAGGGCAGACTGGAAAAACAGGCCAGGCAAATGTAGAAATTTTCACTTTGTTTGTGATGTTTGCAGCAAAGACACAGAAAGCATGAATGAATGGAAGCTCGTTTAATTCAAACTGTGTGTGTCTGTTGTCGGGCTCTTTATTAAAGACTGTAAAATGTGCTCATGGGGTGAAGTGATCTGATGTTGAATCTGTCTCAGGTCTCTGGGTGTGACCATCTGGGAGCTGTTTGAACTGGGAAACCAGCCGTACAGGCACTACTCGGACAGACAGGTACTCAGCTACGCTGTGAGGGAGCCGCAGCTCCGGCTGCCCAGACCGCTGCTCAAGGTGCCGCTGGCTGAGCGCTGGTGAGACCCTCACGCACACAAGAACACACTGAACTGGATTTAATCCCTTCCAGGTGGAGTTTCATGTATGATTGTGTTCTCAGGTATGAGGTGATGCAGTTCTGCTGGCTCCAGCCTGATCAGAGACCCACTGCGGAGGAAGTCCACTTGCTGCTCAGCTACCTGTGTGCCAAGGGGGCCAGCGAGGCGGAGGAGGACTTCGAGAGGCGCTGGAATTCCCTGCGTCCCAACACCGGATTCAACAGCCACCGCGGTGCCTCTGTCATGTCACGAGACCACCCTTCATCGACCTCGTCTTCGTTCCCTCTCCTCGAGCACTTTTCAGCGGGCGACGGCTACCACTCCGAGTCCGGCGATGACATACTGACGGTCACGGAAACCAGCCAAGGCCTAAACTTTGAGTACAAGTGGGAGCAAGCCCGAGCAGACCACTCTTACCGAGCGCCCGACTCCTCCAGCACCTTGAGTCAGGTCAACCATCATTGTCAGGAAGCATTCTACCCCCCAGGGGGCATCGTGGGAGGCTGTCCCATGGAGAGTCTGAACCATGGAGTTTCTCCTCCTTACTACCAACCAAAACACCTCCATGCTCCGGGTGTACTTCCTGTCCTCAGTGCCCACAGCCCATCAGTAAGCAGTGAATACTACATCCGCATTGAGGAGCCAGTGGATTGTACCATTGATCCAGACTACACCATGTGCTCCTACAGCCCAGACTATCAGGGCAGCAGCGGGAGCTTCCTTACGGGGAGCGCAGAGTCGGGCGAGTGCATGGCCTGTCCAGCGCAGGCGAAGGGCGTCGGTCCCTACTGGTCAGCTGACATCCATAAGTCAGATGTGTACGACTCCAATGAGTCTAGTCCTGCCATCTCCCTGACAATGGAGCCCCTTTTAGGACACGTGTCAGACAGCAGCCCCCTGCGGCCCTGGGAATCAAGTCACTACGTGTCCTATAAGGACAGAGATGGCGGCTACTACTATGAGCACTCGCCACCTTTAGGAATCGATCACTATCTGATTGGAAGCGAACACTCTAGTGAGCATCATCAGGAAAGCTGGGGGTCGAGGAGTTTGCGTCAGGCCCTGGGTGAGTTAGAGAACCCGCTCGGTATATCCCCATCTGTAAACAGTCCACCTCAACTGGCCTACAGAGACACATACCTGGACACGAGTCAGACCTCCATCATTGGAAAGAACGTGACCGGCGGGTACTACGACATGATGGGCTCCCTTAGGAAGACCATGCCCAGCCACACCCGACACAACAGCCACTCCGTCAGCATCAACATGGAGACAGAGGGGGCGCTGTTCATCGGGCACAGGGACAGCGATTCAGAGGACGAAGAAGAGGAGGACATCTTTGTCGAAAGACACACCTGCAACACTTGGCCTTCTAAACACCGCCACAGCAGTATGGGACACCACCGGCGGGCGAGCCACAGCTGCAGACAGGACGCTTATGTAGATTTCCACTACACAATGCCGAGCACAGACATCGAGGACTCCTGGCCGGAGGAGCACAGCCTGGCCTTCCACTCTCTGCCCAAACCGATCGACTATCTAGAGCCGCACCAGGCCAAAGACAACAGTGCCTGCCTCAGTCTGAGTAAACACCATGGGCTGGTGCCTTCAGACAGCTGCAACGCCTACATCTACCTGTGCCACGAGGGGGATACTCAGGTGCCGGCATCAGGAGAGTGCTGCCACTCACATTTTGGTGATCCGCTCACCGGTTTGCTTGTCAGAAACAGCAGCTTCAGTCACAGCTACAGTCAGACCAACTATATCAGAGATAAGATCATTGACATCCCAAGCAATGAGGAGATGATCAATCTATCTCCAGCTCCGGGGGGTCCCATTGTGCCCAAATCTGCTTTGATGAAGACTGAGGAGCGTGGGGAGAAGTATGTTGACCTTAGAGCTGATGACACCCCATTCAAGGAGAACAGGGAGGATGTAATCAAGGAAAATGTAATCATGCAAAAACCGCCACAGCCTAAAATAGAAGAGGTGACCCTGACAATGACTAAAGCTACTCCGCCTCCCTCTGACAACACACATGTGATGGTGGCCCTCACAGATCCTCAGTCAGACTCGAGTCCGACAAGAGACAGTGGCGTCGACCGAGGCAGCTCCAGCGTTTGCCTCGCCGACATCCTCGACTGCAGCGACGATGACGACGAGGATGACGACATCACAGACGACATCACTGACGTCACCTCAGGCATCTTTGCTGACGAGTCCAGCGAGCTGAACGCTTCTCCTGCTTTCAAGTCGCTACAGAAGCAGGTAGGAACTCCTGACTCCATGGATTCCATGGATCTGCCATCTGCAGCCGGGTCGTGTGAAGGCTTCAGCCCTGCGTCCTCCCAACCATCCAGCTCACCCAAAGCTATGGACAGCGGCTACGATACGGAAAATAACGAGAGCCCCGAGTTTGTCCCCAAAGAGCCTCATGAACCCCGTGAACAACCTCTGGGAAAGCCGATCCTCGACACAAGCCTGGAGGAGGACGAGGCAATAGAGGGGCACCAGGTTGGGGCTGAAGCGGTGTCCACAGAGGGTGAACCTTCACCGGGGGAAGATTTGGCCTTAGGAGCCTCAAACACAGACGACCACATCTTTTCCCCACTGAGTGATAAGACCCCGTACAGAGACTCTGCTTACTTTTCAGACTATGAAAACGAGAGGACATCTAGGGATGAAGGGGAGGAGCTACCAGAGGGAGCAAGACGTGAACAAGACGTTGAAAAGGAACAGGGAATAGGAGAAAAGAAGGGTGAGAAAAGGAAGAATGAAGAGGAGGAAGAACTGAAGGACACTGCAGTGAACAAGGACGTAATACCTGAAGTGAAACGCTCATTAACCGAAGGAACAGAGTCGGCACCTCAGCCAGAGACAGAGGAGCAAGATGAGGAACTGAGGAGTCCTCCAGAGCCGTCTGACACTGCTTCAATCACTGAGGGAGGACTGGACGAATGGCCGTCCCAGGTGAGCTCGTCTCTAGGAGACTGGGCAGCAGAGGTGGTGGGGGCAATGGAAGAAGCCCTCGGTGCCCTGAACGGAGATTGTACCGCTAACGTCAAGGTGGAAGAGGAAGAAGAAGAGCAGGAGGAAGAGGTGGGTGAGGGCGAGAAAAACTCAGAAGCAGCCGAAGAGCCTGTGATCAAGACAAATCAGAACAGGACGTCTGGAGAAATCCTGCATTCTTTACCCAAAGACGAGGTGGCTCTGCAGCACACGGCAAACAGCAGACGCTTCTCCTGTTCCTCCCCTCCGACTCCACCGCCTGCAGCAGAGGGCAGAGGGTCTCCGGCTGACGGGGAGGAGGGAGACGAGGAGGATGGCGACACGGACGACAGCGATGAATCGGACGAGGAGCTGCGCAGCTACAGCGTTCAGGAACCGAGCGCCGGGGAGGAGAGCGAGGACGAGTGCCACCCGGTGCCCATTGTGGTGAGCGACGACAGCGAAGCCCACAAACTTCGCAGCCTCCTCAAGATGCCCACCCTGCTGACCACAGAGAGCCTGGAAGAGGACTTTGACCGCAAGAAGAAGACGGTGTCTTTCTTTGACAATGTCACCGTCTATCTGTTTGATCAGGTGAGCTTAACTTCTTCTAACTGCAGCTGCAAAAATCAAGTGATGCATCTTTAAGCTGCTCGGCCTCTAACGGGTGCTTTGTCTTTAACGTTTGTGGCACCAGGAAAGCCCAACTAAGGAGCTGGTTGAGCATGGCCTCCCTTTAGGAGCAGAGCATCAGAGTTCACAGAACACTCCCAACGATAGGGTCAACACCTCCGACGACTCTTCTGACGGGAACATCTCTGAAGAGAGTAAGGCCAAAAGTACATTTTCATTTTGAACAGACTTAGTCGGTGGCAGCTGACAGATTAGCAGACAGTAAACTGTGACTGTATCGTTGTCTCGCAGGTGCAGGATACGAGTGGGAGGACGACTTCTCCCTGCTGCCTCTACCAACCTCCTCAGCAGCGACCGACACCCCCCCCACCCACTCCGTCGCCAAACCAGCCGTGCAGTTCTCCCGCTTCACCGTCTCCCCCTCCAACGTGTCCCGCTTTTCCATCACGCACATCTCTGACTCTGATATGGACTCAGCAGGAGGTGGGTGGGACGGCTCATCTGTTTTCACAGCAGGGACATTTTGGTTTAAAGAACGACCTTAATCCTTCCTGCCTGTGTTCTTGTCCGTTGCAGGAAGCAGCGAGGACGGGGACAAAGAGTGACGAGCTGCGGCAGTTTACTGCCTCTCTCCGACAACAACTTGGCCTACTAGCATGACTTCTGATTTATTTTTTAACGTCAGGTTTTAGAAACACAAGACAGTGCCTCTTACCGCCTGTGGACACTTTGGAAAAGTCTGTCTTACCACAAAGTAGGACCGACCTAAGCTGTTTAGAAAACTGAGAAGATTATGGTTAATATATAAACATTTACAGAATATTAATATATACTATGTATGATGTAAAGAATCTACGAGGGCGGGGGAACTTCTAAATATTTTTCAGATTAAAGAGACAATATGGAAGGATGGGACTCTGGAAATCATCACATTTGTCCACCTCTTTCACTACTTAATTTATGATAGGGAGTATTGACGAAAGCGTGGAAGTGCCTGGACGGCTCGACCGACGCTGAGCGAAAGAGAAAACGTGTTTTTTTTTTTGGCTTTTTCGACGAAGGATCGGCACTCTGAACAGGACTGTACAGCTCCACAGGCTTTGTACTTTTTTGGACACTGATTTACTTGTCTTAATGATTATCAACAAGAATCTTTGAGGTATCACGAGTAATATGATGTTAATATTTGGGTTAATTCAGAAAAAAAGGACAGAGTGTTCGTTTTAATGGCTCCTGGCTGCCGACAGAAAGTTGTTGGTTTTTGTGTGGAAACAGCTCAACCTGGACAAACATATTTTGTGACTACACAACTGTACATCACTGTAATCGCTCTACCAAGCGCCAGCACCGACTTTAAGATTTAAAGGTTTAAAAGGTTTTTTTCCAGCTGTGCTTTGCTCTCTGGCCGATATCAGATTAAATTTTCACAGTTTAGATTTCCACAGTGACTAAAAGACTAAAAGAGATATCACCGGTGAATTGGATAAATATTTAAATTCATCTGACCTCAGCTCTGCTGGCTCTGCATCTGTCAGGATGACAGGAGGGAAATAAAAGAGAATTAGTTACCAGGTGAGATATTCAGTGCATTCACTTCAGATAAGATGTGGGGAGGGGGGTTGATGTGATGCACTCTGGGTAATGTAGTTCACACAGAACACATACAAACCACCTCAAACTGTAGCTGGGGAGGGCAGAAAAGAGAGCTGCTACTTTTTCTTGCTTTCTTTCTAACAAGCTGTCAGTAAGAGGAAGAGAAGAAAGAGTAATAACACACTAAAGAGTAAAACAAAGACAGTTTCAACAGCATACAGATCATTAATCAGAGGGGACGAATCGAAACACAGTCATAGAAATCAAATTTTACGTCGCAGGGCCAAAATACATTGGCAGTAAGACGAGCTCTTCAGTATCTGGACTGCTAGCTCTCCAACATGAGCCAACAGTTTGCGGCTCCTGGAGAACAGTTACGTGTTCACCAGTGTATGTAATAACACATTGCAATAATGCCATTCTAGAAACTACGACAGCTTCAAAACTGGTAAAAGGTCAGTTTTCGGTTCAGTCAGTCAAATCGAGCTACTTCATCACATTGATGCAAAAATCCTGTAAATCCAAAATCACCAGACAACAAAAGTGTGATCCAGCAGGATCAGTGCAATCAGGGGAGTTAAAGAACCCATTTGTGAGTTGCTATCACAAACTCGTTCCTTCGCTCACTCACACCAACTCCAACATTAACAGTGCTGCTCACAGGACGTATTATAACGTCCCATGTTGTGCACATAATGTCCAAAGCTCCTGTCAAGCGACAATCACCAACACAAGCTGCCAACAAGAAAGGCCCTTTACCAACACCACATCAGTACAGCGTCAGCCTGAACATCAAAACACAAACAGTATTAAAGTGTGAGAGAACAAACAGGATTCAACAATATTCTGCCTGGCTTTACTGTTACTGACACTGCAGCTCTACGTCGGCCACAGCAGTGTTTAACAATTCAGGTGTTACAATCTGGTTCATCAAGACGAACTGACGAAAATAGATTTAAAGGTTAAAGGAAACATTTCAAAACTTGCTGAGTCTAATTTGTCTGATCAGCTGATTGGTGTCAGGATCAGGAAATGTTATAACGCTTTGCTTTCTGTCTGTATAAACGTGAGAAGGTGGAGCCTCAAAGAATCGACCTGTGATCAACATGTAGTGTCCTCTGAGTGTTTGCTTTTGCCTCCCAGGGCTTT
This sequence comes from Echeneis naucrates, assembly GCF_900963305.1. Classification (NCBI taxonomy): domain Eukaryota; kingdom Metazoa; phylum Chordata; class Actinopteri; order Carangiformes; family Echeneidae; genus Echeneis; species Echeneis naucrates. Next base: position 902,010 of record NC_042529.1, on the reverse strand, counting down.
ATTATTCCTCTGTAAGTTAGCAGCATAGATCCTCTAGACAACTGTCCGTTAATATTTTTGTATTTCGACAAAAAAAAAAAAAAAAAAAAAAAAAAAAAGACTTTTAACGTACCGGGAACATTTCAGAAAAAAAAAAACAAAAACAAAAAGAAAAAATAATATCTCTGCTGTTAAATGTTGCCAAAGAGATGTGTTGTTGTCCAGAGACGCGGTGACGGAGAGGAGGAACACAACAACAGCTTTGGCCTTGGATTAAAAAAAAGAATTCAGAAACACTGACGTCATTACTTTCTGTACCTTCTATCAAATATAAATAAAGTCTGTTTTACACATCTGACAAGCAGAATTCACTCCACGATCTTTGTTTGAGCACGAATAACTTGGCATACAACAAATAAGAGGAATACGTACAACATGAATATAAATAAGTTATTGTGTTTTTGTAGGAACAAGACGAAAACAGCAAGTGTGAGTAAATACTCCATTTTTTATTCTCCATATTAATCTGCAAAACAGACACTGTTTGTCATAACGATGCACTTTAAGTGTCGGCTGTTACATTTATACTGTGTTAGTCCTGGAACGTGGCAGAGTTACACCAGTGTAGGTTTTATTTCTTTTAAGTAGTTTTTTATAATGTTCGTATTTTAAAGAAACTGGATTTTCTTAGCAGTAGAAACTGCTGTCAGCGTGATTTAAAAAATTTATATCATGTTGTGTTTCAGACTGAGACCATAAACTCATCAGGAAAACGTTTACCGCGGAGGAGGAGGGACATTTTCCCATAGACTTCAACATAATCTCTAACCAACAGGCCACACAACAGAAGGGTGACACTGAAAACACTGCCCTCTAGTGGTGGCTGTATGTTTTCAAGTATTTCTATTAACAATAACATTATTAAAATATCTAACTTCAGAACATTTTTAAATAAAAAGAAAATAATTTTTTTTAATTGTGCGTTTATTTGTCTTTTTGTAAATGATTCAAACCTTCACTGGAAGGTTGGAGGTCTCACTTTGAATTCTCTTCATCATAATGTACATTTTGAAATGTACTTTTAATCTCTCAAAGCTTAGTTTTAATTTCATGAGCTTCTAATTGGAAAAAGGAGCTAAATTATTCTTTTAGTTCCCTGAACCAGTAAACTAAAACCAAGACAATTTGAATCCATTAGTATGTTTAATAATCATTTTTAATATCTGCACCTCATATCGACATATCGCTGATTAATTATTATTATTATTTTTTTTTAATGGCACTAAAGTAGATCGTTGCTCAGATTTTGAGCAGCTCAGCTGATTTCTATAGTAAATCAGATGGAGTGGATTTTAGTTGTCAAAGAATTTGTAAAGTTTTCATTTATTAAGAATTCCTGTTCCTGTTAAAACTATTAAAACTACACGATTATGGTGTTTCTGGAAAGACACATTTTTGTTGTTTCAAATATTTATACATCAAAGCGTAAAGATATTTCCTAAAAAGATTTTAAGAATTTTTATCCCACGAACTAAAACAAACAAACAAAAAAACTAATTTAAAGGTTCCCATGTTATTTTTTTTATTTATTATATACAGCAGGTCTGAAATGAGCCATCAGGACAGACTGTAACTTTGTGATGTCACAACAAAGAAGCCCCAATTTAGTTTCTCTTTGTTGAATCACTCAGAAAACAGGCCGGGGCAGATAAAGCCCAAACTGCCCTCCTTATGAACCTATAAAGGTGTAACTCTGATCAGTCCGCTTCCTCCTGTTGGTGTGTTAGTGAATATTTCTGCTCGTCCACTAAGAACAATATTAATCACAGAACAATAATGAATCAATGAAATCTCTGCTTATAGCCAATATTACAGAATATAACATTTCTTGTGACGATACAATTAATTACAGATCGAGTACTATGAGTAGTTTTCTTATCAGTTCGGATCTTTCTGCTCAAATTTGTCCTGCTGATACTGATTTTCTTTTCCTGGCTCTAATTTTTTCTCCATTTTCCTCCATTTTTATTCGACAGCAGCGTTGAGAAGGCAGTTTGAACAGATGAGGCTAAGAGGTGAAACGCCTGATCAGATGTGTAGCTTAACTACTGTTGAAGCCCTTTGGCTGACAAGGCCGAGGCAGGAAAGCTGTATTTTAAAAGCACGAAGACTGGATCTTTGTTTTCAAAGTGAAATAATGCTGCCGTCCTTCATTATTACCCCAAAAATGGGAGAAATGCATCTAAACAATCAGGAGCGAAGGCTGATTTTTATACTTTTCCAAGTATAAATGGGCGATCAAATACTAATTAGCTGTAGTTTTCATTTAGACGACCTCTCAGCTGAGACGGAGTGTAATTAGATAAAATTTGAGTTGATGGTTGCGTTTTATTCTTACTTTTTGCAGCACTATGTGATACTGAGGCTGATTCAGAGCGGTCAAGCTGAAGGGGTGAGGACGGTGCAGAGCTCCACCTGGTCCTCAGTACTCCTCCGGGGGGATCGAGGCCTTCTCCAGGGAGTCGTAGTGAGCTTCATCAAGCTGGTCGTCCTCCATTTCCTCCTCGTCATCAGAAAGCGGCGGCTTAGCCGGGGCCTCCACGACCGGCTCGTTGGGCGGATCGTTGCTGGAGGTAAAAGAAAAAATATATATATTTAGGTTTAATTCTGTTGACAAAATGTCATGAAAATTTAATAAAAAAAATAATGGCAGAAAAGGTCAGAAACAGCCCAAGATGAAACTGTGAGGGGACGAGTCATGCAAAACAAACAAACAAAAAAAAAATGGAGGGAATGTTAAACAGGATGTGAAGTGTGAAGTCCCGAGGTCATGTGATGATGTCAGCATGCAACAACGCACAATGAAAAACAGAAAATGACCCATGAACCACGATGAACTTACGATGACGTTTGGTCGCTCAGAAACGGGCGTAATCAGGCCCCGTACTGAAAGGCAGACACAGAATCTCCTCAAACACACATTCACACTCTACACAACACATCTGAGCTTTACACTGAAACTCAGGAGACCGTGACTGAGGCGACTGTGTTCTTTTCAATATTAAATCAGCTCATATTCAAATCTCAGCTGGTTCTTCTGACAGTCAAACAAAATACAGATTGAAACCTGCAGAAGCTGCCAGTCAGTCTCAGTTATGGTCCCGTTTTCTTCAGCTAATTCTTTAATAACTCTAATAAAAACACTTTTACATGCAGAAAACACACATCAGATCTCTACAGTCACGTGTAAATTATGACCCTTTTATGTTTATAGCACCACCCAGGGAACCAACATAAAACAGGCAGGCACACAAACACAACCCAAACCAGACGCACAATGACCCAGTAAGTACGAACATGTTGTGATGAGGACAAACACACAGTTGAGTTGAGAGAAGGTACCTGAGCGAGCAGCAGGAGGAGGAGCAGGCCGAAGGGTTTATGGGATTGGCAGGTCAGAGCAGGAAGGATGCATGTGAGTACAACTGTGCACTGACACACAAACAACACACACTCTTCTGTACATGAAACAAGGCAGGCTCAGTGGTGAGAGGTTATGGTGGGAGCCGTCGCACTTCCAGAAAATGTTGACATGAGGAAGCGACACCGAAGCTGCTGGTTAATGTGTTAAAGCAGGAAGATGGCCGCCGCTTTGTCAGCTATGAGAGAGGGAAGGTCGATTTTTTTCCTGTTTGACACAAAACTACAGACTTAAGTAAAAAAAAAAAAAAAACTTATCAGCTGAAGATTTAAGAAGCATCTTCAGCTTTACAAGTTAACAAAACAAAACAAAAAACAAAAAAAAAAACGAAGATCTTGGAAGACAAATTAAACACATTTAAACAAAAATAAATAAACAAACAACAAAAATGTTCCACTGAATAAATTTATTTTATATTCTAGTCTTAGAAATTCACCATACATTTGAGGTTGTCAGTTTTACACTGCTTGGTGCCCCCAAAGCATGCATATAGATAATAAAGTCTCTGTACAATATTTGGATGGTATGTTTTGTTTTTGACAACAAAACACCTCCAAAATAAAAGCACATCAGCGGATGCAGGAGTTATTGGCCACAGGTGGTTGGTGTGCTATCTCTGCAGCGATCATACCTTGGACTTATTTTAGTGGAAAAGAAAAAGAACTGGCAGCTTCCAGTCGTTTGCACTTGACTTTTGTCTCTAAATTCATCAAGCCAAAGACGGAAAAACAAAAAGGACGGCTGGCAAAGCAGAAGGGGGGAGACAAGTATTAGGTCAAAGACAGACGGAGAGCGAGGAGACAGCAGACAATCTCAGCAGGGACGACGTCCATTCTGACTCGTCTCCAGCTAAATCAAGATATTTTTCCCAGAGAAGACTGAAAGGAATATTTAAAGTATCTGCATCAATACATTAAAATCCAAAAACAATTTGAAGGCCCTTTGGAGACATTTTTGCAGAGCAGGGGAAAACAGGGAAGGTGCACAGATTAATCTTCACCTCCTCTCTTTGGTTCAGACAGAACTTGGCAGAGATTTTTAACTCATCAGATTTAGAAGGCGACACGAGACGGACCAAATCCTTCAGTGGACAGTTAGTTCAGACATACAGACAGCCAGACCGGCTTCTTTATTCAGCACATGTTTTACCTTCTGAACATGATGTTTTGTTTTTTCCTGTTGTTGTTGTTTTAAAAAAAATCTCTCCTTTAATTTGAAAGGGCAGGTAAAGAAGGCTGAATGAGGCTCCAACGTCAAACTGACTCATCTTCCCTTCATAAATCTGTTCACTGAATAAAACACGGCAGGGTTTGACACCAGTGTGACACAGATTAACCCGATCTGTCAACTGCTCCAGAAGGCCGACCTTTCCATAAAAATATATTATTCATGTCAGTCATTGAACACACAGCAAGAGGCACCACAAAGTGACTGAATATGGAAATAAAAAGTGGAGAAAACTGGACATTTTGGCATCATGAGCCGAACAGCAGCAATCTACTGATGCTTTTTATTCACATTTAGCTGATTATCTTTTTCAGAAAGTCCTGAAGAACAGACATTTCCATACGTCACAAAGCGTGTTTTCTATTTTCTATTTCCCTGCTGACCAATTAAAATGATACAGAACTGACAAAAAAAGATAATTATTGAAATTTAAAGGTCCCAGCTTCTGTTGTTTTTTTTTTTTTAAACATAGAGAAAGGAGCTTTGTGATGTCACAACAGTCACGGACCACCAAGTCCTGCCAAGTGCTTCCATGAAATCTGATTTTCCTTTGGACTCAGAACAGTCAACGAATCAGAAGATAAACTGATGAATGATTAAAAAAAAAAAAAAACCTTGAATATTCTTAAAAACATCAACACTTAAAAAAAAAGGGACCTTTAAAAGTTCATGTGAGGATCTGTTTTCAGGAACAGCAGAAAGTCAGAGGACCACAGGAGGCGGGTTTGTGTGTCTGAGCAGTTTGAACGTTCCACGTAGGTTTGTTCACAGAAGGTCAGAAGTATAACTTTGATAAGGTGCGTTTGTTTATGAACGGATCAGATACTGTACGGCACACATATGTACAGTCACATTCCCAACATCGTCATTTACATTAGCTGTTCACTACTCGTGATACATGACCTCTAATCTCAGAGGAATACAAAACCTCACAGCATGAAAAGGTAAAATTAGTTAAATACTGAAAGACCCAGTAAAAGTATTGATTGTAATGCTGTTTCTTTTTTTTGTTTGTTTTTTTACATTATTAAAATCCTCTTTGGGATCAACCACTTAATTTACACCCTGATTTACTGATTTCCTTTACATTGTCTTTCTGATGGAGAAGTCTGACAGATCACGTTCCTTCCCTGGGGAGATATAAACCCCAACAATATTGAAAAGAAATGTACATGCATGAAAGACAAGCAAAAGATACGTTTCCTCCCAGAAAATGTCCATCAAATGTCCCTTTTGTTCTGGTTTGGCTCGGCGAGGGTTCACCGGGAAGCCGGCGAGGCTCCCGGCTGTTAGACAGCAAAAGGCAGGAAAAGGAGTACTGTGGGGGGGTCAGGGTGAGAGGGGAGGGGGAAGGGACACACCGGGCCTCTTCCTTTCAGTGATCAGGCTCTGGGAAGGAGTTTATTGCCATAAGCAGCAGGTAGGGAGGAGGGGGAAGATGGGGGGGCAGTTGGATAGGTGCCTGTCCTACTGCATCGTCTGACGCTGAGTCTGTGCCTGTTTGTCTGTCTGTCCTCAAACTGTCGAAATCAATTTGCCCTCTGTGGAACTGTGGACAGAGAGAGGGAGAGGCTTCCAGGAGGGGGGCTCAGCACAAACAGCAGCAAACACAACCAGCACACATAACCCCCCCCCCTCAACTCAAACTGACTCCTCAGTAACTACTGCGCTGTTCATAAATTAAACTCTGGATGAGGGGTCGGGGGGGGACAAAGCTGGGTGAGCTCACAGGGATTGGGTGGGTGGGTGGGAGAAGCTGCGTGGTTGCATGTGGGGGGGGTCATGAAGAGGAGTGGGAAAGTCAAAGCAGGATATTAATGAAACAAAAAGAAAACTTAAAGTCAACTTAAGATTAATACTCAAACTAAATGAACACCAACGTGCCTTAAAGGTCAACTTTTACTGTTCGGGTCAAAATGGACAACTTACCTAATGAAATGAGTGCAAACGCAACAGGATGGAAATAACACAAAGAAAAGAACACAAAACAATATAGAAAAAAAGAAAAGGTGGCCTGTCCTGCTTGTTAAAAATGAAAAAGGTCCCAATCCCTCAACTGTCCGTCTTCAGTGGCTTCAACCTGAGATGAGTTCAGTCAATTCATTCTCTCAGAAATAAAGTATGAAATGGAGTCAGCCCCCCCAACGCTTCTTAACTGTGGGGGCTTCGACCAATTCAATATTCAGCTGGAACTGACTGAACTGGAGTCTTCAATAAAAAATATTTAAGTATAAAGTCAGAGGAAGCAGAGCGGTTCTTACCTCGTAGGGAAACGGGGCTCATACTCTTCAGCTGCCTGCTGAGGAAATGAAAGGGAGGAGAGAATTAGTACTACTTCTCAGTAGTCAGTCAGTCAATCAGTCAGTCGATCAGTCGATCAGTCAGTCAGTCGGTCGATCAGTCAGTCAATCAGTCAGTCAGTCAGTCAGTCAGTCGATCAGTCAGTCAGTCAGTCAGTCAGTCAGTCGATCAGTCAGTCAGTCAGTCAGTCGATCAGTCAGTCAGTCAGTCAGTCAGTCAGTCAGTCAGTCAGTCAGTCAGTCAGTCGGTCGATCAGTCAGTCGATCAGTCAGTCAGTCAGTCGGTCGATCAGTCAGTCAATCAGTCAGTCAGTCAGTCAGTCGGTCGATCAGTCAGTCAGTCGATCAGTCAGTCAGTCAATCAGTCAGTCGTCAGTCGATCAGTCGTCAGTCGATCAGTCAGTCGGTCGATCAGTCAGTCAATCAGTCGTCAGTCGATCAGTCAGTCAGTCAGTCAGTCAGTCAGTCAGTCAGTCAGTCGGTCGATCAGTCAGTCGATCAGTCAGTCAGTCAGTCAGTCGGTCGATCAGTCAGTCGATCAGTCAGTCAGTCAGTCAGTCAGTCAGTCAATCAGTCAGTCAGTCAGTCGATCAGTCAGTCGGTCGATCAGTCAGTCAATCAGTCAGTCAGTCAGTCAGTCGGTCAGTCGGTCAGTCGGTCGATCAGTCAGTCCATGACTGATGACTGACAGAGAAAAGGACACATCAGGTCCAAAAGCTGACACGACTCAACCGATTTAACATTTGTCACAAACGCAAACAAAAACTAAGATGAGAGATTTAATTCTAAACTGAAAGAGTAATTTAATCTGAACCAACTTTGAAAAACCACCAGATGGCAGCAAAGACTCGTGTAAGGGAGACACTGCAGCCTCAGATGGATCATCAAAAATGATGGTATGAAATTTTACATTTCAGTGAAAGAAGAATAGAAATTGTATAGTTCTCCCTCACTGATATTCCCAGTTAATGTCTTATTCGCTCAGTAATACTTTGTCATCGTTTACTGAGCTTATAAATGAAGCTGGAACATTTTCCCATAGCGTTCAACACAATCTGACCTGTTTTTACAACCAGTGGTTATGGTCAATAGATAGAATGAAGGTTTACGGTTTTGTTTTGCAGCTCTGCAGATATTTCTAAGTCTCTGCTCATGACAAAAGATTCGTCGGCCTGCCGACGGGAGGGAAACGTCTTTTGACCCGCTCATCGTGGAGTCAGTGCTTAAAGAGCCGGAAGAGCTCTCCTTAAATGTCAGCAGAGATGTTTCTGTCCTTGAACGCAGCGAGGCAGACGCACTAGTGTTTAAGTTGTTACATCACTGCTGCACAATTAAGTGTCGCCCACGAGCGGCGTCCCAGGTAGGGCGTGGGCGGGCAGCCAGGCTAATGTAGAAGGCTGTAGAGCTGGTGTTGTGTAAGTCTGGCATTCAGAAATATAAATCCCCCCCGTCTGAGCTGTGTCACATCCTCTTCAACAGGAACACGTGAAGCAGAACTGAGCGTTCATGCAGCAGAGCGTCCTTCGTACGGTGAGGTCAGAGACTCAGGTCACAGTGAGCACAGAGCCCTGATGCTTCTTTGTGCATACAAGTGTGTGTGTGTTGTCGTGTGGTTGTCTGGCAGCCCTCCCCTCACCTGTGAGAAGCCTGGCACTGCCACGCTGTAGGGGCGTTGCTGTCTGCCGTGCAGCGCGGCGGCGCTCTGTGCAGCCATACGGGAGTGCGTGCCGTACTCAGGGGCCGGCTGAGCCACGTCTTCCCTCTCCAGGAGGTTTCCTGTGCTGCTGCTCTTCCCGTGATGGAGGCTTGAAACACGAAAACATGGAAATGGTTTGTCGGTGTTTATGAGGAAGATCAGAGCTGTGCTGCTCATGATCGGTGAATTTAACTGAAATCCAGAGCTCAATCTTCATCTGATTGGCTGATGACATCACTTAGACCTACTTATGTACTCGGAGCTGTCTCATGGAGTCGCCGTCGCCGCTCTCAGCGATCAGCCTGGTGTAGGAGAAGGGAAACCAGCCGCGCCTGGAAAAGGTGGCACCACATTCATGAAGAAGTCGCTGAAAACTTTAATATGTTTAATGGAATCTAATATTTTGCCTCCTGAACTCACATCCTGGTCTTCTCGTTCTCGCCATAGTGCCAGCCGTCTCGGGCCTCGGGGACCAGCAGGGTTATGACGTCACCCTCGGCGAAGCTCAGCAGGGTGCTGTTGTCTCCGGCTGCGTGGGAGAAGATGGCCTGGACACGAGTCCTCCCGTTTCTCTCCAGCCCTGCAGCCATGGAGCTGGACCGGGGCAGAGTCCGGGTCTCCGCTGGGGGAAGACACACACTGTTAATAGGCGGTCTGCAGCAGGAGCTGGATTATGTCCTAACCCTACGACAGCTAATCTTTTTCACCAGTGAGTCAAAACAAGCAGAGGTTCATCAGTTAGAAGTGGGAGGGAGTCGGACTTTTAGTCATTTGATTCATGTTGGCGTAAAAAATACAATCTGACTCTAACTTTCCTGCAGCATCCAGTTAATAAATGCCCTCAAAGCCTGCAGACGTCGGCCGTCAGTCTCAGGATTTATGGCGCATTAAAGCGCCTTTAAGGAGGTCAGATCTGGAGTCCTTACTCAGCATGGCCTTGCTCTTGGCGGGGGCCGCCTTGCGCACAGGAAGGGTGTTGGAATAGACCTCTCCTCCGTGTCGCTGGGTCTGCGACGGGACCTTTCCCTGGGCCAGCTTGCCCTCCATCCACTGCTGGTAGTCTTCTGCTCCGTGTGCGCCGGCTGTGCCGTTCATCACCGGCATCCCTCCTTCTGCGGCTCCCATCAGCCTCTGTGAAGGCGACGAAAGGTGCAGAAAACAAACACAAATAAAACACAACATCTGCCTCTCTTTGCCTTCCTCCCATCTCATTAATACTTATGGTAAAGATAATAATGTATGTGGGTGATTCATGAAAAGACCAGATGTGACTGGAGAACAAACCGATCAGAAGCCTCAGCTGGAGGAACTGACCTGCTGTCCCAAACCCCCGCTGGCCCTGAGGGCCGCCAGCTCCGGAGGCACCGGCAGGGGTTTGACGCCGGGGATGGCCTCAGAAGACATGGGCATGCCTGGATGATGAGCCGCCGCGCCGCTCATCTGCTGGGCCAGGAACATGGCACGATCTGGCAGCTTGTTGGGCTCGGCACACGCCTGCTGCCACACGGGGATCTTCTGGGATAAAAGCTCCTTTCCCTGAAGAAGAACGGAGAGAGAGCAGGTTGAGCTCGTTCAAGAAAAGATCATAAAGATCATAAAGACGAAAAGCTTGTTTCAGACATTAAACACGTGTTGATCGGCCCAAATCTAATTGAAATATGTGAACTCAGCAGCTCTTTGCCCACATTATGTGTTATATAATAGGAGAGAAAGTGTTTGTGTGTGTATGTGACTCTAACATTAAATAATATAATATACTGTAACGGGCTGCAGAGACAATATTGCTTTAATAAATGTGAGCAGATTCACACGGCGGCTGACGGGAGGAAAACCAGAACAGGAGACATGAATCCTCTCAGAGAAGCTCCCTCCATACATTATCCAGCAGGCCGTTACACATTCACGGTCTGTGAATCAGTGAGGACGGCCTGAATCTGTGAATCCATGAAAAAAAAAGCAGGCTCCAAGGTTGTCTGGCCCCACCGAGCGTGCGTGGGCCGGAGTGTCAGGTGTCAGCAGAGTGTGGGTGGCGTGATCACAACAACTTAACAGACACAAAGACAGAAGTACGGCAAAACCACCACAAACCACAAAAACTGGACATCATGTTGTGTTGAACACTGTAAAGTAGAGACTGAGACCATAAACTCAGAGAGGAGGAACCACACTTTCCCATAGACTTCAATACAACCAGTGATGGTCGTTCATTTTGCAGTCTGCTTTAAGCTCCAATCTTCAGTTTAGTGCTGTTGTGCGTTTTTTCCTCCGTCCATCGTCCTTCATTCAGACACCGTGATGCCTTCACTGTCTGCAGTGTCTCTCCCCCCACAGACACCGTGATGCCTTCACTGTCTGCAGTGCCCCCCCCCCCCACAGACACCGTGATGCCTTCACTGTCTGCAGTGCCCCCCCCCCCCCCCCACAGACACCGTGATGCCTTCACTGTCTGCAGTGTTCCCCCCCCACAGACACCGTGATGCCTTCACTGTCTGCAGTGCCCCCCCCCCCACAGACACCGTGATGCCTTCACTGTCTGCAGTGCCCCCCCCCCCCCCCCACAGACACCGTGATGCCTTCACTGTCTGCAGTGCCCCCCCCCCCCACTGACACCGTGATGCCTTCACTGTCTGCAGTGTCCCCCCCCCCACTGACACCGTGATGCCTTCACTGTCTGCAGTGTCTCTCCCCCCCAGGCACCGTGATGCCTTCACTGTCTGCAGTGTCCCCCCCCCACAGACACCGTGATGCCTTCACTGTCTGCAGTGTCCCCCCCCCACTGACACCGTGATGCCTTCACTGTCTGCAGTGTGTCCCCCCCCCCCCCCCCACTGACACCGTGATGCCTTCACTGTCTGCAGTGTCTCTCCCCCCACTGACACCGTGATGCCTTCACTGTCTGCAGTGTGTCCCCCCCCCCCCCCCACTGACACCATGATGCCTTCACTGTCTGCAGTGTTCCCCCCCCCCCCCCACTGACACCGTGTTGCCTTCACTGTCTGCAGTGCCCCCCCCCACTGACACCGTGATGCCTTCACTGTCTGCAGTGTCTCTCCCCCCACTGACACCGTGATGCCTTCACTGTCTGCAGTGTTCCCCCCCCCCCCCCACTGACACCGTGTTGCCTTCACTGTCTGCAGTGCCCCCCCCCACTGACACCGTGATGCCTTCACTGTCTGCAGTGTCTCTCCCCCCACTGACACCGTGATGCCTTCACTGTCTGCAGTGTTCCCCCCCCCCCCCCCCCCCCCCCCCCGTGATGCCTTCACTGTCTGCAGTGTTCCCCCCCCACAGACACCGTGATGCCTTCACTGTCTGCAGTGCCCCCCCCCCCTCACCTTGTTGTGGTAGGCGCTGCTGTTCTTGGCCACGGCACACTGACGGTCCACCAGGAAGCAGTACCTCCTCCTCTCCTCGGACAGGGCGCTCTTGTAGCCCTCAGCGATGTAGTTGTCCAGCTCGCTCTGCTTGTTGCTGATGGCCTCCACAAACTGTGAGGGGGGGGGTTAGGAACGTATTCTACATTCATTACATATGAAGTGAAAGATCTGGAGCCTGGAAAACTTTAAAGGGAAACATCTGCTCTGACATGGAAGCTATCCAATTTAGAGTGTTAAAAAAAAAAAGAACCGATTCTGTCCAGATTACTTTGGATCAGAGAAAATTCAGCTGTCTTAACTCAGCTGGAACTTTCTGCCAGAATTCCATCATGATGGAGTTTTTCACCAAACCAGGCAACACAATAAAAAAAGGATTGTTCATTTAGAACGTGTCACAATACAAAGGACCTGATGTGCTCTTCCTGAACACAACGAAAAAAATATATACACAAAACACAGGCAGCTCCCAACTTTCTCCTCAGGTTCACTTATGTAATAAAAAAAACAACCACCACCAAACAAACAAACAGAAAAACACAGATTCCCACGATGTTGAGTAACGTGGAGCTGCGTTCCCAGAGTGCCAGACAGCAGCGAGGTGTTAATGATGGAGGCCGCGGCCGTTGGCAGCCTGCTTCCATCTAAGAGTCTTAAATCTTCATGTAGAAAACCAACCAGGGGTGACAAAAATACCATTTGGTGTCTGAAACTCAAGATTCCTGATGATAATGCTGCATCACACATTTGGCATTCCCAGACGTGTTGATTCAGTAATTAATGCTTTTTTCACGCATTCATCAGTAAATATTTCTAATCAGACGTGATTAACATCAGACGGGACGATATTAAAGCAGCCTCATGTTGAAATATAAATGAAGCGTCACAGTTCTTTGCTTTAACAGTTTTACTGCGGCTGTTTATTGTTTTTAAATCAAGCTTTGGTTCTATTATTTTTATTTTAACCTCTATTTTTAGCTATCCGTCTGAATATTACTTGGTGGTTTCCTTGGATGACCACAAACTGGAGGTTCGCCGTTCACGAAACTACATTTAGAACAAAGTTATCACCGTCTCGTTGCCCAGACTCTCTGAAAATCTCTTTTAGTACGTTTCACTGCTCGAGCCACATGGAGGAGCCACAGTGTCACTGCAAATATGAAATCTGTCAGCACGTCAATCAAATCCAAATGCAGTTGGAAGAGAAGCTGAAGGAAATGATGTGGCTGAATATGGTCAGCAAGAAAAAGAACAATCTCTAAGGAGAACACAACGTCCCTCATGTGGGCGCACATGCACCGATTTCACCCACGGTTAATTATCAGATGGTGACACGCCAAAGTGGCGGCAGCAGAGGGAGAAGAAGGCCGCGCATGAATCACTCGGACGGCGGAGGTGGGAAAGCTTTTCAGGTGGCCTGCGAACGAAAGCACACAGCGAGCGACTCTGTTCAGCAGATCCAGGCTGAGTTTGGGGGGAGGTGGGGGGGTTCAGACTCTGTTCTCAGATAGGACAGACACAAAACCGCACAAAAGAGAAAAGCAAAGGTGGAGTTTAAATTCCTCAACAACAGAGACACAAAAACAGCTCAGCCCCCCCCGAACATAAAGTTTTCTTCACCTCGTGATTAAACCGCATCGCTTTCTTTACCAGGCGTCAGAAAAGGTAACGTCCAGAAGGGAATATCAGTTGAACACCTTCTCTCTCTTTCTTTCCCAGGTTTTAACCTCCAGAAGTTGTTTTTAAGTATCATGGCATATTTGAATATTGCACGCAGCCTCACATAACACACTGACCCCTGCTGACCCTGGAAAGCATTTGGATAAGCTGGATAACTGACCAGGCCCCAAAAGCCCAGGCAACCTGATCCTAATCCCACATCCTGATCCTGTGTCAAAACCTGGCTTAAATCCTTCATTATTTCAGTTGATGTTGCATAAATTGGAATAAATTAGCATGTAATTTAACTACGGTGTGCTACAGGAACTGTTCTCAGTACTGACACTGCTGTTGTGTGGGAGGTTAAAAAAAAAAAAAAAAAAAAGGATTTTATAACAGGTCCCAGGGGAACACCAGCATTCACATATACATTAACATAAATGAACCCGCCACAGCTCGCTTCTTTATCTATAATTTAAGCAGTGAGGATGCAGGAGGCCTGCAGCTTTCAGGCCTCTGCTGCTCAGCTGGGCTTCGCCTGAAGAAGCTTCTTTACGGCCAAAAGCGGCTCCTGGCTTCTGCTGACTGTGAGCACATTCAGCATTTAAGACGTGTGCTGGGAGGGAGAGCTCGTGCTCCTGCGTCCAATATTTATTGACTCATTTCACTTTAAAAGGTCCAAGTCGTTGGAGCTCTCGGGCTCTGAGGCAGGTCGACCTGTAATTAAACTTAGTGAAAGTTTAAGCTGTTGTTTTCAAAATAAACCAGCACGACCAGGACGATGTAAAAAATCTGGACTGTTTTTCTACCGATCAGTATCTGAAGCTGACAAACCTGAGATGAGGGAAAACAGGAGCTGCCAAAAGGATGAAAGTAATAACAGATGCTCCACGTTGCGTGTGTGTTCAGTCACGGAGGAAGAATTAGCAGGTTTAATAAGTTTTTCTCCTCCTTTTCCTCTTTTAAGAACTGAACAACCAGTTTATTATTAATTTACTGCCAATCAAGTGACTGTTTCAGCACAATCATAATGCGTTCTGTCAATCTCTGAATTCATTTTTCTGACAGAAAGAGAAGACAATCCAGCTGGATAATGCGGTGGGCGGAAGGATGAGCGAACTAAACCTTTTTTTTCTCTGATCAGAGCGTTTATCAGAGTGTATACTGTGCTCAGACAGCAGCTCGTGCTTTATGGCCCCCGAGGGCCTCCGTCATAAATGGGTGACTTTCCATCGCCTTTAGTTTTAATGTTGACATCAATCAGGAGCAGGAAGAGCGAACGGCAATTACTTTAATATATGGGGTGTTTTTCCCCTCCTGCTCCAAAAAGGTTGTAGTGAACTGCAGCATTTCTTAATTAAAAGTTGGACAACAGAGGGATGCATGAAACGAGGGGCACCAAGGCAAACTTTAAGATCTGCACCAGCACTGCACTTCCTGTTTCCTGTTCCCGTCAGGAAGAAGACGCAACACCAACGAACCTAACTGATGAACCATTAGAAAAATAAGGCTTTAAACTCCAGGTTCTGAAGAATCCCATGAAAGCATTTCTCATCTTGTAGTTTTAAGAAAAATCTGCATTGGCACCAAAACTAAAACACAAAAACAAGACACACGAGCACACAAAGTCTCATATCCAATCAGCCATGAGAGCTCAGAGGGCCGAACGTTTCGTTCTTCCTGGATCGATTTTTGCAGCGAGTGGCCGGGTCGCCCCGTCACACTCCGGCAGCCAACTGTCGCAGCAACACTAACAATTACACAATGATTACTT
The DNA here is from genome assembly GCF_900963305.1 of Echeneis naucrates. Lineage (NCBI taxonomy): Eukaryota > Metazoa > Chordata > Actinopteri > Carangiformes > Echeneidae > Echeneis > Echeneis naucrates. Next base: position 886,520 of record NC_042529.1, on the reverse strand, counting down.
CCCTGCCACCTCTGGAAGTGCTGCACAATTGGCCCTCCACCTCTGACGCCATGTTTCCTCCTCAACCTAATGAGTTAAAACCAAACAGCACCTGCAGCCCCGTTTGCCCTCCAGTGATGCCTCAGTGCTGCTGCTGCATTTCTAATATTACATTTTCCTCGTTAGCATTACTGCAGAACTGCATACACTTCCTGCTTTATCACATGACCTTTGATGCCATAAGTGCTGTCCAGGCAGAAATATGACCAACTTCAGACTTCCATCAAATACAGACTCATCCTGAGGGTCTTGTTTTATACATGCAGCTCTCTTCACGCTCTGTCTCTCCGATTGGACAGATGCATCACAGCAGCGTCTCCTGTGCAGGTTGTATAAGAGGGCCCGCCCACCATGTGTCACCACGACACCCACAGACGAGGAGACTGGCGCCGTCTCAGGTCCTCACGCCTCTGCTGAAGCAGTGACCCGTACATCAGAATAAAACGCCCCATTCACCTGATAAACATTATGCAACGCTGATGAAAGAAAAAGTGTTGAAACTTTAACCATTTAACACATCAAGGTTAAAAAGTCCATATTCTATTTAAGTATTTTATTCTAATGTTGGTAGAAGAAGATGTCGAACGAGCTGAAAGTGCATTTTATACGAGTGACCCATAAAAATAAAACAGATTTCAGGTAAAGCTTGCTGCCGTTAGACATCTGAGGAACCTCTAAGAGGAAAATAGATAAAAATATTCGTCGGGTTTAGAGCTGACTGAGCCTTTATAATGAAGCACAAATGAAACTATAAATGATTATATAAAGTGAGGTCATATTATATTAATATTATACTTCATATGGCACCATTAATTGTATTGTTGTTGACTGATGAGTTGAGCTGTTGGTTAAATATGAAACAAGATATATGATGCATTATTTTTTTTAACCTGATGTTTGTTCTGATATATATTTCCAGACAGTTTAAATCTGTGCATTTGTTGCAGTTTGAATATTTGACACGATGAGTTGGAGTCTTAACCTTCACCATCTGTGTGACCATCCCATCAGGAGGGAAGCAGCGTTTACAGAAGAACCAGTGTGGGATCAGTAAACGTTCAGACTGAAGTATAGAAACCAAGTGACGGCAGGTCGTCTGCGGCTCAGACTGGGCCGAAGCCGGTGGGATCAGGTTTTCTTGGCGCGGGCTGCAGTGGCCATGTTGTGGTGTGTTTTTTTAAAGAGTGATCTTCCAGCTGGCCGCAGAGCGAAGACATCTGCTTCAAAAACCAAAGGAGGAATATTCTGCAACGCTCAAAACATCCGACACTTCAGTCAGACGTCACACAACGTCACACACAGACACACACTGGCTGACCTGCATCTCCTTGTCTCCGTACTTGGAGGGATGTTTGCTGCCCTGGCTCTTCCTGCGCAGTTTCTTCAGCTCGGCCTGGCACTTCTCCAGACTCTCCCCTTTGCTCTTGTGCTCCATCTGGTACTTTTTCAGCGCCGCCTGGGGGGGCAGTACAAAGTCAGCAGGGACGGGGCAGCGCTCGCACGTCTCGCCGTGCACACACAAGGACAGCCTACACCGATAGACATAAATATTTATACAGTGAACTGGTGTAACACGACTAAGGACGACAGAACAACAATCATTTCTGTTCCTCCTTTTAGTGGCTTATCTCTTTTCTAGATTCTGTTCTTCATAACAATCTAATCCATTTTTATAATCATAATAAATTATAATAATAACAACAATGATAGACAGAAGAAATAATGATCAGTCACATACAGTTAAATTGAATCTGCTTCAGCCAAAGTGTTTTGGATTCATTTGGTTCAGTTCCTAAAGGTTCTACATTTGAGCATCAAATGGTCTGATTGTAATGATTGTAATGTCTAATTTGTGCATTCATCTGCATTTAAATGTATTTTTTAAATCGCTGCAGCTCTACTTTTATGTAAACTTGCTTTGGTCTAAAGTTCTTTATAAAAAGTCTCGGTGAAGGACACTGAATTTCCCTGTGACTTTGCGTCTCTGGAGAACTGAATCTGTTTTGCCTTGAAAATGTTTTTCTTCTGTGCCAAACGATCCTTTTCTACTCCTGTTTTAAGCGTGCGTATTCACAGAGGCTGCAGCGAGGCCTCTGGAGCTCATTTCAATATGAATACATCATCATTTCTGACTGTAATTATCAGAAAGCGCTGTCCAAACATGTTGGTACATCCCCGTCTAGAATGAATAAAGTGTCTTTGGGAGTGAATCCAAACTGATCTCCATTAATTAATTTGTCCATTTAATTATTTTTTTTTCCCTCCACATAAACTCATTTCCAGGCCAGGGTGGGAAGTCATTTATGAAAATGCAGCAGTTTGGAGGAAGGCCGGTGCGACATTAAGGACAGTGGATTTTGTATCTGCTGTGGTTCTGATAACTTCAGTCTCTGAAGAGGTGTCAGTGATGACACGGTCAAATAATCAATCTGCGTATGAAGAGACCTGTGAGCGAGTTTGATGCCCGTTAATCATTTATGTGCAGCTGTAGCTTCATTTCTCATCAGTGAGAAAGATTAATGGAGACCACAAACTGCGGGATGATCATAATAGAGATGCATGTTAATTTAGAAGGGAGGCCATTTTCCCATAGACTTCAAAACAATCTTGTAGTGTCAATTGACTGTGTGTAGAAGTGGACACACAAACTGATCACGTCACAACTTCCTGAGACAGAAACGGAAAAAGATTTGTTCTGAGGTGAGGTCGCCTGAAAAAAAGGGAACCTCACATTCAGGTATCGTGCATCCAGCTCCACCTTCTTCTCCAGCTCCGTCAGCAGCTCGTTGTGGAACGACTTCAGCTGCACAACACACAAAAACAAGTCAGCAAACAGGAAAGCAAAGAAACAGCTCAGAGTGAATGTGCTGTTCACAGTGTGGGGGGGTTAAAAGGACAAAGGGGAATTTGTGGTGAAATGATGTTTTATTTATTCACGACCTTCCTCCCCTCTGTCGACAATCTGCCTGATTCACAATCTGTTCGAAAAGAGCGTTGACCTCAGTGACCTTTCAGCCTCTTCCGCTCATTTTTACCAGAATATTTTCTTTAATTATCAGCAGGATATGTGCTGCAAAAGCAGGAGGTTAAATTGTGAGGGACAACACGTTCCCTGTTGAACAACAACAATATTTTGGGTTGTCATTCTCTCGAAGTTGACACCCAAACTGGATTTAATATGCCTCTTTTCTCATAAAGATTAAAACGCAACACCGATCCTCACTCCTGCTCTCAGCTGACTTAATGTTCCACCAAAACCGGCCAATTTATTCTCTGGAAGACTCAAATACAGATCATTTGGAGAACTAAACTGGAGAAACTGCTCCAGGCTGTAAAGGCTGGAGTTTATATATCCAGGAATAAACAACACTTCAGAAAATGGAAATCCTGCTTAAAAGGTCCACACGGCCCAAAAGTAGCCATCCACACATTTCTAAATAATTTTTATTTTAATTGGCTCCCTCTCCTGATTGGCTGACTGACCTGTTGTCCCCTGAGCTGGACAACTACTACAAATACATCTTCTTACATCCCGAACAACGTAAAAGAGTGCAGCTTTCTGAGTGCTGAATATCAAAAGACATCCAGGGACGTGAGAGCCTAAAGAAACAGACCAACAATCTGTTTGGCTCCAAACTCAGAGCTTAAGAAGTGCTGATTTTAGCAGCACCAGCACCACATGCTCACCATCTCTTCAAGCTGGATCTGGATCTGTCTGTGCACTTCAGCCATCTGAAAGAGAACCTCCCCTGCAGAGACGACGACAAAGAAGAGAGACAATAAACAAAAAGAGGGAGGGGAGGAGGGAGAGAGAGGAAAAAGGAGAGCGATATTAAATCTTTAATAACATCTAAGAAAGCTGTACACATCGTGCAAAAGTAAAAAAGAGACCATGCAGCCACACGAAACAGATGAGACAGGTGGATGTGTTGAGGAAGGAGGAGGAGGATGGACAGGATGAAACATTTGTCATGATGCTGATGAAGCCGACACAAAATAAAAAAAGATTACAGAAATACTCAGCACACACAGAATGGATGAGAAATCGAAAGGTTAATCGATAAACGTCTACTCAAAGTTAGAAAAACTAGTGTGAGATGTGAAGGAGTTTCCATTATTATCACCAACACTCCTGCAGTACACAACCATTTACAATCTGTGTAGATCACGTAGTTCATCGTTGCATTATGTGGAGCTACAACATAACAGGGGGAAACACCAAAAAGCAGAACCCAGAGGGTTCAAATCAAATCAAATCAAATAGATAAACACAAAAGATAAGTAGAAAGTAAAAGATGATTCATGCAGCCAGGGAGGTGGCGTGTCGTTTTAAGATACCTACATGCTGCCTCTTCTGAAAATGCAATGCATAGTAAAAAAAAAAAGGAACAAAAAGATCTAGTTTGAGCAAAGAACAGAGGGAGAGAGACCTGGAGAGACAGAGACAGATCAAACTACCCCAAGAAAAATGAGACACACCACAGAAAAACACTCAGAGCCTCCGCTTCCTTCACACGCTGCCCACAAACACATACTGGATTTTCAGTCCAGCCTGGACACAGCACTGATCAGTCAGCGGATAAATGTTATAATAATAAAAAGACAAAGTCCCAGAAATCCTGACAGGCTGGTTTAAAGTTCAGGACTCTGAGACCTCTGATACTTTCTCTGGATTAAAACCTGATCTAATTTAAATACCTGATTTAAAATGTAACTAATAATAATTCTCATGTGATTAAATCCCACACAGTACACATCTTTGCCTCCATTCCTTCACAGCAAAGTGGATAAAACTGTATAAATCCAGTATGAGTTGTGCTCTGCTGAGGTTCGATATTTTTAAAGCTTTACCATCAAAGATACCAGATTAAATATGATAAATCCATATAACTGCGTTTCAGTAATGCATTCCTATAAATAATAACTATATAAGAAAAACAAAAGAAAATCAAAGCAGTTACACATAAAAATTCATTTCTTACTGAATACGGAACATATCTGGCCATGCTGATGCACTTTCTCTGACGTGAGGTAAAATCAGGACATAAACTGAATGTGTTCCCCCCAAACAGATTCTACCAGCAGCAGGCCGACACACTTTAACAGCTCTGCTGTGCTGAAATCAGATTTTTGGGGGCTGGACCTGTGGCCGTTGGACAGGAACGGGGGGGCTGCCTGATCAGGATTAATGGGCTTAATGGAAGTGCTGCGGTCATGCAGACGAGACTCAGTTGGAGTTGAAGGGATTAAAGGTGTGTGTGTGTGTGTGTGCGTGCGGGGGGGTCCTTCAGCACTAAAGTGTCTCCTCGCTGATGTTTGAGAGCCGAGATGATCTCCAACTTTCCACAGACGTCACAAAGAAACATGAGGAGAGACAATTCAACAGGTGAAGACACAACAGAGAGAAACACACAAAGTCCAACACAACACCCCCCCCCCCCCCCAACACTGTCCAAGTGTATGACTGCGGGGAGGGGGGGACTTGTGCACCTTCATCACACACACGCACAATTACACAAATGTCGATGTCAGCTCGAGGGGCTTCACAAACTTGTTATTTGCTTATTTGTGTCAATTAGCTCGATCAAGGAGCCGTTCGTTTACATTTCTTTAGGACTACCCATAATGCACTGCACTGGCTGGTCTGCCCAGAACGCTTCTATGAACATTGCAGGAGAAGAAGGAGGCAGAGAATTATAATGGATATGATACTGATGTTTCTGGCCTCATAAATATTCTATTATCTTCTTATTATTATAAAACATATACGAGCTTATTTGACTGCTTTAGTTTCATCTTCACTTTCTGTTTGTTTCATTTCAGATCAAGATTTCATGATTTCTCTTCTCTGATGCTGAAGATGACAGCTCATCTTTGATTTGAATATTCCTGTGGATGGAGGTCAGCCTTCAGGGATGTCTGCGCGTGTGTCTGCGCGTGTGTCTGCGCGTGTGTCTGCGCGTGTGTCTGCGCGTGTGTCTGCGCGTGTGTCTGCGCGTCCTGCAGGTTTCCAAACTCCCAAACTGGATGTTCTCGTTTCATTTCACCCATGTAATCCAAAAACCTCTCCACCTTACATTGCGAAATATTGGACTTCTACCCTCCAGAACTAAGCTGCTTATTGATAATCAGAGCAGATCACAACATCCGAGGCTTAGAGGGGAGGAAGGCATGCTGTGGTGCTCACAGGCCCGGATCGATTTAAGAAGTAAACGATCCTCACAAATTAGTTTTAGGAAATGAATCCAGTCAGAGTTCCTGCTATTTGATGGCAGCGTGTGAAAAGGAAAACAGAAGGTGGGATTTCAATTACGCGTTTATCTGTGTGACAGGAAACACACCTGCAACAACAACAACAACAAGATGCTGTTTGTCCAATACACACGAGTCATTGTTAAAGCTGAGATTTTTTAGGTTTACAGCTCACATGGGGTGGGGTGAAGGTTGGGGGGGTAAATAAACCTCCTAAAAAACAACAGCTACCAAAATACAGCTCACAGAATTCAATTTAGGAATTATGTGTTAGGTAAACCAAACCGGGGGAAAGTTCACTGTGAAAACAACACGTTTACTCAGTACGGTGAACCGAAGGGTACATCATCTGGCTGCTCCCCCCGCCCCCCCCCCCCCCCCCCGGCCACGCAGAGGCTGGCAGACATACGGAGGAGTGTGCGTCTCTGCAGGGACTCAGAGAGCAAACACAAGCAGCTCTAATCCCCATGAAGCTGCAGCAGAGGGGGCACAAGGTTTTCCTCCTCAGAGCCACATGACTGACGCCGGCAGGGAAACACGCACACTCAGGACGGGTGTGCACACATTTACACAAAAGCAGACAACACCTCGTCACTTGATAGTGACATCATCACGCAGATTCTCTACAGAGACGTCGTCACGAAAGCTCAGAATTTACTTCCTGTCGAGGTGAACTTCTGCATCTCAGGCCTCATCTGGGGCAAGAAGGCATTTTTCATTCTGCCCCCTTTACTGGATTTTATCAGTTTATATTTAAGTAAAGACCATAAACTTGTTATGAAAATGTTCTGATTTCTTTAAAAGAACAAAGCCCTGAACTGCAGGCGGCAGTCTGTTTGACAGAGAACTGAAAAACATCAGAGGATCAACAAAAATGAGCCGCTATCAGAGATCATAACGGGGGGAGACAGCAGACCGACGCAGAGTAAGAGAGATGGCATCGGAGAGATTTTGTGTTTTGACAAACATGCAGACTTTGGCTGACATCGAACCGATCACATCTGCCTTTAATTGGTTCCCCACAGTGAGAATTTTGTGATTCATCACAGTTCATCCCCGTCTCTGGAGTTAACACCACCAGTCGCCTAAATCAGGCTGCAATGGGGATTGTCAGCTTTCAAAAGTCTCATTTCTTCTTCTAAAACTGTGAGAAATGCTTTAATGGACAGATGAGAAACGAGCAGTCGTCTCCTGATGTGTGTTCATGTGTCACACTGAAGGTTTGGCAGCCGCTTCAGTGCTGCAGACGGCACTTCACATCATAACCGGCATCATTAAGTCACCATTTGGCTGAGCACCCACATGAAGGACAATGCGACACCTCAAGGACGTTTCACAGGATGATTTTAAAGGCCCGTTAACGGCGTGATTCACTGATTTGCTAAAAATCAAACTCCCCCACTGATCTCTTCTTTGGTGCTCAAAAAGACGAGCGTCTGTTGGCGAGTCGGCTTGTTTCAAAGAGCCGATGGATGTGACACTTGAAACAGACATGAATGAAGGGGGGGGGGGTTCAAAGTGCCGGGGCCACGTTTTCATTTAACCAGAGACCGTCAGCTCTCTGTCGCCTCTCTGTCCGTCTCTTCCTTCGTTCTGGGTCCTCAGACGCTCTCTCCTGTGTTTCTCTGCATCCTCCCTCCCTAGCTGGGGTGACTCAAGGACAAGGACATTGTAAAGGGCACAAACAGCGCGGTGAAGCTGCTCTGATGACGCAGAAGCAGATGAACGATCTGAGAGCGGGCACTTGGGCTTTAGTGAAGAAATAGTAGGTTGGCCCTCGATGGAAATTAGAAATACGCGAAGGAAACCTGCGTCTCACGTGTTTGACCTGCTGCCTTGACAATCACGTGCTCCAGGCCAAAGTACCCCTCTGGGTGGCCCAACTGCCCCCCGGCAGCTTCTATAGATGCCTGACGCTCCATTTTCATTTCCACCTCTCAATCTGCAGGGAAATACAGACTCTGGTAACTGAAATGAACATTTTCCACAAATCTGTCTCATCTTGAGATGAAAAACCAAACACACGAACGGAAAGAACATCTTCACTCCACAGACTTAATCATCCTGTACTGTAAATACACCTCAGCAGCGTCATAACTTCATCAAGTCCGAACGCCGGTAAGATCCCTCAGTTCTGACTTCATTCACAGAGTTGTCATCAGCTGATGATTCAAAGTGACACAATCAAGCATTTTAAAGTTGGACACGCGAAACAATCGCCCCGATGGGATGATGTGCGTGGGAGAACAAGAACTTCTACACTGCGAGATGACAAGACGGGGGAAGAAGGAGAAAAGTGCTCTCGCTGCAGATTCCCTGAACCCAGACTGAACGCAGGCTGAATTCAGAGTGCGGGTGAAACTCAGGGTTAGGGGGTTATGGTGGGGGGGGGTAACAGGGTCATGACGAGGTCATCCATTTTTCCTCTCAGTGAAAACAACAGTGAATAATGATCAGTGACTCAGCAGCACGTTGGTCCTGTTTCCTTCACCTCTGAATCAGATTTCTGCTGCTGATTTAAATCACCTCTCTCTGGGAAACATGTCTCCCACCTGCTATCACCGCCTGAACCGGAGCCCTGTCCCCGCTTCAGGAGGCCTCTTATCTTTTACATCATGTCTGATAAAGTGGGAGAATATGCCTCGAAGGCAACACACTCCTAAATCCTGTTCCTATGAATTAATTAACTGAAGAGTAATCATTTCCCAGACCTCAAATTTGGCCGTCTGAATTAACCTTAAATTGTTTTAATGAGATGGATGTTGTGCTAAAGTGTGTTCGGCCTTGGGCGAGAGAGAGAGAGAGAGAGAGAGAGAGAGAGAGAGAGAGAGAGAGAGAATTAGATTGGATTAAGTTAGAGCCAAATATCATGTGGAGAATATTTTCAGCGCTGGAGGTTTCATTATTTTAATTTTTAATTAGGACTCTAAAGGCAGTTCAGTTTCTGTAATTTGTTGAAGACAACACAAAACATTTATTTAACTATCAGTGTCATCTTGGATGTAAAATTCAGCTCAGATTATCTTAAATGAAAGAGAGCTGAGGCGCCCTCCCCCTCTGAAATGTGTGCAGAAACTGGGCAGCTTTCTGGAGCTTGTCGTAAAAACAGCATTAAGTGAACAGCAGATTCTGCAGAGAACAGAATATTTTGGACAGGAAGTGTTTCCTTCAGGATTGTGAGAACAGACCTGAGCTGAGAAACACCTCGGTCGCAATTTGCATCTGAATGGAGGAGACTTTATTTGGTCAGAGAGGGGAACCGGAACTGCAGGAGCTTCCTATGCATGTTTTTTTCTTCCTCCCAGCCATGTCCATATATAGTATACGGAAGGAAGATGTCATTTTCATGCGTGCTGACATCATCATCACCATTTTTGGGCTGCACATTGAGCGCCGTCCTCCCTCCTGTTTTTTTTTTTTTTTTTTTCCTTCCCCCTTTCTCTTCGGAACAGCTCCGATTGAGACGTTTCGTTTCATCTATTTTTAGAAATGTGTGCAGAGTCGGCGTGTTCTCCCAGGGCTGCCTGAGCTTCGGCATCGACAGACACCGAGAGCTGGACTGAGCGGAGAGGAGAGGGCGAGCAGGATGGAGCATCTCGATGCTGCAGAGCGGCTGCTCAGCTTCTGACGGCGTCGTGTAAATGAAGAAGAAAAGAGAAGTGGCGAGCTGCTCTCCAACCGAGAGAGGAGAAAGAGTCGGTTTATTTTCGACTACAGTGTGGATAATAATCACATGATGTTTTTAATTACTCGGTGTGAGCTGCCAGTACATAGCATTTGTATCTGACAATGCGTGTGTGTTGACAGCTTAAATCTACCATTAGACTGCTGCTGTTTCTAAAGTTACACCCTGAAATGCCAAAGTGCCCCACAGAAAATTACAAGCAACACACATACACACAAATAGATGCCTTTACAGTGCAGCGCTGAACATTTGTCTTCAGCTCAGTTCATAAATGGGCCCAAAATATCAGTGCTTCATGTATCGTGTTTCATTAGATGGGTGAAATAAAAATACCCCCCGTGAAGTTTGCTTGGGTGGTCCAGTCCCCACCCCCTAACTCCTCCCCCAAAACGCAGCATCAATTAAAAAAAAAAAAAATTAACATCATGTTGTATTGAAGACTAAACTAGAGACTGAGACCAGAAACTCATCGGGAAAACGAGGAAGAGGAGGGACATTTTCCCATAGACTTCAATACAATGCTGCTTCTTTTACAGCCAGTGGAATTGCCCCTTCACATCTATCCATGCTTCACCAATCGCAGAGGAACTTGTATTTAAAACAGATGACGTTGACAGCTGATTGGACAAAATGCTTTTTTTTTTTTTTTTCTTTGTTTTGTTTAGAGTAACTGTACAACAACAACAACAACAACAACAACAACAACAACAACGAACAAGAGCATCTGTGTGAACACAAGTCTCACAATGATGAAGTGTGTAGTCATTCGGTCTGAGTCTAACACGTCAACGTGATTTCCCGCCGCCACGTGCCACTCCTGCTAAAGGCGTTAGCTGCTGATTCTTTGCGTTGTTGCGGTCTGAGTCGGCAGAACGTTCCCATCAGACTTCAGTCTGAGTGAGTTTCTGTAAATTCAGTCTGTTTTTTTTTTCTTTTGTTTTCTCCATCAACGAAGCCCAATTAAAACTATGAGCTGGACGAGTCCTCGCACGCCTGCTGAGGAAATACACAGCCGCACACACATCCCTTGTTATCTGCTAATTAATAAGCCGGGGCACCTGGGAGTTTTTTCAGCGCATCCCACAACAATGGCGCTCTGTTTCCTGTGACCTCCTCTGCACGAGCCAGACAGGGAAATAAATACTTTCAACAAACCAGCAGCCGCCATCGTGTCTCTTCGGTGTACAGCGGCAGGCTGAGAGGGGCTCGTTACTTCACGGCAGAGAAACCACCTCCCATCCGCCCCCGCCAGCTGCCCTGATGGCGTTTTAACCGTTAATTCGATTATGTTCATCTCTCCCTGTTGTTGTTTTTCGCCTCTCAAGCAGCTGGGAATTTGTGGAGGAACAGATTCCCTGCTGGCTGCAGTGGACGGATGGAGAGTTCAGGCCTCACACACATCCCCACCCTGCAGTTATAAGAACCCGCCGACTTTAACCTGTCATTTTTTCATCACTGCACTCTCTCAGGTGATGAACTGAAGCCGCGAGTCTCAACAACAGTAATGAGAAAATGCAGAAGCATCTGCAGCGCGCCCAGCCTTCGGTCTGCACGCGGCACCGCCACGGATATACGGAGACAGCATCAATCCGTTCTGCACAGCCTGGTCTGTCAGTGCACGAGGCGTGGGGGGTTCTGTTGAGTCATGGTTGGACTGCCAGAGAAAGAACTGCCCCCCCACCGAAAATAAACAACAGGCATCCCAACAAGAGAAACACAAGGTCACGCACGACCGAAAACGGTGAGCTGCAAGAACAAAACAACGGAGCTGATGGAAATGAGATGATTTATACAAACGTGTTTTTGTTTTTCCTCAAACAACAATTACAAAGTACTTCACAGAAACACACAACTGATTAGTGGAAAGTTAATGTTTTATGAGCTGCAGAAAACAAAGAGCTATTCACAACAGCCAAATGATTTTACTTTGTACTTTCACATGTTTTTTCAATAACTGGAGGTTCAACTTTAAATCTGCAGGAAGCAGTTGACGCTCTCTGCCTTTAAGGTCTTAAGTGGATGGAAAGAATCGGTGTGGAGTTGGAGCTAAATGGAGGGACAGCAACGAGCTGTTCAGTGTTCAGACTGAGCCGAGTGGGGAAATGAAATGAGGAATCTCCAGGAGAAGTGCAAGGAAGCACCAGAAAAGGTCTCCCCATGAATAATGAATCCAGCTTTTATACCCCCCCCCCCCATATCGCTGCCTCACCTCCCTCCCTCCTTTTTCTCTGCTGCTTCAGTCCACGCCTGCTACCATCAATCTAAAGGAATGAACAGGCTGCAGTGATCCCGGACGATCCCGGGTCCACAACTGTCACTCAACTTTTGAATTGGGAGAGTGGGGGGGGGGCGACAAACACGCACACAGGCCCGTCTTCCGACCTGAGCATCTGCCAGAACTTTCACCAACACAAGTCTATTATGAGCGGAACCAGAGCTGATCCGGCTGAAACCAGACGACACACTGCGTGAGACTGCTGTCACTACACAGAGGATTCACTGTGAACGCAGGATGTGTGCCACTGGAAATGTGAAATGCCAGGGAAGTTTGTGAACGTGTCATTTGCCGTGAAGTAAACTTTACCTTTGGTGAATGTGTATGATGTGGGATCATAAATCTAATCAGCGCTGAAGTGCATTAAACAGCTGATTAAACCGTGTTTGACATTTGCACACAGTCTTAAAAAGACTGTAAATATATATATATATATATTTATATTTGTGTGTGTGTGTGTGTGTGTGTGTGTGTGTGTGTGTGTGTGTGTGTGTGTGTGTCTGGTTTTAGTTTGGTCATCAGCTGGTTCTGCTCTACAGCACGAGCCACCCCATCCATAACCTGCTTGTTCAACCCCCCCGCCACCCCTCCAGGGGGGCGCTACAGCCACTACGTAGACTCACCAAGATCCTTAGAGCCTTGACTTTCGCTGGCCATCTCGCCCATCCGCACCAGAGCGTCGAAGTAGCCCTTTGCAGCATATGTGACACCTGGAAACATGGAAGCATTGGGCATCAGATCAGGGGCGCAGAGTTGAAAAGTCTTCTTCAGCTCTGCAACCCTCCCCCGACAGCTCCCCCCAGAGAGGTAAGATTGGGTGTAGGAAATAAAGAGCAGCAGGCGGAAATGAAAACCAGGCAGGAAAAGAAAAAGCTCTATGGAGGCAACTACAGGAAACAGAAGGCTGCAGCGTGCTAATCTGAAGCAAAGTCTGTGTTCAGCACAAATTACAATGGTATAAACCTTTATCTAAAAAAAAAGGATTAGTTCACCCAAATCACAGAAACCCACTGTGGTCTGGCCTCCAATGGTATCCAGCCATGCAAACGGTTCGAAGTTTTAATCTATCTCGGAACCTTCTGCCACCATGATGTCTCTGGGTTTTGGTTGCCAGTTTCATGCTGGATCTGAGTCTGGATTGGCTAAATGTGTTGAATTATTTAGCTCAGAGCCAAAAAAGAGATTGAGGCCGATCGGAGCTGCCAAAACCAAAATCAACGTCACCTGGTGAGATGACGAACGTCGGCAGCTGCGGCAAATCATCTCACTTTGTACATGACAGCGTGCACGTGTCTCTGTGAGCGGACACCAAAAGACACCACAAGAAGAAGACACAAAGGACAAACAAAGACAGTCAGAGAAGACTGGAGCGGCTCTCAGAACCTGCTCAGATGATCACCAATTAATTCTGAATCAAAAAACTCTCAGAGGGACACAGCAGATGTGACCGCAAACCAGTTTTTCTTAAAATAAAACCACCTGGATCACAAACCAACGGTGATACAACTTCAGTGGTTTTGTGGTGAAGCTTGAATTGATGTATTTACCGAACAGGAAACAGGAAACTCAAGATTAGAAAAGCAAAGCAGCAAGGGGTTCGATTCCCGGTCGGCTGAGGCATAAAGTCAATCTGTTCAGCAAGCGCTGTCCAGATGTCATTGAACGCACCACAACTCAACACTGCAGTAAAACCTCTCACTTGTGGTCCACCAACAGTCCGCAGACCAGACTGAAAAAGGAAGCTGATTTTACATGGCCAGATACCACTGAGAGTGTGAACTGAAGCTGAGAAATCCCTGACAACACCATGGTAGCATCTGCTAACAGCAAAAGAAAAAAACAAAGCAAAAAAAAGTCTGTGTGTGTCAAACACACTGCCATTCAAACTGTTGTACGTCTGCAGCGGCGGCGGGCTGACAGAGGACACGTGTCACGTGGAGATACGGATGGATGAGGCCTGCGTTTATCACAGAGCTGTGAAAAACCCAAGAGAGACAGTGAGGGGGGTGACCTGGAAAACAATGGTGATCTATTCTGAGTTCAAGTTAGCTGTTCTCACGAGTCCTCGGAGACGCCGTGGAGGCGATTGCTCTGGAAATGAAGCCGGCGTCCGGCCGCTGGCTCTGTAAACATGCTGGAAAATTTCATTCCTTCAATAAGGCTGCTGTGAAACAGCCTGCTCTGCTGTCACCTCTTTATCAAAGACGAAGGCAGGAAATCTGAGCTTTCCTCAAGTGTAGCTTGAGTAAAGCCTCGGTGGGAAATGAAGGTGTCGAGGTGAGGTGAAGACGCCCGGGTGAGCGTGGCGGCTAATTGAATCGATGCTCAACAGGGAGGAGGGGGGAGCAGGTGAGCTGGGATTAGCTTGAGGTGACGCTTTGCTTGTTTGTCGTCTGAAAAGTGACAGACGTAGGGAGACGGGGGAAGAAAGGAAGAAAGAGAGACAGGAGTCTGAAGAGGATCAGAACAGTGATATAAAGCCGATACAGAGCGTCAGAGCAAATAAAACACAAACATGACAGCTGAGAGCGGCAGTATGATCCCACCGCGTCAATCAAAAGTTTTAGGGAAAAACAAAAAACACTGGAAATTAATAATTCTAAATTGAAACATTCTGGCTCCAGCTTCTGCAGGATTTGCAGCTTTTATATCATCTCATTAAGAGTCCAGACTCGAGCAGCAGCAGCACCAGATCAGAGACACAAAGTTAGAGCAGCAACAGTGCCGACAACTAAACACCAACTTAAATTACTGCTGAAAACTTAACGCCTAACGGTGGAGCAGATGATCAGAGAATCAGTCTTTGTGTTTGGACTGTAAAAAAATCCATCCTGTGTTTTTCCATTTGATGCTATCGCTGCTCCAGTTTCCACCAAAACGGCTGAATGTTTCTCTTCTCGTGTTTTTGAGAAAGGTCATGGATAAATATACAGAGTTGGACCGACGATGAGACAGCAGCTGTAATGTGGATTTCCTGTCACACCTGCTCTGCTCTCCGGCTTCAGAGTCCGCCTACAGACAGACTTTAGGCCGAGCCCCTCCAGACCAAACCCTCCACCCACGGTGATGTCACCCATCAGTCTGTGAGCTGCCGGTCTGAAGCCTCCAGTTTGAAATTTGTCTGTCAGCCATCGTGTTCATTTGATTTGGAGGAGAAGGTGGATGTAACCTGTTCTGGACTCGCTCCTGATTGGGTGGTTCAGTCTGTCAGTCACATGGTAGCCCCGCCCCCTAACCCCTGGAGCATCCTTAAAAAAAAAAAAAAAAAGGACCGTGTTGGATCATGTTGTATTTCAGACTGAGACCATAAACTCGGAGGAGGAGGGACATTTTCCCATAGACTACAATACACTGACTTCTTTTTACATGTTATTAGATAGAATCCACGTGAAGGCTCGTCAGCAGCTGCCTGCCAGTGATGAAGTGTGTTTCCCGCTCAGGGAGTCGCAGGGCTATTTTTAGCCTCATCCATCAGGACTGGAGCGAGGCCTTCTTCTGCGGAGTCTTCCCTCCTTTGAGCGCGTGGACGGGAACGCAGCATGAAGCGGCTCATCTGAAAACACGATGCAGTCCTCATAACCTCCAGGCAGAATGGTGGAAAATACATAAAGGGGCTGACAGCTGTTTCTGATCTGCAGAACCGTACGTGCTAACAGCGTTGAATCTGGCAGCATGATTATGCCGACTGGGCGACTCTAATCAAAGCTCACAAAACTAAAATAAGCTGCAGGCAACGAGGGAAATCTTATTGATGCGTCTGTTTTTGATTTGTTCCTTTAACTCTCCCTGTCTGTCTTTTTTAAACGTTTGTCCTGGATACCGGTGGCGTCCGTTCTCCTTTCGTCTGCTCCGCGGGGAACACCTATTCTCATGACGCCTCCTGTTCCACTTCCCATTGACTTCTGCTCCACTTAGCCCCCCCAAAGACATTTCGAATGCTTTTGTCTTTAACCTTCAGCAAGGGCTACACACACACACACACACACACACACACACACACACACACACACACACACACACACAAAGCAACGACAAAAAAGGATGTACGCTAAAGGCAGACATTTAAGATTGATGAGATTTTGTCAATGAAAGCGGGGGGGGGGGGGGGGGGGGGGGGGGGGGGGGGTGATGAGGGGGGGTACGACATCAACCCGAGAGTGTCATCTCTGGAAAAGTTCAGTTTTCCAGGGGACATTATTGTGACTGAGGAATCTACGAGCATCTGGGTCGCCTTCACCCCTCGTCTCTGCTCGGGTCGAAGCAGGAGGACAGAACAGAACAGCAGCTCAGACAGTGACAGGAAGGAACGGAGGAAGGACGGAGACAGACGGGGGTACAAGTGGTGGCCGGTGTACTTACTGGTGAGCGCCTTCTCGTAGCTCTTTCCCATCGCGATGAAGTTCCGGAGGCAGGGATTGAACTGCTCCATGATGGACTAGAAAAAAAAAAAAAAAAAAACAAGCACGTCGGGTCAGTCAAAGGAGGAGAGACACCAACACAACCAGTGATATCAGATACTACAGCTGAGCAGCTCCTCTCTCTCACACACAGCCAGCTGAGCCAACAGGGAGGACAGCGAGAGCAGCAGAGGTTCGTTTCAAGCTCACAGCAAAGACTGGAGGATGAAAAGGACGAGAAAGAAGGAAAAACAGAAAGAGGACAAGTCACTGAGGGTGTGTGTGTGTGTGTGTGTGTTTGTTGGGGGCGCTGCCACCTCTCACTTCCCCTGCTGTCTCTATTAAAATAAAACCTGCTTTTGGCCGACGACTCCCTCGGCTCAGCAGCAGATCTGGACCGGTCAACTCCCCAACAGTCACTGAACTCTGCCCCCCTGCTCCGGCTGATTGATTTTTTTTTTTTTTTGGGCCACAGCTTACCCAAAATCACAAAGTAATAATTTCTCACTCATCTTTAGATCAGAGACAGTCACTAACCCTCACCCACTTTGGATGGGTTGATTGTTTTTACTTTTCAATGGGATAAAAAATGTAAAATGTAGAAATGAACTGTGATCCCTTTTTGGTCTCGGAACAAACAATCATGTCCGCTTTGTCCTGGAGAATATGATTTGTAATTTTTAAATCATGATTTGTAGTGATTTTTGGAAGCAGTTTGATGGGGCTATTGATTATTCATGAAGGAAATTCACCACCATCAACTTATCTTGAGTGATTTTATCACAATAGATAACGATAAATAGTGTGTTGGGCTTTGAGTCAGGCAGTGAAGTGTGTGACTACACAACAAGTCTGAGTCCTGGATAATAACTGAAAGGAAAGAGAAGAAGAAATGTTTAATGAGCTTTACTGTCTGTCTCTGCAGTGACTCAGCCTCCCACTCAGTCCAAGCTGCCCTTTTAACTTCTGCTGCTTCTCCAGAAAAACCCAGCAATTTAAAAATCAGCAATTCTCCCCTCTGCCTCCGACTTCATTCCTCCACTTTGAAGTGACAGGAATTCTTCACACGAACTGCAAACGACGAAGGCGGAAAGAAAGAGACGAGTGGGATTGCAGACAGAAGAACAGATGAGGGAGATAACCAGACGGCCTTTCATCAACACCTGGTTCAACACCAACACTGACACAGCCGAGTCAGAGAAACAGGATCACCGTCTGTGGACGGAAGGAAAATCCCCCACAAACTCAGATTATCGTCTTCAGGTGACCTTTGAGGGAACAGAGTCTAAAAAAAATGGTGGAAGCGCTTGTAGCTAATTAGCCGCGCTGCACCGTCGGCTTTGGTTGAACTTGTAGTGGGATTTCAGAGAACACAGAGGGACGGAGAGGAGGTTGCCACATCATGACGGTCCAAACGCACGCTTCAGAAAACAGTCAGTATGACACAAAGACCGAAGTCATAATCAGCAACTGCACACACACTGAAAGGAGGTTAGTGGTGTTTCTTTGAGCACTTTTGGGGACAAACAAACCTATTTATACTCCCATTCTCTGCCCCCCCACACCAGTTTCTGGGTGTATTTTCTGTTACGTAAGGCGTCAGCTTCTAAACAAGCCGAGGCAGCAGCAGTAATCATCCATCGCCGCAGCAGCTCCGCCGCTTGGCAGGAAGAAAGAGGACGATCAACAAAAGAACAAAAATAGAAGATGGGACGAGGCCCAGTTCTCATGTCTGAATAAACAGACGGGGGGGGGTCCAGCCTCGTGCATCACATTCCTCCACTGAGATGTCACTCAAATACTTTCAGATGTCTCTGACACGTGAACAGATTGATCAGGGGAAGTTTATCCAGCCGAGGCTGAGTGACGGCGAAATCATTTTTTCAGGAAGACGCTGATTTCTGGAAGATTCAGGTAACAAACGTTTCCTCTGCAGCACCAGAGCTTTGTTTCTGAAAAAGAAACTGCAGCTTTATGCTTTTCACCATTTTAAATGAAATTTAAATGTTTGTGTGAAATTTAAAATCCACATTGAGCCTTCAAAATAAAAGGACTTTTATTTTGGTGCACTTTCCTCTCACAGCTATTCACTTTCTGGGAGGTTTTCAAGTGAAAGTTCCACATTTAGCCTGTTTTTCCTCCATAAATCTGCTCTGCAGATGCATGACAAGCCTGTTAGGGCTGAGATTAATGTCTCCTCTGGCTGCACCTGTCAATCAGCTGCAGCTCTGCCCTGCACATGCTGACGTCGAACTAATTCATGAGTTTTCCCTTCGTCACGACGTGCTCACGAGGTTTAGGGGATGATTTAATAGGATCATTAACTTGGCTGGTCCTGGTTTAATCCACATTCAATCAGCTGCAGGGACGGAGGCTGATTAGCATTCCACTGAATGAAAGGCTATATTTGACAGAGTTCATGGGAAATGAGAGGGATTACAGAGCAAACGCCTCTTTGTCTCACATTTCCTGTCTGCTTCAGTCATGTGCTTTAATTTACTCACTAATCACCCTTCGTCAATTAAAAAAAAAAGGGCCAAGACGCAGATTGTCTCGTCACGTTGCAGCATCTGGTCGGGGGGGCACTTTCATAAACGTGCTGCATCTCTGAATGGTTATGTGGGAGCCAAAAACGAGTACAACAACCAGCTGGACGCAAACTTCTGCTGCTGAAACAAACAATGATAAGACACTCAGGGATTTGACTTCACTGACCTCAGACGATGATGCACCGCTTTTAATCAGCACCTCATGCAGCTTCAGTATCACTGAGGCAGCACTTTTTAAATATCCTGGCTCTCAGTCAGGAGCAGGCTGAATGCCACAACGGAGCTAATCACCGAACACTTTGAAATCTCCCATCATCCCACACACAGGGGAGACAAATATTATCGAAATAACTAGATGAGTTAGGACCAAACAAAATTAACCTTTAAAGATATCTACAAATGGATAAGATAAAAGCCTGTTTCACCACCTGCTTTATTATTGTCATATTCCAGTCACAAATCAAAATAATGACACAGTTATTTGCATTTTGATTAAGCTAATTTAAACTTGTGGGAGAAGAACTACACAGACAGTTTCTGGTTTTCAAAACCAAAGAAATGAAAGACTTGAACAGTGAACTGCAGACCTTTCTGGGGGGTGGAAACACACACACACACACACGCGCTGCAGGTCTAAAATATTTATCTTCACATGAAGAAGAAAACAAGTTTCCTCTCCAAAAGATGGAGCGGCTGCTCATCCTGGAAGCGTGTGTGTGTGTGTGTGTGTGTGTGTGTGTGTGTGTGTGTGTGTGTAACTCTGGAATGAAATCCTGTTTGTGTCGGTTTGATGCTCATATGTAGTTGTTCACGGAGCCCTGTGCTGGCAGCTACAACTCGCTGCCATGTAGCATCAGTTTCTGGGTGGGGGGGGGTTAGGTTGGCCTGTGGCTGTTTTTTTTTTTTTTTTTTTTTTTTTTTTTTAAAAGAGTCCAAGCCATCTTGGTCAGTCTGTCAATCACACCAGAGCCACGCCCCCAAACCCAGCCCCTGCTTTATTTCCATTTTCCTCTAAATGGCAGCATCATTTAAATTTTTACATTTAATCATACTGTCCTGAAGAAAACAGACCGGATCGAGTGAACATGGAGAGTAATGCATTTGTTTTTCCCCATCAATCTCATCTAGAATTCCAATTACCTGATTTCATAACAGGAAGCAGAAGGTGTGTGTTGTGAACACTTTCCCACGGCTGCGGTGGAAGTGAATGCACCTTTGTTTCCCGTTAATCCTGGTGGAGACGAGTGATTATCGCGTTCTAGTTTCCAACTTGCTCTCAGAGGATCAACACATTAGTTTTACATTAGACTCTATGACTCAGCATCAGGAAAGACGCAAACTGCTGAAACTCAGCAGCGTTTTATTTCCCCCCCGGCTGCAGCACGCAGATAATGTGAGGAGACTGAACATGCAGCAGCTACAGGGCCCAGCAACAAGGTTAAGATCCATCAGAGCTACAGGACAGAACGGACTCATGTCCCCTGAAAGGAGCAGCCACTGTTAACTTCAAGTCAAAAAGCTGCCTTTCTTCTCAGTAAATCTAAATATATACAAGACAAACGTAAAAATCTATCACTGACAGAAAGTGCTCTGTGCCACAGGCCCCCCTTTATCAGAGAAAAACTAAAATCATTAATGTCCAAATCCGTGTGAAATCCCTGAATGTTTGATAAATGTATTCAACCGGGAGAAACAGCGAAGGAAAGAAAGTAGGATGACGCAGAAACACAGGAAGTCGGAGGAAAATAGAGCTGATGGGGGGGGCACCTGAAGATTAACAGGCAGGTAGAAAGTAGTACAGCAGGTGACGGCTGGTGTTGTATAGAGACCCACATAGGTGAGAACGTGAACAACACCTGAGAACAAAAGGCAAGAAAACAAACAGCTTCATAAGAACACTGTGACCTAGTTGCAATGATGGTGAGGGGAAGCCTCTGTGTGTGTGTGTGTGTGTGTGTGTGTTGGCTGGCGGCGGGACACGAGTGTGTGAGGTGAGTCAGAGTCTGCACACACAGCAGCAGGTTCATATCATGTTGGGGTGTAAATTACTGTAAAGCCGAGCCATGTGGCACCATTAGGACCTGCTGCGCCGAGCGCTGCCAAAGAGATTAACCAGCGGGGGGGGGGGGGGTTTGACCTCAGGCTGATTTCATCACCACTCTGAGACCTGATTAATGGATCCATACCTAAATGCTGGTCAACTGAGCTCTTCAACTTCTTCCTAACAAAAATAAATAAACAGAAAAAAAACAAAACACAACAACAAAAGAAAGACCTGACACTGAACGCATCGTGTGTAGTTCAATGCCTCTTATATAAACAGCTGCTGGAGAATCATTATAAATCAGCACGGTCAACAGCCTCAGTGTGATAAGTAAAGTTCACCCTCAGCTCTCCTGCAGTTTGGAAAACGTGTGAACTCTTGTTGTGACATGAAGGTTAACTAGACCGCACACACAGACACACACAATGACATTTACTCAGGTGGTCACCCTGGAAACAAGGAGGTCTGAGCGCAGTTCTGGGATGTCTGGCCACCGTTCACGAGTGAAGGTCACCCCTTGTCATCAAGTTTTGTGTGTGCGCGACGTCCTGTCTCTATAACCAACACACTCCCATTCCTCACGGTGTGTGAGTGTCAGCCGGTGTATAAACACTCATCAGTCACACACTGATGTACTGTACAGCACAGAGGCAATTTGGCATCGACACACAAAGCTGTCAATCAAAGAGCGGAAGTAAAGCTGCGATCAAACACAAACACGTGTGACCTCGACTCGGTTAAAGGTCCATATTTTAACTCCCCGTCTTAGTTTCAAGGTTTGATATCCATAAGAAGATATATTTGTGGTGTTTAGAGCCCAAAATGCTCAGAGGGCTGTTTACGTCTCCTCTCAGGCTTCTTTCCAGTTCACCAGTTAAAGCTGCATTCCAACGTCCTTCTGTTTTTGTTCTCCTGCCTTTTATCACAAACTTTCCCTGATAACCGGGCGGTGTTTTCTTTCCCATGACCTCTCATTAAAACTTTCCAAAACAGCACACGTGGATCAAAGTGAAGGCTGAAGCTGAAGGCTTCACCTCCTGAGCCATCATTCAGACATCAAAAATACGTGAATATATGAAGATGGAACTCAAAAGTGTTTTTGAACTGCAGGAAGAGACGTGCAGTAATCTGAGGTGACGTGTCAGAGAGAGATTCAGCTGTGCTGCACCTCACTGCTCATTCGCAGTTCATTCCTGAAAGCTGATTGTCGATGCGGATGCCTGCAGGCAGCCCTGCAGCACCGAGTGGCTACAGAGGAACCTCCAGACAGATCCTACGGAGCTGAATTCAGTCAGTCAGTCAACCTGTGAATATTCATTTTCCTCACTGACACGTAAAGCGCAGCATGGAGTTCGGTCTCTGACGTAAATGGTACAGAAACAGGTTTTAACTCAATCTGATTCAGGTTCAATTTGATGTTAGACCCGCTCAACAGTGGACGGCCATCTTTGTTTTTTCAACCAGTAGAAACCAGATTGGAAGGAGAAGGTGGAGCTGACCTGATCTGGTCTCTGTCCTGATTGGGTGGGACAGTCTGTCAGTCACACAGTAGCCCCGTCCACTATCCCCTCCCCTCCTTCCTCTAAATGGAGCATCATTTAAAAAAAATGATCGTGTTGTATTGAAGACTAAAACTTGAGACAGGCCAATAAACTTAAAAGAGGAGGGACATTTTCCCATAGACTTCAACACAGGCTGACTTCTCTTTACATAGAGATAGAATGAAGGTTTAAGTCCACTTTCACACAGACAACATTTCTGCTCTACAAGCAGTGTGTGTGTGTGTGTGTGTGTGATAATCTGATGTTTGAACATTATGTTCATTAGTGTTTTTGCTGCTCTCCTTCATTATTCTGTTTCCCAGGAAATGGACATTATTTGCCTCTGCTCAGTCAGTGTGACGATTACCACGCTAAAGCTGCACTGCTCCAATGCCCCCAGGAGATGAACATCCAGCAGTGTGTGTGTGTGTGTGTGTGTGTCTGTTCTCAGTCAATTTCCCTTTCAGATGAGCTCTTATCTGCGTGCAGGAAAGCAGAGGCAGAGTCAACGCCCCCTCTTCCACGGACGTAGCTTCAGAGTGAGGTGGGAAGGAGGGGGCACTTCCGGCGTCATATATGGAAGTGCTGGAATCCCCCCCCCATCATGACGGGGCCCCCCATCTTTATTCACCTCACGTTCAGCTCATACCAGAGGAAAGCAGGCGAGGTGAGAGCAGCGGAGGAAGGACTCTCCTCCGCCGCCATGAGAGGGAAGCAGATCATCGCCGTCATCACTTCAGAGTGACGCATCTGAATCCCTCACAACTCCAATTTCTGTTTGGATCACAAACACGTGAACGCTTACATCGAAGAATGACATTCATTTTCACAGTTGCTATGCAAAAGGCACAAAATGAATGTGTGTGATGCAGTGAGGTAATGTTTCAGCTGTAAATCCCCGAGCTCACCTCATCGTGCCTCCTTTTCCTCCTCACACCTCAGATTTCAACTTAAATGTCACTCTGGAGGAACAGCTCCAATTAAAAACACACACACACACAGACACACACGCACAGCAGCAGAATACCCCCCCCCCCTAATTTCAGTCTAATTAGTCCCAGAAAAAACACCCGGGACCCAAACTGTTGTCTCCTCAGTCCTCTTTGTTTCCATCTCAGTAACTTTCCTTTCATCCACTGCCATCTGCCCCCCCCCCCAACAACTCCCCCCTCTCCCTCCAGCTTCACTTAGATAACTTCTCCAATGTGCTGACGTTCACCACAGATACCGACGCCGGCCATCTGTGTCATTAACAGCCCTGTTGGTCTAAATAACCTGAACATAAATGTCCCAACTGGGGGGGGGGGGGGCAACACGATCAGACAGTTTGTGTCATCTGTGAGAAGTTTTAAAACCTTGAAGCTTCAAATATCTTTAAAGGCAGACGGTCGAGGACATTTTGTTCTGCAGACACCTCTGCAGCAGCAGCAGCTGGGAGAGTCACACAGTCAATTCATTTAACTGTCATCCATCCATCATCGGATTAAACACCACACAGAGACCGCCAGCCGCGGGTTCGAACCCGCTGCACCACTATGCCGCCCTAATTCAATTCTTAAAGCAGGTTAGAGTAGCATTACATAACCACAGTGATGCTGCTGAGACGATAGAGGTGAAGGCAGTGTGACTAATCAGAGAGGAGGAATCGCTGTTTGGAAACGCTCACTCTGGAGAATTTCTGCCTTCACGGTGCGTTTGGATTCAATATGCTTCTGTTTTCCACATGAGCTCCGAGCCTGTGGGCTCCGTTTCACCTCACATGATCTCAACCCTGAACCAGAGAAAAAAAGAAAATAAGAAATCTGCCGACACGGTGGAGGAGATGCAGCAGATGTCCTGCCGCTCACCTGCAGCGCTCCGCCTCCAACAACAGCTGTCGGCTCACGAGCTGCAGAACGCACAACAACAGGTGAAAACCGGATTACACAACCCAACCAGCGTTAATGAAACACCGGAGTTTATCCTGAAGACAACAACTGGACTCCTGCAGCTGGTGGAAGAAATGAAAAGAAGCTCACAGATTGTATTTGTGTGACTGTGGGGATAAAGTGTTCAGTAGTATTACTCACAGCCCCCCCCCCCCCCCCCGGTGACAATGTGACAATATTTACGGAGGGATTTTTTTGGATCAGATCTCTGCAGGACGCTGACTGGTCTCAGCGTAACACACACACACACACACACACACACACACACCCCCCCTCAGAGGGATCTGGTTGCCTCCAGACCAGACTGAGGACGAGCTGAACCTGAGAGAGAAGCTCTACAGCCGACTCTCTCCAACCTTCATCTTTGGGAACGTTTACATTATTCCTGCTACTGAATCGGTTGAGTCCCTGTCCAGCAGTTAAATGTCTAAGATGAGGACTGAATTTAAATGAAGAAAAGCAGCATTTTCTCAGATTTAACAAGCTGGAAATTGTTCATTCGACAAACAACTGATTGGTTAGTTGACCTTTAACGTTGACCTTTAGGCCGCACAGACCTTTAATCTAAATCATACGGTCAGTTTATTGACCCGTTTCATTTCCAAAAATCTGGATTTTCTAAACTTCCATAAACCTTACTAGATGGTTTCACCAACATCAGCCCGAGCCCATCCGAGCGTCGAACGTCTCACTCGACTCTCTCTCCAAAACACAGGAACTCAGATGGGCATACACAAAGAGATGAATACATACACCGCACAAAGAAAGCTCTAATACCAATCAATTGACCATCTGATCCCGCCATAATCCACTCCCTCCATCAAACACATCCAGCAGTCCTGATCCGGCCTCGCCTCGACGCTCCAGCCTCCTTTGGCAGAACTGAGCTCGTGGCGCCGGTGGGATTACAGCGCTCGGCTGAAAACACCCCGAACAAACACAAAGATGGTGTTTGTTCAGCGTCCACAACAATGTGAGGGGACACAGTTTACCCACACTGTCAGCAGGCGACAAACCATCAGTGTGCAGCATCTAAAATGAAAGAATAAAAATAAAAAACGGGGGGGGGGGGGAGGGGTGTTACTGCACGTTTGAATCCACAGGCGGACGGTGAATTCCCTCAGTAATTTACATGTTCTGGTGTGAAGCGTGAATCCTTTCAGATAGTGTGAGCCGCTCGACAGTTCACCATGACTGCTGAGACACACACACACACACACACACAAAGTCGTGAGACACTGCCCACCCACCCACACACACACACACTACAACACACCCTCACCAGTGTGAGTCATCCAAAAATTACATTCAGCATCTCTTGTTTCAGCAGCAGGGTGGAGGGGGAGGCTGGGGGGGGCTTCGGTTTTCTGCTGTTGAGTTTCACTTATTTTATTCTGCCAGATAATATTGAAAACAAACAGAAAACGCAAAGCTGTCTGATTCACAAAACAACAAACTTGTTTGGGATTCTGCTTGTCAACGTTAATATTTCAGCTCTGAGATGCTCCAAAAAGGAGCCCACCCCCTCTGACTTTGGTGGAGGGGCGTGGCACACCTGCACAGGTAGCTCTGTCAGATGTGTGGAGTTGCTGGGCAGGAGCTGATTATCGTCTCCAGTCAAACACCTGAACGGTCCTGCTGCCTTGGCCTTGGCCGGGGTGTGCTCCGTTTACTGTCATATAATGTTCTGTAATTACGGTTCCAGATTCCCGCCTGGACGCCGCGTGATTTAATGGCTGACATTTGCCATTTCTGCCATCACTCCCCAGAGGAGAGGCCACCTCTGGGCCTCTAATGAATTAATAAGGAGCCGTACCTTTCTCCAAACACAAAGCTCAGAGCCTCCATTTAAAAAAAATCAAATTGGAGCCACAGCAGCCGGTCAGACTGGAGTTCTGCTTCTCCTCCTGCTGATGACAGGAAGAAACCCCGCGGCTGCACTGCTGCACTCCTCTCTACAGGAAACGGTGAACTGTCGCTGACCTGACTGAGGCGCGTGGCCCTGAGCAGTGAAACTGAGTAACACCAGCAGCAGCACTGACCCCCCCACACCTGATTCTGCTGAAGAACAGCTATTTTGTCCAAACTAAACGAGGATCAGACTGTTTGTCACCTTCTGCTCAGGTTTCAGCGATCTTTTCAGTCAACACTGACATTTCAGCAGACGTCAAGCAGTCTTCTGACCCGAGTCACTGAACATGAACTTCAACTCACTGTCCCCCTAAAAAAAAACACAACAACAACAACCACCACCAAACCCAAAAACAAACAACCAAACAAACACAAAAAAACCTTAAAGTCTCTGCTGCCACACAACAGAAAAACCACTGCTCACTTTCACAAATGCAGCCATTTTGATCCTACTCTCTGGTGAGGACAGGTGAGGACAGGTGGAGGGACAAAGGAGGGACAGGTGAGGACAGGTGGAGGGACAAAGGAGGGACAGGTGAGGACAGGTGGAGGGACAAACCTCCACACAGTTTAACTTCTGTGTGGTGGAGACAAATTCCTCTACACAACATGCGGAACAAGTTGAGATGAACTGGGGGGGTGAACTGTTAGACTACAGCTGGGGGGGTAGTTCTGAGGTTTGGGGGGGTAGTTCTGAGGTTTGGGGGGGGTAGTTCTGAGGTTTGGGGGGGGTAGTTCTGAGGTTTGGGGGGGTAGTTCTGAGGTTTGGGGGGGGTAGTTCTGAGGTTTGGGGGGGGTAGTTCTGAGGTTTGGACGGAAGTCCAGCTGACGGAATCATGAAGCTCCTCGTGTCCTCCTGGACTTCGTCAGAAGATCAGGACTCTTTCTGAGGACAACCCGGGCCAGGGCCACCTGGGTCCGGGTCCGGTCCAGGTCCAGGTCCAGGTCCGGTCCAGGTCCAGCCCCTACCCCTCCCCCCGGTGCAGCAGGTGTCCCCGCAGACTGCCGGTCTTACCTTGTAAACGTTCTCCGTGATACGGTGCACCTCGTCGGTCCGGGACATCCTGGTCGGCGCGTCAGTCAGAACCATAGACCGGGTTTTTCCTCCGAGGACGAGGTCCAGATGATCGGACGGCAGCAGGTCCTGACGGATCCGGATCGTGTCTCTGACTGAGAGAGCTGGTCTGAACGCGGGTTCCCTGCTTTTAAAGGGAAAGTCCTGCAGCGCACACACCGGATCCCCCGCAGCCGGAGAGCCGGAGCGCAGAGGCGGACTCTGAAGGGGGGGGGCGGTGCTGCTGCCTTCAGGACCGGAGGAAACCAGACAGCTCACATCCTCAGTCCAGAATCAGCTGTGATGAGTTAGTGATGAACTACAAAGTCAGAGATCAAATGAAAGAGCTCCTCTTTAAAAAAGAAGATATACAAGTCTTTTATTTTACCTGCTGAAGATGTTTGGGGGCAAATTAACCACCAGCCCTCAGAAAAACCCAGGCTGTCAGTTCGATCAGTTCGATCAGTTCGATTAATTAGTGTTGACCGGAACTCAGCAGGAGTCTGAGTGGACTTTAACTATTACGATCCATTAAACATCCCTAAGAATTAATCGGGACTTTAAAATAAGTGAACATCATGTTGTGTTTCAACATGAGACCATAAACTCATCAGGAAATGTTTACTGAGGAGGTGGGACGTTTTCCCATAGACTTCAATGCAGCCGATTTAAATGCCACCTGCTCTTCACCATCGGATTGATTTTCCAGTCCACAGAAACAATGTCACAGAAAATGTGCCGTTTTAAAGCAAGTCTTTGAACGCAGCATAGCATTTAAACAAGCCCCGCCCCCCCGGCCGTGTCACGCGCCGCCCACGCGCCGCCCCTGCTCATTGAGAAGACCGAACACATCGATGAGGACTCATCATCAGGACCATCTGAGCTCTGAGCAGGCTGAAGTGTTGTTTGTTTACACACACACTCACACTCACACACACACACACACACACACACACATTTTCTCAGGTCTGTCTGTTGTGTTGGGGAGACCCACATCTCAGCACATCACGACCTGAAGGCCTCCGAATGAGGCTTATACTGAAGTCTATGGGAAAATGTCCCTTCTCCTCCCTCACACTGAAGTCTATGGGAAAATGTCCCTTCTCCTCCCTCACACTGAAGTCTATGGGAAAATGTCCCTTCTCCTCCCTCACACTGAAGTCTATGGGAAAATCTCACTTTCAAAATCATTTTCAAAAATGGTTCTCCATTGACAGAAGGGGGGGGGGGGGGGTTAGGGGGCGGGGCCACCCAGGAGTCCCTGACAGGAGGTCTGACAGACCTGAGGGGACATCAGTCCTCATGTCCCCCTCAGGTGGACAGTGAAGGAGTGTATTTAGCAGAAAGTGGACCTTAAATCTGAATCCACGTGGATTTGTCCTGATTAGCTTTCAGTTTTACTGTCGCCCAGTGACTCCAGAGAGCTGAGGACCTTCAGGAGCCTGGAGGTGTGATGATGTAGGCAGACACACACACCCACAGCATCATTCAGCAGCATTTGATCCCTCCTTCATGTCCGTCCTACGCACCGCCGTCCTCTCAGGCTTTTTCTGTGATTCATCAGTGCAGGTTTCTCTGTGAGCGCCGCCCACTCCCACTGCTGCAGAATGGAGCCAGTCCATTCAAAAAAACTCCAATCAAGTCAATAAAACCCAAAAAGGACAGAGAAGGGGACGCCATCACACACTCTGCTTTGTTTGATGACATTACTTCAAAGCTTCAAGCGTACAATGTTCTTTTATTTTGAAAAGGTCTGGCTGGTGTCTTCGTCTTGTAGAGTTAAATACACATCCATTCTTAGATTGTCTTTCATAACAAGGCCACGAGTCATGAATGTCAGACAGAGACCAGAGGAACTGTTTCCAAATTCAACCTGACTTCATCAGATGGAGATAAAATCTAGCTTCCATCAGTGGCCAGAAGTATTTGGACAACTCTCTCACCATCATGTTTGGGTCTGGATCACGGTTGGTGTTCAACCTCCAGAATCAGGTTCCTGTTGGAATGAAGAACCTTCATTTCCAAATGATGTGTGTGTGCTGGAGCGTTTATCTCCCACTTCAATGGACTCTAGAGTCCAAATCCCAAAGAGGGAAAACCGCCCCGGACCGCAGTGATGTGAAAAGGTTCGTCCATATAATTTTGGCCAGTTTTTCTTCCAGGGACGATTTATTGTCTGCTGCCACCTTGTGTTCATTTGTTGAAACAATAAAATTTCAAAGTGAATGGCAATTAAAAAAAATATTTTATTGTAAAAAGGATGGGAAAAGAGAAGAGCAATTTCCAAAGCAATTTAAAGATGAGCGGTTGGACACGGCTCTGATTTGATGACACCTGCAGCCTGACAGTATTAGTCATCAGATTAACTGATTTACAGATTAGATTGATACACTTTCAGAGATACACAAAGTTAGGCCTCTGAATGTAGGCCACCAATTCCTGCTGCAACCAAGCAAAGCCGAGCACGGTAAAATAATTAGAGGCAGCTGCGTTGATAATACTCCGTGGGTGAAGATTCAGTTTGTGTCGACTTATTTCCTTGAGGAGATTAACAACTGTTGTCTCGGCTCCAGAGGTAAAAGCCCACAGACGACGCGATGAGCCCTTTCTCTGCTGACATCAAACTAATCCACAGGGGGAGCACGAAATTAGATTAGCTAAGAAGCCTGAAAAGGGTTCAGGTGTTTGCTGCACGTCTCAGCATTTCTGAAAAATTTGGAGGGAGGGTTTATAGAGCTCAGGTTGATTTACTCCTCCCTCATTTAAAAGGTCAGTTCACCCAAATGACGAGAGATTGTTTAGAACCTGTTCCATCAAATCTTCCCTTTGTTTGGTTTGTGAAATTATGGAGAGGTTGATTACACAGAGCAGATGTGCGTTCTTTCCTCCCACCTCCACCTGCACTGAAGAGGAGAGAGAAATGTGGACAATAAAACCACTAAAAGACAAAAGCAGGCAGAAGAGAGGTCTTTGTCATTTGGGTGAAGTGACTGTTGACAGAGTTGGTGCGCAGAGAGACCACAAGGCGCACAAACATGCACTAAGTGAAGTTAGTGAAGGTGGTTAATGTAGAGAGCGAGCATCAGACAAAGGTTAGGCACAGTTTTCTATCTCACAGGTCTTCACGGTTCAGATCAGCGTCTCTCCAGGTCGCTGCGGTGAGTCCGTCCTCGCCGGCGACCGGATGATATGGAGGGAGCTCAGAGTCTGCTGTCACTTTTATCAGACAGTGAGTGGAGACAGCTCCAGTAAAATGTTTGTATTGTTGTTGTTGTTGTTGTCAGCTTCATGTAGGACGTACAGTGGTGGCGTCGCGGCGGTCATGATCTCATGCCGCCAGCAGCTCCCGTTCTGGTTTCTTTCTGGGACGTTCCCTCTCTGAAACACAAACAGGCAGGTTCACAGAAAGTAGCATGGCGTTTCTACTGTTTTCATGTTTCTTCTTACGCTGCGTCTGTTCTGCAGTGGGTGGAGCTTCAGACAGCTCAGTGAGATCACATTTTATAAAGGTGAAATCATCTGGATAAGAAGCTCAGGTGTGAGAGAACAAACCTGGCTTCTCCTCTGTGGCCTCTGGGAGCTCCGGCAGCTCATCTGAAGGAACCTCAGGAAGCTGGACGTCTCCCTGAAACAGATCATGAAGGCACATCAGAGACCTGATGAGGCTGAAGAATGGACAGATGTGGATCCTCCTGCTCTCACTTACAATTACATTTAAATTGACAAAATCTGACTCAAACCCCAAAGACCTGACTCACCTGAGTGATGGCTTCCAGCTCAGCCAGGACAGCATCTTCATCCTCCTGTGACAAAGAGCCGGCCAGCATCTCGTCTATTTGCTGCAAAAAGCAAACGGCTGACGACTGAGCATGATCCTTAATTATCCTAACACGGCATTTCAGAGGTGAAGAAATCAATTCTGTAAATCTGACATCGATGGTGAACTCACCCTTTGGTACTCAATAGAGTCCTGCGTTTCGTCCATAATCCGTTCCACCTCTTCAATAGACATGACCTGATGAGAGGCAGAGGGTTTGAATCCGACATGAGGTCACGTCTTTTATTAACAGTAAACCCTGCGACTCTGAGCGTCACCCACCTCATGCATCTTCTTCAGGCATTCATTTCCAACCTTCAACCCGTCGATGACCTTCTTCTCAATCTGGGCAAACTCCAGGTCTTGAACCTGAAGAAATAAAAGGGAGAAGCTGAGTTACTTTCAGTTTCACTTCGGTGCTATTGTTTCAGCCGGCGTGCCAGTCTGGCCCTCAGATGACTCACCATGCGCTCCAGGTTGCTTATTTGGTTCTCCGTCTTGTCTAGAAGTTGATCCTGGTAGCGTTTCTTTTTCAGTAGGAGCAGCGCTTTTCTATTTCAACCCCAAAGAGAAAAAGTACAATCACATTCACTGACATTAGAGATGGAACATTACAACTTCCCTCTGAAAAGCAAATGACAAACATTTGAACAAAAACAAACCATTGTTCCAGCATTTTGGTTTGAAAAACTCCCCCTTATTTCCTGTTACAGCCATTTTAAAGGAAACATAAGAAGAACAGATTTTCTCTTTTTTTATAACCATTACAGTAAATCTGCTTTTAGGGCTGAAAGGTCAGATGATTTTGAGACTCACTCCTTTTTGCCATTTTTCAGCAGCTGTTTGGCCAAAAGTCTCTCCTTCTCCAGCTGCAGGTTGATCCTCTTCTGATACTGTCTCAGTTTATCTCTTTGCTGTTTCAGTTGCTGCAACGAGGACACAGTGAATGTGACATCGACGCTTCGAAACATTTCATTATGTAATGGCATCATTTAACACAACAGCTTCAACAAAGTCCACAATCTGAAGTATTCACTGTCAAACATACACATCCGGGTACAACGCCTGATGTTATATACTGTTTTCACCAGCTCGGACTGTTTTCACTGAGATTTATATGACTATTGATAAGTCATTTATTTAAAATACTGAATTTCTGTCCTAGATTAGCACCACTAGCTAACGTGTGGCTAACATTAGCTAGCTAGCTGCGACTTACCAAAATGGCTTTGTCCTGTTCGGTCACTCGACTCTGTTTCCTTTTTCCAAACAGGTTTCCCATCCTGACAAAGCATCCCGGGGGGGACACGGGAGGAACACGGCAGGTTTCACACGCTTTTCCTGACTTTTAGCTGAGAAGCTGCCGTCGCTGAGCCTCCATTATTTTTGTGTGATCATCTGTGAGACCACACCCACATCCAGGCGGACGGGATCCGGGCAGGGTCAAAAACAAAAAAATAAAATCAATCAAAATGAAAGAAAAGCCGGTTTTGAACCTTAAACTGACATTTACGGTGTGAAATATATTAGTGATAAATTAACTAACGCGGATTAATTAGACTGCAACTGATTTAATTAGTAGACCACTGAAAAAAGCGTTTAAATGCGTATATTATACGAGTTTGTCAAATCGGAGATGTCGTTAATTCACTTCCGGTATCTTTTCAAAATAATTTCGCTAACAAACTGAAACAACAGTCTCGTTTATACTGAAGTAATAAAACTGTTCAGTGAAATATAGAATAGATCATCTCTGCATTATTCTATACACAATAAAACATTAAGCTTTATTTGTGTTAGTTGGCAGTACTGATGTTTTACTTTTAACTGTGAAGTGCTGTACAAACAGTAGCTCTTATTATTATAATTATTATTATCTTCTTTCTTCAGTGTCCATCAGAAGAACAGGCCAAGGATAACTTAGATCAACATTTATTCATGAAACGGTCATTAGAGACCACAGAGTTCATTAAGTAAGTGTCCATCCAGACATGGCAGCGATACAGGAGGAAAATACAGCACACAGCTAAACCAGTCTTTAAAAAATAAAATCAGTGCACAGATAATCTTACAAAGATTGCATAATATAAAGAAAGGTTATAAAATTTCCCAGAAATAGTGCAATTTTACCACCACCAGGAAATTAAACATGAAACCCGCTGCAGTTTGCCAACTCCTCAAACACTCCACTCTCCACAGAGCCAGACTAGGTTTTGGTATTCTTCATGTGAAGTTCTTAACTAGATGCTATGCTTTTTGCTCTAGACATGTGGGGGGAGAGGTCGATGGCTACATGTGCCTGAACCTGACAGTCACAAAATGCACATGAATGTCCTTCATTGCACAAATATAAAAGTTGGGCAGTATACGTACTATTCCAGAAATTCATTAATGCTTCCATATTATGTAGAGTCAGTGTTTTGATATGTGAGCACAAAATAAATATTCAAAGGGTTGTTTAAATAAAGATTTCACATATAAATTTACATGATCTTTAAGTCAGTACATGGTCAGAGCCTCAAGCATGACACTTAAAGTGAGCGAGTGTGCGATGAGGAAGTGGATCAGTACCAGACTCATTAGTTCACAACCCTTTATCACAATCAGCTCCTAACTTTAGTGTGTCTGGATGCAGCAAATTAAATGTGTTCCAGACAAACAAACTACCACACCAACACACAATCTGAGACAACTTTGAAAAGAAAAAGAACCACCATTGTGAAACATCTGTGCCATGAGAGAGGGACATGTGAGAGAGATCAGGGACAGTAAATATCTTCAAGTTGGACGTTTTATTCAAATATCTATAACATTTAAAACCCTTCTGTTGTCCTCCAGGCTTCTGGTGTGACAGACAGACAAACCTAAAGTAAAACCTGGTGACATTCTGTCCTACAGAGGAGTGACAACAACAAACACAATGGACAGTTTAATGATTGCACAGCAGCAAACACTTTCTCTGTGAAGCTTATACTGTTGAGTTTGTGCTGAGTTTGAAGAGCAGAGTCTGTGTTGCTGCTTTACTGGGAAGTTTTAGTCAGCTGTTCTTGTTCTTTTACCCCTCAGACAAATTTCACCCAAAGAAAGAAAATAAGAAAAAAAAAAGACACTGTCTTTTAAAATGCCATTTTCACACCTGAATGTTGCAAAAAAAAGAAAACTCACAATTAATCAGTTTGCTGATCCAACAACATACCTCCTCATATAGAGACTTGGTTATACAGAAACAGCTGGAGCTACACACATTATATACAACAGAGTAAACACACATGCGCGCGCACACACACACACACACACACACACACACACACACACACTCACACGACGAACAGCAAAGCTCTCTGATTAAAAAGGGCACCAGAGTGAAACAGTGACGACAGGAGCCCCGCAGAGCGTCGCTGCAGCGTCACAAACCCCCTCCACACCGCAAACCTACATACATTCAAAAATCTCAGAAAACCCCCCCTTTCTCCAAAAAACCTGGATCTGAATCCAACCTCAAGCTCCAACTCCCCACGACTGAGGCTAGTCAGCCCTGGTCAACGTCTGACGAGGGCAGTGTGCTACATGTGCTGGCGTGCATATTCTACACTACATTCCCGAACTACGGGTTCTACTTTACAGATAAACCTGGAGACAAAAGCCATGGGGAAAAGGTCATCTGTCCCCAGCATCTCTAAATAATCAGCCTCCACATGAGCGAGCATGCTGTGAAAACACTCGGAGAGTAAAAGTGTGTGCTGTACGAGGAAGGGAGGGCTAAAGGTCGAAAGACTCTGCGGAGGACTGCGACACCTTCTATTTATCCCACTGCCCCCACATCTACCATTACACAAACTATTTATGCACATGCTACTGACACCAAAAACCAAAAGTACGTCTCAGTGTCGATGTGTAAAGAGGCGTGTTAGTGTGCGGTTCAGAGTTGTGCTGCTTTGGTTCGATCGTGGACGGACTCCATGGTAAGTGTTTAAAAACAGCATCACAAACACAACAGACGGAAACACCTGAAGAGACGAGCAAACATACGTACTGTTACTCCTCCAACAGAGGATTACAAAGCATAAATATTACGTTATAGATATATTTATATGTGTATCTTTTTAATTTACTGACTCCCTGTGAAGATTAAAAAAAAAAACACCGTTAGAAAGAGGAGTAGGTGTCGCATCAGCGTGTCAAGAAAAGGCTGCAGGCCCCTCGCTCAGAGCCGTTCAGAAAACATGGAGCACCGGTGGACGAGGGTTACACACATGCACACCTCAGACCCACAAAAAGGAGCCGTCAAAGCCCGCGGCCCAAAACGACACACAGTTAGCCCCAGTGTAAGGGAGCCCCCGCCCGGGTCTGTCCCGTTCGTTCATTTTAAAAGGCGATGGGCATCGGGTTGCGTGGAGCGGGCGGATGCTGGCGTGAGCCCCTCGGGCGCTGAGGCCTGGCAGGTCAGGGGGGAGGGGAGGGTGTCGGTAAGTCCTGGTCCGTCACCAGCCTGCTAACCTCAGAAGACAGAGTTCAAAGTTGGTGCACGATACTGTCCGTGTGGTTGACGGAGATGGGGCCGTCCTGCCGCAGACGCTGCCACTGGAAGGTTGTGCTGAGAGAGCCCAACTCGTCCTCCTCATTCTCCTGCTCCTTGGCAAACTCCATGAACACCTGTCGGACAAAAGGACGGAGGAGGTGGAGGTGGAGGAGGAGGAGACACTGGTTTAATCTGTTCTTCATACAGATCTCTTGTTGAATCGGCATGTTTTTAACCACCTACCTGCTCTAAGGTTGACTGGGAGAAGTTATACTCTTCAAAGTTGAAGGTTTGTTTGGCTGAAGATAAAGAGACAAAGATAAATGAAGTTGGATGAGTTGGTGGAGGCGTGTGTGTGTGCGTGTGTGTGGGTCTGTGACTGTGACTCACCGTTCTCTAACTGAGAGAAAGAATTGGCCAGTGACTTGACATCTTCCATGGGGATCTTGTAAACCATCAGAGTAGCAAAGCTGGAAAAAGAAAAGAAAAGAAAAGACACATGTAGCAGCGTGCCAGTTTCTCAACAGTTGTGAACAAAATTAACATCCTGTTTTTAGCAGTGCTTTTATTTTGAAAGGTAACTGTTAGACCTTTTGCTAAAGAATAAGAGTTGCACAGTTTTTCATGAGATTAAATCAGTAAAAGCAGAAGAAGCTGCAGAGCCGGGTTCGGTCTCACCTCTCCTGTCGGGCAGCATGAGGGAAGATTCGCAGGATCTCTTTGTGCAGCAGCGCCACCTGCTGAAGCCCTGTCAGCTCCTCACGCAGTTTCACCTCCAGACTGTAACCTTGACCGTACTTCCCCTTTAAATGTTGTATGGAGCCGATGCACCTGAGGGAGACAAACACCTCACAGCATGAACAGAGCTATATTCCTTTCTTTCCTCCGACCGTCTCTTCAGCGGTAAGAGTACGAACCTCAGCTGGCCAGAAACCATAATTGCCACGCGGTCACACACGGCCTCGGCCTCCTCCATGTAGTGTGTGGTCAGGATGGCTCCCCGCTGACGGTTCTTGAATGCAGCTCGTATGGCTCTCCTGCACAAAGGAGACACAAGGGTCTTTCTTCTGTTTTGCTCGACCTGCTGTTCCCCCAGAAACCAAGAAAACAACACAATCATCCATTTCTGGGTGTGAGCAGAAGTTCTAATATACGGCCTCACCACATGCGCTGTTTGGACTTGGGGTCCATCCCTGATGACGGCTCGTCCAGTAAGACAATCTGAGGATTCCCGATCATACTCAAGGCGAAGCACAACTGGAAACAAACCAATCATTAGTGTGATGAAAACTCAGGAGAGCT
This sequence comes from Echeneis naucrates, assembly GCF_900963305.1. Classification (NCBI taxonomy): domain Eukaryota; kingdom Metazoa; phylum Chordata; class Actinopteri; order Carangiformes; family Echeneidae; genus Echeneis; species Echeneis naucrates. The sequence continues at coordinate 849,207 of NC_042529.1, read as the reverse complement.
CGGAGAGTGGATCCTTTATCCCAAGATTCATTGTGCCGCGATAGTGGAAATAATACGATGACAGAAAACACCAACAGAGAGCCAGAGGATTAAACTGGTAAATAGAAATATTGTGTGTCAGCTAATCAAACTACTAAAATTGAGGCCCTTAAAATCTAAAATGTATTGAAACGAGGAAAAAAAAACAAAAACAAACAAGTTGTGTCTTTTCAAGCTTTTTTGTGTAAAAAAAATAAATAAATAATTTGCCTCATCGGCTGAGAGCTGTGTGGTAACATCACTTCATCCAGGGAAATAACAAAGTCATCTAAAACTCAGCAAAACAGAAACAGATGATGAAAAAAAAGCTTCTGATTCCTTTTGGTCATTAACATCATAGTCAAATCAAATAACCAAATGGAAGACTTGTGAATCCTTTCCATCTGTGAAAGGTGGGGGGAGCCTGGTGTGCGTTAAGGTGAACGTGTCCACACTGTGCACGTGTTCTCACCTTCCTCTTGAGTCCTGCTGACAGACTCTTGGCTTGTTTGTTCAAGTGTTCCTTCAGCTCCAGAGCATTCACCACACTGACAACAACAAGAGTTACAACATCAACAAGACCTGTGGTATAACTTTACATCTTAATAATAACATAAAAATGCAGTTCCCACCATGCTGTGTTATTCATCATTATTTTCATTTTCCTATGACAGCTCTCTCCCCTGCTTTTGTTTTATTCCATTTCTCCCATTTTGGGATTGGCAGGGAGTTGAGTACACTGTAATGTTTTCTCTAGTGATAGTTTTGGATCAGTGTGACTTTCTTGATAGAGTTGCCATGCTTGTATTTGACATTTGAAGAACAAAAAATGTGATGGTGGAGACCAGCAGGAAGCCACAGATGACTGTGTATAACTACATCACTGAACTCGGTCCAAAGCACAGCTGGAGGCCGTGACTCACCGTCTGATGATCCCTGGTACATCCTGGCCTCTCAGCCCTTTGATGGCAGCGTAGATCTCTAGGTGCTCCTGCAGAGTGATCCTGGGCCACAGAGGGTTCACCTGTGGACAGTAGCCCACATGCTCCAGAGGATTGTCTGCTGGACGGAGCTCTGTGCCGTAGTCCCCCATCAGGACCTGGACAAAAGGAAAAACACCTCACTGAGTTTAAGTTATTACGCTCTGCTCTATCCATCCATTATACTTTCTGGGCTGTTGAGACGGGATTATTTCTTCCAAAATGACATCTCTGCCAAATTTAAGAGAAATCAGTTGAACTAAAATGAAATTAGTTATATCTTCACCTGGCCTGCCGTGGGGTCAGTGTCACCTGCCAACATGTGCATGACGGTGCTCTTTCCTGCTCCATTGGGACCCAAGAGCCCAAGAACCTCACCTGATGAAACAGGCGTCCAAGAAAGGTCACAGTTCACTCACTGCTGTAAGCTTTGTACCAAGCAACTTCACAGTCATATAGCTGAATACAAACAAAGTAAAATACAGAGAGAGAAAAAGACGAACACAGATCCATGGTAGAAAGCAGAAATGTGAAGTTGATTATCACGCATTGACCAAAGAGCAGGGGTGGGATTAGAGGTTTGGTGAATTATAAAGATGTATTTCACTCTGACTGGTAGAAGAGTTGTACAACCCTGTTGCTAAAATTCCCGTTCTGAGTTAATGGGGGCCGACATTGTCCTAGATTTTCATCAGTTTTGTCACAGTACTCTCCTCACCACTTCTGCGAGAGACTCATCAGTCTGCATGACAAAAAGACAACGTACCTTTGCGCACGCAGAACGAGATGTTTTTTGTGGCCACTTTCCTCTTTTTGTTGAGTGAAAAACCTTCTCTTCTGCCCTTGTACTGCTTCCTCAGGTTACTCACGACCACAGCTGGTTTCTAAATGGAGACAAATCGAGATCGAGTTTTCAAACTCACCTTATAACATGTAAAACACTTCAACAACTCTCTGTTTCCCTTTTCCCCCTCACCTCCTCACAGGACTGGCAGGTTAGGGCCTCCTTAACTCTGGCTTTCTCCATCTGTACATCCTCATCCTCGTTCAGCCCTTCTTCAGGGTTCTTCTCCACTTTGGGCTTTGAATTGGGTGAGATCCTGTGAAGGTTTAAATCAAAAACATCAAGTCTATGTCTTAGTAAAACAAATCCTTGAAAAGCAAACCTACAAAACATAGATATAAAACTGTACTGATGTTGTAACCTGCAGAACTGATCATTTTTCATGGTCCTCCCTCCATAATGGATCTCCAGCCAACGGAGCAGGAAGAGCAGTAGGATGCACTGAAGATATGGCTGGATACAGACACAGATACTGATTATATTCTGAACACGAAGCTGCAGCCTCCTTATCAATGATCCGGCCTAATGATTTTAAATGGGAAAGCTTACAGCTACAACAGCAATGAGCAGGTTCTTCCACAAGAAGTTTTCTTCATTGACAGAAGGGAGGAAGGTCGCCTGAAAATATTTTTACAAAGTTTAAAATTCACTGTAAAAGCCTGAGAAAGTATACGGTGGCATTTTATTTGAAATATACTGTTTCACATTAAACAGAGATAACCAGATCGGTTAGTACCAGCTTATATCTTAAATTCAGTCATTACATGCCATGAGGAAGGACCAACACTTTGGCCTTGTTGAAGTCCTACCTTGGTGATGCAGTTGAGGCATCCCATCAGAGGATACAGAGGGTTAAAGAAGCACAAGATGTTGTGCAGGTTTCTGGTCATTCCGGCGTTTTCGTTCAGAAACGACAACAGAACCAGCGAGGCTGAGACCACACACACCTGAGGCACAAGTCAGTCATGTACCAACGTTTAACAACTAAATAGAATGAATCGTGTCAGGTTGCTCAGCTGGAAGCAACATCCAAAAGTAAAACTTAATATTGTTTTTAATTATTTTTATTGATATTAGTTATCTTGACATCAACATCCTTCCTCCTCACCATCATGGAGATGACAGAGAAGAAATCCCTGTTGCTCTGGACACGGGTGAAGCCAAACGAAAACACATAAGTGAAGAGGATTATGGCAGGACCAAAGCCGACCGTGCACAGAACCTGGAAAGGAGAAGACCGAATGATGATTACTGACTATATCATTTCTACATGCTCTATGGCGAGTAAGTGTGTGTGCTTGTGAGTCGCAGCAGTACAGACCACAGCAGTAAGGTTGCTGGAGGTGAGCAGGTTTCCACTGTGGAAGGAGAAGAGGATGGTGGTCATGCAGGACAGGATGAGGTAGTAGAAGGGGATGTCCACCGCTGCCTGGCCACACCAGTAGGCCGATGGGACCAGGCCAGATATCCGCAGTGTAGAGCGACACTTGATCTGAAGAGGAACAACAGGTAGATAAATACTATATTGTGACTTTCATTATCTTTCGATTAATTGTGCAGTGTTAGCATCTCTAGAAAAGGGGATAAGCAGGTTCACTGTAGGAGCAACACTTCGAAATCTTCTGCATTTAGAGTCAGATTCAGTCGGAGGAATAACTTTTGTGCTCATATTGAATCCTCCAGTTTTTGAGTCACCATTCTGGTAAGAAACTCTGCTATTACAAATTCTGGCAAGACCCAGACACACTTAACAAACCACAACCCAGTGATGTGAGTCTATTTGACTTCTGCTACATGATTTATACCCTCTGTCTTATGTTTCTTGCTGCTCTCCATTGCTTAAACTGTTCAGAAAAGCCAAAAAACAATTGCCAAGATGAAGCCAACTTGAAAATCCCCATGTTAACTCTAAATCTCCAGTGAAACATCACACTGAGCAGCTGAACAGATTAAAGTGAATCATGATTACTGGCAGGAAGTTGTTACCTCTCTGTCTCGAGAGTGGTCCATAGCGAAGTACGCAGGCATCCCAGCTGCCAGCATTCCCAGTATGATGGCCTCTATGTACACCAGAGCGTAGGACGTAGCATCTGGGATTTGCTGCGGGTGTCAATGAAAGAACATTTAATGTCTTTGTTAAAGGAAAGATGAGGTCTTTCACATCTGACTCACATAATCAAACGGTTTGGTCCAGGTTCGGATCTGTCCACTACCATTGAGGCCTCTCAGAAGAGCATTGCTCAGTATGTTGACAGCCATAGGCAACGAGTGGACTGTGGTGCTGTTGAATGCAACAGTATATCTGAAACCCTGTTAACAGAAAGACAATAAAGGGTTATTGAGAGTCTACTACAGCTAAATAAAAAAATCTCAGCTGGAAGACTTAGCCACCCTCAAACAAAGGGCTCTTCATTTGGAACACAACCACCACGTTACCTGTGGGTGGAGGTGAGCCCACATCCCCAGTATAATCCAATATCTGACTACCAAATATAAATTCAAAGTTATAAATACACCTTGCTGGAGCCCGTTACATTGATGGCGGCGCTGTGGGGGGCTGCAGCCATGTAGTCACCGTGCTTCATCATCTCCACTTTGATGTCCTGAGACTCCAGGTTGTGGATAAAGTCAGAAATATCAGCGCCTGTTGGCACAAGAAAACACACAATGCTAGCCCACGCTGAAGAAAGCTGCAAAGCGAGGAGAAATGGAGAATGTCATCCTGCACCTGCTCTGATTAAGAGCTGAGTATTTGTGTCCTGTGGCAATATTTAACAGTGCTTTCCGACAGAAAGAAGATCTGAGGTCTCATTGAGGGGACAAATCATAACAAATCCCATGAGTGGGATACCCTGTTTCATATTTCCACTAGAAATCTAAATATCAGTTATCAGTTTGCAGGACACAAAAACACTCCTCCTGTGGCAAACGCCCAGCTGGCTGACCTGAGGAGTTCTGCACCAGGAGGCTGGTGCTGTATCGGTGGGGAGCCTGATTCCTTTTGAGGAGGTAAATGGGCAGAAACTGCCGATCTGGTGAGTGAATCTGGATGTTTCCTGTGGCCAGAGACAGGACGAGCACGGCAGCAACAAACACCAGGAACAAGGCCAGACTGCAAGAGAAGGGGGTGGGGGATTAAGAGAAACAATGACAAAGTTCAGATTCTTTACAACCATACAGCAGATCAGAGACATTTAGAAATACATTTATTTGATGATCTGCTGACAGAATCTTTTTCTAAATAACTATTCAGTCTGAGCACTCACGTGTAGACGAAGGCCTTTCTCTCTCTGCGCATGTTGAGCATGTGTAGCCAGGCTACAGTGCTGAACTGCTGCCGCCAGAGAGCATGACCGGACACAACATCGGACTTGTTTTCTGAAAACGCGAGCAGCCGCTGGTCCGTATCGTCCAAAGAGGCGTTGTCACACTCGTCCTCTGCCTGCTCCCGATTAAACACGCTGTAGTCTGGAGACGCCAAAGAAACAGATGGAGAAATACTCTATGCTTGTTTGGCCAGTTGTTGGGTTGTTGTTTTTTTTTTGTTGTTGTTGTTTTTTTTTTTTATATAACATGCACTTCTCTGCTTTAGTAACACACTCACCAGCTTGGTCAACTTCAGCCTCCGCCTCCAAACGAAGAAAAACATCCTCCAGCGTTGTCATGGAAACCCCATAGTTAATAATTCCCAGATCAGGTTGACAGTCAAGATGAGAAAACAGGCCTATGAAAGACGAATTAATCATCACTTGTTCTGACTCACTGCTGAGTCACAAATGAGTTGCAGCAACACTTGTGGATTTGTTTGGATGCAACAGGCTGGAAATGTTAGATTTGGTTTCAGTGAGTGAAACATCAGACACAGTTTTTCAACATGTATAGAGTGAAATCTCACCTGGAAATGTGTCCATGCTCTCAAAAGGCAGCGTGAAAGTCAGTTCTGCTTCGTGCTGCCGAGACAACTTGGCTTTGGGTACGTGCTGTTTGACCAGTGACGTGATCTTTTCTGCTTCACACCCGTTGTTGATAGACATTCTACATGAAAGGCACAAAATATGAGCAGCAGGGATCAGGAATGGTATGAGGAAGAACGACCTTCAGTCGTCTAGTGGAGTCCAGGCCTTGACGGATCAAGGCTGTTTTCGTAACCTACACAGGCAGGTGGGCATAATGTTATGGCTGACCAGTTTAAAGTCTGTTCACCTGAGATGATATCCAACACCACACTTAGTCTTGAGATACAGGGAAGATCCAACACATTTCAGCTGTCCTTGAGAAATCACAGCTTTGCGGTCTTGAGTGAAGAGAGAAAAAAAAAAAAAAAAAAAAAAAAAAACTTCAATGTGTTAAAAATGACAACAAATAGACAAGGAGCTCAGATAATTTGGTCTTTGGTGTCTAATTTAAATTTGACTCATCCATTTTTTTTGGTTAATGGGTTTGGTGCCCGTGAGTGTGTGTAGGTGATGTAACAGAAACATTTCATACCAGCTAGGATGTCGGCCTCGTCCATGTAGTGAGTGCTGAGGACAGTGACTCTGCCAGCTCTGCGGCTCTTCAGCAGGGACCAGACCTGGTGTCTGGAGCACGGGTCCATACCAGCTGTGGGTTCATCCAGGAGCAGGATCTGACACAGACAAACATGATGCTAGATGTTCAGCATGGGGCTGATCTGATGTCAAACTAAAGAGAGCACTTGATGCTTGGTGAGCTTGGGGTACCTTGGGATCTCCCAGAATGGCGATGCCCACAGACAGCTTCCTCTTCTGGCCCCCACTTAGATTCTTGGCTTGAGCGTTCATGATCTTTTCCAAGTCCAGATCCTTCAGCACTTTGGTGACCTATTGAAGAGAAAAAGATACGCCCTGAACCAAAAAAAAAAAAAAAAAAAAAAAAAGAAACATTTCCTTGCATTACCAAGGATAGGACAGATGGCACCTCTTCAAATTACCTCCGCATCAATATCTGCAGGCGGGATCCCTTTGATGGCAGCAAATATCCTCAGGTGTTCCTCCACAGTCAGCACATCAAAGATGATGTTGAACTGGGGGCAGATTCCCACCAGCTGCTTCATTTCTGACCCATCTGCAATCTCTGCTACTGGGGAGCCGTAAATGGTGGCAGAGCCGTTCGTGGGCGGACAGATGCCACACAGAATGTTCATAAGAGTGGACTTTCCTGCCCCGCTGTGTCCCAGCAGAGCCGTTATCTGGCCCTCATAGATGTCAAAGGTCAATCCTGAGGAGGGGGTGTAAAGACAAGAGGGATGGCAACATGAAGTCAATCAGAAAATGTAAGAAATAAATTGAACTGGAGGTGTTCAGGCCTCACCTCTCAGAGCTTCCACCACGTTGTCCTTCTCTTTGTACACTTTCCGGATGTTGCTGATGCTGCCGGAGAAGGGAGGAGCAGACAATGAAGGACAAAATTAAAGAAACGAAGAGAACTGTAAACACAGCATGAGAGTCTGAGAGAAGAGCAGTTCTCGAGTTACATGCTGGTCCCCCAGGATATCCTTAGCTTTGGAATCTGGCACTGAACCAACAACTAAATAAGGCAGCATTTTTTTCTATCAACTTTTAAATCGTGATTTCTCTGCCTTGAAAATCAAGAACTCCTTCGGTTAATATTGATATTTTGTGGAGTTTGGTAAAATTGAATTTGAGTTAATAGACAAAAAATGTAACAAAAGCATCAACCATGTGAAATGTTTTGATTAAATGTCCTTAAATGACATTTCTGATAAATCACTTACTGCAACTGAGGTTATAACTTAAACTACTTAAACTAACTTTTGACCCAGTCACAGAAGTTCAGAATTTACCGAATGGCTTCTTTCCCTCTGAACTCAGGCGAGACAGGTTCAACAGACTCTTCTCCAACCGGCGCGCCGTTCACCTCTGCATCATACACTGAGCTCACTTCAACATAGCGTTTTTTGCGTTTGGACCAATAGGACGGTTTCAGGAAATACACCAAGGACCTCCTCATTCCAAACTCACCTGCACATCAAGCAATATGTAAACAGCAATCTCTCAGGAAAACTGTCTAACTGCATTAAAGTAGACTGAAATGGTTGTGAATTGTACTGAAGTATAGAATCTGTGTGTGTGTATACTCACCAGGCAGTACCTGGTCCAGGTACACAGCCAACATAAGGTAGAGGAAGCAGTCAAGAACCAGCATGATGAGGGGTACGTAAAGAGGATGAGGGCCGTGGGCCAGAGAAGAAAACACAGCTCCATCTCCCTGAGCCTCCAGGTAAACAACCTAAGATAGGTGTGTACACACACAGCGCATTAAGAGCAAATACCAACACCTATTATCCCCTACTCTGTTTCTCTTCTATATAAATTAATATATGTTTATTTTTGACATAAAACATCTCTAAAATGCCAAATGTAGGGCAGGCAGTGTGTCAGCTCTTAGTGTGTGTGTTACCTGAGCAATCCCGATTGAGAAAGCGCTGGGGGAGAGCAGGCAGAGGAGCCAGACCAGCGGCTGTGGGAAGTCCTTCATCAGCACAGTGAACAGCGACAGGCAGCCAAAAACCACCGTCAGCATGGAGCCCACTGTACTGGCAAACTTTGGCTTCTTGAATAACGGAGTCAGCATGAAGGAGAAAAAGATCTGAGAGGAAGAAAAGAATGACAAAGAACAGGTAAGGTGTTATGTCGTGATGTGTGGCCTGTTCTTTTCTGTTGGAAGATTTGGAAATTTGAATGAGGCATGGACTGAGTGTACGCAAATAGTTGTGTGCCAGGATGAGCTGCTGGTTGTTGTTGAGTTGGCAAATGTGACAGGAAGACAACCTGTTTTTAATAGTCAAGTTGGCACAGTCGAGCAGCAAAGGAAGAGATGCCCATCTGCCTCCTGTTCCAAACTGTCATGTTCAGTTCTGTAGTGAAAGTTAGTCGGGCTGAACTGCTGTTTTCATCTTTTCTCCTGTTTATGTTTGTTATAACCTGGTTTTCTTTTATCTGAGCAGGTTAACTTGGCGCTGTGTCACTTAATTCACATTACTCAATGAAAAAAATATAATTAGTAATGTTCTTATAACTTGTTTTTGTGGCTTCTTGGGATTTGGGGAATTTGGGTTCTTTGTGTTGTCTTTTGGCCCCTCAACAGGACTTAGCATGGAGATATATATACTGTACTCACAGATGATATTCCATAGAGGAAGATGAGGGAGAATATGACAAAGAAGTCACTGTTAGGGAACAGGGCCGTGTAGGTAGCGATGATGGACATCAGGATGGACATCATGGTCACCAGAGCAGCGTAGAGGAGGCCCCATGACATCCTGATGCACAACACACAAAATTTAACAACTTCGGCTTCGCAGATTATTTTTATGCATACACAGGTTTTTGAAACTACCAAAAGGCCGTGTCATAGAGTCCCATCATGGTCATGGTGTCTTTGAGACGGTGTTCCTTTTCAGCCGCCACGTTAACGATGAGGAAGGTGACAAAGGGTGTAAAGGCAAGGACTAAGTATATGGAGATTAGAGCGTGGGGGAATTTCTGCACCTCCACAGACCCTGGCTGACCCATCATCACCACCTTCAGGTCCATCTCACTCCAAACAGAGCGCTTCGTCTGCATCTGCACACAAAGACCGGATAAATGGAAGGTCAAACCAGATCTGTGACAAATTAATAAGCAAACAATCGATTGAATGACTGGTGATGAAAACGTCCATCAGAACGTAAGAGAGCCCAAAATGACACTTTCAAATTTATTGTTTTTGAAAAATTTGTACACAACAATGATTTTAAAAAAGGAGAAAAAACTAAAATGATATAACGATTCCTGAGTTAAAAAAGGATAAGAGGTCATCAACTCATCATATTGAAAATACAAAAAAAGAGTTCTAATTCCAACAACAAATCCCATCAGACTCAACGGGGAATTCAAGAATGTTGTGCTAAATTCTTGTGCGATCACACCTGAATGATAGCGGCATCGATCAAAGACTGGAGGCGGATGAAGCCAGAGTACCAATAATTAGCTGCTCTGCAGTTGACTGAGTTGGTGAAGCAGTTGGCTGAAGGAGAGAGAAAAACACAACAACAAACAAACCAAGCAACATAAAGTTTACATTACAAACACTTAAATTTCTCTTTGTGCATTTTATTTAAAAATCCCAAAGCTCAGAACTCAGTGACGTCTGATTTGTACATTATTCCTTATAGATCCTCTCAAGAGGATCAGTATCAACTTCCAGGATTTTCCACAGATTAACAACAAAGAGTTTTAAATCTGGATTGAGGATTAGACATTTAAGAAGATCCTCAAATTTTCCCACATTGTTAAGATACTGTACTTCAGTTGGGTGTGGACACCCCCTGGCCCCCTTTTAAATCCATCCTTATCAGCAACTTGATTAGTTTTCTTTGTAATGGGTTTTCAGTCATGTATTAAAAAAAAAAAAAAAAGAACTGTAGAGTTGCTGGTGTGTTTACTAAGGGATGGCTATCTTGATTCATGGAGTCCTTGTTGTATGTAAACAGAGAAGGACTAAATCCCTTAGAGATGTTCCGTCTCATTTCCAAGGAGTCCTTAACACAAAACACAACAGCAGATTGAAATTGAAACGTAAAAAAAAAAAAAAAAAAAAAAAACTATTCCAGGCCTGACTCATCCCACAACTGCTGATCCCCTTTATCAATTTCAAACCTAAAGTGGTTCCACATGAAGTCTGCAGGCTGTCAATTAAGGCAGCATGAAGTATCTGTCAAGGTTTATAAAATACAACTGTTTATGAGTTTACTGATCCAATTCGAATCAAATCTACAAAGTATGAAAAATGTGTTGTCCTGGGAAGTTTACATATGTGAACGGAAGAAAATAAAACACAACAATATACGACAAGATCAAAGAAAGTGATACCAGACTTTACCAATGGATTCTGTGTAATCACTGGGCAGAGGCAGCTGGTTGTATGGAAAGCGTAGCCTGTAAGATGTGGCAGCGCTGTCCATAAACACAACACCGACATAGCTAGAAGGGTCATAGAGGCTGGCATTCTCCAGGTCCTCCTCGCTAGCAAACATGTCCAAATGCTCCTGCATGTCTGAAAACACAACATGAAAAAAGTCTCAGTAACACATAAGTCTTGCTGTACCAGGACAGGTTGTTTTTTAGGCCTTTACTATTTGAAAAAAGACAGGAAATGGGACACAGAGAAGGGGCATTAGTCCAGCCAGCCATGAGTCAAACTGAACCCCTGCTCAGGAAACAAAAGAGGGAAAGATCAGGCACTTACGCATCTCCTGGGCCACCTCTTCCATGATGTGGTTGGTGATGTTTGTGATGGGTGTGTAGCCCAGGCCCTTAAAAAACTGTTCCTCCCTCTCCAACTCCATAGTGCTGATGCCTCCATAGTAAACGTGAGGATTCAGGGTGCTGATAAGGATAAGGAGACCCAGCAGCAGCAGAGGTAAGATCAGTTCCTGTGCAAACGCATAAAGTGGAAAGCTCATGAGAAAAGGTCAGACGATTTCCTGCAGTCCATCCTTGGAGGAAAATTTGTTTGTCCACATGACACACATAGCATGGGCCATTTTTCCCTCCTCCAGCCCACAAATAAAATGCTACAGCTTGACCTTGAGCAACACAATTTATTGAAACAATAAACTGGAAGTCAGTGGAGTACCAAGAGCTCATCTGGGCCCTGAACTGTAAAATATGATTGAGGCCTCTAGCGCTTTGGTTCACCTGTGATTATCTGTTTAAACAAAATAATGTCAACCCAGCAGAGAAAGTTCTTAGGACAAATAGTTATAAAAGGCCAGAGGCAAACAGTTGGCCTCTCCAGAATAAAGTTAATAAGGAGTATTATTCAGACTGCTGCTGAGGAAAGCCCCGAACATTACTAGCTGGAACTGTTTAAGAGAAATGTTGATACACAGAGACATTAAAAATGCATCAGTGCAACTTAAAGCCAAATGAAAAATGCATGGACTAAGAAGAATGAAAGGGGGAAGAGGGGAAAGCCAGCCTGTTTATTCAAGTCCTAAATCAAATTTTATATTGTGTAGAAATGAAGGAGGTTGAACACGTACATAATGATTCAGTGCACGCAGACAGGGCAACAAAAACACATTTAAAAAAAAGGCCTAACCATGTCTGAGGTTTCCCTGTAACAAAAACAGGGGGTTTTATCAGACATCCAGACAAAATATGGTGTTATCCTTGGGAGAAGGTGCACGGCAGGGTCATGGTATATCACCGGAGAAAAACACCCCCAAAACATCACAGACACTGACTCAGTTATCAGAACTAAATGCTTTAACTGTGAGAGGTAAAACAGGTTTCAATATTCTGTACGTAACTTAAGTACCTTAACAGAGTACACAGATCAGTGTTTCCCCTACCATTTTATTAGGGGGGCGCCCCACCCTCCCAACGGCACCTCCCGCCCCCCCAGAAGGTCAAGTTAATTTAATATAATTTAATTTTCTATATAGCACCAGATCACAACAGATGTCATTTAAGGTTAATTTCCCTATAGAATGTGTTTATAGCTACCTTGTGCTTTTATTAAACAACATAGTAATATGTATTTATTTTATTTATGTGACAGAATGTCATTTCTGTCTCTCCACGTTGGCACAGTTCTCCTCTGCACTCACACATGTGAGCAGACTCCCACCAGTGACTGTCAGCAAAGCAAAATATCAGCATTTTTAAACGCTCACAAGGCGATGATGGCAACACTAGTTGCCCCCATGCCCTCCCAAGGCTGCAATCCTAAGGGAAACACTGCAGAAGTGAATATATTAAAAGGTCAGTACGGATCAGCCATAAGTGGATAACCTAATGGAGATGCTCCACTTATCTACACAATGCACACCTACTTCTCCAACTTAGCTGAGAACTTGGTGGATATATTAAAAACATCCAAATACAGTAACAGAACAATGCTAAGAACTAAGCCTTCCTTACCTGAAGACTCTGTTGCTTGGTCCTCCATTTGATGAGCAGATTCTTGTAAAGAAGACTTCTTGTTTGCTGCCAGACTCCAGCATCTCTTCTGTACATTGGTGGCATACTTCCACCATGCCTCATGTGGATGACGTATGGACGAGAAGGCTCCCTAATGCTGGCCTCAGCTGCAAGGCAAAGACATGCCAGACATCATTTAGCCTGCACACTACAGCTTAAATGAGTGTTAATGAATCGATCGGACAATCAAACCAAGATTACTCTGTAATTTGATCAGGACTAATCATTTTAGTCATTTCCCACCGACTGCTTCCAGCCTCACAAACATCCCCTCACAAATTTATGTCAGAAAATGTTGAAAAATGAGCTCCAGTTTCTAACAGGAATGAGTGGGTGGATGGCTAATGGTGATAACAGTGAGCTGCAGCTCTAAACATATCACTTAAACCGGTATTATAATAATGACAATAATAACGGATTGCTGCATTAACGCCAGTGTAAACACAATAAAATACACTTCAGTGCAGTTTGTGTGACTCCCCTTTGGACAGACCTGAACTCCTCAGAGCTCAGGGACTGCCACACACCGGAGGGCAGCTTTCTCCTGGTGGGGGCTCAGCGTTGACACCTGTCTGCCCTCCATCCTTTAACGAAACCTGTCTCACCTGTTCCATCGGGATTTAGCTCGCTCCGGCTAACAGCCGTTAGCGGACAGAACTAACGCTAACCGGCTAATAAACAAAACAACAACACAGCTGCTCTGAATCAAACAAGCTTCATCCGAACCGCCTTGTTCGGATTATTAGATTAGATTTTTTCTTTTTAATTAGCTAACGGGGGCGAACTGAACCGAAATGCTTCTCCGGAGCTAACTGACATTGGTAGCCTATAAAGGAAGGTGCTAGCAAGATAAATACAAAACACAAACACACACACACACAGAGGAAAAACAAACATTTTTACATACTCACGTATGAAATACATTAAGACATATCTTTCCCCGGCTTGTGAGCTGACGGTCTTACATTGCAGGTGTTGTTTTCTGTCATTTACAGCTCCTGAAACGAGCCTCTTGTTCTGTCCACACTCGGTCCTGTCAAAGATCCCAGCTCCCACAAAAACCGCCGTCCACCAATCAGCTCGCGGCTCGCTGTGATTGACAGCAGAGTCCGCCAATCAGAGGGTGACCGTGTGGTTTTTAATGTTCGTCTCACAAACACAACATAAACAAACACCGTTTGGTTTTTATTCAGTTATTTCACTCTTTTATTGTTGGTAAAATATCAAGCATGCTGCCTCCTGAGAATACAAACAAAGTCAGAATATCACAACAGGTATTATGATGAATTGTCACTTGTGCTGTCGCTCTTCAATAAAACTAACGCTGCTTATATTTTAAATTATTGTGACCTCAAACTCTAGAAATACATCAAGTTCTGAGGAAACAAACAAAAAAAATTTGTGAATGTTGCACTGTAAATATCGGTGCTATTTTGAAGGCAAAAATATCAACCTCTTTATAAGCGTCCTCTCTTCTCTCTCTGTCTGGAATGAGATGATTTCAACAGCCTGAGATGGGTATGTGGCTACAGAATATGTCTATGTTGGTGTGAAATGTGGTATCCCTCTATTCGATTTGAAAGTGGTGTTGGCTGCAACTGTGAGTAGGAAGGTTCTGGAATGTCCCTGAATTGCAGGAAGCCATGAAGTGGGGAGGGGACAGGGAGTTGTTGGATGGCATTGGTCCTCATCAGTAGATCTGGCCCCAACAAAGCCCGAACCTGCAGTCGGCAGATGTGGGAAAGACAGGGAACAGAGTCTAAAGAGAGGAAAGAGCAAAAACAGGAAAAACAGCAGCTGTCATTCAACGTTTACTGCAGACTAGTGGAAGCATATTTGTATGGAAGCATATATGCAGTCACTCTACCAAAATCTGAACATGGTTCCCAACTTTTTTCCGCCCGTCTTTGATTCAGAATGTGTTTTAAAGGAACAGACAGAGTTGACCAGTTCACAAACTCTAGCAGGTAATTCAACACCTCGCTGTCTGCCTGTTCTAGCCTAGAAAGAATAGAAGACAGATAGACAGTGATCAAGAACCACTCTGTGATTTCTGTGTAGATGCGTAAAAGTGACAGCAGTGCCTTACATGTGGGGATGGAGCAGTAGAGAAGGCTCCAATCCTGCTCTCAGAAGCAGAGGAAGCCAACAGGCGGCAAAACACACTTGGTTTAGAGCCACACACAGCAGATCTCTCAGTTCCTGCCTCTTTAACACAGGTTTCCCATGGAACTGTGATAGGGGACAGTCCCCGATCAAAGCTTCTGGTCGAGGGATCCATCTGTGCTCAAGTACCAGCTGCAGCAAGTCTGTTTTGTCAGTGGTCAGGGCATAAATCCAGTCCTCCTCAGTGAAGCTTGCTCCTGCAGCAACCAGCAACTTCACTGATTCACTGAGAAAGATATTCATCATGGTCAGTGGAACACAGATCTGTTTAATTTTGTATTTTTGAAGCGTGAGTCAGTTAAATCTGGTCTCTTACAAACCTGTATGTTTTGGTGGACGTATGACTCAAGGCCAAGGAGAGCGGTGAATGGAGGCCCAGCGTCTCTGTGCAGTCTTGGGCGTCTGGGCTATAACCCTCTGTTAGGAGCAACTCAACACACTTGCTTTGATGGTTGTGGATGGCCACATACAGTGGGCTTACCATGCCATCACCACAGTCACACAAACGATCTGTGACAGCTATCAGCCTCCTGAGGACCCTGGATTTACAGAATTACAGAAAGGATGGATACAGCAGCTCCAAACAATAGCACACTGTGTATAGAATCAGATTATGATGGCGATTAAAATAGATGTAGCTTCTTTTTATGAGCTAATACCCAAAAATATGTAAATTAGTACCTGGTGTGGCCAAACTCAGCAGCAGCATGAATGGGAAGCTGGGGCCAGTCATGACTGCAGGCTGTGTTAGGATCTGCCCCATGGTCCAACAAGTAATCCACACAAGCGTGGTGACCCTCTTGAGAAGCAATCAACAGTGGTGTAGCCAGATCAGCTGCCCGGGTGTTCACATTGGCACCTAAAGTTAAATTCCAATTAAAACACCAGCTCCTTGTCTGGGTCATTTTACACCATTAGTTGATTAACACAGGAGTGAAAATAGGAAGCAGGGAGAGTGACCAAGGAGGGAATATTTGCAATATCGTTATTTTAGCTATGACTCCAGTGTGATTAAAAACATCTACTTACCAGCTTGAAGAAGAATTTCAAGGCATTCCTGCTGTCCATACTGTGCAGCCACAAAGAGAGGGGAGATCCTGTGGTCATCGAGAGCCTCCAGGTTACTTACAGTAACCAGTATGCGCACAATATCACTGTGACCCTAAGTGAGTGAGAGAATGTGTTCATTAATCAGGATACACCACAAAAGTTAAGTGTGTGTTAGTGAACTTCTTCCTACCTTATAAACAGCCTGATGAAGGCAGGTCCAACAGGACGCCGTGTGTGTTCCGTTGACTTCTGCACCTTTACTAACCAGCATCTGAACAACCTCCTTGTGTCCACCGTCTACAGCTGTTGGACATCATAAATGTTCATAAATGTTTTTTTACTTAAACTTTATCATACAGAAGATTAAACGTGTCTGGTCAGGGGAGAGTACTAGACTGAATGCAGGACGAAAAGGAAACCATCGTGTGCAGGTGTTATACCTGCATACAGAGGACAAGATAAGTCATTAGTCAACTGGTCGATGTTGGCGTGGGCTGTCACAAGCAGTCGGACCGCTGACAGGTGTCCACGCTGTGCTGCCAGGTAACACGCAGATTCTCCCTCATGTGTCAGAGAGTTCACATAAGCACGGCAGCCTCGGGAGGAGCCTGCTGCTGAGTGAGCAAAGGAGAAAGGCAAACGGAGGAAATGCCTTAGCTTCGAGGTCTCTTTGGCTGAGAATGTAATCATAAATGGCTGTCAATCAAACGTGAGAAACATCCCGATTATGTGAACAAAATAAGCAGAACAGCCACCCTGAATCGCATCTGGCTTCTTTCTTACCCCCGACAGCGGCCAAAAGGTCCCGCAGACACTTCGTGCTGCCGGCGGCCGCCGCCTCATGCAGGGCGTTCCAGCCGCGGTTGTCCCGACAGTCCGCACTGCAGCCCCGCCGGAGCAGCCTCCTCACCCGCTTCCTGCTGCCTGAACGGACCGCAGCGGCAACACTGGACACGGTGTCCCCGTAGCACTCTGTAAAGTCCATCCCTGACCCAAAGAGGTGTTCGTGTCACTACCTGCCTGACAGCGTCCGAATCAAAACAAACCGAGCCCACACGAATCACCAAAACACGACTTTAGCCGCCAAGCTAACGCGGCTCACAGGTCCGTATTTAACTCTGGCCATAATTCACAAGAGTTCTAAAACCTTAACATGCCTTTATAAAACGCTACACACAGTTCTAGTTAGAAATCACGCGCTGTTTTATTTTATTGAGCCGGATATTAAGTGTTTATTTGCTCTGTGTCGAAGCCTGACCGTCTTCAGAAGTCGCTGCTAAATGACGTCACACCACAACAATGCGTCACGCCGCGCGACGCAGCAGCTGTAGTTCGAAGTGTAGGTTTAGCTTCGGGATTTTAGCGGCGACTCCTGCTGTCAAAATTCACAGTTTTTCCACCGTATCTGCCCCCGAAACAAGTTCGCTCAGCAGTTTTTGCATCGATCTGAAGAAAATGCTAAGAATAAATCCCAGAAAGTCTTTGAAAACAATCTGATCAACGTGTTCAGCTGAAGCGATTTGAAGGTAAACGTGAACATTTGTGTCATATCCTGATATTAGCAGTTAGATTGTTTATTTAAATTTAATTCCCTGTGAGAAAATGCTTGGTCTACATCGGAATATAATGTCATTTTCCACCCTGAACCAAAAACAAAAGCCGATCTGAATGATACCAACAGCATCATTCAGCTCAAATCCTGTTTCTATGATCTGCACACAAAAAGCAAGAAAAGGGAATAAAATAAGCACGTTGAAGCTGAACCTAATGACAAGACATATCAGATACAGCCACAGAGCTGCTGGGGCTTCAGGGTCATTTCCTAAAGACAGTAATTAGCTGCCTATGCACAGTCCTGTGTCCTGATTTGTGATGTAATTGGCTCTTTGCCTCCTAACTTGTTATCTACCACACAACTTCTGTCCCGACTTCATTCAGCCTCATCTCAGAACTCCAACTTTTGCTTCAACCTGTCTCCTAACTTGTGTCCTTCCTTGTGGTCCAGCCTGTCTCGTGTGGGCTCAGCAGCATGGTGGACATTGTTCTAAAGAGCGGAGCTGCGTGGGTCTGTCGTTCTCAGGAACATCACCTGGCTGACATCTTGCTTCCTGTTCACGTCAGTGATGAAGAGGAGCTGGGCCAGACAGAGGGAGACGAGACAAACTGGTGAGACTAAGACGAAGAAGAAGCAGAAATTGTGACTAAATGCTGAATGGTCCTGCTTGAGGTGTACGTGAGTGAGCATTATTCTCACCCCGGGTGCAGCCCCGTGCTGTTGGAGCAGACAGAGGAAGGCTCTCCCTGTGTCCTGTCAGTCCTCTGCACCCCCAACTCCTCAGCAGCCATCAGCCGCCTGCTGGTGATCAGTGAGGCCCGAACCATGGAGCTGTATGACCAGACGGGAGAATACTGTGGGACGGTACGAGGGGAGAGGGATGACAGCAAACGGTCAGAGAGGTATACACACACACATGTTGCCGTTGCATGTTGTAATATTAACATCTTTTTTTATTCACACATTAATCCTGACTTCCATGAATTTTCTTTGGTTTGAAGAATCAGTCAGTTTTGGCTCAACATTACGGGGCCCATCACTCAGTATCACATGTTGACTACAAAAAATGCAAGAATATGAATAGATTTGAGATAGATGAAGTTGTGATAGAATGTTGATGGACTTAAAAGCGTTTTGATAATATCTGACAACTGGATGTTGAAGCAGAGTCTCTGTCTGTTGCCTACAGTGGAGACAGAGGGCCTTTCTACAGGAAACAGCTGATCCTGGAGCACCTTTCATCTGCTTGTGAAGTGAAGGTGAGCTGCGTTCACAGTCAGATGTCGGTCAGTGGGGTGTTATGGCTTTGGTGCTCCATTAGTGACCTTTTTGTGTGTGAGTTGTGATATCTTTAGTTTGACAGGACAGTCTATATTTATGTTTGTTTATTACTGACTTTGGTTGTGCTCCATCTTGCAGCTTCTCTCCCTTGCTGGAAGAAGCAGTGTCTTGGTGTCTCGAGTCATTGTGGGGCTGAAACCGCTGCAGCCCTGCCCAGTCCGTGGTCCTGGCATTGACATGCAGCAGGTGCAGTGTCTGGTTGAAGAGATGGGAACGAGCCTCTCACCAGGAGCCCAGAACCTCATGGATATGGTCCACTTCCAGCAAAAGGTGTGAGCGAAGGAGCAATGGCTGTTTCATCGCCTCTATCGAATTACTGTACTGATGAATCACACATTTAATCACACATTTTCTAATATGTCACTGACTGCTTTCCTTTGAGTCATAAAAATGTAAACTACTTTTATTTCCAGATCATTTCAACTTTCAATGAAATTATTGATATTTTTAGTTCGCAACCTGACACTGTTTTAAAATCCTTCCAACTTGCTGCTCTGACATTTGCAACAAGAGAGCATCATACGACAGAGACTCACACTCACACTCAGACCTATGGGCAATTTAGAGTCACCAATGAGCCCAAACATGATGTCTTTTGCTGGTGGGAGGAAACCGGAGTACCCAGAGGAAGCACACACTTGGCACAGAAAGGCCCCAGACTGGGAACCGAACACAAGACTTTCTTGTTGTGAGGCAACAGCACTAACAACTATGCTGCTGTGCTGCCCAATTAAAATCATAATAAACTTTATTTAAAGAGCACTTTTACTTTACTTTCTCAGCTTGGCTCCTGAAGCAGTAAGAACATGCCTGATGGAGTTTTAAAAGTCTTCAATAAAGTCTTAAAATCAATAAAATAAAGTACTAAGTAAGCCAATGCAGAGAGGCTGAAATGAGTGACGTGGCCCAGTTTTTTGGTTCTGGTTAAAAACCTGAGTTTAGTCCAGTGTGGAGGCAACATGTTGCTTTCCAGGATCCTGGAAATCAACATCAGAACGTGTTTTAAAATTAGCTTCACTCAGTGTCTACAGTCTAGACATGAACACAAAGTAAAGCTGGTTTGTGTTTCTTTCCAGAACCAGACCGGCTCTCTGGGCGGCTTCCTGCCTCTTCTGATGGGTGGCGGAGCAGCTTTGTCCGTCCTGGCTCAAGGAGCAAACATCTTCCCAGCGGCAGCCGACCAGCTGAAACAAATGCCAGCTGCAGGATCCAAGGTATCAGGATCAGCTGAAGCACGTGGAGGAGATGTATCGCTGAATGTCACTGATTATTTACTGGAGGGGCAGCAAAAGTGAAACACAAATATTTAGCACCTTCACCATCAACCTGATGCCAATGAAGGGTGTGTTTATGTATTCCATGTATACTGGGTATCATCAGAGTCTTTCTCTGTGTTTAGGAAGTTTTTCCTGCTCATCGGGGGATCTGTTGGGTCTCTTTAAATCATTTTATAAAGAGTTTGGTCTCGACCTGCTCTATATTTAAAGTGCCTTGATGTAACTTTGTTATGATTTGGCACTATGATAAATCTGATTTGATTTGATTTAGCCTCCAGTGAATGTCATCAGCTCTGCACACGAAGCTCCACCCACTCAGAATGGATCGATGTCCAATGGCTCCGCCTCTTCATCTCCAGAATGCCCACTGTCTGGAGTCAAAACCAAGAAAACAGGTAAGGCCTGTATTCAGGCGTTCTTAGGCGGACTGTCTTTGACGTTGTGTAAACATCAGAGGATCAAAATATTTCTATGAAACTTCTGAATATCACTCATGATTGGCTGCCTGTGATTCTTCAGAGAGCAGAGACACTATCGGGCACGCCCAGCTGGCAGAGATGATGTCGCACTTCCTGAACGGCCAAGGACACGGACAGGCGTTGAGCCCCGGCCCTGATATTCTGCCCATGCTCCAGAGTGTCTGCGGTCAGGTGACGCAGCTGAGGCTGGATGATGCAGCAGCAGCAGCAGCAGCAGCAGCAGCAGAGAAGGAGAAGGCGATGACAAACGGCACGTGGTACGTGGAGTTCAGTGAGTCCGACTGCTTCACTTTGGATAAGACGTTTGTGTTTCTGCTCACTGTAACTGAAGCCCAGATCGTTATGACTGCCTGTCCGGTGACATCCACCTCCAGTCTGGCATCATCTCTCAGCAGATGAATTTGGCTCCACCCAGTGTCAGGAAGATGATCCTACTGAACACTATTCATGCAAATACATAAAGTAATGAAATATTACAGAAAAATCTCATTATTACTTATTAATGCAGATATACTACACTGCTGCCACCACTACATCTTAATATCACCACTGTAGATGTAGCTTCTCATATAAAGTCAGATACACATCAATAACAACACTGACCTAAACTCAGCATTGATATGAAACTTGATGGAAATAAACTGAAGAAACTGAGTTATCTGATGTCACATCGTTCGACTGCAGCACCTTTTTGTTACAACATCATCTCCAAACAGTCAGACATGCCATGTGAAAATAAAATCATTTTAGATTTCTGGATTAATTCCACCAGTTAACGGACCTGCCCCAATTGTGCGCCAATCTGACTGGACAAGCCAGTTTGTCTGCTGGTTGGCTGTTCCATGACTGTCCGAGTCGGTTGCTGTGTGAATGCTGGTGATGTCTGTTATGAAGTAGAAACAGTTTTGATCGGTGAGTTTCAGTCGTAGTTGTCATCGTTACAGAGTCACATTGTTGAGGGGAGAAGTGTGTGGATGAAACAGAGAATCATCTGTTGTGATGGTTTGGGTGTCTGATGTCACATCGCTGACCCTCAAAGCTTCCACTCCCACGTGGTCCAGAGCAGATAGAAAACATGGAGAAGTCACCGAAGTCGTCACGTTGTTGCTGTTGTTGTCGGTGAACCACTGGTTGGCTCCGGGTCAGACCTGGGTCGGCTCAGTGTTCGTTAATCAGACACTGCAGGTCATTTTGTGTCAATCAGTAAAATGAACTGTTCATATTTCTATCGGACAGGCAGCTCCAGCTCAGTTCAGATTTACAGCTGATGTTTTCGTCTGGCGCCACAAGCTGCAGTTTGATAAAAGAGGCTCTTTGTCAGACCAGAACAGCACATGTGGGCTGAGCAGGAAGGTCAGCTGAGTCAGATTCTGCGCTGAGGAAAGGACGGCGGCTCTGCAGCACATCTTCACCGCTGGACACCGGTCAGATTAATACTTTAGATTCCAGCCACACAAAACTCAAACATAATTGTAATTTGTACAGAAAGGAGCTGGTAGCTGAAGTCAGAATGTTGCTGCTTTTTATGGCTTCATCTTTTATTTGCTGTAAACACGTATTACATTTCAGGAACCAGCTGAGCCCAATCAGTGATCAGCTGCAGGACACCAGATGTTAAAGCCAAGATGGGCCAGGATCTTTTCTGGTTGTAACAGAAGCCTCATTAGTGGAGCGGTGACATCAGGGGTGGTTGGAAGATTCTTCAAGATCCTTGAGTTTAAAAGTTTCCTGCTGTTGGAATCCGTTTTCTGAAGCAGAGTACCAAAAAGAAGGCAGCCTGGAACAGTTTGAGAAACTGGAAAAAGTTTGTGTGTTTTGTGAAGCCTCTTGGTTTTGAATTTTCCCTCCTCTTGCTGGAGAAGATGAGTCAGTCAGCTGAAAGCTTCCGGAGGAAGAATCTGAGGTTTCGGCCTTCCTCCTCTCATTTTACAATCAAGTCAAATACTTCAGTTATTATCGCATTTAATATGTGGTGACAAATATTAACTAGTCCTGAACAAATCTGCTCGTGATGTGGACGGATGTTACTGAGGAGGAAGGTCGTGTCCTGAAATGTTTTCCAGCTGCCTTAGGTTTGTTTTTCTTCATATTTATACACAGGACAAATCCTGACTATACATTTACAACCAGAAGTGACCCGTCCTGACAGATATGATCTTCAGACAGGAAATGGAATTTGGCTCCTAAGTTTAAAAAAGAGTTGCCATTTCCGTGTATGTAGAAGGAAGAAGGAAGTGTTTTTGAACGCAGGTGGAGATGTTATAAAGATGGCACTCCTCACTAATTGGAGGTTTTAAAGGGATCACACCTCTTCTTGGAATTAAACTTTCACTCTGTACTTTGCTATAACCAAACATTAAAGCTGTCTCCTCTAAAACAGGGAGTTGGACTCAGCAATGGAGCGCCGTCTGGAGGAGATGGAGAGGAGGCTGAAGGAGCACGTGGACCGACGCTTGGATGCTCTGGAGCAGAAACTGGAGAAGGCCCTGCTGAGCGCTCTTCCACTGGTCGGCCATAACCAGGGAGGTGTTGGTAATCCAGGAGGAGCAGGAGCCACTGTGCCCCCCGAGCTGACCACCCCAACACCAGCCATGCACTGAACCCAGAGTTCAGCTGTCACCCAGAGGCCTTACTGCCCCTGGTCCTCCCGCCAGGCGGAGGCACAGCAGACACTAACACAGTAACCACAATAATCTGCTAACATGAAAAACCAGCAGATGTGAAGTCCAGGTCTCTGCTTCTCTGGCATCTCTATTAGTTCTTGTTAATGTTGAATCTCTCGTGGAAAAAGCAAGTGAATGCAACACAGAGTGACAGCGGACGTGAACGTCCTGAGTGGACGGCACGATGCGGCACGATGACGATGGCTTACATGCAGCACCAGCAAGGCTGACTAAAATGTGCATGTAAACACTCCACATGTCCTTCACTGTGTGTTACTGTAACAGATCAGCTGATCTGGACTGCATTCAGAGGAAACGATGCATAAAACACTGTAATGTTTTTAAATAATGTACATGTCTGTAACATAAAGTTTATCTCCCAGTCTAAACTCAAAAATGACTCTTCGGACCTGTGAACTGGACGGCTTTAACTGTACTGATGGAAATAAAAGCCAATAAAAATCTATTTATACAAAACAGACTCTAAATGTATCAATGTCGACTCAATAGCAAAGCAATTTAAAGTGCGTTACAAGCAACAACATGCAAAGTCAGTCACTTCAACTTGATTTGATATTTTAATGAAAACTAGAAACGGGCAGCTCCTGAAGAAAAGGTAAGATGGTAAATAAATGAGAAAAATGTGCTGTAAGTGTGACAGAGACTGAACTGAATGAACTTGCTGTAAGGCAGTTAAACACATCGGAGGATAAAAGGCAGACAAGCGGATAATGTGGGAATCCAAAACGCTAAAAACCATTAAATGCATTCTGAACCACTGTAATAATCAGAACCCTCTGGGGGTGGATTTGGTGTCCTTGGACTGCAGTGCTGCATTTTCAATCCAAAGCACATGAGTCAGAAAATGCTGAAAAGACTTGACAGTGCTGGTTTGTGGATTTTCAAAGTGGGCAACAATGGCAGGAGGAAAATCTTGCTCAAGATTTTTCCCGAAAGGTCAGCTCCATTCAGCCGATACTTCTCGCCAAGTGTTCCAGTAACGCTGAGTCACAAATGGGTCAGAAATGAACCATCAAGGTCACTGGAAGGCTGCAGAATTCAGCCCAGTCAAAGAGGTCCTGATCCCCAAAACGAGATGGTTGAGACGGTGCAGCGGGGCCGAGTGACAGCGGCAGGCTGAGTCATCAGAAACCAAAGCAGCCAGAGATTACATAAGGAACCGAAGAGCAACCAAATTACACAGCAATGCACAGATGTTTTGTCGGGCACGTGGAGTACAAACGCCGAGTCAGCAGTCAAGAACTCTCGAAGAAAATCTGCTGTGCCAATCAGGAAAAAACAGTGAGTCCACGCACATCCCATCATCCCTCTGCACGACGTCGTCTGTCCGCTCTGTGGGAATTATCCAAAGCTGCCTTCACCTTTCTGCCTGTCGACTCTTCAGCCTTGTCCACATCACAGCTGGATCACACAACTGGATCAGCCACAGCCAAACTAAATTTGCAGCAGGAAACAGCCTGAATACTCCAACATCTCTGACTCACACTGAAGATGTGCATGAACAATCTTTTTAAGTTCTGCTGCAGAAGTCTTATTGATTGATAGTTCCATAATAAACTAATCTATTAAAACAACTAAAAGGGAACAAATACAGACGGAACTAAATACCTAACCCTAACCCTAACCCTTTTTTTTTTTAATTTAAGGGACAAACTGCATCATTTAAAAATGAAAATCATATATTTTTTTAACTCATTAGGAAAACGTTTACTGGGCCAGAAACTGCAAAGTGGAGACACTTTCCCATTGACTTCAATACAAAATGACTTCTTTTCACAAACCTATGTTTAAGTTATTGGCTGGGAGGTCAAATCTCCAGTAAAACTCGTGGCCTTCTGGCATCAGTGGCCTTTTGGGCTGCTTCCTTTCTCTGTGCACTTTGGAAGTCGGTGAGGAAACCTTACAGTATTATGGCAACCAGCAAGTGAACATGCTGTACATTTACATTTAGCCTAAGACACAAATGTTTCCCTCAGGAGGTGACGGAGCCTAAAACCTGCAAGCCATTCATTTAGAACATTTCACCACAGACGACAGTTAGAGAAGCTCCGTTCACAAGCTGAAACTCCACCATCATCTCTCAAACATCTTGTTCTGTGCTGTTAGTCTGCTGAGGCCTCCCTCATGTTACACACTGAAAGGCTGAGCATGACACAATCTGTTGGCTCCGCTGTGTGCATGTAAAGGCCCAATGGAGCCAAGGAGTTACACAACACTCCACACTGTTCATGCAGGAGGTCAACTGATGTAAGACGGTGTAACCAAAGTTCAACAATTATCTACTTTATGACTCTTAATGTGCTTCTAGCATCTCAAAAATAAAAATGTAACTCATGTTAGCGTTGAAAGCTGCAGCTAACAATGATTTCACAGCCTCCAGTAGCTAATAATGGAAAATGTTGCTAAAGCTAACACCAATGCGTTCTATTTGATGATAGTAATTTTAAACCGATGGTTCCATTTAGAGAAAAATTCACCATAAAGCCGAGGATGCAGCTGCTCTGTCTCCAAATTCAAAGATGGCTGACAGACAGATTACAAACTACAGGTTTAAAAATGGCAGCTCACAAACGGACATGTGAGTCTACAGAGGAGGTGGCGCCTAACTGGACGATGAAAAGATTAGTCGAGCAGATGTGTGGCGTATCAAATATATGATGTAGAAGAGGAATGAAAAATTACTTCAGAAAGTGAGGGGGTCTAAGAGGGATCCTTGAGGAACCCCAACAGCTAGACTTCAATAAGGAACAGTTTGGATTGTTAGCGTCAAATTATTGAAACATGGAAATGTGAAAATAAGTTTACAAAAGATTCAAAGTTTGAATCTTTATGGACAGTTTTTCCATTAACACAGTTAAAGAAGGCAAAACTTTTAAAAATAATTTTATTCCATTTTTTGAAAAATTGTCATCAAACACACAAAGACAAAAATACTATTAAAAATATTCCGTTCAGAACATACACAACAAAACTATGGTAACCTGCAGTAACTGTTTGCAACAGGTGGCGTTAGTATAATATAAAAGTCTGAGACGAAGGAAACGAAAAAAAAGGAATAAAAACTAATGTTAGAAGGACAACAGGGTTGAATCTTCACCTCCCAGGATACTGAAGTCAGAATTCTGAAGTTGTGTGTGAGCATACAAACATGGAAGAGACGTCGGTGCACTAATAATTACAAGTTCTTAAACACAGTAGATGTGGCCTCCGACACACATGCCCTGATTGGTTGCTTGGTTTTTCAAAGCGTTCACAATTGGTTGAAAAATGCTGAGAGCCAGCTCACGATTCTTTGACTGGTTGAGTTGCTGAGTCGATTGGTTGTTCCGTCAGCCGTGAGGTCAAGGGTCGATCTCCTCGGGGACGATGGTGAGGATGACGTCCTCGTTGCCTCGCCTCACCACCGTCCGCAGCGAGTCTTCCTGCTTTATGGCGGCGCTGACGTCGCTGGCCGAGGTGACTCCCTCTCCGTTGATGCTGATGATGACGTCACTCTCCTGCAGGCCAGCTCTGAAGGGCGGAAACAAAGATCTGAGTCCAGAACCTTTTCTCACCGCTTTACCTCATCAGATTAACAAATGGATTAAACATCAGGACAGTTCAGATCAGGAATATCCCTGAGCGTTCAAATTCGGGGGCTGCAATGGGGGATCCCTCATGGTCCGCTCTGTGCCAAGGCTTTAAAATGTTTGGCTTTACACGTGGTCATTGGTGACGCAAAGTAAAATCAGACCGTCTCAGTCCGGATCGGCCTTCGCAGTCTACAACAGTTCTGAAGGACCAAACTTTCACGGATTGTGTCCCCTGAATTGAGATGTTGCTCCAGTCATCTCGGGATTCTGGAGGTGGCGCCAAACTCAAACAGCAACAGTTTGTCCTCGCCGCCAGACGGAGCTGGACCGTCTGGGTGGGAAACATTCAGGATTCCGTCTTTGCTGCCAACTTTCAGCCCGCTTCCAAAAGCAAAACAGCAGCTTTAATACCTGAGGTGAACTTTCCACATCCTGCAGTCTTCACACACACAAAGTTCAATCTAATAAATATCCCCTCAGCGAGATCAGACGTGCGGCCCGACATCTGCCCGTCTTCCACATAAACCCACCAGACTCTACCTGCTGTTTCCTCAGGTGGGACGCTGCGGTCTGCTTTCATGTGGATACCAGCAAACTTTCCAAGAGAAAATAAATTCTGCACCAAACAGCTCTGTTTTTCACTAAACAGGATCCTAAAAGGTCCCTAACTCACACCAGAGGGAGCACTGCAGGCTTACACATCCCCAGATTCCTGACTGGACATTTTGGCAGTGAACTCAACATAATGTGGGGAATACAAAGTGAAGAGCCACTCACGCCTCTGCTGGAGTCCGGCTGATGACCTCGATGACATAGGCCCCAGAGGTGACATCTGGGAAGTCTGACTGCCTCTCCTTCAGCTCCTTGGCCAGTCTGTGGCGAGAGCAGGAAAACAGCCAGCACAAAATAACAGTCTGATATTAATTAGTATTGAAGGCATTGTGAGTTGTGACTAATTCTCAATCCCACCGCACAAATCATCTCTGATTAATCGTGACATTCGAGTTTATGATTTGAAAAAGCTGCAACCTCGACAGATGTGATTTTGAGTTTTGAGTACAGTTGCAGTGCTGGAAGAGTTAACAGGACGGACAAGAGCTCCTGAGATTTGAGCTTTGGATGCTCAAAAACAGAATTATGAACTGTGGAACATCCCTCTGAATCAGAGGTGAAGAAGTTCAACTTCCTCTATGGAGCAATTAATCAGCATAAATACACAAATCCATAAATACATTCCTCAGTAGGATCTGATTTAAAAATACTTAGAGCTGATAATTGGTGCTATAACGTGTATGAACGCATCAGCTAATGAATGGTGGGAGAAGGGGGGCATTTTCAGTACAATCTGACTCCCTGATGTTCAGATGCACTCGAAATTCAGAAAACTACAGTCAATGAATGAAAGGATTTTAAAAAAGCTTTTAAGTGAAAACGCGGCGCCTGCAGGCCGGACGGACAAACATGAAGCTCTGTTGGTGTTTCGGGCGTCTCCTCCTCTGACCCACATTAAAGGGTCAGAGTGGGCGTGGCCTGGGCTGATTCACATTCCTGGTCAAACTGGTCATTTGGCAGCAGGTGTCTGAGGCTGAGGTCACGTCTCCGATACGATCACCGCCCTCATTAGCACGAAAGTCAAGATGGAGAAAAACACGATTCGGGAACCGGGCGATTGATCGGACCGCCTGGTCTCACCACAAACTCTGCTGCTGTTTTATCATCACTTCATCTCTGAGACACTGTGGATGTCATCCGTGGAAGTTTTATTTCACTCCAGCATCTGAACCAGAGCTGCCAGAAATAACGTTTTATTCTGTGAATCTGTTCACTTAATGTCTGAAGCATGACGTCATCAGAAACAGGAACTTACGTTGGAGTGAGACTCATCATCCTGACACCGATGTATTTCTTCTTTGAGGATGTTTTTCCTGCGCAGAGAAGAAGAATTCTGAATGATGACCTCATGCTTCTTGCAGAAATGATCATGTTACAAAGTGAAGCACACACAACATCGCACAACATCTCGGACGTCTTAACATCAATTCTTTACTTCTCACTTGTTGGCTGCTGTTTTGAAACCTGCAGTTTGTATTTTGTTTGGCTCTGCAGATGGTTTCTTTTCTCAGACCCGGTCCAGGTCCAGGTTTACAGACTTCAGCAGCACGTGGTCACCTTTCGCCTTCAGTAACTCTTTCATCAGATTTATTTCCTTTGATTGTGAAGCACTTTAGGGCTGTAAAAGTGCTGCTTTATGAATATAAATACACAAAGCTTTCTTGTGGACAGGTAGAAACCTCTAAAGTCTATAATGGTTGAGCAATAATCCAAACCAATAAAACACACCTGCTTTTAGTGTGTTTTTTGGCTCAGCAGCTGAAATTCAATTTACAACTCTGGTCTGAAATGGACTATTTTATTAGCTGCTGAAGCAGACCACATTTTACTTCCCTCCCTGTTGCCTGTAGTGATGGTTATAGATGTTATTTTTTATTTGGGTCATAACTGGCCGTTCCCACACGAGATTACATTATAATCAGACAAATAAAACACCTTTCGACGATGTTCATGAGTGAAACGTACTGAGCACTCT
This sequence comes from Echeneis naucrates, assembly GCF_900963305.1. Lineage (NCBI taxonomy): Eukaryota > Metazoa > Chordata > Actinopteri > Carangiformes > Echeneidae > Echeneis > Echeneis naucrates. Next base: position 819,642 of record NC_042529.1, on the reverse strand, counting down.
GTTCTGTGTGTTCAGTTGTTGCCAACACCTTAACGGTTAGGGTTAGATCTGTTTATGGATCAATATGCTGATTTGCTTTCGGACCCTCCTGATAACGCCAAAAAAAGGCAGAAAATAGAGCGAAACCTTTGGCCTGTCGGTCGTGTGACTCTGCCAGGAACTGTCTGATCTTGTCTGAGGGGATGGCGAAGGAGATTCCTGCTGTGACCTTCAGAGTGTTGATGCCGATCACCTCTCCATCCTGTTGGACGCACACAAACACACAAACAAACACACACGTCAATTCATTCCCCCAGTAAGTCAAATTTCCACACAACGCTTGTTAAACTGGGTTTCTGACGCCACATTGTTCTCTGATAATCACCGTCAGCTGTAGACAGGCTGCGTTCGCCAGCCATTACCTAAACTCTTTATTTACCTTTCCTAATAAGGACTTTATGGACATTGGTGTTTGTTTATAAGAGATGGCGTATATCAGTGTTTCGCAACATTCGGGCGGTGTCCAAGTCAGAGGAAGCTCAGTTTCTGTTTATTCAGTCGTGATGAAGAAAAGAAATCAGCTCCAAAGTCACAGGAAATCTGACACTGACACAAAAACTGCTGTTTCCATCACTTACCAGGTTGACTAGTGGCCCCCCTGAGTTGCCATACTGTAAGAAAACAAACAGAGAATGTACAAAATAAAGGAAATGATGACTGAAACACATGGACATGCCAAAAGTTTAGCCTGTTGGTTCCCGTCACTCACGTTGATGATGGCGTCGGTCTGGATGTAGTCCATGTCAGAGTTGCGGAGGCCCAGCTCCTTCCCGCCCCTCTGGGTGGTGCTGACGATGCCAGTGGTCACGGTGTTCTGGAGGGAAAACGGGCTGCCGATGGCGACCACAAACTCTCCGGGCCGCAGGTCAGCCGAGCGGCCGAGCAGCAGCACCGGCAGCTTCATCTGCTCCACCAGAGGAAGAGCCAGTAAATGTCTTTATTTGCACAAGTCTAATCATTTCAGGATCACAGGCGAACATCAGAGCGACTGTGATGTTTGACACGAGCATAAACACTGAGATCAGGAAAAACAGGAGCATAAAAAATATTAAATGTACTTTTTCTAGGGCTCGTTAGAAAGAGATGATTCACGGATTAGAGACAAAACTGATCAAACCATAGCAGAGCAATAAAAGTTGTTTGTGTGTCTTTGAGCTTTTTGTTTGCTGTGACAATTGTTTTGTTTGACTTTGGTGACGTAACAAAAAACAGTTTAACTAATCAATCGTTGCATCTCTGAAAAAACACTGATGATAGATAGAATCAGTGTGACGTGGTCAAATAAATGATGCGTGATATTCTAAAAATCTGAAGATGATCTGATCGTGAATCACAACGTCTCTGGTTTGAATCCACTTTGGGGGCTTTGTCATTCATCATCTCTTTTTCTGTCGTTCTCTTAATATCCACATAACATTTCAATAAGCTGGGTGATGTCTATTTTCTATTCCCAGGTGGCGTTTTCTCATCTTTTCCCATCATGTTGATGAACATGTGGTCAGTTGGCAGGTTTCTACATTCATCACTGCTTTGGCTGGTGTTTAAGCACTTTTCTTGCTCCCTCTTTGCCAGGCTGTCTTTGTGTAAATGTGCAAAAAAAAAGGAAAAAAGAGTAAAAACGCAGCCAAAAACAAGAAAAAAAACTGAATTAATGAGACCCATGTGCCATTACAGCATGAGTGTGATGTTATTTTGTGGTCTGTACAAATCACTAAGATGGGAAAAAATAAAATAAAGTCCAGAACAAGCCCCTCTGGATCAGTTCGTGAAAACCTGACAAATTTTTGTTTGTTTTGTTGTGTGTAGTTGCAGGTCACAGTTAAGTGGGTCATAAGATTTGATTTTCCATCTTTGTCATTGCAGCTTTTTGTCCGATCATAAAATTTGAGTGTGACGAACTTTTAACATGTTTCTTCTTTCATAAAATGAGCTCCTGGACTTGGAACCATCGGAGCTGCTTCTCCAGCCCTGAAGGTGTCGAGGTTTTGTCTGAACTGCCCGCCCTCACTGCTGGAGTTCCACAGGGCTCATTTTTAGGCCCCTGTCTTTTGTTTTTATATTCAAACAACTTGAACTTTTTCAGACCAAAGACTTCATAAGTCTTCCAAAACCATAAACTGTCGGCCGAGCTTGTGAGGAAAGCCACCTATTTTTTTTGGCTCTCATAGCAAACAAGCATCTTCCCTGTGACACTCTTACACACTTATTTCACTGGCTTTTGATCGTTGTTTGATTAGCTGTGAAGCTCTCGGTACTTCTGAACGACAGACCACCCTGTTTCCTGGTGAGCAAATGAACTTTGTGTTGAGCTGAGAAAACAGCAGATTTATAGATTTTGAGGTTTTGAGCGTGTTAAGTCTCAAACTTCTCTTGAAGGTGAATTGAAGGGAAAATGTTTGTTTGGTCCAGGGGGATATTTTTGATGCAGTACAAAGTTTGATCACTGACACAAATTGGGAGCAAATACTGGACCTTAAGACAATTTGGCTTTGGCTTCAGGCCTCAGCCGGCATGTTTGCCGATTGGCCAACCCTCCATGAACCGTGAGCTGGCGAGCGGCGTGTTGTCCTACTAACCTACTTCAGCTCCAGATGTGACGCGGAACAGAAAAACTGACATAAAGCAGCCGCCATGTTCAAACCCAACTTCCATCAACACTGCACTGAGCTCGACAAGTGTACGTTTGTGTGTGTGTGTGCGTGCGTGAGTGTGCATCTTGTCTCCCTGCTGATGACGGACACATGTGTTGCCCATTTCCTCTGTTTGGCGAGTAAGCCTGAAGACTCTGACCCACTTTCAAGGTAAAGGGAGAGAGAGAGGGAGGAAAGGAGCAGCAAGGTGAGAAGCAGAGTAGGAAGGAATGAAGCAGACGGAATAAAAGAGACATGAAGCGGTTTGTGCCTGAAGGCGGCCGCTGAGAAACTGACTGACGTGCACAGAAAAGCCACCTGAAACCACAGGTATGCCCGACACATCTGCACACGAACAACACTTTGTGCTTTCAGGACGATGTGTGTGTGAGTCAGTGTGCGATGAAGTCGAATAAAATGTGCTGCCGGAGGCCAAAGTTTGAGATTTCTGTTTGTGCAGCTCCAAATAAACCTGAGTGAGGTTAGCGACAGGTTGAACTCACACTTTAGCACGTAAAGCTGAATTTTATCAGAAAATGGAGCCCAAACAACTAACTGATGACGAACCTGACAGCTGAGAGTCCGAACATGAGGAAACTTCACGCCTGAACAATAATTTGTTAGCTGGACGGGTCAACAGGACGCTTTGACCATTTCCTGGAAAGAAAATAAAGTCTTATGTACATTTCTTTGGGAATATTTACATTTTATTTACGTCTGCTTTAATGTCACATAAAATGTTATTGTTGGGTGAAACTTTGTTGCTGGAATCATGCTGCAATTATTTAACTTCAAAATCAGATTTTCATTTTTGTGTTTGTGACTGTTTGTGTAGTCAGATTAGAAATGACTGTAAATCAGAAATCTTCTGATGAGGTCTGTCAGGTTTATGGGACATGAATGACACGAGCCTGAATGGATTCATTCATCTGTTCCAGTCAGAGCTTTTCCTCCGTCGCTTCCACAAAACACTCCTCTGTTCACCCGACCTGACCCGCCAGGACCTGAACCACCATCAGGACCTGAACCCGCCAGGACCTGAACTGCTGCCAGGACCTGAACCGCCATCAGGACCTGAACCGCCAGGACCTGAACCACCATCAGGACCTGAACCGCCATCAGGACCTGACCCACCAGGACCTGAACTGCTGCCAGGACCTGAACCCGCCAGGACCTGAACCACCATCAGGACCTGAACCGCCATCAGGACCTGAACCGCCATCAGGACCTGAACCGCCAGGACCTGAACCACCATCAGGACCTGAACCGCCATCAGGACCTGACCCACCAGGACCTGAACTGCTGCCAGGACCTGAACCCGCCAGGACCTGAACCACCATCAGGACCTGAACCGCCATCAGGACCTGAACCACCATCAGGACCTGAACCGCCACCAGGACCTGAACCGCCATCAGGACCTGAACCACCAGGACCTGAACCCGCCAGGACCTGAACTGCTGCCAGGACCTGAACCCGCCAGGACCTGAACCACCATCAGGACCTGAACCGCCATCAGGACCTGAACCGCCAGGACCTGAACCACCATCAGGACCTGAACCGCCATCAGGACCTGAACCACCATCAGGACCTGAACCGCCATCAGGACCTGAACCACCATCAGGACCTGAACCGCCACCAGGACCTGAACCGCCATCAGGACCTGAACCACCAGGACCTGAACCCGCCAGGACCTGAACTGCTGCCAGGACCTGAACCCGCCAGGACCTGAACCGCCAGGACCTGAACCACCATCAGGACCTGAACCACCATCAGGACCTGAACCGCCACCAGGACCTGAACCGCCAGGACCTGAACTGCCACCAGGACCTGAACTGCCAGGACCTGAACCGCCAGGACCTGAACCGCCAGGACCTGAACCGCCAGGACCTGAACCGCCATCAGGACCTGACCCACCAGGACCTGAACCGCCACCAGGACCTGACCCGCCAGGACCTGAACAGCCAGGACCTGAACAGCCAGGACCTGAACCACCAGGACCTGACCCGCCATCAGGACCTGAACAGCCAGGACCTGAACCACCAGGACCTGAACCATCAGGACCTGAACCACCAGGACCTGAACCACCAGGACCTGACCCGTCTGAAGGCTCTGCCCACTAAATGACCATAGTCAGAGCTCTTTGTTTGGAGGTTTCAGCGGTAATTACAGTCTCACAGCAGAAGGTTAGAAAAAAAAAAAAAAAGAAACAGACTGTGGTTTCTTATCTTTGTCTCCCTCTCATTATCTCCTGAGGCTGCACCAGCCTCCCGTCTGTCTGCCCGGTCTTTAACGGAGCAGGAATCCGGTTCCTGAAGGTTTTTGCTGTCTCCCAGGATGAAATCATTCAGCTGTCTGTAATCTGGTCTCAGTCCATCCTCTCACAGCGCTCCAGGAATTTGGTTGTGCAGACGGTTTTCTAATCTCTGTTTCTGCTGCCGCAGTGAGATGTTTGATAAAACAAAGAAACAGCGTCCAAGTGATTTTTCTTGGTTCACCACATCAGATGGACACAAACAACAACATCTGACCCAACTTTTTGTATCAGAAGTTTATAGAAGAGTTATTTAGTTTACTTTGTCCTTCTCTGTCGGGTTCATCTGCTTCTGTTTATTCTCCCCGTTTGTTGCATCATTAACTGTCCTCATCTCCACAGCCGACCCTCCATGCTCTGCTCACTGTTTGGTTCTTTCCTTTTTTGACCGCTCTCTCTCACTCCAGTCAGCCGTATAGTTTGACACCTGCTTTTGATTGGGCACTTGATTTTGCATCTAAATTTGTGCTTGTGGGTCTTTACATCTTCCTGAATCATCACATGTTCTCCATAAATAAAGTCTAACAGCTTTTCCACCCCGACAAGTGTTTGCTGTGAAAACACTGCATTGCAGAACAAATTACGTTTCTAGTTTTCGCCCTTACTGTTTCACACAGGATGGTTTCAGACCTTTCAGCTGGTTAAACAAACAGGAGCTTTGCCAACTCTCTGAGGAATTCACTGAGAGGATGAAGGCTGCAGACGGAACAATAATCCCAGGAATTTCCCTTCCAGTACAAAGCTTATTAACTATATGAAAATGTGATGATCACCACATATTTATTTCCTCCTGATTATCCAAGTGTGACTCTAAAAGCACAGACTATCAGACGTGGATCACCGTGCAGCAGTGTTTTCATAGGATCAGGATGAGAAGCTCTGCAGCTGTCCTGGATCCATTAATCCTCTGAGCTGATCAGAGCAGATTCCCTAAGCTGGTCCTGTTTGTGTGTCATGGAAACTGATCAATGTTGGATCGAGGTTTTACTGGATGAGTCAAGATTCTGAGCAGCAGAGCAGCAGCCAACAGTTCCCGGTCGCTAAACATCCGGTCTGATCTCTGTCTCCGGCCCATTCCAGGCCGACCTGCACACCCAAACAGACCTCCAGTCAGGTGGAGCATCCATCCATCTGTCCTGGTTTCAGCCCAGAAGCTTCATGCTTGTCTGAACCAAAGCTGCCCCCAAACTCTTTTCTCTGTCGAAGGTCTGAAAACCATCTGAAGCATCATCTTTTACAGCCTGACGCAGCTTCTGCAGCCGACCTCCAGTCACTACGGGCATTGTATTTTATGGAGCATCTGACCTTTGACCTTTAGCCCTGAGTATTTGGTGGATACACATGCTGCTTCTGTAACACTGCCATGAAACGGCACAGTTTTCAGCCAGGTTTGGACCGTTATAGTCTGCAGAAAGCAGGACTGAACCATCACAGACCAGCAGAGTGTGCTTCGGCCTGGGACGGATGTGTGCGAGGTCATTTTTCATCTGTCGCACAGTTGCCTTTTGGTTTTGTGTGCATGTAAGACCAAACCACAAGTGCTCAGCGATTTGCAGATTTCTGCACAATTTCATCCCCCCAAGCTGCAGCCCCACCCACACTCTGTTCCCGACATGCCGAGGAAAACCATGATTGTCTCCGTCTCACCGGCAAACATGAACTCCCATCCTGCAGGGTCACTGTGTGTGTGTGTGTGTGTGTGAGACACCGCAGTGGTTTGAAGTGAATTACTGGGAACTAAAGCTCCGCATCAGATAAAACTTGGAGATTCAAATTTATGATTAAGGCCGATGCTTAAAATTTGAATTCCATTTGAACTTGATTTCGGTTGGTAGTTCAATGTAGCATGAGGCGGGCAGATCGAGTCATGCAGCGCGTTCAGGCATCTTATGTTTATTAGAGCTTTGTTTGAAAAGGCTTAACAGCTTACTCAGCTGTTATTTATGACCGAGTAATCAGATTAGAGCTGTTTTTGTGCTCTCTAATGAGGAGCTAATTCTCTGTGAATCACAGCTGCTCTCAGTCATCACTGAAGCTTCTGTCGTTGGCTCAGTTCAAACAGTCCTGAAGGTTTTGTAGATTTACTCAAATTCATTTTAAAGACACTGTTTTGACACCTGAACATCTGTAAAATTACATTTCGTGTACATTATTACCTCTGAAGGAAATGAAACAAAACTTCATCCTTTCTGTAAATCGACGCCAAACTAAACGGCCACCTGCCAACCAGATCCCAGTCAGGGATGGCGGTGCGGTTTTCCTGTCTTTGCGTGTCTGCCCGATTCAGTGGAAACATCTCAGCTCGCTGCTCCTTGATGGTAATTCAAGATGGCAGGAAGGATGTTTGTTGGAAACGGCATTAACAGGTCTGAACGTGTCGGCTGCAGGGGGCAAACAAACGGCTCGTTGTTCGCCAGTTAACCTGTTTTCTTATGAGCATTAAACCTATATTAACTTTAAACATCATTTAAGGCCTCAAAAGAGAATACAGTGTTTTCCTGATGCATCCCGTGGACTTTTAAAATCTTTGGACTTTAAACTTGGCCTCAGGCCTTTCTTGGTTCAATCTAACGTGAGGACACAATATTAGTAGACTTTGGTGGAATTTGATGATTTCCTCTTTTACCAATAAAAAAGTCTCTGATGCTGCACAGGAAGCAGCTCTTCGATCCGTCCAGCATCTGTATTTAAATCAGACACACTCGCCTCTTCGTGCTACAAAATATTTATTTCACTGTCCACAGTTTGCTGGAGACTTTCCTTTCCGGAGAAACAAAGCTGTGTGAGAAAATGAAAGCCCGCATTAACTCGCCCAACATGAAAACCGTCTGTGTCCCAACCTGCTGCTCGGATCTCCACTTTCATGAGTCATGACACGCTTCGCTTCAAACATCCCTCTCAACTCAAATTCAAAACTGTGGCTGCTGATGGAAAACAGAGCAAACACCTGAATTTACCAGGAAAAAGTCTTCTGACCCGAATATATTCCTGCTTTGTGTTTCATTTTCAGATTGGACTCCTCCAGAAACACGAAGAGGGAAACCATCAAGTGTGACTCACCGGAACGTCGATCTTGATCAGAGCGATGTCGGCCTTCTCGTCCACGTCTTTGATCTTTGCGTCGAATGTCGCTCCGCTCTTCAGCTCCACCTAAAGGAGGACAAGGAAACGCCTTACTGATATTCACACGTGAAGGATTTCTAAAACTCAGCAGGTTGTTTGTCTTGGCTTACTTTCACTCTGTTCTTGTTGGCCACCACGTGAGCGTTGGTGACGATGAGGCCGTCCTCTGACACCACAAACCCAGAGCCGCTGGCCACCGCCACCTCTCGCTTGGAGAATATCATCCTGAGAGACGGCGAAGGAGAAACGCTCCGTGACTCACATCCTCAAATACCAGCAGCGCTAACATTCCCCATCAAACACACAAAAAGTCTCAAGACAGCTACAACGTCTGCAAAGGAAAACCCACTGTGTAGTCTATCCATGTGACCACAAGGCCAGGAGTCCCATCACTCATGTTGCATGATGGGAAACAGGAAAGAGCGGGCTCCTTAATGTTTTGTGGTTGTCGTTAAACATTAAAAGGTTAATGCCTGTGTGTGAGTGTGTGTGTGTGTGTCTTACTTGCGGTACAGTTCAATGTGAACGACAGCAGGTGCGATCTTCTCCACCACGTCAGCGATGAAGTTGTACTTGTAACGAAGACTGTCGGGGTTCTGCTGACCTGAGAGGACACAACACACAGTCAGTGAGCGCACACACACACACACACACACACACACTACTACTGTGGGTTTGTGCTGCTGTTTTGGATAAAAACGTTGACTTCAGACTCATCAATCATCCCCCCCGCCCCGTCACCCCTCCCCCTGTGTCATGTGACCCAAACTGAAGCTTCTGGGTCGAACCAAATCCAGATGTGCACAAAGTGAAGTAGAGGCAGCTGGAGCTGATCTGCTGTTCCCATTGATGCTTATACAACAAAGGAAATGACTCAGAGGGGGGGTTAATGATGTTTTTAGATTAAACCACCACTGTCACCTTATGTAACCCCCCTTTTTGGTTTCTCATGATCCTTCTTTTGACCTTGTGGTCCCAGTTAGGACACACTCTCTGTTTGCGTCAGGGCAGAAAACATGTTTCCTCAAAGCTGCGTTCGTTTATGGTGAAAACCAAACCAGAGTTTAGTTCATTTTAGGCACGCCACAAAGCCCCCACCACCCCAAAAAACATCCTCCAGCCTGTTGGTGAATTATCGACAGAAAAACCTTTAAAATGCTGTGTTGAAGACTGTAAACTACAAACTGAGACCATCAGGAAAAGGTTCACTGAGGAGGAGGAGGGACATTTTCCCATAGACTTCAATAGATATAAGGGTCGCCCCCTGATGGTCAGTAGGTAGAAAATCAATGCTTGATTTTACAGATCCGGGTTTCTGTCAGCTGTCAGAAGATTCACTGTGCGGCCTTCACATGATCCTCATCATCATTCCCATAATTCCTTCAGCACTCCGTCACTGCTTCTCCAACTAACCGGACACTTTTTGTTATCTGGGTCAGAACTAAGCGAAGGAAAAGCCCGTAGCAGCATTTCAGCTGGAACCTGTCGGCCTATTTTTAGACTTGAAATGTGAATTTGTTGGTTTTTTTAGACCTGCAGTCTAAACAAAAGAACATCCATGTTCTACTGTAACCTCCATTCAAGGTTCAGCATGACAACATTTATTTCTAATTTTAATATTTAACCGCCGAGTCATCCGTCAGACAAACGCAGTATCAGCAACAAACTGTTGCTCCATAACTCAGAATGAACGAATGTAGACTTTGGAAAACAGTCAGCCGCTGTGTAAACTCACTGTGTCGGTCCAAACTCTGTTAAATATAACCTTCATTTTTCATTCATGAGACGGAGAGCCGGTAAAGACACTTATCTCAGATCGTATCACCGCCGAGTTTTATTTCTTATTAAGGAATAATTAAACTGAAGTCTGACTCACACGTACTGATTCTGCAAACTGTTGACGGACTGAATGTTCACTTCAGCCTCAGCTGCACCTGACTATCTGGAGCACACTGATGTGTGTGTGTGGACTGGTGCTGTGTCAGCTGCTGCAGCTTTCATGTGAGCTGAATGCAGTCAGTCACACGAACCAGGAAACATCTCGACCTTAAACAGACACTGCAGGTGTCGGCCGCAGTGAGGTCAGCGGGAGGTCGAGTCTACAGCCACGTTACTCAGATATCGGTGTCCTTGAATGCACCGCTGAGGAGAGGGTGGCCCAAATACAGGAAATAGTCCCCAACAAAAGCACGACTTCTTCCTGTTTAATGGCAGTTAACACAGTTTTGGTTTTGGTCTTTTCAGACAAGATAAGTAAAATAAAAATAATGATTGATGTCATTTGAATTTGCACAAAACTCGGCTGCTTTTGTTTTTCGACCCAAAGCACTGTTCTCCAAAAGTAGCATCACCCAAACAATTGTTTGGGATAATAAAGTTGTCTTCAAATCTCGTTAAGAGCTGGACGAGCCTGAACTAGGAAAGAAATTCCTCCTGGTCCTGAAAGAGTTGCGTCACTGTGCAACCGTGTTTTGTTGACACAGTATCCAGGCCTGCCAATCTATCGGACGGCCCGCAGGTCTGAACAGGAAGCAGAAAATAAGACAAGGGGAACAAAAACAAAACATTGTGACTCCTTCAAATCTGGGTTAAATAACTATTTGACCCAGATCTGCATCTGTTTAGGAAGTTACACAATCAACCAATCAGCTCCAAGCGATGAATCACAACAGAAGACTTGACATTATGTTTGTGCGTTTGTGTGACTCTGACATCTTCCAGTTTTCTGTCCTCAGAGAGAGAAATTCAAATTCCCGAAGAAGAAACGACTCTTCAGGTCAAAAAGATCAAAAAAGGGGGAAACTTTGAAAAGAGGATGTGAGAGGAAATGAGATGGAGGAATTAAAATGACATGAGGAGAGAAAAACAGGAAATGTGAGGAGACTGAGATGGGAAGAGGGAGAACAATTACTAAATCGGGACAATGAGGGAAGGAAGAGAAAACTCCCTCTTTTTCATCCCTCCAGGAACGGAGAGATGTTAATTGATGTGAAGGAGGGAAGAAGACAAGGAGGATCATCAGCAGCGGCAGAAGTTTGACCTTGTTCAACTCGAGAGAGTTTGAATCAAACTGAAGTCAGCAAACTGGTGTGGTCACAGCTGTGTGTGTGTGTGTGTGTGTGTGTGTGTGTGTGTGTGTGTGTTCACTCCTTAATATGCTTTCTTTACTCTCTCTCTCTCACACACTCACTCACAGGAAAACTCTGTTTGTTTTTACAGCACAGAGCAGCCACTTAAGACATCCTGCCCAAAATGTCAAGACATTATGAGGTTGTTAGGATAACATGCAGTGTGTGTGTGTGTGTGTGTGTGTGTGTGTCTACTTTGGTACAGTGTAAAAATGATCTGAGATCAGCAGATGGAGGATTTCATTCGTGCACTGATGCTTTAAGTTGAAGTTGATTCTGAAAGTTACATGCTCATGTAGCCTAGCTTAGCATAGACACAGAAACAGAAGTTAGCAGCTGAACCAGCTGCGACCAGCTAACATCTGGATCCTGACCGATGTAGAAAAGACTACAATGGGCATTTATCAGGGGATGACACCGTCACCGTGAGCCCTCAGTCTGAACTCATCATTTTGGTGGATAATGGGTGTATTAGATGTGGATTTCCCATTCACTTCAATGCATGGGGAGTTAGCGTTCAGTTTGTCTTTGGGCTGGGGGGGGGGGGGGGGGGGGGGAGTAAAGCTGCTGATGGTGGATCAGGAAGATGCCTCCTACATGAATGTGTCAGATTGATGGAGGATAATCTGATCAGTGTGTGTGTGTGTGTGTGTAGTACGCTGCTGAGGTCATCCAAGTTCATTTCCAAAACACACACACACACACACACACACACACACTTTACTGGAATTTCTGTCTTATCAAACTCTGAGCAGTTACAGGCCGACTTCCAGAGTCCTGCTCTCTCTCTCTCTCTCTCTCTCTCTCAGTTCAGAGTCAGTGCAGCTCTATCAGGAGAGTAGAAAGTAGAAGCACACCTGTATGGATTGATTACACACGTGCAGGTGTGTGTCTGTGTGTCTGTGTGTCTGTGTGTGCAGACTCACACACTCCTCTCACCTTTCCCGCAGGCGCCTCTCTGGATGAAGATGACCGGCGGCTGCTGCAGCTTTGCCGCCCGGTTGCTGACGCGCTTCAGCTCGCAGATGTTCCGGTAGGAGACGCCGTCGCTGCCGCACACCGGCTCGGAGCTGGTGCACACGCACACGCCGGCTCTGCCCCTCCGCCGGACGGTGCTGCTGGCCTCCACGCCGTCGGTCACCACGCACTCCATGCCCTCGGCGCACTCCCCGTCGCCGGTGCCGCCGCACTTCTCGCCCTCTCCGGACGCGCACACCGGGCAGCAGTCGCACCGGTCCAGCACGTCCCCGGCCAGGCAGTCCGCCGGGATCGGGGCGCACTGGGACTTGTCGCAGAGCTCCGGGCAGCCGATGGCGAAGCGTTTGGCTATCCGCGGCCCGGAGCCCGCAGCCGGGGCGGCCAGCACGGCCGTGACGCACAGAACCAACCGGAGCATGACGAGCCGAGAGCGGAGCGGAGGACTGATGCTGGCAGCAGCCGGGCTGGTTTATAAAAGCTGCAGGATAAACACCGCAGCTGATTGGTGGCCGGGCGTGACGTCTGTCGGAGGAAAGGAGGGATGGTGTTTCTGCTCACTGACCCTGTCTGTGATAGCTGAAGAAAGCTCATCCATTTCTGAAAATCTACACAAAGGAAAAGTTGAGTTGTTTCCAGTGTTGGGCACAGCTGCTGCTGCTCAGGTTTCCTTTGTGATGCTGTAAAAGTAGAAGTGACCAACACACAATCATCATCATCATCATCATCATCATCTGACCAGCTGCTGGCCTCTCATTCCCATTAACATCAGCAACAATTGATTTTTCCAGCTCACAGAGAGAGCTGGGACTCTGGCTTTGTGTTGTATCTCATCATCTACAACTTTCCAGTCAATCAATCCTCCAGCATTTATTACATGTGTGTTTGAAACTATTAAATTCTCTGAACTGTTAAAGTCAATGGTGAGCGGCTGTGTGACATCATATGATGGTTATGTCATTATTGGATTCCAGGGAAACACAATCTGATGGATCCTGGGAACACGCTGTGGAACTCGTTGTGGAAATGTTTGGCTTCAGAAAAACGTTCATTTGTCTTGTTAGCGGTGAAACTGAGGACACTGACTGGCTCCAAAGTGAAGCAGGATAAGTCAGGGACTGTGTGAAAGACGGCGTGGAGAAGCTGCTGATAAAAATAAGGTGTTAAACGTTAATAAACGTTGACAGCCCCCTCCACGCTGTGTGTTGTGGACTCTGCTGGACTCTTTGGATCCGACGGCTCCAGCAGCTGCAGCATTTTCAGAGTTATTGATGCAGGATGAAGCCAAGAAAAACCCACCCTGATCCCTGAAGGGTGTGTGTTCCTGTGTGTTACTGTGTGTGTGTGGAGTAAATGCAGTGATGTAATAACACCACTGATAAAAACACATGTGACATTTGTATGCTTCGGAAACCTTCGACAACTCTAACAGTTAGTTTAAATGACCATTTGATAATCCAACAAGAATTTCCAGTGATCCTAAAAGGAGTTCTACTTCTGTTCTTCACTGAAGGTCCTTCATGTGTTCAAAGGTTCTAAAGTTCCTAAATGAAGTGTAGTGAGTGCCACAGTGGGTCCAGGTGGAGTTCAATGGATCCCTCAATAAATCCCTGAAAGATTCTCTAACATCAGAAGGAACAATTTTAGAGCCTGGCAGGAGTGTATCTGGTCTAATCTATTTAAAACACAATTTAGCTTTGTTACACAATAATCAACACACTGGGGGAAATGCTTTCTCTGGTTTTAATGAAATGACATGCATTTCTTAACAATAAAGAACCGAGCAACGACCTAAAGGGAGCTGAGTAATTTGATATAATCTGTAATAACAAAATCAAAAGGGACTTTTGAAAAAGTTTACCAAGTTTCCGTGGTTTGATTTTGAGTTATGTAACTATACTACTGATCTTTATTTGTTTTACATTTGCTTCATAGTAGGCTGTAAAAAGAGATTATCTCAGAATTGTGTCTATTTTAATGATATCATGTCGTCGTCAAAACCCACATTAACGGTGATCCATCCTGACCCTCAGCTCATATCGCTTCTCATCCACGTTGGCCTAAAAGTTTGGACTCCTGTCGGTGGACTCATGATTTTAAAATGTATACTGTGACTCATTCCCACAAAATGAGTCATAATTAATTGTAAACAGACACAACACGAAGAAAAAGCTCCGGTCCTCGTGGAAACAGCCGCAGCCCAAACGTCCGTCAGACAGCTCATCAATTCTGTTTATGATGTGAAGACCACTGGAGGATATTCAAACACTCAGCTCTGCTTTTCTGGGAAACCCAAAGCGTGTGAGTGTGTGTGTGTGTGTGTGTGTAACATCAATCTAATTCCACTCAGGTTGAGTCAGTCAGCAATAATGTTTGATTTATACATGTGCGTGTTTGAGTTGGGAGGAGAGAGTGTGAAAAAGACAAAAGAGGGAACAACAAAGTTGGACTTAGCCTCTTATGTGCTGCACAGAAAGGACTTGTGTACATGTGTGTGAGTGTGTTTGTGTCTTCGGTGACTCAGGCCTCCTCCCATCTATCTGTCAGAGCCGATCTGCAACATTTAGTTTCTCTCCTGTATCGTATTTGTGGTTTCAGATCACAAAAACGGACGATTTGGGCCGGTGACGAATCTGATGTTTGCTGACACAGCAGTCAGATCTCCGACCACCAACAAACCACCAGATTTGGGTTTAAGTTCCAACTTTTCAAGAGGCAGCCTCATCCACACATGTCCGAGTCCAAACACAGTCTTTTTTTTTTAACTGAAGTTCTGTTGGTGTCCTTAAGAGCAAATAAAGCAGCTTTTATTTGATGTTGACTGGATTTACTGCAGCCATACTGGCAGCGTCACAGATCCTCCTTAAATCCTCAGCTGGCAGCGCCGGTTGGTGTTTGTCTCTGTTCTTCTCTAAAGTCAGAGCTCAGAGTGGCTTCAATAGACGGATGAGACGGTTCTGATGATGCTTCAGTCGACTCTAAATCAGGAGGAGGAGATGGCAGACTGGGAAACAGAGAAGAGCTGCTTGTTTTGGATTAAGACTGTTCCAACAGCGTTGGCAGAAGAGAGAATTTATCTTTCTGAAAAGCAGCATCAGGACTCAGGGCCGTGTCCTTCAGCAACAGACCAACAAAGATCTGAGTCCCAGAAACCGAAGCTCTGAACCAAAGCAGGAAGTTTTCTGGGAACTCTCATTTGTGTGGTGAAACCAACGAAGCGCTGGCCAACGCTGGCAGATCGTGTTCTTAAACTTTAGTTAAACTAGCTCCCACTTGTGGTTCTTCCAGAGCAGAACTTGGTCTGAATAGTCCACAGGGACCAGATTCTCTCCACATCAGAACAATCAGGTCTTACCTGACTCAGTCCATCCCCAGCTCCCCGTCCAGGTCTTCCTTCCGATGAGTCGAACTCATGTTCCTTCAGAGAGACTTCGGGTTTAGAGCAGACGTCCTTCAGTCTGTTCAGAGAAGCTCCTGGAGCCCCGACAGGAGGAACTGCATTATGTGATGGATGGAGGACTGACACCAAGTCCTCTTCTGCTCTGGAGCTGGACTGATGAACCATCTGCCAAATGAGAGATTGTAAACGTGTTATCAACATAAAGTATTCAGAACAGACAGAAATCTGAGTTTATGAAGCGGTCTGGACTGACCTAGACCAGATGGATTGGACCCTGTAGAGGCGTCACAGCCAAATGTGAGCTCCTCTCTCCACATCAGCATCTGTCATCAACTGCTTATTTATGGGGGAGACACAGGAGATCCACATGAGCAGACCCAGAACTGGTCCCTCCAAAAGAGAGAGCCATTAAAGATTCTGCTCTGTGGTCTTTGATATGTCAGAACTGAATAAAACAGTATGAAACATTTACAGAGCATTAAAAAGTCACGGTCACTTTTAGAGCTCGAGGAATCTTTGGCCATTAAAATGTGAAGTAAAGCGGCTTCATGTAGCTGCTACAGTGGAAACATTTATTTTATAGTGATGCTGTGAAGTCAGCGTTCCAACATAAAGAGCAGGAAGGATAAAAAGTTCAGCTTCACCTCTGACGAGTCTGGAGTCATCGGGGCCCACACAGCTGATCAGGATTTGGAAAAGTTTGGTGGATTGGAGAATGGAGGTTTCTGGAACAGCTGCAGAAGGAAAGAGATCAGCTTTGGTACCTCTCCAGAAACAATTCACTTCCTTCACACGTGCAGAACTATTTACATCTAAATGGCCCGTTTTATTTTCAGCGCTGACGTTTGGTTTGTGCCTTTTTCTTGTAGAAGCTGCAGAATCATCTGGGCCCAAAAAAGGCCTTATATTTATTATTATTATTAGAAATAATCACCTACAACTCATGACCTCATGGCCAAAAGTTTATCTGGAGAGTCTCCACCCTATGAGGTAACAGCTGAAGGATGGAAGTCAGGACACAGAGGACCATACGAGAAGAGACGGAGACACCTAGTGGACAGAAAACTCAGACAATGTCTCTGTTTAAAGGTTCTGACTCCTCCTCTTTCACAGAGACACCAAATGATGAACATAGTCCCAAGAATTTTCCCTGGTGTTTGAAATGAAAACTTCAGAGTGCAGATATTTTAGGAAACCGCTGGAGCTTTCCCTGAATGAATAAGGCTTCTAACATCATCCACGTAAAACCCAATAAGACAACAGCTTCTCATCGCTGTGGAATTTTTAGCTGGTTTGGGAAACAAGATAATAAATAACAGTTAATACAGAAGAAGTTGCTCTTTAAAACATCAGACTTTAATTCCTCGTGTGTCGTTTCCTGGAGCTTCACTCAGTCTGACTCTCAGGTTCATCAAGTCCGTCTCAGTCAACCAAACCAGAAAACCACTTTTCCTTTTCTACCTCCAACTCTCAGCAAAGATGACACCCCAACCTTTCAAATGCATTTCAAATTTCTTTTAATAAATAGATGACGTGGTCTGAGAATCAGAAGCACTAAAAAGGGTCAAAACAGGTCGTCATTTGTTTTCTTATCAACTCTTTAGAAACAACAATGCAGGCACTTTACCCAGCTTATGTTTAACAGGGAACAGCAGGGGGGCATGCAGTCCTGCACGAGTATAAAAGTTACTAAACAACATGTATATTTCTATATACATATTCAGAGACATATAATGTGAAGCTTCTTGAAACCTTCTCCTCTGTGAATAATAAAAACTAAAGAGGATCAGAACAGAAAAATACCCACAACCTGCAGCGTTCAACATTTACAGATCAACAAAATCAACAACGTAAGTTCACTTTGACGTCTCCTCACATCTCTGAAGTTAACACAGAAGAACAGAAACATCAGGTGGAGTTAAAAACAAAATCAACAGCAACATGAACATGAACAGGAGTCCAGGCCAAGAAGAAGAAAAACTCAATCGGCTCATCTATTCAGGTGCTGAGCTCAGATTGGAGGTCACATCATTTACAACAGTCATCTGTTGCATACTGATGATCCAGTAAGTTTTATTTTTTCAGCCTTTTCTTTAAAAAGGAATGCTTTCTTTTATCTTTCTGGAACCTGTAAACTGTAAAGAGGCACCGATCGGGCTGAAGACTGACAGAGATACTGTGAATGGAAGAACAAAGACTGACAGCAGGCCATGTCCTCCCTGTAATACAAAACAATAATTATCACAATGAACAAAGCTTCAGTCGGGAAGATTCTGCTGTTCATCTCTCTAACTGTCTGCAGGTTGGAAGCTTTTTCAGTGAAGCTTCCCTGAAGCTTGGGAACACGGTGGAGCTAATGGGGAACTGTTTGGAAATGAGCTTAATTGTTGGATCAACACAGAAGTTCCACTGACTGAACCTATCTGAGACTGCACTCTTCTTAAAAACAACACCAGGAACAAAAAGGTTGTTCCTTCTTGGTCTGTAGTAATCTAACACTTTATAGATTTGGTGGTGTCACATGACCACAGTTAAAAACTAAGACAAGAGGACGTTCTCTCCTGGATATCAGAGGAAAGGGAAAGTCGGACTTGAACAGGTATCTGAGAAGCTGGATTAGTCTCTCAGCAACCAAACTGCCATCATCGCAGCTGTGACAGCTCCCTTCAAACATCTCCAGACGTCACTGCACCATATCTATGGTTTTTTTGTTTCCTGGCAGCAACATCTTGTAAATAATAAACAGGAAGACAAAAGAAGAGAAACAAACAGGAGAAGAAGACTCTGGTCCCAGTTTTGTAGGAGGATCATTTGGACAGTCAGGTAGTTTTTCTGTACGTGTCCGTCATCACATCAGGGTCATGGCCACATCAGAATTCTCCGTGCCGGTTCAGCTCCTCCTCGCCTTCGCCGCCAACGAGCCCCAGCTGGGCCATTTTGCTGCGGCGTTTCCACAGCGACTCATCCCCCACCGCCACCATCACTTTGAGGTCTGCACCGTCTCCTGCAGCGACAGGCGGGAGCGCGCCGTAGGGAGGGGCATCATCACGGACTGGACGCCGCTCAGCCTCCACGGAAGCAGGCCCAGGAAGTTGTCCTGGTGGTGCGTGTCCAGTGTGAGGCTGAGCGCCCGCTGGGGGGGCACCGGAGGGGGGTGGCGGGAAGAGTAGGTTCTCATCGAGGGGGTAGTAGAAGATGGAGGAGGATGTTGGGGAGGAAGAGTGGAGGTCACCACGCTCCTGGAGAGAGAAAGGGCAGGGGGGTACAGTTAGAGGCAGCAGAGAGCGATGGCTGTGACTGATGGATGGATGGACGGATGGACGGATGGACGGGTGAAGTGAGATGGAGGAAAGGATCACCTTGTTCACCAGAAATCGCTGAATCAAAGATTCTCCTCAGTTATATTTGATATTTTGTCATTTTTTTTCTTTTGTCTAAGTTTGTAAATGTAGACTCTCTCTGGACCTGGACTCTGGTCTGAAGAGCATTAGACCTTCATTTTATCTAATGAGATGATCAAAGTCAGTGTGAAAACATCTCCATCAACAAAACATTGGATAATAAATGTCTCATCAGACAGCAGACTGTTGAAAATCAGCCGTTGTTTTCTGGTGATCAAGAAAAGATTGAATTTATATGTTTGGTTCTGATATAAAAAGGTAAAAACATGCATATCGGGACTAAGGGGTTCAAACTAAAAGCCAGCAGCTGGATCACAGCGAGGAAAGCAGCACCAGGATGTTCTCCACAACATGGATGACCGACCTTTTATCTAAAAGCTGCTCAGTTCCACACTGACCTCGACTCAATCTTCCTCGAGCGTGTGACAGCTTGTCTGTTGTTACTTCAGTCATTTTTATAAAATAACAAGACAGGAGTTTGTGTCCTCACTGTTCAGATCCCCTATTTTAATAATTCAGTCTAGAAATAGAGAAATATTCTTCGTGTCCTACTGAAATTTATCTTGTTGGCTTGTAGCAGCGCTGATGGAGCAAACATCAGGCTGCAAACAGCTGCGATAAACAATTCAGAGTTCAGATCACAAACTGAAGTCATTAAAAGTCCTATTTTCACTCCCAGCAGTTTAACTTTCAAGAAAAAAAAAATGATTCGCTCTGAAAGCTGCAGTTAATGGATGAGATCTGAGTTGGACTGTCCACCTGGATGAAGCACGGCTCATGCAGTTACAAGCGACACATACGAACGAGTGATGCTGCGGTTGCCAAGGAGCAGGACAGGGTCAAGTGGCGGTTGCTAAGGAAGCGGGGGCTTGGTGACTGGACGATGAGCAGCAGCGGGAAGGAACAGGAAGTAGGCAGCAGGGCTCATTTGGGGGGGGTTAGTACGCCACTGTCAGACCTCACTCTCTGAAAAGCATCCACACACACACAGGAAAAACAGAAACACCACAGACAGTTAGCAGAAAAAAAAGGTTTGTGATGAGTTTGGTTTGCGACGTCCTGCTGCGAGTCAGGAGCTCTGTAAATGTTAACTGTGAATAATGACAACATGAAATGAACACATCAACCAAGACAGGAAGTGAAAAAGGGAAAACAGATCGTTAAGAGAAAGAAAATGAAAGTATAGTCAGATGGATGGGCGGCCCACAAATCTACGAGAAATTACAAATGAAGAAAAAGTCAGTAAACCGTCGTGACGATCAACAAATCAGCTAACATGAGCGATGATGGAGGACGACAAGCAGTCAGGCATGAAATGTTCAGGAAGCACATCAATCTGGAAGACCTGGACCTGATACAGACCTGATGAAGACCTGGACCTGGTACAGACCTGGTACAGACCTGGACCTGACACAGACCTGGACCTGATAAAGACCTGATAAAGACCTGGACCTGGTACAGACCTGATAAAGACCTGATGAAGACCTGGACCTGACACAGACCTGGACCTGATACAGACCTGATGAAGACCTGGACCTGGTACAGACCTGGTACAGACCTGGACCTGACACAGACCTGGACCTGATAAAGACCTGATAAAGACCTGGACCTGGTACAGACCTGATAAAGACCTGATGAAGACCTGGACTGATAAAGACCTGATAAAGACCTGATGAAGACCTGGACCTGACACAGACCTGGACCTGATAAAGACCTGATAAAGACCTGGACCTGGTACAGACCTGATAAAGACCTGATGAAGACCTGATGAAGACCTGGACCTGACACAGACCTGGACCTGATAAAGACCTGATAAAGACCTGATGAAGACCTGGACTGATAAAGACCTGATAAAGACCTGATGAAGACCTGGACCTGGTACAGACCTGATGAAGACCTGGACTGATAAAGACCTGGTACAGACCTGGACCTGATACAGACCTGGACCTGATAAAGACCTGATAAAGACCTGGACCTGGTACAGACCTGATAAAGACCTGATGAAGACCTGGACTGATAAAGACCTGATAAAGACCTGATGAAGAGCTGGACCTGGTACAGACCTGATGAAGACCTGGACTGATAAAGACCTGGTACAGACCTGGACCTGATAAAGACCTGATAAAGACCTGGACCTGGTACAGACCTGATAAAGACCTGGACCTGGTACAGACCTGATAAAGACCTGATGAAGACCTGGACTGATAAAGACCTGATAAAGACCTGATGAAGACCTGGACCTGGTACAGACCTGATGAAGACCTGGACTGATAAAGACCTGGTACAGACCTGGACCTGATAAAGACCTGATAAAGACCTGGACCTGGTACAGACCTGATAAAGACCTGGACTGATAAAGACCTGATGAAGACCTGGACTGATAAAGACCTGATGAAGACCTGGACTGATAAAGACCTGATAAAGACCTGATGAAGACCTGGACCTGACACAGACCTGGACCTGATAAAGACCTGATAAAGACCTGGACCTGGTACAGACCTGATAAAGACCTGATGAAGACCTGGACTGATAAAGACCTGATACAGACCTGATGAAGACCTGGACTGATAAAGACCTGGTACAGACCTGGACCTGATACAGACCTGGACCTGATACAGACCTGGACCTGATAAAGACCTGATAAAGACCTGGACCTGGTACAGACCTGATAAAGACCTGGACCTGACACAGACCTGGACCTGATAAAGACCTGATGAAGACCTGGACTGATAAAGACCTGACACAGACCTGGACCTGATACAGACCTGATGAAGACCTGGACTGATAAAGACCTGGCACAGACCTGGACCTGACACAGACCTGGTCTGATACAGACCTGGACCTGATACAGACCTGGACCTGATAAAGACCTGATAAAGACCTGGACCTGGTACAGACCTGATAAAGACCTGGACCTGACACAGACCTGGACCTGATAAAGACCTGATGAAGACCTGGACTGATAAAGACCTGGCACAGACCTGGACTGATAAAGACCTGGTACAGACCTGGACCTGACACAGACCTGGTCTGATACAGACCTGGACCTGATACAGACCTGATGAAGACCTGGACTGATAAAGACCTGGCACAGACCTGGACCTGACACAGACCTGGTACAGACCTGGACCTGACACAGACCTGGTACAGACCTGGACCTGACACAGACCTGATGAAGACCTGGACTGATAAAGACCTGACACAGACCTGGACCTGACACAGACCTGGACCTGACACAGACCTGGACCTGGTCTGATACAGACCTGGACCTTATACAGACCTGATGAAGACCTGGTCTGATACAGACCTGGACCTGACACAGACCTGGTACAGACCTGGACCTGACACAGACCTGGTCTGATAGGGAAACTGGGGAAAATGTCCGTTCCTGTGACCTGACTCATTAGCTCAGTAACGTTTGTGATGCAGATGGAAACTGCAGTTCGGCCCACTTCCTCACAGTTAAAGGGTCACAGCAACACTACAACAACACAGGGCTCTGTTGGATCCTGTAGCATGAGGGGCAAATGCTTGGCGAGGGGAAGCCGGTGGTGGTAATGGTGGTGGTGGGGTGAATAGGGAGTTTTGAGAAAGGGGGGGGGGGGGGTCACATACGTGCTGCATTCACCACTGCAGAATGGCGTATACCTCTGTATACAAGGGCTGGACAGCCTTCTGGCCTGACGGATCTGAAAACAGTTTACAGCACAGCTCAGTTACAGTGACTGGAAGAGCTTCTTCCCAAAACACCAAACATCTGCACTTTAAGCTAATGGGATTTATTTTTTGACTTTTTGCATATTGAGCTTATCATTCTTCAACCCAAACTGTTAGAGCAGACTGGTTGTGTTTACAAGTCGGTGGTTTCGTTTGTATTAGTTCACCATTTTTCCTTCGGGCAGATGTTTCTGTGGTTTTGGAAACAAACTCTTCAAACAGAGAAAAAGACTGAGGGAGAGTCAGCGGAGAAAGAGAGGGACAACTGTGTGTGTGTACAAAGAATCAAAACACTTCAGTGCATCATCAGTGGGGTGTGAAAATCCAGAAAACCTCTGACTCTGTAAAATGTGTGAATGTTGTCATAAAATAGGAAATATGACGGTTGTTTAAGCTTCATGTTTGCTGGCTGATCCTCGTCGGCCACAAGATGGAAGCACTTCACCAGATTACCAAGAAAAAAAAAAAAGTCCCTTTTACGCTGAGCAACAATAAAGAGGATGCCACAAAGCTGTTTGTCTTCTGTGATATTATCTGTGCAGTGACTTTATGTGTGACTTTTATGTGCTGCTGATAAAGTTTTAAAATAAGAAAAAGTACATTTTTTAAAGTTTCCATTCACTTTCAGTCCCACTTTAATTCATCTGTCTTATCTTTTGCTGATAATTAGTTCCAAAGGTTTTAAAGCAGCTCTTTGACATCATGTGATCAGGATACCTACCGTGTTAGCGGAGCGTCCGGGGCCTCGCTGAGCCACGATGGCTCCAGAGATGGCCTTAATCCAGCTGTGCATGTCCTCCGGACTGTCGGCCTGCCAAACGGGGACACCACAGAGACACGTGATTTTGTTTCTGTCGAGTTGCACATTTGAACTAAAACGGTAAAGAGGACAATGGTCTGTAAATATTAATTAAAATTGTGCTACCTGTATGTAGAAGGTTCTGGAGCTGGTGACCATCTCGAACAGGTTGTCCCTCATCATCAGCTCACTGCAGGACAGAAGACAGAAGACATTTCTTAATCACATGACGAGCAGCAACAGGTCACCCTGCTGGAGGGAAGTTAACTGACCTCTGTTTGCACTCCTGAACTTTGTGGATCTCCTTCAGTGAGATGACCCTCAGCGCCTCCCTCTCCTGTTTGTTCGGGGGGAAAACATGTTTCTATTAACCACAGATGACATGTTTCGTCCTCTCACCATGCAGGATTTGGTTTCTCTGGGTGTTTATCCTAAAGCGGCACCGTATCTTCATTGAGATGACACAATTTTTGGTTCTTAAAACTACAAATACGTCTTCTTTAGGATGCCAACACAAAATAAAATACTGGACAAGTTAAAATAGGGCCCTTTAATATAAAATATGGGCGCAGTAATAGTCTGTAATCATATCAAACATTAATCACAGTTTCGTTGGGTTTTCCTTCTTGTCACACACTCCCTCACTACAGTATCTACAGCAAACACGAGTGAAATCAGATTTTAAGCTGCTTAAACTGCAAAACAGTCCAGTTCAGATGAAGTCGATTTCTATCGATCACAGGAACTTCCCCTCAAACCAAAATTGAAACTGGCACGAGATTCAGTTCAATTCCAAATTTAATGGGGTGTGAAAGATTTAAATGGCTGACAAATCAAAGAACGACATCACCACCACAGCCATAAAAGCTCACAGCTCACAATTATGTGCAGAACCAGAAACATGATAACGATGATGGTGCACTTTCGCAGCCTGTCCTGCTGACTGGCTCTGCGTTGGCTTCCCTCTGATAGTTACTGACTCATCAGGGAAGGTCATTTACAATTAAAGGCTATTTAAAGACTTTTCATATGCGCTGTCTTTTCCCCCTCTCTTGCCAGATTCTTCTTCAGAGTATCTGCAGTTTACGCTCACGTGTTGATAAACTGAAGCTACACAACACGTTTGACCAACATTCATGTGTCATTTGTGATCAAACCTGGAGTGAGTGCAGCTTAGACGTCATTAAATTTGTTCCTTTGTCATCGTCATGCTGCAAAAATGAGTCTGTTAATCGTTAGAGTGGAAAATGTGCAGGCAGGAACAAAAACACACACACACACACACACACACACACTAATGCAGGGCATGTCAATACATGAGCAGACACAATGCTTCAGTTTGGGCTCCCTAATGTGTCCACACGTGGATCAAATGAGGAGGTATTCAGGGAGCATGCTGCTGCATGCACGGAGGGATCAAAACACACACTGTCGAGCTTTGGCCCTCTTCCTGTTAGTTTGGACCTTTTTAGGTTTAGAGTGAATTCGTTTTATGTTGGGGGTTCTCATTCTGCTCACTACAGTTCCTCACCAGGTCAGATTTGTAGTAGCTGAGAGCATTTTCATCCAGCATGAAGTATCTTCTCTTCCAGTTCCTCATCTGTGGAGGAGAAGATCAGATCTTAGTTAAATCATCGGGAAGCGTCCACACGGAGGGGAAGGAGAATCTGTCGATGCTAATGTGTCTAAAAAACAGCATAACCAGGAGATTAATGAAAATGTGTGTACTCACCACAGCTCCTTGTTTCACACAGTATCCGGCCTTGATGAAGGTCTGGTCCGGCGCTCCTCTGGACAGGAAGTAAGGCAGCTGATTCTGACACCGCTTCAAACCTCCACGGTCTGTGCCATTTTGCCCCTCCCCCTGCTCCTAAAACATACAGTTTTATTTTTATTGTTTTCCGATAAGATCGTCAGATTCATAAATAAAACTTTAAATTCGTTCTTCTTCTTCTTCATTAAAACATAATGCCCACTTTACCCACAATGCAATGCAGGTGATGATCATCTGAGGTTTGGTAAGATGTTTTCTTTCTAAACTACTTTAAGTGATTCAGTCCTCAGATTCAGACCAGCCGCCGCTTGTCCGTGCTGATGCATGCTGGGTCACGTGCCTGCGGCTGCATACCTACGCAGACAGGCCTGAACCCGCTGCTGTTAACACACCACACGTGGCTGAGCGTGTGCATGTGTGTGTGTGTGTGTGTGTGTGTGTGTGTGTGTGTGTGTGTGTGTTACCTGTGTAGCGGTGATGATAGGGACTCCTCCTATGATCTCAGTCTTGTAGGAGACCTGTTTCATGGCTCCCAGTCCTTCCTGGGAAGACTCTGGGTGGATGGCGTTGGCCTCGCCGGGCTTTGGAACCTGAGAGTACAGCGAGACGTGGACCTCAGTCCGGTCTTTAAGAGTTCAAGGTGTACAGTAATCCCTTCAAAGATTTATTTTTCTTCTTTGGTCTCCGAAACTTTTTTCCGACCGGTTGAATCTGTTGACTTTAATAATCCTATAAAATATCACCTCCCTTTCATGAGAAACACGTCGCAGCTACACGTGCTGTAATTTAGTTTGACTCACTTCCACATACACAATCCTGCTGCCAAAAATAGCCTATTCACCAACTGTGGATTCATCCACGGCAGAAATTGTCCCCCATTACTGCTCTATTTCCTCCTGTCGAGTGACGTCTGTTGAAAAACAAGAAGCCATCTCTTTAAGGAAATTATCAAATAAAACTAGATATTTCAATGAAAACTCTACAGCACCAAAGTTTCTCTCTCTGGAAGCTTAAGCGCTGATTACAGGTTAAAATAAGACTTCTATAATAAGATTCCTGATGCTGCAGCTGCAGGTGAATATGAAACACGACTTCTCTTTTTCTTCACTCTGTTAAGCCTGAACTCAATCTCTGTGGCCTGATGGGTAATTTTCCATCTGCTGCAGCCCGAGGCAGCCGACAACAACAGAAACAGGGTCACCTATTGATCCGTGTGTGTGTGTGTGAGGCTCACTGTGATCTTGGTGGCGTTGTTAAGGACACTGATCCACTCCACCAAGTCCTGCTGGTCGTTGGCTTGCAGATAAAACTTCCTCATTCCTGCATTGATGACTTGAAAGTGACAGAGAGATAAAAATAGATGTTGAAACATTAAATTGAAAGACACGCCGGAAGAACAGAAACACACTGAACTTCATGCAAATCACAATCTAAAAATATCAGTTTGTTTCTGAATTCTCAGAGACAGAGGATGTGGGTGTTTGTGTGTATGTTAACATCCCATCCAGACACATATAAACACACACACAAACGCACACGGGTCAGGTCAAGGTTATTTTACTGTTTCCTCCAATTGAGTGACAAAAAGCTACTGTTGGCCACCAGAGGAAGAAAACAAGTAGCAAGGCACAAAAGAGAGGAAATAAACCTAACAGGACAAGGAAAGAGGGAGGGAGGAATAAAAGCACAAGGAAGGGTGGAAGGAAGGAAATGAGGAAAGAGTGGGTATAAAGGAGACCAGAGAGGGAAAATGAAAGCTGCCACAGAGAGCATGGACTTCTGAAAATATATATATATATAAATAAATAAATAAATAAATAAATAAATATATAAGAACTACAGCTGTGACTGTTGAATCATGCTGAAGGAACATTTCAGTCACAAAACCATCAATTAGGTCCAACTGATGAGACCTGGACAGCACAGGATCAGACCCAGTTCATCCCAGCACTCCCTGGGTGGGGCTGAGGTCGGGACTGGGGGGGGCACAGATATGTTGAAACAGGAAAAGACAACTGGAAGCTCAGAGGAGACTGAAGGTGAACTCACCAAAACAAAACTCTGCCTTCGGTCTGAGCTTGGTGGCATCGCTGACCTGAAAACAAGCGGTTTTGAAAAAGGGAAGATTACAGGAAATAATCAGAAATACTGAGAAGATGAAAAACACTCAGACAGTATGCTAACCACACCCAAAGTACTGTACGACAGCAACTCAGCCCACAAGCCGCTGCGTTCATCTTTTCTAAAAACAGCCAACAGCTGCTTTGTTTTGTGTGTGACGACTCACCTTGGAGATGTAGGTGAGTTTAAGGGATCCCACCTTATCTGCACCTTTAGGCAGATTCTGAACAAAGAAAACGTCAGTTATTGAATCAAATCTGAAATGTTTCTATATAAAACATGTATGATGCGTTGTAAATGTTTAATGCAAGAAACTGATCCAACAAAACAGATCTCAGAGTCTCAGGGATGTTTTATTCCCCGATGGAGAAAAATCTGCAGAGGAAATGGAAATACTTTCTCAGCACGATCTCCTCGTCATTAAAAGATAAGATTAACACATCTGGAAATATTAGTTATCAGCCCCTCCTCGCTGTGTGGAGCTGCAGGAATTCCCCGACTTCTGAAATAT
The DNA here is from genome assembly GCF_900963305.1 of Echeneis naucrates. NCBI lineage: Eukaryota > Metazoa > Chordata > Actinopteri > Carangiformes > Echeneidae > Echeneis > Echeneis naucrates. The sequence goes on along the minus strand of NC_042529.1, from coordinate 791,713 downwards.
AAACAAACCTTTTCAGTTTCTGTTCTGGTTCCTGTTTGCCCTCCTGGTTTGACACGGAGGGTCTGTCAAACCAGCGTTTGACAAAAGTTCACAACTTCCTGTGGCATCTGGCAGTGATGCAGAAACCAGCACTCTCTCAAGAGAAACTATGGAGGCTGTTAGGTAACATAGAAAACGGCGAACTGTAAACAAAGATGGACGTAACCACTGTCACGTCAGAGACGCCTGATTCTGCCCCTCACTGACTGCTCATGATTCTTCCAGCACAGGTTCCACTGACTGAGTTTGTCTTTTCTTTAATAACTCATTGTAATCAGTTTTCTGAGATAAGAGCTCAGGAATAAACGTCTCGACTCCTGAGTGTCAGATAAATAAAGAATTAAACACAACTATGTGTGGAAGGAAGGAAGGAAATCAGTCTATTCATGTGTCTGATGCTATCGACTGCACACAAGAAACAACATCAGACTCAAACTGAAGTAGCTTGACTTACTCCAAACACAGACACACACAGACACACACACAGACACACACACACACACACACAGACACACACACACACACACACACACACACACACACACACACACACACACACACACACACACACCTGTGGGTTGTCCATGTACCACAGCAGGTTGCCCTGCTGGGTGTCCAGGATGAAGTATCGGCGCAGGAATCTGCCGCTGCTCTCATTCTCCTCGATGTCCAGGAAGCCGCAGATGCGATTCTGTCGGTCCACGTACGGCATCGCAACCCCGAGCAGCTCGGCCCGCCGTGGGGCATCACAGGACGCCGCCGGGGGGGCAGACAGGTGTCAGACCGGACGGAGAAACACAACCTGTGCCCAGAAAGGCCCAGCAGGAAAACACATCAATGTGGAACAGTGGAACAGTTTTAACTGTGTGTGCGTTTGTTTTACTCTGTTTGTGGGTCTGAAAATAGAAACCCAGTCGGACCCCACAACTCAGGGGATGAGTGAGGGGTCCCCACAAAGACAGGTACAGGGGTGTGTGTGTGTGTGTGTGTGTGTGTGTGTGTGTGTGTGTGACAAAGATAGACCAGGTTTAGTGTGCGTTTGAAGTTGCAAGATTAACAGAGCAGGTGCTGGAGGACCACAACACAGACACACAAAGACTCTGATTGTGTTTCTGCTGCTGTGATTTAAGATGAACGAGTGTGTGTGTGTTGACAAGGCTAGTTGTGTACACACAGTGTGTGTCTTTGCTCAGAAAACGTCCCTCCTCCTCCCTTATATTGAAGTCTATGGGAAAACATCCCTCCTCCTCCCTTATATTGAAGTCTATGGGAAAACATACCTCCTCCTCCCTTATATTGAAGTCTATGGGACACGTCCCTCCTCCTCCCTTATATTGAAGTCTATGGGAAAACATCCATCCTCCTCCCTTATATTGAAGTCTATGGGACACGTCCCTCCTCCTCCCTTATATTGAAGTCTATGGGAAAACATCCCTCCTCCTCCCTTATATTGAAGTCTATGGGAAAACATACCTCCTCCTCCCTTATATTGAAGTCTATGGGACACGTCCCTCCTCCTCCCTTATATTGAAGTCTATGGGAAAACGTCCCTCCTCCTCCCTTATATTGAAGTCTATGGGAAAACGTCCCTCCTCCTCCCTTATATTGAAGTCTATGGGAAACGTCCCTCCTCCTCCCTTATATTGAAGTCTATGGGAAAACGTCCCTCCTCCTCCCTTATATTGAAGTCTATGGGAAAACGTCCCTCCTCCTCCCTTATATTGAAGTCTATGGGACACGTCCCTCCTCCTCCCTTATATTGAAGTCTATGGGAAAACATCCATCCTCCTCCCTTATATTGAAGTCTATGGGAAAACGTCCATCCTCCTCCCTGATGAGTTCATGGTCTCAGTTTCTAGTTTACAGTCTTCAATACAACATGATGTTCATTTTTTAAATCTCAGAGGAAATCAACCATAGAACCAAGATGGCCGACAGCAAATATCAAGCTTGGAAGCAGCAGCTGAGAAAACAATGATGTCACATGCCTCCAATGAGCCAATCAGAGCCAATCAGAGCACTGATTGGCTCTGATTGGCAATGATTGATAGTTAATGGGCAGTTTTCCTGCACCACCTGAAAACAATCAGCAGCTCTGCTCATTAACATGAGGCTAAAAAAGGGAAAAGATGGAGAACAATGGAGAACGGCGGCCGCCATCTTTTAAAACACTATTGTTCTGACTTCTGCATCTGTTTCCCTCATCAGCACCTTCACGCCCTGTGACGTCATAGATCTGTCCCTGCCTGATGACCTCACTCTGCCTGTCAGTGGAGCCTCAGGTGATGTTTGAGGGCCATACCTGTGTGGTTTGCCCAGATAGACCTGCCGAGCTTCACTACACAACTCAACAATGACAACTGTGAGGCTCTGATGAGTGATCGATCCGCGGATCTACTTCTGATCTGAAACGTTTCAGAGCGAACATCCACACACACATTCACCTCACGGCGGGAAAGGAAAGCTGTCAGCTGATGAACAGAACTGAGAAACCAGACTGCTGTTCGGCTGTTCGGCCTTCAGCGGACCGTCGGATTTCCTCTGCGCCTCCATTATCCGTCTCCTCCGGTCCGGTCCGCCCCCCCCGGGAGGATTCGGGCTCTGCGGCCGGGCGGCGGCTCTCTGGGCCGGAGAGAAGCGGATTGAAGGGGTTACTTACTCAGTTCGGCTCAGTCCGGGTCCGGAGAGACGGCCGTCCGGCACCGCCGTCAAGTTCACAGTCTCACAGGCGCGCCGCTTCCGGTACGGCGTTTAAAAATAAAAGCGGCAGTTGTCGAGTGGGCGTGACTTCCACGTGGATTTCAAAATAAAACATCAGGCCCTTCGAAGGATGACGATATAATCTGGAGTTAAAGATAATTAGATGTTATTGCTCTCATTCATGTTCACATCATTTAGCATTACATTAAACTAATTCCATAAACTGATTTCAGCATAATAACACATTTTTCTGTTGCATCGACCACAAAAACTATAACAACTTAAAAAATGCATGTTTTAGGACAAAAAAGAATGAAATTGGTGTCAAATGTAGCAATCAGAGAACCTATTAAACTTGAGTAGAAAAACAGCAAAAATAACATTATTTCACTAAATTCATGAGCCAGATAATCTGGGAGGTGATTTTTAAATCATGTGGTCAGACATTGTCCTTTAAAACCTTTTCTCACCTTTTATCTCTGCCTGAAACTGAAAGGCATCTTAATGAATTACTGTATGATAATCTACCTGTCCTGGATGGACCCCCCCCCATCCCCTGACTGACTCTGGGCCCCCAGGACTGGAACACATTATCCACAAGAAGTAGTTCTGGCCATTTTGGTCTTTTACTTTGAAAGAAGAAATCTGTCCTCACTGTGTTATTTCTGACAACTTGACGTTACAATTTTTCGGCCAATAAACTGACGACGTTTTTTCCCCCTTACAATCACTGCAAAGGATCATGGTAAATGTAGTCCCACTAAAAGGATGCCAGAGTGAGTCCCTACATGTCAGAGGTCAAACTACAGAATCTTTGTTTTTGCTTCAAGACGCAAATGCCACTCAGAGACAGGGAGAGTTTGTGATGGTGCAGGCATGAGGAAACAACACACGTGCACACAAACACACGCACATATACCACAAATATACACAGAGAGCAAGAGAATAGGAAACAACAACAACTGTGATGCAAAATTAGGGGACTTCCCGTTAACTGTACCTGGCCTCAAATGTGTGTGTCTGTGTGTGTGCGTTGTTTCCACATGCCTCCATTAATGGAAAGTTGATGTGGTTAAAAGAAATGAAAACACTGACACACATTCAGCAGCTTCTGATCAGTTTCTTTCTTCCGTTCTGATCAGTTGTTTCTCACATTGTGACCAAACAGCAGAGGGAACATTTTATTCATCTGGGAAGTTCGGAGAGTCTTGTGAGTATGAAAATACCTTCACAACAATAAATGGTGCTGTTAGATCTGTGACTTTAATACTAATCTATGAAAGAGACAAACTGAAAATGGAAGTGTTGATTTTATGAAATACAACATTGGACAGCTTGAAAAGTATTTTTTTGTGTCCATGAAATGATTACAGTGTGGTTCTTTGGAAGACTGACAGGAAGGGAAAGGTGAGAGGAGAGAAGATGAAAATAAAATAATCAGAACAGACATCGGATGATATGTAAAGGTGAGGGAAGGAAATACAGGAAGGGATCAGGGAGGGAGAGTAAGACAAAAAGAAATAGATTTTGGCTAAATATCGACATCTAGTGGACAAAAAGAAAAGTTACAGCAGAACAAAAAGAAAACTAAACGCAGCTCAGTTTCATGAATCTTCTGCCCACAGTATTATAAGATCATTTCCTAATAAAGCTCAGATGGACAGAAACACCTGGCCTATAGTTGGGCCTCTTGCTGGATCATAAATAGCACGAGTGTCTGATTATGTGTCCACATCGGGACGTTCTCTGTTCAGTGGACCAGCAGCTTCATTTTGGGGACATCTTCTCCTAATAAGTGAGTTGGTCGGCCTGGTGGGTCACTTGGCTCACCCCTCCTTCGGCCTCTGCCAGGGATGACCCTCTGGCTGCTATCTGTTCAGTGTCAAAGGCCTAATTGTTTTTAGAGACGGCACAGATGCCAGCCAGATCTATTCTTCAAAACCGTGTGATGCCTGAACACTCCGGGAGCCCCCGCTCATCTCTGCCAGCGCTGGCTCAGGCAGCTCTTGGCATTCTCGAGGAAAAAGTCAAATCAGTTCTTTACCGTCAGTCTATTGGCTGGCAGGGGAGGCCGATGCTGGCACAGGGGCCGCAGCATGCCATGCAGGGATTTGAGCCAGGCTTAGCACTCCGCAGTAACATTTGGAGAGGTTTTTTTTTTTTTTTTTTGTGGTTTGAAGAAGCAGGGCTTGATGCCAAGATGACCTGAGTGCCCTGGAGAAACAGACAGCCGCAGCAGGGTGCATGTCAACAAGCACTGGGATCATTTCAGGTCCTGTGGCAAACGGCAGGGACCAGTCATCCAGTTCTGATGTCGTCCTCACATGTCTCCTCAGAAACAAGGGCACACACGTATTTTTCAGAGAAGGCCATTAATGGAGGAGGCTGAGGAGCAAAGCCATTACACATGAGAAAACAGGACGAGCTGATGGATTTGGTCTTAATGTGGCAGTAGATCCAGTCCAGGCCGGGCTGTCACACCCACAGGGCAGGAGGATGTTGTTACTGAATGGTAACAACATCCTCCTGCACCGGAGACAGTCCAGACCTTCTGTAATTCTGTGTTTAAGTTGAAATGTTTCCTTCTGAGACACAGAGGCAGATAGATGTTTGATTCCTCTTAGAAAGAAATGAGATCAGCACTTGGTTAGCTTTAAAGAAGGACTGTGGAAGGACTTTGTCATAATTTAGGCCAAAACAAGCCTCCACCAAATCTGTGGCTCATCAGAGACCAAGGATGAAAGGCTGTGTTCATCTGCAGACAGGAATAGTAAATGTGTGAAACGGTATTTTCTGCTGCTCTGCCAGACACAGTTTGTCTGCAGCTAATGGAAAGTGAGACAAACCCAGAGAGTCCAGTTTGGCTGATAAAACCTGAAGTGGTCCACCTTGTAACTTGGTGTTAAAGAATCTTTGTGAAGCATCTTTAGGAGATGAAGCTCAGCGGGGCTTTGTTTGGGCTGATGATACTAAAAAGAGAGACAGAGGAGCCACAGAGGAGGAACTGATGATGCCCTGCAGAAATATGAAGCTGCAGAGGAAGGAGTCCAGCTGTGTCCCCTTCTCAATGATCCATAACTCGGCTCTGGAGATTTGATGGATTTGGCAAAACACCTGGACACCCTCACCTTCAACATCTGTAGCAGCAGCTTTCTAAATCCCAGAGAGCTTTGAATACGGTGTCAGCTTTTAACTCAGGGATTCACAACTGGGATGCTGAGTCTGTGTGTTTCCAAGGATTTTTGGGATGTACAGAATTCAGTGATCCTCCTGAAGAGGATCAGAGTTCATCTGGAATGGGACAAAGGAAGCCTGATCCTAATACTAAAACAAATACACAGCGACGCTGGAGATTCTCTCCTCAAACCGTCATGTCCAATCTCAGTATTCAGCAACCATCTCGCTCAGGATTTCCATATTAATATAATGTTGTTCTTTGTATTTGTTTTAGTTGGCAGAGTCCAGAATATTTGCCATTAATCTGCCCTGTGCTTTCAATAATGTAATAGTTTTTGTATTTGCCATCATTGTCACATTTTTAAATGATAGATTGGTCTTTGGACTCTTTCCAAAGTAATAGATAGATAGATTAATAGATGGATTGGAGCTGGACAAAAACTGAAAACAGAGTGCTAAAATATTTGAAGGAACACACTAAACAATGTACAAAGAAAAAATAAAACCAAAAAGAGCCGATTTTGTGAAAAATACGAGTTTGATGAGAGTCCCTGAATGCGCCATTTGTCATGATAAGATTGATGAAGCTGTTAGTGTGAAGGTTAAACACCACACATCACATATCCGGTTTACATTTTTAAAATAAAACAACAGAGAACACACACGAAGAAATATCAGTCTAATAATTAAACGGGGGGTGGGTGGTGCGGAAAGGGAAGGTCTTAATTAAATTCACATTCCTTATACATGTAATTGTTTTCATCATTACACGGTTTGGCGAACATGTGCTCTTTTATTTGTAAGGCTCGCTCGGCCTTTTCCGGCACACTTCGGCTGTCTCTGGTGAGCTTGACGCTGTGAAGGAGTCCAATGGAGCCCTTCGTCGCAGCCCGGAGGAGACAATCGAGTGCGATTTAGCCCGAAAACACGAGCCGATTCCGCCAGTTTGGGTTAAAAACCGCATATTTCCCCGACGGTCCGGATTGGAGTCTCCCTCCTCTGCGTGTAAAACCCGCACACTCTCCGCGAACCGCATCTGTCCGGCCTTGTTTATACTGAGCAGCAGCTCGGAAGCAGGCCCGGCTCCTGGGCCACTTTAACGACCGCCTCGGGTCTGGAGTGTGTTCCGTCCGGATCGGCTCTTTAGCTCACCAAGTATGTAGAAAATACACACGGTGTGGTGCTTCTGTTTACATTTGTTCTCCCGTAGGAACCGGTCCGGGCTCGGATCAGTGAGGCCGCGGCGCCTCACGGCGTCAGTTTGTAGTTATTGTTAGCCGTTAGCGTCGAGCTAACAGTCTGTTGAAGTGACGGCTGCTAATGCTAACGGCTAAAACTCGAGCTAACCTGAATCGCTAACTTATAAAATAAAAAACAACGTGCTGCATATTTAATGAGTAGACACAACCATTCGTGTAATCACACACACATTGTGTCTTAATTGTCTCACGCTCACGTGTTTTATTTATTTAATTTATTTTGTTGTTTTTTTTATTTTGGTAGCATTCAACCAGCAGCCACTTAGCACCGTTAGCTGGCTGCTAAGCTAATGTTATCCTTGTTTTGTCAGACCAGCTGGCTGAGAAGAGCTCAAACTGTTAGCTGCTCATCTTAACACCTATCTGCCCATATACCATGCTGACCAACAGGGGAGTAAATAATACCAAATAAAAAGCTAAATGAATATATTTTCGATGTTTCTTTAGTCAAACAGGAAACGTAAAAAGGGCGATCTGTTGAAGGGAAATATTTCTCATCTGATTACGGACACATCACTGATTCTGGCTCCTGTTCACTTTCTGAACTAAAGCTTTGGGTGTAAATACTCTAACGTCTTTCTTCCTGTGATTGTAGAGAATATGACCCAGATGCAACAATGACATCCAGATTTGGTAAAACCTACAGCCGCAAGGGAGGAGAGGGCACGTCCAAGTTTGATGAGGTTCTGTCCACCAAGAGAGGCACCCTCAGTACCAAATGGGGCGACACCACCTACAAGGCCAAGGTGGGCTCCAAGCGCGCCGGAGCTCCCAAGAACGACTCTGTCCTTGGGGTCCACAAGAGGGCCCGTCCGTGTGGAGACAGCTTGGAGGATCCGTTTGGGTTCGACAGTGACGAGGAATCCAAGCCAGTGTCATCTCGAAGTAGCATCAAGTCATCGCCCGCCAAGCCGGCCTCAGCAGAGCCCCCCCAGGCAGAGAGGCCGGGCATTTCTCTGGACACAGGGAGCAGGTCCAGCCTCCAGGGAGCATCTGCCCGAGGTGCATCTTGGATGGCCAGTGACAGGAACCAACCCAGGGTGGTGGAGGACACGGCTCGGTTCTTCAACAGAAGCAGCACTACCACAGGTAAATGTTGTACTTATTTTATTACAGATTTGTCTATTGATAAATTTAGTTTTTTCATTATTTAGTAATGGATAGCCATGAGAAGTGCTCAGATGGTGACATCCACTGTAGAATTAGCTTAACGAATTGATAATAAACACCAGTGACTGATGAGTAATGGCACTGTGGTCACATGTCCTTTAATGGACAGGAACAGGTTTGTTTTTGACATCACAATGAGAATACACTGTGTGCTTGTGGTTGTTGACCAAGCAGTTTCCGACTGATGACTTCCATCAGCTGGGGAGAGTTTAGCTCCTCTGTCTTTTTGTGTTGAGACACGTCTGGTCAGCATGAGGTCCTGGTTTTTATTCACATGGGACCGAAAAGCAAAGCGTTCCAACCTGTGACGGACACTAAACAAACTCAGTAAGACCAAGTCTTCATATGGATTTAGCTTTTTTTTTTTTTTTTTTTTCATTTGTCTGGGCCTGTGATGTTTTTTTTCCTTAGTTTAACATTGCTGTCACTGCGTCTTTGACCCAACAGCATCTGAAACATCAGTGTCAGTCGTTCATGCTCTCACAGCTGGTCAGTGTCGTGGATTTCAGCTTTGCTTGACCGTCGCTGGCAGGTGGCCAGCGACGCGATCCTCTCCAACTGCCTTTGAACAGCAAGCTGTGTCTCCTTGAGCCCTTCTGCTCAGAATAATGTTTCCACAGTGATGAGATGTTAAGCCTCGTTGAAGGGAAGTTGGTGTAACACTGAAGTTCAGCTGAAGCACTGCCATCAACAGCCTTGTTATCTGCTTACTAAGACTGCTGATGTTGACTCAGTAAATATGACAGAATCCTTGACCAAAGAACACTTGAATAAATGTGCCTGTGGAGCTAACTCAGCAATGTTTGGTTGGGCATTCATTTTACTGAGCAACATCAGAAAATAAAGTTCAATCAGTGACTCTTAACTGTAAATATTAGGGGAAAAGAAAACCTAAGATGGTGTGCTGACTGATTTTAAACCATTTATATGTTTTAAATGTCCACTAAGTTTTCAAAGCTAATACAATTTTATCATTTTGTATCTGACAAGATCACGGTTGTTCTGGCAAATTTGAGCTCATGATTCAAAATCACAAATTAGATTTAGTCTGATCAAGCTGATACCACGTTCTGCTTTAATAAATGCCCTGAGCAAATTCATTGGATTGGGACTGAGGCCAATCCAGTCATTTTCAATTGATTGGCTGAAGCTTGATCCTTCTCTGATTCAGTACGTCATCTATTTGCTCTACGGATGCCAACTGTAAAAACCACCTCCCTGTCATCCTTCAGAACACTGTTATCATTTCTTAAAGTGGAGTGTTGTGAGTGAAAGGAACATGGAGTAACACAAAACAAACAGAAGCCAGCGGTTGTAGTTAATGATATGTCAGCCTGCGTCAGGGCTGCTGTTGGTTCAAAGAGCATTTAATCAGCATTTTCCTTCTTTATATTTAGTGTTTCTTCACACACGAAAATATTTGATTATGAAATTTAAAAAGGGGTGAATTATGTATTCCATTTGCAGCTGAAGTGAATGATGGAGAAAAAAACAGGCTTTTTGGTTTCTTACAAAAAGATCTTTGCAGGAAAATTTGTAGCCAGGATGTGATGTTTACATGTGCTGAATTAATGCTCAGATACTCAGACCCTCTGTCGCACATGAGGGGAGAGACACTGGACTCAGGAAGCCAGAGGTGAGCACACATTAAACTGGGCTAAATTTTCTCACTTTAATGTGTTCGGGAGTTTGTGCCCTGCTGTCTGTGTATTTTTAGAAGTGTATTCAGGATTAGGGTAATTCTCAAAGGAAGCGTCTAATGTGGGAAGGTCATCCGTCCTCAACTAAGTCATCAGTAGCTCCCCCCACAGCCAGACTGGAATAATTCCTCCTGATGTCTCCATCCTCTGAATCTCAGTCGGCTAAAATCCCCAAATGCAGTACAACAATTGATCAGCCGTTGCCAGCCTGGATTTCGACCCAAAACCAGACAGACAGTAATAAAACAGCAGAGAAAGATGGATACTGAGAATAATTAAAGGAAGTCTGTGCTCCTGCTCTTGTGCATTACGCTGCATCCACTTGCTACAGTTAGATGATTTCTTTTACTTTCACTGCTGTTCTGAAGCACAGGAAGTGGTGGAGGCTGCTGACTTGCTTACTTTCCAAATGTTTAATCTTTTGTCAGTTTTTGTTTGTTAAATGAGGTCAGGAGAGAGCGAAGAACACTTTCAAGTTTTGCTTACCCTAACCCTCAAACAGCAAACCACAACTCGTCTGTAGAACAGAATTTTATTCTTTGATGTGACGCTGCAATGTCCCATCTTCTCTCAGAGTGACATGTCCAGTATCGTTACCTGTCTGAATTTGAATGTTGACTTGGCAAGGGTGTTAAGGCTTTTCTGGAAGACATGAAGTTACCTGGCAAATGAGTTATCTGTTAGGAGTTCCAGGTGTGTGTGTGTGACCTGTTTTATACTGTAAAGGTTTTTTTTGATGGTGCCGCCTTTCAGCTGAGTGGTGATGACATTAACCATAACCCAAATTGTGGGCACAGTGTTGTTTCAGTGTTGCGCTGTATGATATTTTGAACTCAGTTTTAGAGAAGATCACTGCCTCTTGACATCAGGGCTGAAACAATTAATCAGTTAATTGATTGGTCAAATTCATCAAATATTCTCTACCTCCAGCTTCAGGAATATGAGGAATGGTTGGTTTTCATTATTAGTTGAACTGTTTTTATTTTTAGGCCGTTGGTTGAGAAAGCAAACAAACAAAGCCCTCTACAGGTGTGGCATTGGACTCTGGAAACTTAAGACAACCAAAGTCTTAATCAGTTCATTGTTCTAGTTACAGTCTAGTACAGCTTTCTCACTGAGATGTTTTTTGTTGATTCCTAAAACTAAAAATATGTCAAATATGTGACCTTTTAATAAAAACCCCTTTGTCATCACTTATTATTGATGCTAAAATTGGTTTTCTCTCCCAACTCCACAGGAAAGTCCCAGCAGAGTTCCTTGTCATTGTTAGAGAACCAGCAGTGCTACTCATGGTATCAAAATGCTTCTGAGAGTGACAAGAAGCCCCTGGCCCAGACCACCACCCTGAAGACCGGGTCCAAGGCCGAGTCCACCTACGATTCCTGGGATGCTGTCATGGGTCTCCGTCCACCCTCACCCAGCCAGGAACCTCGTAACCCCGCCCCCACGCTCTCATGGGCCTCAGCAGGCGTCACCACAGACAGCCGTGACCTGGGGCAGACCCGGCATGAGAAGCCCCCCTCTCCCCCACGACTCCAGACTCCCAGCGAACGGGATGTAGGCGGCAACTCGAACTTCCTCGTCGAGATGTCAGACTACTCCCAAACGTCCTCATCCACGTCTCTTGTTAGAAATTCAAACTGTCGGACATACAGGAGGCCCAACAAACAAGGCTCGAGCAAAGCATCGGACACCAGTAGCTCTGCCAGCACTGTTTTTGGTGCAGGTCCTCCCAAATCCTCATCTGACAGCAGTAATAAGACAACAGGTAGCGGAGGGGGGCGAGGCAGGACGAGGGACTACACGGTGCTGCACCCCTCCTCCGTGTCAATGTGTAACGTGACCATTCAGGACCGAGTGGTGGAGGAGTTTAGCAGCGACGCTTCTCCCTCGAGTGGCAGCAGCAGTGCTGGATCTGGCAGTACGACAGAGCTGGGTGAGGCGGGATGGCAGCGGAAGAAGACAGAACAACAAAACACAAGGTAAGCCAACATGAAGAAGTTGGACTTCAGCTTATCATCAAATGTTCTGTGGTGTCTTTCTTAAAGTTGTCTGATCACGGGAAACCGTGATGTTTCGCATCCATCAGATGGAAGCACAGTTAAATGTGTATTCAGATCCTTTGCTGCTTGTTACTGCCCCTCTCTCTCTATGGCCGTTAAAATAAACGGCAAAAATAATAAAAAAGAAAAGGTCTGCCTTTCTGTTGCCTCACCATACAGCCCTAAGGGAAGTGTTGTTTTTTTTATCTGGTCATAATGGTGAAATGTCAGACTGCACTCTCACACTGTGACTGAGTGAAGTGTCTCGGTGCTCTTAGCTCTTGCGCCAAGATGCACTTAATGTGGTTTTATGCAGTTTCTGCCTGGACACTCTAAAGCAGAGCTAAGTGGAGTGCTGCTCGGCCAGATTGACCATTAGGCCCTCTGTCCTTCCTCCAAGTGCTCATCTTGGTCAGACAGCACTCTGCCCACTTCAAGTCCTGTCAGTTGTCCTATTAGGTGGACAGAGAAGAAGATGATTAGGACAAGCGAGAGGCTTCTGAGATGAGTTTAAAGTGTGGCAAAGGGTCTGAACAATAATGCTTATGTGGAATGCCAATTTTCTTTCTTCATTTAAGAAAAAAAATCTGAAATTCTTTTGTCTCCATCATTTGGGGTCGATTGATGAAGGGAAAATGAATGTTAACTGTTTTAGCATGATGAATTAGTTGTAAATTGTATTTTATTTTGGCTTGTCAGGTTCATAAACCCAAAAATCATCAGAATGTCTCCCACTTCTACTGGAGGGTCAGAGTTTTCAAATGCACCAGAATATGTCAGGCTGAATTTGGAACTGCATCTAGAATGATGCGCAAAACATCTGGAATGGCCATAAAAGCTTGGAAACTGAGGATTGATTATTTCACCCAGTGGAACCATAAGATAGTTTCAGTAAAGAGCTGGAAAATACATTATATGAAATTATCACATGGTGTAGAATTACATGATTGTAACGCCATTGAAGCTGCTTCAATGGTAATAAATGGGGGAATCTGGCTGGAAAATATTTTCACAGCACATTTAATGTTGCTGCCTGCTTTCGAATACTTTTTAGTGTTTTATTGTGGGGACAACAAAGGCACAAACACAAAGTAGTTCTTTTATTGTATTTTGTCTGTGTTGGGTTCCAGGTTAAAACAGCGTTTAATTTATTTGTCATTTTAGCATTCAATGCCCAGAAAAACACTACACTCGTTCGCACACACACAGTTTTCTGCCAAGGAGAGCTTGCTTGTTGTGGGCACAGGGATTTCTTTTGAAACAAAACTTTAAATGGCATAGTGTCCTTAACAAGAAACAAAAGTGTGTTAATTAAAATTTGCTGAGTTGATCATTCATGTCAGCTAATATTGGACATATTTTACTGAAGCATGAAATTGGAAACCAAGACGCAGAATTGTGGATTTATTATAAATCTGAACCAAGTAATATTTTTACTGTGTATGTTTCCTCTCTGCAGGTACAGGCAGACCCAGACCAAGTCCAAGAAGGACAGTAAGTTGGAGCTGTTTGGTTTTGAGGACGCAGATACTCATCAGGAAGAAAACAGGTCTGATTTCACAGACAGCAGGTCAAGTTACAAAATCAAATACTTTGGTTTTGACGACATGAGCGACAGTGATGGTGCTGATGATGACGACGATAGCTTGAAAGAGAGGAGGAAGGCCAAGAAAGCTGCCGCCGCCGCTGCCGCTGCCGCGGCTGCTGCTGCTGCCAAGGCCGCCACAGTGATTACAGTGGAAGAAACGCCCACATGTGAGCCGCCGGATCCTTTCGTGAGGCTGGAGACTTGTGAAAGACCGGCACCTAAGGAGAACAAGAAGAACTCAGACAGGCAGGAGAGCAGGATACGAGAAGGTTAGAGCACATTTTCATTCAGGTTCCAACAGCATGTGTCTCCCCTGTCTTATTAACAGCAGTGCAAACTTATCTGAAATTAAATCGCATTTAATTATCCGTCTATTTATTTTGCTCAGTCTGTAGTCCACTAAGGCTTAGAGTTTGTGTTCAGCTGCTCATTGTGCCAATTTAACGATATAGACTGACATCAAACAAAATTATTTTAGTCCCTGAGGGGTTTGTGTTACTGAGTAATTACTTTTGCGGCCAGTGATGGGGGAATTTTTCAGACCAAAGTAAAGCACACTAACACACTGTGTGTTATCCAAGAGTAACACAACTTAACCTGCACACCAATAAGGTTGGAGTTCAGATAAAGTTCAAATAACCAGCTCTACTTAAGAGCTGAATGCTGGTTCACACTGACGGGCCACTTTTGATTTTATATCACTTTGTTCCTGTTGTCTGATGACAGAAATGTATGTAAACACGAAGATGTTCAAATGTATTGAACTATTGTATGTGAGCACGGAGGGGAGGAGAGATGTCAGCTGGCATCAGGCAGGAAGTAAACATAACATGGATATCAAAAAAATGACCTGCATCATGCAGCCTTTGTGGAGAATCTACGCAGGTATTGCTCTGCACATTATAACAAATTTAAAAAGGTGCATCAGTGGACAGACTACAGTTCTTTCAGACTGACTTATTTCATCCAAATGCAGCTTTTCTGTGCAGCTCATTTAGCTTTCATCTCATTGATTAGACTGCCATTCCAAACTGTAATGTCTCCCTTTTTTGCCAGAATATGATTCAGGTCTGAATACAGGTATTGAGTTTAATTATTGAAGTTATTCTCATATGTTGAAAGAAGGGCTATTTGCCCATCACTCCATGTCTGACTGGCTCCAGAATTTGTGTAAAGAGGCTTTGAGCATGACCACTTTGCATTTCTGTCATCAGATAAGACTAGAGGCCATTGTTTTTGTGTAGTATTTGTATGTAGACAGGAAGTCCCAGCACTGTTTCTACCAGGATACAGTATGAAGGCCCCCTCCCCACGATGCCCTTAAAACACTAACAACCTCTGTCTTCACTTTTGTCTCGTCTGAGCTCCTCCTCGGCAGCCAATCACTGTGAAGTGTCAGAGTGGTTTTTATCTGCTCCGATGGAGGCCTCAGAGGAGATGGACTGAAAACCCCTACAACACAGCAGAGTTTAATAAAGACCCAGACACTGACATCTCAGGCCATTTCTGCCCCGTTCAGCGTGTGTTTGGGTTTTTAGGTCTGTCTGTGATGGTCAGTGTGTGTTTTGTCCGCAGATGTGCTGGACTTCTCAGAGGAGGGACTCAGCGTGGTGGCAGGGGCTCCCAGGAGGCTCCCTCCGGGTAAGCCGACTGAGAAGAACCCAGACACCTTAAGGAGGATCTTCAGCGCACACAAGAAGGTCAGACACTAAACCGCCATTATGAATGACACACTGGTTTATTTTAACTCATTCTGTCATACACCCTCCTGCTGCCCCAAACACTCAACTAAACAACCAAATGTAGATTGGTCTGCTGCTGAATGCACAGGATTTGCACAGTTTGCTCTTGTTTCAGAAAGGAACCAGATGGTTTGGGGCTGGCAGGACAGGAAGTCAGTGCTGAGAGACGGACTGACACAGAATTGGTTTTGGTCTTATTTTTGGATTTGTTGAGAGCAGCAAAAAATATTCAAAGGTGCAAAGAAATCATTAATGCAACACACTAAAATCTAAAGAAAAAGGCCTCCGATTTGGTCATCAGCCGTCTTGGCTTTTTGAAACATCCACCTTCTTTGGGAAGCTGGAGTTGGGGTTGGAGCTGGCCTGCTCTGGACTCTGTCCTGATTGGGTGGTGCAGTCTGTCAACCACACGGTAGCCACGCCCCCTAATCCATTCCTTGCTTGATGGTCTGTTTTCCTCGGGCTTCGCTTTACAGACCAAGCGTCTATATCCCATTTTTATGGAGAGTCTGTGGTTCAGTTTAGTATTTAGTCTTCATACAAATATATAACTTTAATTAAGACCGCAAACTCGATGAAACTGCTCTGCTCTGACTTTCAGAAAGATTAAAAGTAAATGGACATATGGGATATTTTATGCATCGTGAATATTTTTACGATACCAAATTGTAAAACCTTCCCTTGTTAGTTTGCAAAAATATGTACCAGATGTACCTGTGGGGATGGGCCTGTCCACCTACACTCTGTATGAGTCGGTAGGCTTGTGTGTCTGTGTGTGGGGGTGTGTGAGCAGAGCAGAAGTGTACAGCTCTGGTTTGTTCACGGACGGATGAGGGGATGGATTGAGTTGCTCTGGATCTTTTTATAGCACACACAGATCAATTCAAGCCATAGGAAATGGAAGTCTCCTGTATTTATGTCCTCAACAAACTTGGATTGAAGTGATGATTTGATTTTGCTCTTATCGAGCTGTAGGAGTGTTGTTGATTCAGCACAGTGCCATTTCACTTTGCAAATTTTGTCATAACAAACCCTGCATGGCCTCTCCCCATTGTTCTTATTTTGCAGCATTTAAATCTTGTTGTGGAAAGTGGTGCAGGTGCAGCCAACAAGGCAAATTTATGAATTTCTATCAGTCTTGTAGAGTGGGTCATTTACACGTATCACTGCCTGTTCTGTTTGCAGAAGGGCATGCTGAGATTTTTGCGCAGGAAAGAATGTAATCATTTTACAAATACATGCTCCCAGGTTTAGAGTTTTTGTAGAATCACGTGAAGAACTAGATTCAAATCACTAACTGGCCAAATAGATGCAATGTATTGTTTTGTATGTTGTTATTCCCTCTGACAGGATGTTTTTACCCTTTTATGGCCATATTGATGCTATTATGTTTCGTTTTTCTATTTGTGTTTTTCCGAACAAAGGTGGGGTTTTTTTTGTTTTTTTTTTTTAAATATGTCTCCACACATTCAGAATCAGCACAGTCTCTGTGTTGAGCGTTACACATGTTTTTGGGTTGATCTAGAGCTCAGGCCATCACGGAGCAATAAAAGCTCCAAAGACGACATTATGTTTTGAGTTATGTGCACTTCAGTGGGCTTAATGGGATTAATGCACTGAAAAGTATGACGACAAATCACAACCTGAAGCAGCTGCCATGGCGAAGTATGTGTCCTGTGTTCATTTTAAACAGGGAGCTGAGTTTTTGTTTCGTAAACATTCACATTGCTAACGGGTTCAGATTAATAAGACACATTACAGAAGAACAACAGCAAGGAAGCACATTGAGAAGGTTTTCAATATCATTTTCAATAACATTTGTGGTAAAGCAGAGTCTGTGTAAGCAAATTGTGTTTTGTGCTCTGTTGTCAGAAACTTTTGCAGAGGCAGAGAAAACTTTGTTGTGAAACTCACTCCCAGCACCTGCAGGGAACTTCTGAAGTGCCAAAACATAAAGTTAATTTCCTCTGTGTGTGCCCATTGCAGACAAGCAGTAAGGGTATTAGCAGACACATTGCCCATAGGAGCATAATAATGTACTTAATGTACACTCTCAATCTCCAGTTTCATGCCCCAACTCTCACAATAACCTTCCTCCCTCTCTGTTGAGTAATGTATTCTCTTCATGTCTTCTTCTTGAGCACTTTGGTTTACCTCTCCGTCTCCACCTGCTCTCTCTCCATCTTCATTTAGCCTTATTGGCTTCGACAGCCATTATATAAAAACAATAGCCCATCGAAGTGACCAGCCTTTGGAGGAGTCGTCAAAACTTTGCCTCAATTACATTAGGTTATTGCACAGAGGACGCTGGGTGATATTGGATGTCACCATAATGACAGCACGGAGACTGGCTCATCCATATTTAGGAAATAGTGTTAGGTTTATTTGGAGAAAGTTTTTATGGGACGAAGTGTTACCACAACCCCTCTGATGACTCTCTCCAGAGTGTATGCTGCTTTTCACTGGTGTTATTAATATCTATTACTTAATACTTTTTTTACTGTAATCCCATAAATCAGGCTAGGAATACAACACTGATAAGCCTCAACATGAGACCAATGACAGATGAAGAGAGTAACACTGATTACCTGGTTACCATCTGTAAGAGGGTGCAGCATATCTGCTTACCAATGCAACTGTCTGCAGGTGAACATGTAGTCCTGAAGTTGACGTGTTGAAGTAGGAAAAATCGTCAAGTGTGGGAGTGCGTGATCTCCAACGCCGCGTAATTTTGAGGACTTGTAACTGACAGATTAAAAAAAGAACAGGTGTAGGAAGAGATCCTCATTTTTAGTCTGTCTGGGTCAGCCTATAAAAGCTTGGTTGATGTGAACTGTTGAATTTTGATCACAGGGGAATGATTAAAATTATTTCACCGCCGTCAGCTTGTGCTGTTCACTGTGACCAATGAGGTAAAAGCACAACCTGCAACAACAAAGCAGTGCATCTCAGTTTTTTTGTTGTCGACCACGGCAGGAACACGGTTACATCGCCCATGGTCTCCCCTCACTCTCATTTCCCCCATGCTGCTCGGTGACAAGTGGGCGGGGCGGGTGGGGTAGATGTCCGCCTGTGTCATTCAGAATACTGCAGGAGGCTTTAAATCGGTGTGTTGATGTTCCAGAACAGCCAAGCTCATCTCCAAACTCCCCTTTTGTCTCAGCTTATTAACCCTGTGGTGCACCAAGCCTCCCTCCCTCCCTGAAGCCCCTCACACACCCCCCTCAACACTCTGCTCTACAGCCAGCTCTCTCTCTCTTCCCTCATTTCTTTTTCTCTGTCCATTCCTTCCCTCCTTCTCTCTTTTGTTTCCCATTATGAATGCCCCAGCAACCACCAACCACAGGTTTGGCAAAAATATATAAAGAGGACAGGAGCCAAGGATGAAAGGATGAGGGTGGATGTAGTGTGGGAGGGTGTGTGTGTTTATGCTTGCTGTAAGTGTGTATGTATCCTGCTGTTTGATCAGTGCTGGCGAACTCTCACCATTTTAATGTGCCTCCAGCCAGTTTTCCTGTTTTCTCCTCTTTGTCCACCTCTTTTCTCTTTTCTCACCACATTTTTACATAAAATGTTTATGTACAGTTACTGAAGTGTGAGATGAAAAACAAAACACATTCTTCGACTTGACATCGATATCAGTGACAAATACAGTCAATGATATATGTATATAATTCAATAAACAAGGAAAAAAAAATCTTTAGTTTCTAAATAAAAACACTGTAATGGCTAATAGAGCTGATTTGAAGTTTCTATCTTTGGTGAAAATGATGTCAAACTAAACTCTGAAACTATTTGTTCATGTTAAGTTTAAACATGTTGTGTTACTTCTGTCCATCCCGCTAAATTTATGTGTGCGTCCGCATTCACAGTCACCCACCAAAGCAGTGTACAATGCCAGACATTGGACGCTGGAGAGTGAAGAGGAGCCCCCGCCATCTTTCCTCTCACGATCACAGACAGCACCTGTAAATATATGCACACGCCTTCAAAACATTTTTGTCTCCATTTACAATTACGTGTATTCCAAGAGATCTATGAATATGTGCCTTTTTTTTAATGCAGTCTACATCCTCCCTTTCAGGCCACAGTCTCAGCTGGGGGATCCAGTAAGGAGCCCTCTGACGCTCAGAAGGATGACGGTGTTTTCAAAGCTCCTCCCCCTCCTCCCAAGGTCACCAAGTGTGTCACCGTCCCCACAGATCCCTACCAGGACACCGTCAAAACACTCAAATGCCGTAAAGAGCACAAGGAGGTACAGGTTCCCCGACTGTCCATCCATTATCTAAACCGCTTCGCTGTGCAGGGTAGTTTTATTTATTTTTTCCACTCACCCCATCTTTTCCAGCTGTACACAGTCGTCCAACACGTCAAACACTTCAATGACGTGGTGGAGTTCGGCGAGAATCAGGAGTTTACTGATGACTTTGAGTATCTGGCTACTGGTCTGAAGAGCGGGCAGCCTCTCAACACACGATGCCTTAGGTAAACCTGCTGGCACCGGGGGGTGGCAGAATCAGGTGTGTGGTGAAGCTTACTTTACTGTGTGTTGTTTCTCCAGTGTGATCAGCCTGGCTACACGCTGTGCGATGCCCAGCTTCAGGATGCACCTGAGGGCCAGAGGGAAGGTGGCTCAGGTCTTCAAAACACTCAACGACGCTCCGCAGCACCCGGTAATGATCAGACCCCTCTGCTTTAGACGGACATGTCACGGACATGTCAACATTATATTGTAATCAGTTGTACTGTTCTGGTGATGTACATGCAAGTTTGATCAAATGGAATTTCAAAGTTAATTTTGTCTCTCTCTTCTCTGCAGAATCTGGCTCTGTGTACGGCATCTCTGATGTACATTCTGAGCAGAGACCGTTTGAACATGGATCTGGACCGGTCCTGTCTGGACCTGATGATACGGCTGCTGGAGCTGGACCAGGACCAAGGGGGCGCGGCTGCAACTGACTCCACCCCTCAGTTCAGCGCCAGAGAAATCGCCAAGATGAAGGAGAAGATCAGGAAGCTCTGTGACACTGTACACAACAAGCACCTGGACCTGCAGAACATAACGGTACTGCAAAAACTGATCCATGGTCCAGCTTTAAGTCTTTAAAACAACACCAGGCTGCACCTCTGCACTGACACCTCTGACTGATGATTTTCTGCTAACAGCTCTTCAGTTAGCGTGACTCACATCCACCCACCTGTGTCGAGATATTTCTGGGCGCTCCAACTGGAGATCTTTTATGATGTAAAACAAGTAAATCCATTTGAAGTCAGTGTTTCATAATCAGAGAAAGAAGGCACCATTTTAACGAGAGAAACAAAGAGGCTCATTGAAACCAGACCAGAATGCACTACAATGGTGTCGATACCAAAAATCAATTTGCATCTAAAATAATGTGACTGTGGCTGTAATGTGAGTGTGATGATGCCTGCTTAATAGAGCGACTGATTCATCAGACGGTGGAGAAGTGTGCTGACTGTGCGATTCTCTTCTCTCTCCGTAGACGGGTCATTTAGCCATGGAGACGTTACTGTCCCTGACCTCAAAGCGAGCAGGAGATTGGTTCAAAGAGGAACTCCGGTTACTGGGAGGACTGGACCACATAGTCGATAAAGGTGAAATATATCGGAAGGAAGTTGAAGTGACTCAAAATACTGAATCAGCTTTGTGATTGTGTTTTGTTTTTTTTTTCATCCGTTTACACAGTGAAAGAGTGCGTGGATAACTTGAACCAGGAGGACGAGGAAGAGAAGCTGGTGTCATCTCTGTGGGGAGCTGAGAGGTGTTTACGGGTGCTGGAGAGTGTGAGTACCACACAGACTTCAGGGCTATGGGAAAACCTGAAAAGCAGGCACACTCTGGAGTTTACATCAGATCTGGGTCAACTTCAGCTTTACATTTTCAAGGCTGTACTAAAATAAAACTCTGAGGCTTAGAAATGAAAAACAGAAAGCTATGAGAACCTGGAAAGGCTTTCATGTTGGTTTGTTAAACTGTGGAAATGTTTGAGTCCTTCCTCTGGGACTGTTTGTGTCTGTTGTCTCTCTTTGTGTAGGGTCTTGTCCCTTCAAATGAAGACATCCAAATTACATTCAGCTCTAGGTTGATAAGTGACAGATTGGCAAGATCCACAACCACAACAAGAAGTAGTGAAATGATCACCAAAACTAGCCAGTTAATCTCTCACTGTGTGTGTCTGTCTGTGTGCACATACAGGTCACAGTTCATAACCCGGAGAACCAGAGCTACCTGATTGCCTACAAAGACTCATTGCTCATCGTCTCCTCTGCAAAGTGAGTCACCTCCGATGTGTGGAGCATTAAACTGAACCTCAGCTGGAGCAGAGTCTCCATGATTTTCTCCTTCCTATTTTTAAGAAAAGTAACAATTACATGAAGTGTGTTGAATCCAGACTGTGTGTCTGTCTGTCTCACCACGCCTGATGGTTTTAATGCGTATTATTATCAGGGTTTTGTTGTTTAATTTCCTGGTCGTGACATCCTGTCAGTCACAGAAGTAACCTCTGACCCCGGAGCTCAGCTGCCATTAGTGGCAGAGCATCGGTGTCGGGGGGTGGGGCTTATTCCACTGTGGATGTGACCTGACCTTGTTATCTCCCACATATTGGTGTTTTTGTTTTAAACAGATCTGCTACAGTCGGTTTTGATGTTTAAATGTATTTAGTTAGCTGTGTAAAGGTACGGTAACAGCTGCGGTTGGTCAGGGAATCAGTGTGAGAGAGACATTTTGTCCAACAAACGAACAGGTTTGCTGTAGATTATGAGATATCTGTCACAGCTATCGGCCTTAAAAAACAACAACAACTTGGTGCTGAATTAATTGACCTTCCTGCTGCTTCACTTTCACCCTCCGTGTGACCGGACCTTCGCCCCCATAACAGTGAGTGTGTGAGGCGGGGGCGGGGGGGGCGAGGGGGTTGAGGATGAGGAAGAATGGATCAACAAAGAGCTGCTGTTTCAGTGGGTGACACAGGCTTCAGTCTGAGCGTTCAGCTGTCCTCTCACTTAACTCGATTAACCCCCCAAACCACAGGGTGAGCCAGAGAGCGAGCGAGTGCCGCCACCTAAACGCCACACACACTGAAGCTGTGTTCATGCACTCTGCTGTACCATACACTTCTTTTTCTTTCCCTCCCCTTTCACCTGACACCCCCCCTTCCCTCGCCTTCCTCCTCTTTGGTACTGTTTATTATATATTTACCACCAGCTCATTGTCTCAACCCAAACTTGCCCTTCTCCTCCTCCCACTGTTTCAGCTGTCAGCAGGACTAATTCAATCACCTCTCCAACCACCAGCACACACAAAGTCCTATTGCCCATTGACAAACCTCTCTGGAACAAGTTTCCTCTTTTGCAGAGGAAGTTGAAAGGAAACTTAACTGTTACTTTCTGGATTATTTTCTCTCTGCTCATCTTCTAGCCATAGTCACATTCTGTCTCTTTGCTGCTTACCATTTGCCTGGTTTAGCTTTCTCCTCTTTCCCTTTTATTTCCTTCATCTCACCCAGTTCTGGTCCTACAGAGTCTGGTTTCTGCTCTGTGTTCAATCACCACTGTCATTAGATTTAATCTTGTTATTTACATCAGGCTGCTGACCTGCCTTGGCCCTTCTGCGGCTACAGCCGGTCTCCGTGCGTCTGTGTGTTTGTGTGTATGAGCTCGTGGACACATCTGTCTGTGAATGCTGCTCTGTTTTATGATGAAGTGGTAAAGAGAAGAGAAGAGAAGTGTTGAGATGGATCCAGATGAAGTCTGGATATTTGTGATGAAGGAGACCAGAGACTAAAATAATAATAACTTCTTCTCCAAAGAAAAAAAATCTTCCACACTCTTTCTTCTCTGTGCTGGTTTCAGGAATAAGTTGTGTGTGATTATACCTGGTAAATACTGAATGAATGTGAGAATAAAGAACACGGGGGGTCACTGTTATTTTTCTGTTCTTTGTTCTGCTTTAATACAGAATATTTTTATTCGACCTCCTTTCTCTTCTCTCCTTTTCCACTTTTGCTCCCTCTCCTTACCTTGCCACCTTCATCACCTCTTCCTCTCATCTCAGGGTGTTGAGAAGGTGTGAAGAGATGATCCAGCGTTACAGCAGGGAGGTGAACTCAGAAGGGACCGTGGTGGGAAAAGCAGTAGAGAACTGTATGAGGGCCATCATAGGAGTCCTGCTCAACCTGACACACGACAACGGTTGGCACACACACACACACACACACAGAGAACACACTTTACTACAGCTGAGGCATTGTTGCCTCATATATCAGTATCTAGGAGATTTGGTAGATTTGATGGTTTATCACAACATCTGCACACACTCATATGTTTCTTGTGTTTCCAGAGTGGGGGAGCACCAAGACGGGAGAACAGGAAGATTTAATAGTGACGGCTCTGAACTGCGTTCTCAGAGTCCCTCAGTATCTCCCACAAGAGCAGAGGTTCGACATCCGTGTGCTGGTGAGGAACTCTCACAAACGGACGGACGCATCAGTGACTGACAGAAAGTAAATCCATGGCTTTGACTGAGTGTGTGTGTGTGTGTGTGTGTTGTGTTCAGGGTCTGGGCTTGTTGATCAATCTGGTGGAGTACAGTGCCAGGAACAGGTACTGTCTGATGGAGATGGAGATGGAAGGAGGTCAGGGTCCCTGTGACTCCACCGTCCTGCTCAACCCTCAGCACCAGGACAGCACCGGCCCGCTGAGCGCCATCGCTGCCCTCGTACAGGTATTTCTCTTCATCACATTGATTTTTGTCTGTCCATTCTGTCCATTTAAACCTGATAAAAGTCAGAACAAAGTGAAAAATCAACGCGTTTAACTTCAACACAAGGTCACATCTGCCCACACGTTTGCAATTTATCGTTGGTCGATCATGTAATGAGTCGTTTCAGCCCCAGTCCTGACTGCAACTCACCGCCCCCAGAAGGGGAGTTCACCTTGATTAGTTAAATGTATTGCACAATAAAATACTTTTAAGTTAAAACTAGGCCCAGACTTTTGTGGTCAAATAAAAAATGCACCTGTGCAGTTTTGTCTACGACACAGGTACTTTCACATCTCCTAGTCCTGCCTCACACTGTTCACTGAAGCAGAAGAAGGCGCCACATGAGGAATATTTCTAGCTGATCACATTTACATTTCAGATTCCAGACGACCTGTTGGGCTATCCTCGGTGCTCACAGTTTGTCTCATCTGTGTTTTCTTTGCCGTTGTGGCAGCTCAGTTTGCCGTGAGCGCCATTAAAGCATCATTAAAATCAAATCAGCCCATCTAATCAGATTTGGCTGATGCTCTAATCCAGACTGACTTCCAGTGAGGTCAACAGGAGAATCTGCAACAGCAGCATTAACTGGGACTGAGGCAGGAGAGGAGCGGTGGGCCGTCCCAGTCTACTGAGGTTTAAGATCAGCACAGAGGATGGTGTTGAATATTCATCTGTGTAGCATCCGTAAAGTCAAAGTGCTTTACATGATTTACTGACTTAAATGAAGAGTGAGATGATAGTTCAACCTGCGTACAGGATGTGAGCTGATCAGTGATCATATCTTCAACTCCCTCAGCTCTTCCTCCAGCGGGAACGGGCTGCTGTCCTGGCTGAGGCTCAGACCGATGACCTGATCAAGGAGGCGCCGAAGCCTGCGCTGGACCAGAGCGGGGAGTGGCAGGAGACCGGCGGGGAGATTCAGTGGATCGCCAAAGACAACGACACGGAGAAACAGGACGACAGCAAGAAGAAGAGTAAAGACGAGGAGGACGAGGAGCTGGACCTCAACAAAGGTTCAACTACAACCAGATTCTATCGGTTTGTTCAGTTTAGAGATTGAAAGCGATCGTTGAATGTGTCCTCATCCCCGTCTTCCTCCTCCCCCCATCAGCTCTGCAGCATGCAGGGAAGCACATGGAGGACAGCATCGTGGCCTCCTACACAGCACTGCTGCTGGGCTGCCTCTGTCAGGGGAGCCCGGTGAGTGACACACAAACCCACACACACTTAAGCTGAGAACTGGAGGAATTTCTCCTCTTTAACACAGACATTTAATTTACAACAAGTTGAATCGAATGCAGTGTTTGAGACATCCTGGTTCTTCACCTGCATCTGAGAGGAAACCCATTTCCACTCCTACACGACTGGAGAGTGTTGATTTAATGTCAGCGCTGTGTGTTGTGTGTCTGACTTGCTCTTTGTCTCTTCACCAGTTGAATGTGACTACTGTGAGAGAGAACCTGCCTAAAGGAGATTTCTCCATTATGACAGAAATGCTGAAAAAGTTCCTCAACTTCATGAACCTCACTGTGAGTCCCAGCTCTGTCCTGCACCGCCTCACAAAAACAGCCTCAACACAAAAGGCCACCTCTCATATTTATTACACAAAATAACTGGCATACATTTATTCATTTTGATGCTTGTACACTTACAAATGTTTACTCTGAGAAAATGAAATTCAAATCGAATTTTAGATGAGAACTGGTACCAGGAACCACATTCGAAAGATTAGAGAAGAAATGGAAAATTGTGACCAGATTTTCAGGATTTCAACTCAACGCCTTGTGATGCTTGTGGTTTTTTTTTGTTTTTTTTAATGAGTACAAATATAAAAATAATTGAAACCATGTAAAAGGAGAAATTGAGCAGATGGTCTAACAAACCATCGGCCAGCTCCTGCACAGCTGTGTGTTAGCCATCAGTGTAGAAATCACTGATAATTAAACTCTGACCCCTGAACTAACGCAGCCGATGATTATTGAAGAAATGACTAAAATCATTCGACACAAATGAAACATTTACTTCTTACTGACATAATCTGGAGTTTCACTGTGATGGAATAAATGGAAATCAATTATTGTTATGATTTGTGACCTCATTGAGTTTCTGAAAAGATCCATTATGATTATTGAACAGTGTCATGAGTTGTGTGTCTGTCTGTGTGCGTTTGCAGTAACTGACCTCTGCTCTGTTTCTCTGCAGTGTGACGTCGGCACCACAGGACAGAAGTCCATCTCCCGGATCATTGACTATCTGGAGCACTGCTAGAGAAGCCTGTCGCACACACACGGACACACACGGACACACACAGACGCACCAAAACCTTCACCACCTCAGATTACGTTCACAGCTGGAAACAGACATGTTACTTTCTTAGAAACACACACATCTTCATCATCCCTCTTCCTATCAGTGTTGTCTTCATGATGCCCCCCCTCCCAACTCAACCTAAAATGTACTTAAATTTAAGAGACATTATAACCTCAGGCATCAACACCCCCCGCCCCACCAGCTGTGGTCTTACAGCCCACTGAGGTTTCACTTTTATTTCTTTGAGTTATTGCTCAGAAGGATTTAGTATTTCCGGTTTTGCCTTTGCCTTAAGACCCCCACCCCCCACCCCCGGTATTGATCCGTGACAGAGTGAACTTGTCATATTTCTCAAAGCTGTCATCAAAGCCTCAGACCCCCCCATGCCCCCCAGCCTCCTGCTGCTTATAACGGCCCAAACAACTCAAGAAATAGACTTTCTTCTTTTTGCTTTGGTAGCGCCGACCTTGGCTATTTTACAGCCACCTTGTTTCCTCCTCTTTTCACTGCTGCGCCCTCCTGACTGTCGGAGGAAGGCAGCTTTGAGGTGGAGAAATTAAAGGTATTGATTGTTTCTGGCCAGAGTTCAGGTCTGAATTGCAGGCCTTTGTGACATTAAGGCGGTATTTTAAGGTCACGCTTCCTGTGAATGTTGGCGTGAGGCCCGTTTGTAACCCCATTTGAGCTTTTCTTCAGCCATCCAGCTGATTCTAAAGCAGCCGTTCCTCCAGTGTCATTATCAGCACCAGCTTCTTCTCTCGACCAACTCAGTGGACACTAAAAACTCCATGGAAACTTTAACCAACCCCTTCCCTCCTTCAAAAATTTTTTTTCCAAAAAAATTAAGAATAAAAAATCGATCACCCTCTTGCTCAGCATCAAAGCTTTGTGTATCGCTGGGACCCGAGCCCTCCGGACCAGAACCTGTCCTCCCTCAGCTCCTTTCAATTACTGCCGCTCTGTGTCCTCCACACTCTGAGAAGAGCCTTCAATTACAGTACAAAGGCGGCCGCGGCGCCCGGTCCACGAGGTGAGGACGGCTTTCAGTGATCAAGTCAATACTTTCTTCTTCCTCTTCAGTTGTTTTTAGAGGCAAGGACTTGAGCTGTAGCTGTCAAATCACGAGTTCACACGTCGTATTTAAACTTTAGTGAAAATCATCCTCTGATCCTTTTCATACTTTCAGGTCCAGCTCTTTGCAAGAAAGGTGTTT
This sequence comes from Echeneis naucrates, assembly GCF_900963305.1. Lineage (NCBI taxonomy): Eukaryota > Metazoa > Chordata > Actinopteri > Carangiformes > Echeneidae > Echeneis > Echeneis naucrates. Next base: position 763,988 of record NC_042529.1, on the reverse strand, counting down.
TTTTTTTTTTTTTTTTGAAGTGCTGCGGTTTTCATTTCCCACTTCTCCATCATTGTTCCCAGAAGGCACTTCAGCCACCTGAAGATGAGAGTGAAGGTGCTGTGAATTGAGGAGTTAAATTAATTAGTCTTGTGATTTTTTTTTTTTTTTTTTTTTTCTCCCCTGACGAGTTTCCTCCTCTTCACTGAACATCAGACCAAAATGGCAACTACAGGGACTTTAAAAAAATGTCTGTCCTTTGATTTTTCAGACATTTGAAACCAGGATGACTTTTAACAGTAATTAAAAAATCTATATAACACCGGTAAACAGCTCATTAACCATCAATAAGGCCACTTCTTATTACTTTTTTTTTTTTTTTTTAGCTGCCTCAGAAGAAAGTTTGGAAATATTTCTTAGAATAAAAATCGCTGCGTTCCAAAAATGAGCCCTGGCGCTTGAGTTTGAGAACTGATGATTCCGTTTCCGAGTGGAGAGCAAACAACATTTTCCCTGAAGATTTCTTTGTATTTCAGACTGAAGAGGAAACAGACATGTTGACAGAATGACGTTTTAAGCTTTGATTTGTAATTAGTTATTTCTTTCTTTTACATTTTTTTTCTTCCATTTGCACAGAAAAACTAAAGTTTGTCTTTTTTTTTAATTTTTCCCCCCCAAACATTTGCAGATGTTTTAGTTTTGTGATTTGTTCTTATTGACGGAGGGTCAGATGGATGTTTTCAAACTGATGCGTTCTCAGTTTGATTTTGCGTTAAAATATATTTTTTTAAATTGAACATTTAGCATGTTGATCCTTCATCGCTGTTCCTCTGTGATCATCAATGCACTGTCTCATTCATACACACACACACACACACAGTTTAACCCTCACACTCCTTTTTTTTTTTTTTTTTTTTAAAGTTTACAAGAGCTTTATTCACAGATGTCTGGAAGAATGAATGGAAGAGCTTTTTGTACATAGTTCCTGTACATAGATTGATTTCCTCGTGTAGGAGGAGAGATGGATGGGTAAAGGGTAAAGGGTGGGGCTGTGGGAGGGGATGGGGTGTGGGTTAAATTTAAATTTAGACTGGTAGACTCTACTTTTCTGAACCTGACTCTATTTTTCATTTTCTAAAGCCTTTTCTCCCAGTCGTGTTGTTGTTTTGGACGGACAGAGAGCTTCTTAACAAGCCACCTGCAGGAAAACTTGATCTTTGTACCAATTTGCAGACTGATGTCTTTGGTTACCTGTATATAATTTTAAAATAATAAAAATTGCTACTTTCAGTATTTCCTGGCCAGACTTTCTATCTGCTCTGTGTTTCCTTTGTGAGCCATCCTCTCCCGATTTCCACGAAACAAACCAAATCATTTCTTTTTCCCCAAATAACTGAAAATAGAATAGTTTCTTTAATCAAAAAGTCAAACTGGACAACAACAAGGTCAACAAATCGTGGTCTTTGTGTTTTTATGGTAGAAAAATATATTTTAAAGATGTACAAAACCAGTTTTGGCCTCTGAATCATGTAAAATACGAAAACGTTACCAGGAACATAATTACAGGTGACTGAAACTTTCACTGAGTCTTTAGATGCCCCCTCATAGCTCCTCCGTGGGCCCCGGGCCCCCGCTGCTCTTCCTGCTGTGGTTCTCCGCAGGGGCCCTCCTGGAGCAGCTCGCTGAGGGTGGCGATGTAAATCTGCGCCATTTGCAGAGTCTCGGACTTGGACAGCTTCTTGTCGCTCTCCAGGTTGGGGATGACGCTGCGCAGCCGGTCGAAGGCGACGTTGAGGCCGAGCATCCTCCTCCTCTCCCGGGCGTTGGCGGCGAGGCGGCGGCGTCTCTGCGCCCGCTCCAGCGCGCTCTTGTCCGGCTGCAGGTAGTGCAGCGCTCCGCCGGCGGGGCCCAGCCGCAGCTCCACGATGGCGCACGGAGGCTGCCGGTGGTCGCAGCCGCCTCTGGTGCGCTCCGCCCCCGCTCGGTCCACCGGGCCGACGCCCCCCTCCGGCTCCGCGGGGATGAAGGGCGTGAAGAGGCTCTTACGGGGCGGCATCGCTCTTCTTCCTCCGGACAACCAACAAAGTGACACACGCTGAACTTCCCTCGGTGATGGGTGCCTTTATGGACCGGCAGCCGCGGGGACGCGCAGTGCGTGCTCCGGGGGCGTGGAGAGGGTCGTGTGCTGCCTAATGAACAGAGCCAAAGAGCCGCAGGAGGTCCATTAACCAAGTTCATCAAAAGAGGATTAGAAGCGACTCAGTGCTCTGCTGAGGGCCGATACAGGAGGCAGGGAAGGAGGAGAGGAAGTCAGTTCAGCACGGAATCCATTAAGACACAACTCTTCCCTTCATCAGTGAAATTCTGTCAAAGATGAATTTAACCTTTAACCTCAGAAGAGTCGTTTCAAACTGAAACCACCAAACAAATCGTGGGAATTATTCTGGTGCAAAGTTTGTAATTTCTCTGGACAGACAGCTTTTGTCCAAACGGTCCTGTGAGACAGTTCTGCAGGTTCCTGTGTCGTCGGCTCCTCGCAGTGACCTTGTTTATAAGGTTAATTAAAAGCGTTGCGGCTCCCTGAGGTTAAAGCCTGTTGATGACTGACAGTAACTGGCAGCCTCGTATCTTCTGGACAGACTCTAATGGGATTTAGCAGCATGTCCAGACCACCGTGTGCCAGCACACCGCCGGGCCGGGCCTTTACAAACGCCACAGTGTGGCACCGAGCCGGCACAAAGATGGCTGCGTGACACACAGGAATATAATAGACTCCTTATGGCCGGGGGACCCTCGCTGTCCGAGGCTGCGGGTTGGTTTCTTCTTTATTCTCCAATCTGGAGCACGTGGGGAGGTTTGGCTTCACGGCTCAGATGACAGTTGTTGGCACGCTCCGCTTTATTAAACCCAATGAAATGGCTCATTGCAGCCAGCCGACGGACACAGGCTGCAGATCAAACCCTCAGGCCGACACCTACAGCACCGCTCAGTCTGTTTCCCTGCATCAAGTTGCAGATTCAAACTGACCGTCACACAGTCGCCGGTCTCTGCTCATGTTGAAATACTGAGGCTGAAGGAAAATGCTGCCGTTTGTCATCTTTGTGTCTGAAGTTTGAACCAGTGTGGTCCAAAATGAGCGAGAGAGTGAAAATGTTCTCTTGGCAACGCTCTGAGTCGCAGACCTCATTTCAGTATCCCAATCCGCTCTGTTCTCGCTCTGTTTGGTCTCCACCAGTTCCTGAAAACCACACGTGGCCCATTCTGGTGGAGGTGGAGTGTGAATAAAAGCTGAATCTGCTTTTAGCAGCTTTTCTCCATCAGGTTTTAGGTTTAGTGTCTGACCACAGAGGCTGGTAGTTGTGATGTTGCACATTTTTCACCATATTTAGTTGGTTTTGAGGATGTTTGGCTGTTAGATCGTCCGAGTTTTATTTTACTAGTTCAAAATTTATCTGGATTTCTGGATTTCTGCCCCAACAAAAGTGTTTTCGGCCGTTCGGGGAGGTCTGGCTTCATTTGTTTACATGCTCCGCCTTATTAAACTCAATGAAACGGATGGACACGGGCTGCAGATCAAACTCTTCACGTTTCACTGAGACCACGAAATCAGAGGAGCTGCTGCTGGTTTCAGCTCCGTTTACCCAAATCCCACATTTGACCTTCCCTGTTAAATTTCCGAAGAAACCAGCCTTTCCCTCCAGTTCTGCCGCAGCAGGTTTATGGTTGTTGAGTTGTGGTGTCTTTTTCGTTGTTTTCAGAGAAATGACCAGCGTGTGTGATGGTTTTGAACCAGATGTGGTGGATTTAATAATCTCAGATTCTCTTCTTTAATTTCCTTCGTTCTGGTCACAAGAAGCATCACTGAGCCGTTTATAATCATGATAATGATGCTAATTTTTCCTCCTCAGCTGTGCAGAACTGAATGATATCAAAGAGGAAGATCATCTGGGTGTCGTTTCTAATCAGCTGATTTATTGATGTGAGATAAAGTGAATTGTGCTGTTTGTCTCCCAGAGTCAACAGGTGGCAGTCGGCCACACACGGCCCAACGCCGGCTGACCGTCGGCTCGTCGTAACAAAAACTCTTTGATGCCGCGATGCAGCAAGAACAAAACACAACACACACACAGATGACTTACAGATCAATGACCATAACCTCTGAAACATGGAAGAACGGCCACACACAAGAATGAACACTAAAACACACACACAAAGACTCGGACACACTCATTTGTCTCATTTCACACCAGTGATCCGTCCTTCCTCCCTCATTGTGTCTCTCTCTGCTAACACACACACACACACACACACACACACACACACGTTTCACTATACATCACAGGACTCACTCTCCCCCTGCAGGTCCAATTACTGATCATTGATTAGGCCAGCTGTGTGTGTGTCGCCATGAGGAAATTAACCAGGCGTGTTGTTTCACTACCGAAAGCTCTGCCTACTGTGTGTGTTTGTTGTTGAAGGTCCACTGTGCTGTGAGGCGTTCACTGTCCCTCCAAAGAAGTCCTTTCCAAAGCTGTCTGTACTCCATTTTTTAACAGTCCTCAATTTAAAAAAAAAAAAAAAAAAAAAAAAACCTGTCCCCACTGTCTCATTTTCCAAAACCGTCCTAATTCCGAAATGATCTCGACCTAAATAAATTCCTCTTCTCCGTCTCTCAGCAGGACTTCCTTGCTCAGATCGCTCCCCGTGCTGTTTTAGTTCCAGCGTGTATCCTGCAGAACCCATTACGGTTCTTCTCAGGCGTGACATCACGGCGTTCCTGGTTTTCCTGCCTGTCGGTCGTGTTTCTCTCACCGTGCTAACTTGACCCTTTGACCTCTACCTGTTTCGGCTGCTCCCATAACACCACCCCCCCAACTGACAAGTAATTATAGATTCATGAGGGGGGGGTGTCAGAAACGTCAGGTTGGATTATGGAGTCTGGGAGGATGAAGAGCTGAATTCAGCCTTCACTCGTTTCTATTTCTGTTCCTGTTTGAGCTCAGACTTTTTGGAAATGCGTTTTCTCCTTAATGCTGGCTGACAGAAAGGTTCACCTGTCAGGTGTTTGATTTGGCCTGACCCTCTCTTCTGATTGGCTGATCTTTACATTAAAGTGGAATGTCTCACAGTGAGAAGCATCTCAGTAGATCTGATCATTCAGAGACTGAGACGTCTTTGAAAAGACAACAACATTCATAAAATACAGAAGTGAATTAGTTTGGTTTATATTCTGTCTTCAGTTGTTTCAAAGGGCAGATGGAGAATTGAGATCTGCATTTAAAATTATTTCAACACGTTCCTCACAAGTATGGAAGAATAAACAACATGATGGAGCCGGGTACGTCAGTGAGCCAATGGAGGGAGCTGTTGGTCTGAGAAACTGTCCAAATACAACGAGGGGGGGGGGTCCTGGGGATTTTGTGAGAGAGACCCAGAAATATGTTGAGAGGATTTGGTGAGCAGAAAGAGGCTGAGGATTGTGCTGTAATCAACGAGCTTCACACTGTGTTCATACATTTTAACGTCCTCGGCTCTTCACACGACGCGGCTCGGGTCGTTTCCTCTCCGTTATTCTCCGCAAAGTGTTGGATAATGTGACAAACTGAAATGTGGACGTCTAAAATATATACAGAAATAGCATATGGTTTTAATTTGTCACCATTTTCTGTTTCCATTTGAATTATTTCCGTTGCTTGCTATCACATCACATTCTCTCTTTTCCTGCTCTTCATTTGATATCAGTTTATTTTATGTGCTCTTGGTTTCTCTGAATTCTTTCTTGTATGATTATTTTTCATCTCTACATACTTGAACGTCACTTACTGGAGGCTTTTTGCCTCCTCGTCACAGCGGCAGATGAAACTGATGATGTGAAGCTGGTGTTCATAATGGATGCATTGTGTCTGTAACACACCGAGCTGGAGCTGTTTCACACCTTTCCAGCTTGCCTTCCTCTTGTATGTTTGTTAAAATCTACTTTTACAAACCGGATTTATTTGTTTTGCCATCGTGTTCCTCTGTGAACTGTTTCTGCTGGTTGCCTAGCAACAGGAGTAGTTTGCACACAGGTCAACATGAAAATACACAACAAAAACAGATTTTTATGTGTTGAACGGCACCAGTCTGTCCCTTGAAATCACTGACGGGTCAACGAGCCGAAGACCTGTCTGGTGACCTGACGTGTCTGACCGTGAAAGCAGCTCAGGTTTGGACTGGACCTGGAAAACTCTCATCTGGTTTTGGTGACCTGACTGTGTTTTTTTTTGTCGCTCATTATTAAACTACGTGAACTGGCTGGATTCGCTGGATTCCACTGCAGAAACACACACACACAAATAATGCTGCTGACGGAGGCCAAGTGTTCTCTCCCATCATGCACCCTGTTCAGCCGCTGTGTTAATTAGTCAACCTAATTCAACAGCTAACAGCCTCATTAGACCTATAGAGGCGTGTGTGTGTTCATGGTTCACTACTCAGGTTGATGGTTGTGATCAGAAAACTGCGTGCTCATTAAGGGATTTCTGGATTCAACTCGGGGGGTCAAGCAATTACATTTCTGCCCTCTCCGGTGCTGTATGGCTCAAAATGTGGAGCAAGGCACTAACGCTGTCGGGGCTGAGGGTTCAATTCCCACCGGAGTCGTTCATGCAGAGCACGTTCGTCCGGTCCGCCTCGCACAGCAGCCTTTAATTGGTGTTTTCAGAGCTGCTTCTTCATGTGAGTTAGTTAAAGTCAGCTGTGTGTTACCTGCTGCCACACTCCAGCTGTTTCTCACTGTGTGTGTTTGTGCTGTCGTTCTAACAAACCTGAAGGAAGAAGACGTGGAACCAGCCTGGAGTGATGATGGACGATACAGCGGCGCACACACAGAGCTGGTCCAGTTTCAGCTGAAGGTACGAGCCAGTTTTTAGGAAATAAGAAGTTTTTGAGGTTGCCAGGCAACAGGAAGGTTTGTTTGGTCATCTGTGAATCATGTTAGTTCATTTAAAAATAAATGAATAAAAATCATTTGTGCATTTAAAAACTTTCTAATTGACAGCAGTGACGATTTGTGTTTCACTGTGTTGTCACATTTAAAGATTATTTTTTAGGAATGTCCCAGTTTGAGATCCATCAAGTTAAGAAAATAAATTTTCTGCTGATGAGCTAATTCCTCCTTTTCAGGCGCTCAAAGTTCCTGTTTTAAAGCTGTAGAAGAATAAATACTGTTCATTTCTTTGAATGGACTTAAGAGGATTCACAGATCATTTTTTATTTGTGCATTCGCAATTCCTCTTGTTTTTGTGACTTTCCAACTTAGCTGTGTTTGATATTAACAGATTACAGATGAATTCACAGACTTGATCTGATCACATCACTAATGCTGTTTCAGACACTTCAGGTTCGTCGGGCACCATCTTTCATTTCACAGCATTATTTTTGCAGCGAGTTTAAAGGAAGTGACGTCTGCAGTCTGAGCTGCTCAGGCCTGATGATTCTGTCCAAACTGCTGGAGGATTTTACAAAAACAGGTGTGTGTGTGTGTGTGTGTGTGTGCACGCGCTGATGTGTCTACAGGATGTAAACAAATGTTTTTGGGGACGCTGTTGTGATTCGCTTTCTCTGTTTCTCTCCATCGATAAATTTGACTCGCAGTAAAAATTGTCATCAGCCTTCCAAATAGACATTCAACACGCGACACAAACGCACACTTAAAAACAGGCACACAAACACACAAAGCACAATAACTGAGCAGGGAAATAAAGTAATTAAATAAGTGCTGAGATCTGCAGGATTCAGGTAAGACGGAGCAACCTGTGAGGTCCCTGTGTGAGTCTGACACACAGACACACACACCGTCAGTCTGTGTGTGTGTTGTACCTGAGCAGGCGGACCGGTAACACCGGCCTAATGAGATGTGATTGGCTCCGATGACGCTCTGAGCCGGTGAATCTGGATTTAAAGGTGGACTGATGGTTTTAATCTTTGTCAGATTCAGAAAATATCTCCTCATTGTCCCTTAAATAGTCCGTGAATTTGGGAGGCAGCGCTTCAGAAGGACTGATTCTAATTCATTAGAACAAAACATGGAAATGTGTGACTGACTGCTTTAACAAACTGGTTTACATGTCAGTGAAATGAAGAGCTGAATGTTCCTGAGCTGCTGTGTTCGGCAGTGAAACCAAACATGTTTTGACGTGCTGTGGAAGTCTACATTATTCATGCTCTAAAGAATTCCTCCAGCCGCTGCTGCCATCATTTACATCTTCCTCTTTAAACTTTTAACGCTTCGATGATGCTGTCGGCCCGGGCGGCTCTCTTGGTTGGAAGCAGTTTGACCTCACCTGTTGGAGCCGGAGGACACATCTTCGTTTATGAGTCTGTCGTCGGTAACTTACGAGTTTTGGACAGTCGATGATCAGCTGGCCTGTAAAGTGAAGCCAGCTAATGAGTTTGTGTTTTCTGGTCTGAAATCCAAATCGATGCTGGTTCCATTTAATTCACAAACAGTTCTGGATCTTCTGTTAATTTCCATTTCTTCTTCTCTGGCCTCCTGCAGGGCTCGGCGCCCCCTGCTGTCCGGAGGAGCCCAGTGGTGACTGCAGCTTTTCTTCAAACAGCCAAACAAAAATACTTGGGTGGTTTGACTTTCACCAGAGACTCTACAGCTCTTCCTCCTCCTCTTAGATTAGCATCAGATCAGCATGTAGCCCCCCGCTGAGGGAAGCTGTTGTAGGGAAGTGAAGGAGAGGACAGAGAAGATACACACCGACAGGAAGAACACGAGGACACGGCAGCTGCTGGAGTAGAGCCAATTAACAACCGCTCACCTGCTACACACACACACACACACACACACACACACACTCTGTGTTTTAAACCAATGTCAGGCCATTACTCAGGGTGACTTAACATCCTGATTGAAGGAGAGATTTATATCACGTTTGGAGGGTTTGTAATTTCTCAATTAACGGTTAATTCATCAAACAGTGAGTGATGCTGAACAGTTTACAGTTACACTTTCAATTCAAGAGCAGGTGACAATAATAATACACACTGTCGGCTGTGAACGCACACTGAAATCCTTTAATTTTTCATTGTGGTGTATCACTGTTCATCCTTCTATTTATATACATATTTATATGCGCTTTCCTGTACTCGTAAGAGCGGAGGAGTTTGTGTGTGTGTGTGTGTGTGTGTGTGTGTGTGTGTGTGTGTGTGTGTGTGTGTGTGTGTGTGTGTGTGTGTGTGTGTGTGTGTGTGTGTGTGTGTGTGTGTCCTCAGTATTCCCTTATGGCAGTAAACAGCACAGCAGACTGTTAGTCAGGCGGTGTTGTCTAATAATCAGACAGACACACAGCAGCTTAAACCAGCTGCTGTTCCACTTTTAATAGTCAGCAGGGAAACACACACACACACACACCACACACAACACACACACACACACCGTTCAGAAATAAGACACTAAACTTTGTGGGAGTTAGCTGAGACCATCAGAGAGCTTCCAGGTTCAGATCTGGACTCAGCTCACTGACAAACTTCATGTTGCTGCATCGGAGCAGCTGTAAGACGCCACGTCAACAATTTACATCTCCTGTTGTTGAAGTCTATGGGAAAATGTTTTCCTGATGAGTTTGTGGTCTCAGTCTTCAACACCACGTGATGTTTAAAACTAAGATGGCCGACGGACACATTTTTGTGTCCATCCGTGAAAACAACAACATTATTCAGCAGATTTTCATGATTCTGGGGATTGTACACTGATGTACTGACCCTGACGTGAAGTTTTCATACTGTCTCGTGTGGACTTACAGGAATTAACCCTTTAAACAAAAATAAGGTGAAATGATCCGTCATGGAAATCCAGGTCAAACTTTAACTGATCCACAGATGTTGCAGCAGCTTCCTGATATTCTCACATATATTTTCTTTCAGTGATATGTTCAGCTTGTTGCTGAGCTGATACCATCTTCTCCGTCTCCATGACAACAGAGAAAACTTAGAGATGGAGACTGGAGAAGTTAAAGTGCAGTTTGATTTGAGACTTCTTAATGAGTATTTGTTGTGTTGTTTTGTATCTGCAGAGACATTTGAACTGCATCCTCAAACATCAGTGATAATCTGCTGTCTAATCGACACTCAGGCCCCCGACTGCAGAGGCCTGTTTGTGTGTGTTTGTGTGTGTGTGTTGTGATGATGTCAGCCTGCTGTGTGTCTGCCATCGCACTGCGCCGTGTTGAGATGCAGAAGGAGTCCGTGGAGATTTTGTTTTTTTTCTCAGCGTCCCTCAGCACGAAGCCTCAGGGGAGAGACGAGAGGAGGCAGGCAACGCCTCATCTATAATTTAATGTGCAACACTGAAATCTGTCCCCCTCGGAGGTTTGTGCGAGGAAATGTAGGTTCCCACATGTCCACGCTTTAGAGGAGGGAAAACACAGACAGAATTGGACTGTGAGCAGAGTCCGGGGAATTGTTTCCTGAGAGCGACTGTTGCAGAGGAAAGTTTGAGAGTGTTGGAGGAGGAACGAGGCTGAAGCGGCTCGACAGAATCAGGAAGGCTCGTCAGTCTTCCCTCAGATCTGGTGCATCATGTGTTCGGAGGCCTTGATTAAATCGTTCTTATTTTTTTATCTGTGAACCTGAAACTGAAGCACACTGAACCTGAGGCCGAACATGGATGTGTGCACAAAAATAATTATCATGGCAGCTCATCGCTCTGACTTCTGTCGATCTAACTAACTAACTTCTGAACAGATCTCACAGCTTGCTGTCAGATGGTTTGTCCTCAGGACTGATTGAGATCTTGTCCCTGATGTTTCCACAGCTGAGCATTTAATTGTGAAGGACGATTCCAGACGTCCCCTGAAGAGGACGGAGATCAACACGCTGACTGACAGGTCTGTTATTTCCCTCCCTCCTCCGCTCATCCTCCATCTTTAGATCAAACAGAAGGAAAGGGATGATGAAATTCTAAATCAAAAGAATATTTTTACCAAACAAGTCAGTTTAAAAAAAAAATGATGATAAAGAAAACTGCTCCTGCTCTGACTATCCTGCTAATCTTGGCTGCTATGGCAACTGCAGCCGGGAGTGGAGCTGCACTCTCACCAGGCCGGAGAGAAGCGACGGGTTATGGTGACCGGGGACTGACCCCGAGAACGAGTGAAGAACAGGAAAAAGCCCTTCACACTTGGCCCAGAGTCCGTCTGCGAGCTGAGAGCCACAGTGACCCGCCGCTCGCCTTATTTATTTTAGTGTTTCCCTTCTCACAAAGCTTTTGCGCTCTATTTTATTTCTCATGAGTTGCTGCAACATCAGAATTTCACCACTTTGGGACAATCACAGAAAGCTGAATCTACTGAGACACAAACTGACTTTGTTCAGCTGACGGAGGAGGAGGCTGCGTACGACACGCCTTCACGTGGAGAAGTGCTTTGTGTTACTTTGCTCTCTCCAGGTAAAATGATCACACACACAGCGACTCCTCTGAGATTGGTGTAAAGATAAATTAATCATTGAAAGCCCAACTTGCTTGAGGCATGGCCTTCTGCCTTGAAATACATTTTTCACCAGCGAGCAGATTTTGTCTTCAGCTTCTATTCTCTCTCTCCCAAACACAAACTCCCTTTTTTCTTTCTGTCAATAAAAACATTTATTTTTCAGCTCTTCTTCTGCTCAGCTATTCTGAGGCTGCAGTTTCACACACACATTCGCTGTATCAAGGAGCTGAGCTGCAGCGTCTTGGTGAATTTTTCTCTTTAAGTTGTGATTTCGAAGGTCACGTCTCTCCGTCGGACGCTCCCATTGGCTCCTCTGGGTGATGTCACAGCCAATCAGTCCTGTGTGTTTCTGTAATAATAAATAAAGACAATCAGATATCTGGAGCTGATTTTTCATCTCCTGATCAGATAAAGACAGAAACAACCCAAACACATGAGAGGAAGGAACCGATCAGACAGAATCAGATGAGTCTGGATTCGAAGGTAAACAGACCACAGGCAGGTCTGTCAGGAAACTGAATAGAAAATGACCTAGTTTCGATTTTAAACCTCAGAAAAAAACATGAGGCACCACGAACTGCTAAATCATTGATGTTTGAATACATTTGATTATGCCAGAATCTATCGGTGGCCTGAGGCTCTGCTGTGAATAACACCGTCATTGTCTTCCAGATTCTTTCATTCAACAGCCAATGTTTCAAAATCAGCTCCTTTGGTCTGGACTCGTCTTTGTGTTCCTTCAGCAGGAGTCTTCTTTTTAAACACTTAATTGTCAAAATAAAACATTCCTGCAGCAAGGACTGTCGCACAGTCCTGTTCAACACAAAGACACAAACAAACCTCTGAGGTCGGCTGATTCACCACGTTGGCTTTTCTTTTTGTTGAAGGTGAGAAAAGCTGACAGATAACGTCTGGGACAGCGACTGCGGCCTCTGATTATTATTTCACCATCGTATTCTTAAATCTCTGGGCAATAAGTGGAGAGCTCACGCTTGTTTTCATTACAGTGTTAGACTTTGTTAATTTGTGTGAAGAGTCCGTTGTGGATTTTTAACAAGCTTTGGATGTATCTTTACTAAAATTGGCTGTTTGTGACGTTATCGTCCTTTCAGCTAATACAGTGAACGTGTTATTTAACATTTTCACAGAGTCTGCCACGGATCATCTGCAGCACAGACTCCGCGCTAATCAACTTGTCGACTGCTGAGTTGCAGAATATTCTTCTCCTAAAGAAAGCCTTCTGGGAAAACGGCCCTGTTTGCTTTCCGGAAATTAATTTGGTATTCTGATCCGAGACTTTCTGAAATTCATCAGAGTCTGAGCTTAAACTAACCGTGCTCACAGATCAGATCACAGACTGTCAGTGAAACTGGAGTCTGAAGAGTTTTAAACTTCCATTCGATCTGAAGACCATCGAGGATTCTTGAAGTTTCACCTCTTCTAAAAGTTCATATATCAGGTCTCTGAGCATCCGTTTGACCCAGACGGAGAACTGAAGTGTCCCTGTTTGGTTCGTCTTTTGGGAAGTTCTGCTCTTTTCTTTGTGCTGAGCCAAAAAACACTTTGCACTGAAATCAGACACCAAAGTGGTTGTGTTTGTTTGTCTGTTTGTTTGTGGTGGTAAAGCTGAGTGTCTTCATGAACAACTATGGCCAAACAGATTGCATCCCTGCACATGATGGAAGTGTGTTACTGTGCTGACAAAGTCAGTGTGTCTTTCAGAGCGTTCTCTCTGGAGTTCAAAGTTCAGTCTGTGTATGTTGAATGTGAAGTGAGTCGGATCGTTTGTTCAGAGAACATTATTAATAATTTATCTGAGCTATAAAATGTACTCAAATTATTGAGCACATTAAACCATTGACTTGAATCCTAAAAAAAATATTTGTCAGTGAAGATTAGAAGCAACAAAGACCCCGAAAAGAAAATTCTACGAGACGTCAGACGTCATGTTTCTGTTGGAGGATTAGTGATCCACGGGGGGTTAAACACACTGAGCCGGAGCTATAGGACTGTAATAATCAATAATTCATTTTCAGGATTTGTTCTGCTCTGCGTCCTGTTTGACTGTGGCATCAAACATGCGTGTGTTTAATCTGTTTACATGGATCTAATGTCCTGAGACGACGCTTTAAGCGCCCAGTGGGAAGTGAAACACAAACACACAAGAGGCAGCGCTGGTTTAATCCACCAGCAGCCGAAGGCAAAGTCAGTGCAGACAGACATCATATTGTCTGACTGATTCACAGTTTGAAAGAGTCACATCTTTGTTTTTTTCTCCTCCAAACACAAACCAGCAAAACCTTCGAACAAAAAGTTGGAAAAGTGAAGACGTCAGGAGCTAAACGTAAATGCTTTTGATTGGGCAGTCGTAGAAAGATGGGAAATGGGACAGCAAGAAGGAAAACCAGTCTGGAATCAAACCGGAGCGCAGAGTTTATCAGGACGCTGATCTAAAGTGCATGTTAGTTTGCTGCTGTTAGTGAATCCTGACCTTTAACATATTCAATCACCGAACATCAGAACGGTTCTTCTCCTGTGCTGGATTTGACATTTCCAAAGTCTTGGCAGTATTTACTCCCACCGGCTGAGCCACAACCCGAACAACCAAAATTTAATGTCTCCCAAACATTCAGAGTCCAGAAACTTTGTGAAGCCATATTGATGTCAGTCGTCTGTTGGGGAAGTGAAGGCATCGTTTTTAAAATAAACACACAAGCTGCGATCTGACTGTTAAAATTTAACTGCATTTACAGGCAGAACCTCAAAATGAAGCAAAGTAATCCACATTTACATTCATTAACGTGATTTTTATGAATAACTTCCCCCACATGAACCTTTAGAAACCCTCATGGATGGTGTGTGTGTGTGTGTGTGTGTGTGTGTGTGTGTGTGTGTGTGTGTGTGTGTCCACCTTGGCCTCAGGCCCATTCTGGTCCAGGTCGCCTGCTGAATAGTGAATGCTGATGTCAGGTCCGATCAGTCGGAGCCGGTGGATGGACGGGGGGGGGGGGCAGGAAGGAGTCCCAGCAGAAGGTCCAAAAAGGCTGATCCTGGACGGGAGGACCCATCTGGTCTTCACTTGGACCACAAAGCTTGTGTTTCTTCTGGTCCAGTAGACGATCCGGTTCTCCGGCTCAGCTCGCTCCATTTACAGCTCGATGGTCTGATGATGCTTTGGGAGGGGACAGCTGGAGTCCTGATCCGTGTCCCAGGACGGCCTGGTCTGCCTGGGTGACCTCCATCTGCCGTGAAGGCCGAACCGGAGCGAGACGGTCCGACTGACTGGAGGTAACTTTCACGGTTGTTCCTGAACTGGAGTGAAAAATGACACGAAGGTCCCGTCTGATCGCTGAGACAGGATCGGCCTTCACACGCGTTCCTGCAGAGAGAAAAACATTGGCTATTTACAGAGAAGGTCCTTTTTCTGAGGCCCGTCTGCACTCATGAAGAGGCAGAAACGAAAGAAAAGAAAAAACCAAGTGAGTGTTTCAGACTTCGGTTCATCAGCTCCTCCTGAACACACACAAATACACACGATTGTTAGTGAAGAAGCACAGACACACACACTGAGTCTAACTGCACAAACTGCACAAAGCCAGATCACCGGACGGACACATAAACAAATCCCACCAATCAGATGAGGCCTTCATGGGAAGAGCGGTTTCCTCCCTCCAAGTTGTGTGTGTGTTTTGTTGCTGCTGTCCACTTCAGGGAGGGTTCAGTCACCCTTCGCTTTGGAGAGTGACTGCAGCTGAAAAGACAGAAGCTGAAGTCGATGGGGATTCAATTTCCAGCAGAGTTCAAGAGCATCTTCTCCTTTTCTCCTTTTTTTTGTTTTTTGTGACCATTTCTGTGTTTGATTGGAGGAACAGGGATGAGGCGACACATTGGAAAAGGACAGATGTAAAAGGAAACAAACATTTGGATGTGACATCCAAGAGTCCCAGCGGAGAGGTCTGAATATTTCTTAACTTTCAGGCATCATATTTTCAAAGGAGTCCGACGTCTTTGACTCGGCATGTGGGGGCTTTTGAGGAGAGCCAAGAGTCTGAGCTTTAAACCCGGACTGAAGAAGAAGTGAATAAATGTCACAGCGGTGGGGAGGCGAGCCTTTTTAATACAGTGCTGACTTTGTACTGTCACCATTTACTGTCAAACCAGCAACCGCCTGAAAGGTTTCCACTGTGTTTGTCCACCGGAAGCGTTTCAGCCTGTCCTCTGTTTTTATTCTGCAAATATTCAAGACTTTTCCAGAATCTTCTGTGTTTCAGAGACGTTTTGACACTCACCTTCAGCTCACCATTGAAATAAAAATTACAGAATGATGCTGCAGAAGAAGAACTAAAATGTTCTCTGCCGGCCTTCAAATGTGTCCCAAATGTGAAGCCTTAAAAAGAACTTTAAACCTCCGGAGATGTAGCCTCTGAAACACCGAACACAAACTACAACTGAATCCATCAAACTAAATCTGAGATGCGATTCATCCTCTGAGGACCGAGAGTGTAAAGTTATATTTGGATCAGCGTTGTGTTCGTTTTTGTTTCTGCTCCAGATAATTAAACCATGCTGTGTGCTGTGCTGTTGCTTCACTTCTCAGTGTTGTGTAGTTCGGCCCACGTTGCATCAGCTGCTGTCTGTGTGTGAAGGCAGGAGGCTGCTCTTTCCCTCCACTCGTGTTCGGTGTTTTTCTGATTGTTTCTTCTTAAATCTTCATCCAATTTTTGCTCTTTTGGTTAAATCCACATTTTCTCCTTTTCAATCTGTTCCACTTTTCCTGGAGCCATTTTCATTTGGTCAAATAAATAACCTGTAATCTGACCTCTGGTTAGCATGGCTGCTAACATCTCAGCTCAGCTGGTTCGGAGAACTTCACCAACATCAGACTGTTTCTGAGAAAAGCTTGTTTGTTGGTCAGTTTTAATGAGCGACAGTTACAGATGTTTGATGGGAAAAATAACCCAAATGAGATTTAAATTAGTTGGATGTTTTAGTGATCATGATTCAACATGAGGACATTTGAAAACACAGGAGAAGCAGGAGCATTATCCCATAGACTTCAATCCGTCGATGGGTTGATTTACTCTTCAGTATTCAGACTCCAGGTTTGCAGATGTTCCGTGGTCTTCTTTTCTTTTGGCTCCAGTTCACTTTCTGTATATCTCAGACTGTTTTCTCCTCCAGCCTGGTTCTTTCACATCCTTTCATGTGAGACGTGATGTTTGTTTCTTTTGCTTCTTTACAAAATTCCTCCCTCCGTCTCGGAGTCTTCACACTTTGAATCAAAGACTCATCTGTGATTGGACACCAGTCGTCTCTGATTTCACTCCAGTCAGACTCCACAAACACCCTAAAATTAAAATCTATTTTAATGAAAGGACATATAATAAGATCTTAAGGATTTTAACCTCTGCTCTCTCACAAAGAATATTCTGGATGAATCTCATAACCAGTACAGAAGAAATCGATGCCGCTTTGAGTTTTCTAGGAACTTCTTCCTGATGTTTGTGTATCCGTGAGGGCCGCTGCTGCTACACTGCAGTCCTCAGTACATGGCAATACTGTCTGTTTGTCAGGAGCCACTGAGGCAGAAAATGGGCGAAATATAGAACGAGAGGAGGTGACTAAACAAATCCATGTGAGTGGAATGGGAATGAGTTAGAGGAGGTAAGGAGAGGACAGAGCGTTGGAAACAGGCCTGTTTCCTTCTGGTCCAAATCATTAAGGAGCTCAGGTCACATTCATTCTGTTCCTTAGAATGTGGTGCTGTGATTTTCATCTTTAAATGAACATAAATGGCAGTCAGATGTTTTCTGGACTTCATGTCTGTGTGTGAAAACTGATTATTAAAATCGGGAGCAAACATGATGAGCCATCGGAAGCCGTCCGTTTCTCCAGCCACATAATCCTTCCCGACACCTCTGAGCTGATGCTCGTGTCGTGCAGCTGCATGAAGCCATTCTGAGAGCAGACCGACAGGAGGGAGGAGGCAATAAGTAGCTGCAGTGTTATCAATACCAGCCTGCCCGCCTCTCTTACACAGCTCACACTTTGTGTGTTCAGCTCCGCAGCAGCTCTGTGGCGACTCCAGGTGAATCAGACACACGCAAAGACAGACAGCCAATCACAGCCTCAAAGGAAACTGAATATGGTTTCATATCAATTGTTCAAAAGCCGTTGAAGTGAAGTGAGGATGTTTCACAAATAAAGTCATTCATTAATTATCTGAAGTGCAGCAAACGACAGAAAAAGAGCAGCTGAGCAGTCAATCAGTTTACATTCTGAGGCTGTTTAAATAAAGTATTTCAATCAATCAGACAGGAGCAATAAAAATGATTTATAATAAAGATCCAGACAGGAGCAAACATTTTGGTGAATCTCATTAATTCTCTTTTGCACACAGACACACAGAACACAGAGAGGCAAAAAAAGAGATAAGGCAATAAGATAAATTAGTGAAATTAAAAACAATAAAAAGAGAGAAGACAGGAGATGTTCAGAAGAAGATACAAGCAGACAATAAACACAAATAACCAGAAAACAAATGATGAGATTTGTCGACTCACAGTTAAAGAACAGAACAGACGCCGTTTCCTTTGGGATCCACTTAACTCCCTGATGCTGACATTTAAAACTTCATTTCATCAGAAAATAAATAAATGAGGGTGAAGGACTGACTGTAGTTCTGCCCTCTGCCTTCGTTTGCGTCAGTAAACCTGATACTGAATGACATTATCGACTCACGTCTGCAGATCAGACTTTGAACTCTGCAGCTCAGAAAATGACTTTTTCACAGAGTAAAAATCTGATATCTTTCTTTGTGTTTGCCGTCGTCGGCCAAAGGAGAGAAAAGCTCATTCATTTGTTGATGAATAAGGCTGGGCTCCTTTTCACAGCGAGTTTGTGTCTCTGTCTCAGAGAATCGGCCACTTCGGATCTCTGACGTTAATTCGTGGCTTTTTCTGGAAGGCAGCACGTTTTCGGGCCTTCTTCTTTCCTTCCACCTTATTTATGTGGTGACTGTTGGGTGTTGTGATCTCACAGCAGCTGAATGAGGCCTGTGTCATCTGTGAGCTCTGCAGTCACGACAGTCTGTTAGATGGTTGTAAGTAGCCGCAGGTGGGAGTGTGTGCAATTACCCTTATCACCCCCCCATTTGTTCAACAGGGTCTCAAACTCATCGGGAACAACGAGGCTTTCCAATGAATAACTTCACTTCATTTTCTTTCATCTATCAAAACAAATTAAAAATGGAGCCAGGAAACTTTAATAAATTGATATCTGGCACAAAAGTGAGTGCAACTTATTTTCAATTTAAAAATCTGTTTTATTGCCTTTGGGAAGCAGAGGTGGGCTTTCTGGGATTGTGTCTGTAAACGTGGGCCAAGTGATTATGCGAAATGGAGACACTAATGTGAGTATAGGCACATAAAATCTGCAGCAGCTTGTTTTCCTCATGAACTTCGTCACAAGAAAAAATAAAAACAAGTCAACTGTGAATTCTGCAGGAAGTGCTTCTAAATGTTTGATGATCCTTCATGGTGACAAAGACATTAATTGCTGCTTTATCTGGTTTGCTGTAAAGGTTTTACAGAATGAATCAGATGAAATATCAGATAACCTCGTTGAGGTCGCTGAATCACAGGAGCTGTTGTTCGACGTGAACAGCCCTCTGATATGATTAAAGTTTTGTTCAGCAATAAAAAGGTATTTTCATCACAGCTCTGACGAATGTGACAACATTCCCATCTTTAAACTATCATCTTTACTCTAGAAATTATTTTCACGGTCACAGATGCAGTGAGTTCAGGTTTCAGAAAAACTCAGAACAACATCTGACATCTTCAGCAAGTTTCCTCCTGCAAAAAAAGTTGCGTCCAGTGTTGTGTTGTTTGTGTGGTGTTGTACGGGCCCGAAACAAACACACCAACACACTGAGGGGAGACAAGCATCCGGCCAAACAAACTCAGTGATGGAGTATGAATGAGGGCCGAGGCAGACAATAGATGGACGGTCTGGGAGACCGAGCGAGATGAGCAGCATACAAAGGGTTTCTTATCTGAGAGCAGGAGGAGCAGCCTGGCATCTCATCTGATTGTGTGGACCCCCTTCCTCACACATCCAGACAGCTCCTCCTCCTCCTCCTCTTCCTCCTGGAGGATGATGGATAGAGCTCCCTGCCAGCGCTGAATCACAGCTCGCTCTGCAGCTTCCGGACATTAAAGTCATTTGTAGTCTAAAAATCACATTTGGCGACTCGCAATAGCAGCTATTTGGTTGTTTATTATTTTGTTTACTGTCTTTGTTCACTTTACTTTTTCACCCGTTTCCTCCTTTCTTGTCACAAAGGGAGTTTTTTTATTTATTTGCTGCCTCTGTTCTGAGCAGACCTGCTGCAGGTAAAAGCTGGAGTCCTTTTGCTTTGGCACAAATCGGGGAGTGAGTTATTCCGTCACACTTTTCCGGCAGCTGGGTCAAGTTTCAAACATAAAAGTTTCAAGCTGTGATTCATGAAGCAAAAACTCTTCGGAGGAGTCGTTTCCTTCACTTTTAGAGGCTCGGCTGAAGAAACGCAGCAGCAGACTCATCCCTAACTCATACATCAGGCCGCCTGTAACGGCAAAATGTTATTTGAATTGCAGTTTTGTGTTGGGAGGTCCAAATGGAGATGGAGGTGAGTCCTCTCTCCCCTCTCCGGCGTCAGTATGTCAGAGAGACGGCCCGGCTAAAAGGCCTTATGACGCTAACCAGTCACTTCTATCTGCGCTGCAAATTCACTCTAAAACACTTCAGGAGATTTTTCTCATTCACTTGTTGTAAATAACGATTTGCCAATTTTAGTTTCATCAGAGTTATTGCTTTTCTCTTTGGCGCTCTGAGCTGCCTTTGCCTTTTGACAGCTGCTGGAAGAAATAATTATCAGCGCTTTGTAGCTCTGGAGGTCGGAGGTTAGGGTGAGGGGTCCATCCCCAGCCAGACACTGAACACGCCGAACGACTGCTGCCTTTTCAACACGACGCCTGCTTTGCTTCTTGTTGAATTCTGTAGTCTGAATTGTAGAATTCGAAGAGACACCTGCTGCCACATCCCGCCACGTTCAGACCTTCCTGCTAATGCTGATCTCTCCAACCTCTCTGTGTGCTCCTAAGTTGAGGCGAAGGCATTAGAGAGAGAAGGTCAGATCACAGCAGAGACACGAAGGAAGACACAGGCAGGAACAGACTGAATGCAAAGACAGGACACACAGAGACGAATGGGAAAGAAGAAACAGGACGGAGGAAGACAAAGAAGACACGACGTACAAGATGTCTGAAATGCTGATTCCCTCCTCTGAAGCCATCCAACCATTATTTTTATTTACTCCCTTTTTTTTTTAGCAACTGGAGTGGACAAGCTCCAACAGGTCTTCAATCATCAGCGCTTCCACCAAAAAGTCGGACAGCATGTGAAGGCATCATCGGGGATTAAAGAAAGAATGAGTTTTACATTTGGAGCCAACACTTTTGTGTCGCTCTGTCAGGGTCTCTGAATCACAGGAGGTTTCTTTGAAATCGTCTGTTGGAGGGTTAAAATGGAATCCTGATATATCTGCCACGAATCAGTGGAAACTGTGAAGTCGGTTCATCATCTGCAGCTCATTAAAATCCTCCAGGGTGCTTTGAATCGTTTTCATTTCACTAAGCACGATCTCATCTTCCAGCTAAATATCTGGAAGTTTCTGCTGGTTCTTCGCTGCATCTTTAAAAAAACGTTCATGCAGCTGGAATCTTCTTCCTCAAAGTCCTGACAGTTGACATCTTCTAACAGACGTTCTCCGCCTCGTAAAGGACGTTCCAGCAGGAGCTGAATCTGGAGAAGCTTCAGTGTTCATCAGAGGCCTGGAGTCTCTGCTGGGTTGGCCCTTAGTTGAGATGTGTTTTTGTTGAATTCCAGAGAGGCTGTGTTGGCAGGGCCACTTCTTTCAAACAAAACCTGATCCAACAAGTTCCAGTAATAGATCCCTGACTCCAAAACAAATCACAGCAGCTCCTAAAACTGTGACAGGATTTTATAACTTTTGAAAGTTATCATGGCAACAGCCATAAAACACTGATTGGCTTATGTGGTGAGTCGCTGGCGGATGTTGGATTGTGCTGCAGAAAAAGCTCTTCAGGTTTATGCTGGATGACCTGACGTTTTTTGTTTTTGCCAGACTCTGCATGAGCGTTTCTACACTTCCACTGCAGTGCTGTCATCACGGTGACTGTCAGGGAGGAACATGTTCACACATCAGACAGCTCATGTTCACTTAGCTGGAATATTCTAAAGACCTTGATATTTTCTGATTGTTGTGCTGTTGTACGATATGAACGATTGGATTTTGGGAAAAAAGCATCAACTGTATGAAAGATGCCAGTGTTACTGGAGTGTTAGTTTTAAAATCTTTCTTTGCCTTGGGACGAGGCCAACTCTTTAATGCTGGAAAGTTGAAAAACTTGGCAAGCGTTTGAAAAACACTAAGACAGAAGTTGGGCCCAAGAGATGCTTTTATCAGAGTAACATAAGTAATACAGCACCATAGAAAATATGAAAGCGAAATCAGATTGAGAAAGACATTTTTCAGACACACTGTCTGAATAAGTCAAAGTAAATAACTCATCCAGGCGTGATGTCTGACTGCACAATAAAACAGGGAGCGGCTGAGAGCTCAAGTCAAATGGAAGTTAAAGCAAAGTGCAAATTTTCTGTCCGTTAATGCAAACAGTCTTTTCTAAATAATAACATTTCATGAAAATCCTTTTGGCGCGGAATAACACACGTCTCACTGCGTGGTTGGGATTTGGATTGAGGTGGAGCTGCAGGTTCGAGCGTCTCTTTGAGGAAAACAGATTGTCTGAAGATGTTCGTGTTGGTCTGTTGTTTGTTTGCTTGCTGTAGAAAGGGAGTTGTTCTGGAGTGAGTCATTAGTGCTTTCAGCTTTTATTTCTTTTAGAAATAACCTGAACCTTTTATTTTATTTCACCCTAATGCCTTTTCTCTCCTCACCGCATCGTTACAGAAGCTGCTAATTTGATTCCAACTTTTAGCGGGTTGTAAGTCTTTATCACTTTCAATCCCCCTTTTTCAAACTGGTGCTTTATTCGTTTTTGGAAATATAGCCACGTATGATTGATGCTCCTTCATCATCATCACTTCTCTCTGACTGAACAGTGATGTCTGCTGTGCGCAGCCTGATACAAGAGCCAGACATAAATCCCACATCCAGCCTTAATGAAACTTTTCCATCTTTATGGTTATTGTTGAGGGTGTAGTTTATGGAGCTCTTTAACAGCGTCATGTTATCGGTTGTTTCTAATATTTTATCATCCTCTGTGACAAAATATTCATGCATAGACACCAAGTGACATCTCAATTTTCTTTCCCTTTAGCTCCCACATTTCACACCGACTCTTCCTGTAAATGACACTTCTCTTTGGAATAGTGAAGCAGCAGGTTGAGAATGAATTCATCACCATCCCTTTGTGTTCTAAAACACGGCGGGGATCGGGTAAAAATCAGCCAAACCATCAAGATTTAGTCCTTCTCTGCAGTGGTCCAAACCCACAGAACCACAGCTTCCAGGACTTAAAGGATGTTAAAGGATGTTCTGCTGGAGTCCAGTCCAGATTCAGCAGGTCAGGATGATGCATGTGAGACATTTATCATCTGTTTTAGACGCTGCTGTTCTCGAGTCGTTCTTTTGTTCAATAAATAAAAGGCAGAAAAGAATAAGCAGACTGTGTGTTTATGTTTTTTTATATCTATTAAAGTTCTGGAAGACCAGACGAGTGTTTCCTTTTTCCTCCGAGCTCTCAGTGAGAATAAGTGGCTGTTTCTGTGTTTATATTCTGAGCATGTTTCTGTTGATCATTACATCCTGACAGAACTCAGCCGTCTGAAAAGTCAGACAAAAACCTGAAAGAAGCTTCGACACCCCGACAGCTGAGCTCCACCTGTTGCCTTCAGTCGAAGGACAATCCGTTTTTTATTGTGTATTCGATGAATAAATATGAGAAGCTGACCTCCACAAAAAGTCTGTGCTCTCCCAAAGTGACTCCATTTCCTTGTTAAATCCAAATATTTCAGTTGTGACATCACCCCCCCCGAGGTTTTCTGCTTTTGACTTCAGAAAAAAGACAGCATGGTGTTGGTGGATGTGCCGCCGGACCAAATTTAATGAACATATACAAAAATGAGCTCATCTCATTTTCAGATCTGCCTCTCTCTCTCCTCCCTCCCTTCATCCTGCAGTTCTTCTTAGAGACGAGATTCAAACGAGACAAATCCACAAAGTCTCAGCGTCTCCATCCGTGACCACACAAAGACAAGAGACACTCGTCCATCCATTTTGTGTCACTTAGTTAGAGCTGATGGTTTTTTCTGGACTTCCTGTGTGCTGCTTTGCCTGTTCCCGTCCTGCAGGGCTCAGATTTATTCTGTGTTTAATTCAGCTGTTGAAAATAACAAAAGAAGACACAACAACACAACAACTCAGGACCACAACAGAGCGAGA